>NC_136259.1:26445000-27045000 GCF_053564925.1 Oryzias latipes
AAGTAAGAGGAATCTGAGGGTAGACGGAACGTCGAGGAACTCGACTTTTCTGTCTTTGGTGACATTGTTCTGCGTTGGAGTCAACGGGTACTGCCTTGCAGGATTAACTCTCCACCTAGTGGCTACCAGGTGAACGGACCCGGCTCCAGGGTGGGACGCTGCCACCTGCTGGTCACGACAAACAGTGCAGCTGGTTCACCAGCTCATGAATCTTTAAAGTTCTTTCTATTGAAATTAGAAAACAACAAAATCCAAAAAGATTTCAATGCCAGAGCTGCAGCCACACTCTGGTTTCAGGAAACGGTGTTCTAACTGAAACATGAACACTGTGGTAATGGATGGTTCTGTTTGAAGAAGCTCTCTGACACAAACCATGGAGGCGGAGCCTCATCCTGGAAAGTTCAGAGGCTGTTTGTCTGCTGCTGTCAGGAGTTAACCGTGTCTCCGAGCTCGCTCTGCGGTTCCTCCCACCACATGTTAGCCTCTCCCTGCTCCCACGGCTGGGACTCAGAGTCTGGGTGTCAGATGATGGCCCTGGGTGGAGGCTGGGGGTTTTTTTGGAGGGTGGGTGGATTTGAATCTGCAGCTCTGCCAGCTGATGAAAAAACCCAACTGCTCGCATAATTACTGCTGGCGTGCAGACTGGGGGCTTTGGTGGGGGGAGTGTTGGGTGGGCATCTCTGCAGATACCAAACCTTAATTGGGGGGGGGGGGGGGGGGGGGGTAAAAGAGGGTTTGGCTCCTCACATCCAAAAGCTCTCATTCCTGTGCAGCTTTGGCAGTAAAAGTTGGGGGCGGTCCAAAAGCCATTTTGCCTTTTCCAGCAGAGACGTGCTAAAAATAAGGACGTTTTTTTTTTATAAGCGTGTGGCTTTTAATGACAGCGTGTAAAAATGGGCTGCGTGTTAACAGCTTTGCTGAGGCGAACCGAAGCACACGTCTGCCCGCCCAGAACAAATTGACATGGCAAACGCCTGTTTACTGTCTGCGAGTGACGGCAGCACCGCACCCCCAAACCCAAAGGCCCGCCCCCAGAGCGGCACCGATAACAGACCGAGTTACCCCCCCACACTGCTGCTCTCATGTGCTCCATCAGCCCCTCAGGGGGCAAAGCAGGTGACCTCTCGGGCCTCTCTGTCGCCTCCCTGCTGGTTTCTTGGTTTCCTCCTCGCTGAACTTCGAACGACGTAACTGAAGAACGGCGACGTTACGAAAGCCAAACACGAACAGAACCCGGAACATTCCATCTCCTTCACCTTCAACAGGACTATGGGTCGGGGGGAAGAGGTCTCGTTGGGTCATGAATAACAGCCCCCCCCCGGGCTATCTATCATGTGGTCTGCCCCCCCCCGGCCAGTCCTGACTTCAGCTAGCAAGCATGTGTCACCTTACGGCCAGAGAAGGTTCTGCTGCAGACCCCCCCCTGCAAGCTAACATGCTGTTCTTGGGGGGCACCAGGCTTCTGGACGGTGGCACAGGGAGCAGTGGGCCTCCTCCGTGGAGCAGAGGAGCGGGGGATCTATTTTTGGAGCTGCTGTTTCCGTTTGGAGCTCCAGCGTCGTGGAGGAGACGCAGGAACGCCGCTCTTTGTTTGGGTTGCGGCCTGTGGAGCTCAGAGCGTCAGTTATTCTGGGAGCAGAACCGGGTCACAGGCTTATTTTGGAGGTTCCATGCAGCGTGGGCCGTCCTGCTGCGACCATCTCTGCAGCAGTGATGCAACCAGGAGGACGGGTTCTCTGACGCAGTTCACTGGGAAACCCCTTCCTGATTCCCAAAGCCCACCGTCTGGACCGCTGCCACCAGCGTGCGGGTCCAGAGCGCGCGGTCAGATCCGGCACCGCAGGTCTGACAGCCGCTCCGTAGAAGATGCAGAAACAAACAGTTATTTCTGTTTGGAAAAGAGTTTATTTTCATCCAGAAAAAATATTAAAAAAAGATCTTCAAGCATCTGGAGCTGAAAAGGTTTCCAAGAGGCTTCAGCCTGAAGACTACGTCACCCAAAGACACAGATCCACGAGGAAAAACATTTGGAACTTTTCATTCAGTCCCAAAAACCGCAAATGTCTTCAAGGATCCAGACACTGATCTACAGATTCTACAGATTAATGTGAACCTTTTTAGAAGGAAACCACACAGATCATGACGTCACGGTCAAACAGCAGGAGGTCAGAACCTCATCAGATACAAACATCTGTCGGTGGTTCTTCTAACTTCTGGGCCGTGTGAGGTCAGGCCTTCTAAAGCTTGCTGGACCTACATGCTGCCTTCAGGTTCAAGGTTACGGATCCAGTTCACTCCAGATCCACTGAAGACAGAATCTGATCAGCTGAAGGTCCACTAAGGACACACATGAGATGTGAACCACAGACAGATAAAAGTCAGAAAAACGAAGACCCTAATGAACGCCAACACCAGTGAGGAGCTCCTCCCACCATCTTCATCGCCGCTCTTCGTCAACAGACAAACATGAAGAGAAATGAGGCCCAGAGAAACCAGGAGAAAATACTTCAGATTAAAGACAATAATCAGAGATGGAGAGTTCAGCAGAGCTGCAGTTTGGTTTGAAGAAAGTCTGGATCTGCTCTAGAAAGTCTGGATCTGCTCTAGAAAGTCTGGATCTGTTCTAGAAAGTCTGGATCTGTTCTAGAAAGTCTGGATCTGCTCTAGAAAGTTTGGATCAGCTTTAGAAAGTCTGGATCTGATCAAGAAACTCTGGATCTGTCCTAGAAAGTCTGGATCTGCTCTAGAAAGTCTGGATCTGCTCTAGAAAGTCTGGATCTGTTCTAGAAAGTCTGGATCTGCTCTAGAAAGTCTGGTTCTGTTCTAGAAAGTCTGGATCTGCTCTAGAAAGTCTGGATCTGCTCTACAAAGTTTGGATCAGCTTTAGAAAGTCTGGATCTGCTCTAGAATGTTTGGATCAGGGCTAGAAAGTCTGGATCTGTTCTAGAAAGTTTGGATCAGCTTTAGAAAATCTGGATCTGTTCTAGAATGTCTGGATCAGGGCTAGAAAGTCTGGATCTGCTCTAGAAAGTCTGGATCCACTCTAGAAAGTCTGGATCTGTTCTAGAAAGTCTGGATCTGCTCTAGAAAGTTTGGATCAGCTTTAGAAAGTCTGGATCTGATCAAGAAACTCTGGATCTGTCCTAGAAAGTCTGGATCTGCTCTAGAAAGTCTGGATCTGCTCTAGAAAGTCTGGATCTGCTCTAGAAAGTCTGGATCTGCTCTAGAAAGTCTGGTTCTGCTCTAGAAAGTCTGGTTCTGTTCTAGAAAGTCTGGATCTGCTCTAGAAAGTCTGGATCTGCTCTAGAAAGTCTGGATCTGTTCTAAAAACTCTGGATCAGTTCTAAAAACTCTGGATCTGTTCTAGAAAGTCTGGATCTGCTCTAGAAAGTCTGGATCTGTTCTAGAAAGTCTGGATCTGTTCTAGAAAGTCTGGATCTGCTCTAGAAAGTCTGGATCTGCTCTAGAAAGTTTGGATCAGCTTTAGAAAGTCTGGATCTGCTCTAGAAAGTCTGGATCTGCTCTAGAAAGTCTGGATCTGCTCTAGAAAGTCTGGATCTGTTCTAGAAAGTCTGGATCTGCTCTAGAAAGTCTGGTTCTGCTCTAGAAAGTCTGGTTCTGTTCTAGAAAGTCTGGATCTGCTCTACAAAGTTTGGATCAGCTTTAGAAAGTCTGGATCTGCTCTAGAATGTCTGGATCAGGGCTAGAAAGTCTGGATCTGTTCTAGAAAGTTTGGATCAGCTTAAGAAAGTCTGGATCTGTTCTAGAAAGTCTGGATCTGCTCTAGAAAGTTTGGATCAGCTTTAGAAAGTCTGGATCTGATCAAGAAACTCTGGATCTGTCCTAGAAAGTCTGGATCTGTTCTAGAAAGTTTGGATCAGCTTTAGAAAGTCTGGATCTGTTCTAGAATGTCTGGATCAGGGCTAGAAAGTCTGGATCTGCTCTAGAAAGTCTGGATCCACTCTAGAAAGTCTGGATCTGTTCTAGAAAGTCTGGATCTGCTCTAGAAAGTTTGGATCAGCTTTAGAAAGTCTGGATCTGATCAAGAAACTCTGGATCTGTCCTAGAAAGTCTGGATCTGCTCTAGAAAGTCTGGATCTGCTCTAGAAAGTCTGGATCTGCTCTAGAAAGTCTGGTTCTGCTCTAGAAAGTCTGGTTCTGTTCTAGAAAGTCTGGATCTGCTCTAGAAATTCTGGATCTGCTCTAGAAAGTATGGATCTGTTCTAAAAACTCTGGATCAGTTCTAAAAACTCTGGATCTGTTCTAGAAAGTCTGGATCTGCTCTAGAAAGTCTGGATCTGTTCTAGAAAGTCTGGATCTGCTCTAGAAAGTCTGGATCTGCTCTAGAAAGTCTGGATCTGTTCTAGAAAGTCTGGATCTGCTCTAGAAAGTCTGGATCTGCTCTAGAAAGAAGAAAGGATTTTTACTTTGTAACCATTTACATAAAAAATATTCTAAAACTGGAATCACATCATAAAGACAACAACACACAACTGCATTATAGTAACACAGCTGCATGATTGCAACACAACTGTACAATCACTACACTGCTTAATTAGATCCCTAATCTGGTCATAACTCTGGGTCTCCAGGATCTGTACCCCTCTAAAAATTCTGCGGCTGTTTTTCAGCGCACAACACGCTCCGTCACTAAACCAAACGACGTGCAGAACGAGGAAAGCCGTGTCCTCTCATGAGGACAGACG
The DNA here is from genome assembly GCF_053564925.1 of Oryzias latipes. NCBI lineage: Eukaryota > Metazoa > Chordata > Actinopteri > Beloniformes > Adrianichthyidae > Oryzias > Oryzias latipes. The sequence continues at coordinate 26,449,707 of NC_136259.1, forward strand.
TTCTTCCATGGCGTACGTTAGCAACACAAAACACAGAGAAAGCAAACTGCTGTTGGGCAGCTTGGCCATCACAGCCTGGGTATTTATGACATCACAGGGGAGGCTTCTTAATCTGTCCTGCAGAGTCATGGAAACCGTGTGGGCGTGGCCATGCTCGGTAAGATTGGAGAGTGTCCTTTGATGGGGAGACGAGAAATCTCCAAACACGTTTAAGGGCTCAGACGGTGAAAACTGTGGGGTTGCCATGGAGCCACCATCTTCAGTGGGCGGGGCTTTCACCAAAGAGCGCTGTTGTGGGGATAAGCAGGGGCTCGGCTCTCACCTGTAATTGCTGTTGTGCTCCCGCTCAGCAGTGAAAGCAGACTCACCTGAGCAGGTGAGCGGCAAACGTGGAGATTACCGACGCCTTTGATGTTGGCGGCTCTGATGGCCGCCATTGTTCATCTGCTTACATAATGACACCCTGCCCCCCCATCCCGACATGTTTATGATAGTTAGCAGAATTACAGCAGACGGCGGCTGACAGAAAGTCTGATTGTTCCGCTAAACCAGCACATGGGGGGTCATTAAACACAACTGTTGTGAAATCTTTCTACAAACTTTCTGCAAACATTCTTACTGCTGCTGCACCAGCAACCAATTCAGCAGGACTTCTGCAGGATGGAGATCAACATTTGTTGTTTTTTTGTCACTTTCATTTTTACTTTATTATTCAGATGTTTTTTCTATTTTCATGTTTCATTTCAGGCTGTTTGTGAACCAACTTCAACTTCAGTTTTTGTTTGAAAGTTGTACAGATATATTTATTTTTCCACTATCTGTCACACCTAGGTGTGCGAAATTTGTTCTCCGTATTCAACCCATCCCCTGGGGGAGCGGTGAGCTGCAGACACAGCCGTGCTCAGGGACCATTTGGTGGATTTAACCCCCCAATCCAACCCCTTAATCTTAATGCTGAACTGACTCGGCCTGGGTTTGAACCCAGTTACAGGGCGGACACTCTAACCACAAGGCCACTGAGCTGGTCCCCTGTTACCCAGTGTGAACCAGCCAAGCTCCGCCCACTTAGCACCTGCAATGACGGTAGATTTTACCAATCACCACTGAAATCCACAATCCACAGCTGGATCACATGATACTTCCACAAAAAGAGGCTCCGAGTTCCTGGAGGAACCTGGATCTGAGTCAGGTTCCTCTGGGACAATGGCAGGTCCGCTCAGCAGCAGGAACCCGGAGAAACGCAGTGCATGAAAGTCGGAGAAAGAAGGAAAGAGGTCAGAAGATGAAGCTCAGAAGAAACAGTCACAGAAAACTGACTCCATGGTGCTAATCCTGTTCTAACCTGGACAGTAACATCATAGATAATCACAGTGTCATCTGCATAGAAACAAGGTTTTTGTGGAGCTGTGTGAGCTCATTCCATAACATCAAGTTATCATCAACTCTTTTACTGGAAAGTCAGCGTGCAGACATGAACTTTATTCCACAGAAAGGATGAATGTTTTGAACAGAACAATGACTCAGCGTTTCTGCTGACCTAAACGAGGCAGAAGGTTTGAGGTCCCTCTGCTTCTGCAGGTGGTTCTGATGTCTGGGAGGTCCATCTCAGCTGCATCATCTCCCTCCTGCAGCTCAGAGTGATGTCAGCCTCTTCGTCAGAGGGGAATGACTCAGAGCAGTCCCCCCCCTCCTGAGGATTACCTTCAGACAGGTATGCACCACATGAAAGCAGCTCTGGCTGCAATTACAGCTCGCTGGAGGCTTCGGCTCCAGCAGCGCGTCTGCAGACTCACTGCTGCAAATGTTTGCAGGAGCCTGCAGCAGCGTGCACGGCTGCAGATGCATGCTGGCCGCCTCATCACAGGAGGCGCCGAAATACAGAACCATCTCCAAACTGACCATCAAACTCAGCCTCAACAGAATTTACAGAAGCTTGTCAGTTCTGGGGAGCCTCACCGATAGCCTCCTCCGTTACCATGGTAACGTCAGGGGGAACACCCCCCCTTCTACGTAGGGTCTCCTAAACCCCACGAGGGAGCATCCATTACCTCCTTCACACCAACTGTGAGGAGAACTTTGTCCCTGCAGAGCTGGTCTCTGAAGACCGCCCCCTACAGGCCAAAGCCTCCACGCTTAGAGGGATGGCGTGAGGCGCGAGGAGTCCAGGTTAAACGCTCTGAGTTCAACTTAGTGACCTGACTCCTCCCTCACTGCTGACACCATTAGTGAGAAGAAGATTCCAAATGAAGAAGTTGTGTTTAATCATTTCTAAAATGTTTTACTGTGCTGGAGTTGTATTTAACAAACTTATTTCTCACAAACAGCTTTAAGGCCAGAAACTCCCAATCAATCAATCAATCCTGTTGTTCTATTAAAGGCTGAGCATAAAAGCAGAGAGATGGCAGCTTCTCCTGCCAGGACACAGCTTCGGTTCGGGGTCTGGGGGGTCAGGTTGGGTTAAGGTGCATCTGCTGCCATTAAATGATGGGGGAGACCATGGCTGTGTGGGGGTGCACACTCACATCAGAGTCCAGCCTGCTCATTTTTGACCTTAAATAGACCTCCCTGTGACAGAGGCTCCGCCCACGCCTGGTCTGGACTCTGATTTGCAGATTTACAGCCGCTGGTCTTTGTTTGGACTCACACTTCCTGATGTGTCTTTTCCAAATAAATGGAATCTCTGGAAGCGGCTCAGGACACCCGCAGCAACCGGAAAATTCCTGCGAGTGGGAGCAGAATTTGGTGGCGTGTTTACCAATTCTGAGCAGATGTGGAAGGAGATGGGAATACCGCTCCGAGGAGGAATATTTATGAGGGAAATCCACACTCTTTGGCTAACGTACGTTCAATCTGAAGGGTGAAAGTTTTCAAGCAGCCAAAGTCGTGAAAGCAGATCTGCTCCTGAGCTCTGAAACCGGCAGGAAAAAAACAGATTTACGGCTAAACCTAAAGCCTGACAGAAAGTAATGATGGAGGATTACAGCTCTGCTCTGAATAAAAGCTCTGAATCCCATCAGGATCTCCTGGAGCTGAAGACTTGTTGGTGCTAACAGAGTGTCTGCTCAGCAGCTCCATCAGGAACTGCAGGAGATGCAGATGTCTGCAGGTCTTCACGGTCAAACCTGCAGCTGACTTCATCAAAGTCCTGAAAAGTCTGAGAATCTTCTGAGAAGAGAAACAAAGGAGCAGCAGCTGCTGCTTTGAAGTCCAGCATTAAGGACTTCACGCCGCCGCGGCTGTTTGTCTTCTCACCGCGTGAACCTCCACTCTCTCTTCATCTGTAATTCTTACAACAACAGGCTCCACAGCAGCAACAAACCAAAGCTTTCATTTCACTCTGCAATGCCAAACACCACAGGTCCACCTCTGCTGTGCGAGGTCAGGATGGAGGGTTTGGCCCTGAACGGTCGGGTACCAAATGTTTACCTACTGGGCGTTCACCCGTTAATCTAGTGGATGGAAGTGGGGCCCAGCAGATTGGCAGGCTGTCAGGAGCGTCGATAGGATCAGAGAGGTGGACTCTGCCGTCAGCTCAGGTTTGAGATCTGAGAATCCGGTTATCGCAGACCACTTCAGTACAGACCAATTCACTATAGACCCGTTCACCACAGAACCGAATACAGTACTGCAGACCAGCTCAGTACGGACCTGTTTAATACAGCTAAAGATGTTGAGGTTCTCTGTGGGACCAGGATGGATCAGGAATGAATCCATCGGAAGAACAGATCATGGTAGACGTTCTTGAGATCCACGCAGGTAGGGGGAGATGTTTGGACATGTTGAGAGGAGGAACAATGATGCAGAGGTTGGAGCTACCAGGAAAGAGGAGGACCAAAGAGGTTCATGGATGAAGCAGGACATGAGGGAGGAAGAGGCAGTGGATAAGGTTGGCGGGAGGCAGAGAGCAGCCGAAATGTAAAGAGAAAAAGAAAACAAGTTTTATTTAGTGCTGATCAGCCTTAATTCAGCTGAGCATTTGATCACAATTTCACAAGAAATAGGATTTTTGTGAAGTTGTGTACTTTGGTTTACGGTGTTTAAATTTGGTGAACGGTGTGTACTTTTGGTGAAGGGTGTGTACTTTTGGTGAACGGTGTATACTTTTGGTGAACGGTGTGTACTTTTGGTGAATGGTGTGTATTTTTGGTGAAGGGTGTGTACTTTTGGTGAACGGTGTGTACTTTTGGTGAACGGTGTGTACTTTTGGTGAATGGTGTGTATTTTTGGTGAAGGGTGTGTATTTTTGGTGAACGGTGTATACTTTTGGTGAACGGTGTGTACTTTTGGTGAACGGTGTGTACTTTTGGTGAACGGTGTGTATTTTTGGTGAACGGTGTGTACTTTTGGTGAATAGTGTGTATTTTTGGTGAACGTTGTATACTTTTGGTGAACGGTGTTTAAATTTGGTGAACGGTGTGTACTTTTGGTGAAGGGTGTGTACTTTTGGTGAAGGGTGTGTACTTTTGGTGAACGGTGTTTACTTTTGGTTAACGGTGTGTATTTTTGGTGAACGGTGTGTACTTTTGGTGAACGGTGTGTACTTTTGGTGAACGGTGTGTACTTTTGGAGAACGGTGTGTACTTTTGGTGAACGGTGTGTACTTTTGGTGAACGGTGTGTAATTTTGGTGAACGGTGTGTACTTTTGGTGAATGGTGTGTATTTTTGGTGAATGGTGTGTATGTTTGGTGAACGGTGTATACTTTTGGTGAACAGTGTGTACTTTTGGTGAACGGTGTGTACTTTTGGTGAACGGTGTGTATTTTTGGTGAACGGTGTGTACTTTTGGTGAACGGTGTGTATTTTTGGTGAACGGTGTTTAAATTTGGTGAACGGTGTGTACTTTTGGTGAAGGGTGTGTACTTTTGGTGAAGGGTGTGTACTTTTGGTGAACGGTGTGTACTTTTGGTGAACGGTGTGTATTTTTGGTGAACGGTGTGTACTTTTGGTGAACGGTGTGTACTTTTGGAGAACGGTGTGTACTTTTGGTGAACGGTGTGTACTTTTGGTGAACGGTGTGTAATTTTGGTGAACGTTGTGTATTTTTGGTGAACGGTGTGTATTTTTGGTGAACGGTGTGTATTTTTGGTGAACGGTGTGTACTTTGGTGAACGGTGTGTATTTTTGGTGAATAGTGTGTATTTTTGGTGAACGGTGTGTACTATTGGTGAACAGTGTGTATTTTTGGTGAATAGTGTGTATTTTTGGTGAATAGTGTGTATTTTTGGTGAATAGTGTGTATCTTTGGTGAACGGTGTGTATTTTTGGTGAACGGTGTATACTTTTGGTGAACGGTGTGTATTTTTGGTGAACGGTGTGTACTTTTGGTGAAGGGTGTGTATTTTTGGTGAACGTTGTATACTTTTGGTGAACGGTGTGTACTTTTGGTGAACGGTGTGTACTTTTGGTGAACGGTGTGTATTTTTGGTGAACGGTGTGTACTTTTGGTGAACGGTGTGTATTTTTGGTGAACGGTGTTTAAATTTGGTGAACGGTGTGTACTTTTGGTGAACGGTGTTTAAATTTGGTGAACGGTGTGTACTTTTGGTGAAGGGTGTGTACTTTTGGTGAAGGGTGTGTACTTTTGGTGAACGGTGTGTACTTTTGGTTAACGGTGTGTATTTTTGGTGAACGGTGTGTACTTTTGGTGAACGGTGTGTACTTTTGGAGAACGGTGTGTACTTTTGGTGAACGGTGTGTACTTTTGGTGAACGGTGTGTAATTTTGGTGAACGGTGTGTACTTTTGGTGAACGGTGTGTACTTTTGGTGAATGGTGTGTATTTTTGGTGAATGGTGTGTATGTTTGGTGAACGGTGTATACTTTTGGTGAACGGTGTGTACTTTTGGTGAACGGTGTGTACTTTTGGTGAACGGTGTGTATTTTTGGTGAACGGTGTGTACTTTTGGTGAACGGTGTGTATTTTTGGTGAACGGTGTTTAAATTTGGTGAACGGTGTGTAATTTTGGTGAAGGGTGTGTACTTTTGGTGAACGGTGTGTACTTTTGGTGAACGGTGTGTATTTTTGGTGAACGGTGTGTACTTTTGGTGAACGGTGTGTACTTTTGGAGAACGGTGTGTACTTTTGGTGAACGGTGTGTACTTTTGGTGAACGGTGTGTAATTTTGGTGAACGGTGTGTATTTTTGGTGAACGGTGTGTATTTTTGGTGAACGGTGTGTATTTTTGGTGAACGGTGTGTACTTTGGTGAACGGTGTGTATTTTTGGTGAACGGTGTGTACTATTGGTGAACAGTGTGTACTATTGGTGAACAGTGTGTATTTTTGGTGAATAGTGTGTATTTTTGGTGAATAGTGTGTATTTTTGGTGAATAGTGTGTATTTTTGGTGAACGGTGTGTACTTTTGGTGAATAGTGTGTATTTTTGGTGAACGGTGTGTACTTTTGGTGAACGGTGTGTATTTTTGGTGAATAGTGTGTATTTTTGGTGAATAGTGTGTATTTTTGGTGAATAGTGTGTATTTTTGGTGAACGGTGTGTATTTTTGGTGAATAGTGTGTATTTTTGGTGAACGGTGTGTATTTCTGGTGAATAGTGTGTATTTTTGGTGAACGGTGTGTATTTTTGGTGAATAGTGTGTATTTTTGGTGAATAGTGTGTATTTTTGGTGAATAGTGTGTATTTTTGGTGAACGGTGTGTACTTTTGGTGAATAGTGTGTATTTTTGGTGAACGGTGTGTATTTTTGGTGAACGGTGTGTATTTTTGGTGAATAGTGTGTATTTTTGGTGAATAGTGTGTATTTTTGGTGAACGGTGTGTATTTCTGGTGAATAGTGTGTATTTTTGGTGAACGGTGTGTATTTTTGGTGAATAGTGTGTATTTTTGGTGAATAGTGTGTATTTTTGGTGAACGGTGTGTATTTCTGGTGAATAGTGTGTATTTTTGGTGAACGGTGTGTATTTTTGGTGAATAGTGTGTATTTTTGGTGAACGGTGTGTACTTTTGGTGAATAGTGTGTACTTTTGGTGAACGGTGTGTACTTTTGGTGAATGGTGTGTATTTTTGGTGAAGGGTGTGTATTTTTGGTGAACGGTGTATACTTTTGGTGAACGGTGTGTACTTTTGGTGAACGGTGTGTACTTTTGGTGAACGGTGTGTATTTTTGGTGAACGGTGTGTACTTTGGTGAATTGTCTCCGTCTTTATCCCGGCATGTTTATCTACCTGCAGAAGGAGGAGGCGGACTAAGTTGTTGGCCCCACCCCCTACAGCCGACTGCAACAGAAAATGGTTTGACCGTCTTTGTGGAGTTTGTACAAACACATGTGGAACCTTTTATTGTATTAAGTGGAAAAGCATGAGCTTTTTCACTTAATTTCTTCAAAATCGGGACCATACCTTATCCGTTTGGAGAGCTTCAGTTTCTGCAGAGGATTGGAAATTTCTTCTTCTCCCTGCGGTCACAGAAGTTTGTCTTAAACAAGGCCGAGCCTTTGTGTCAGTCCGGACATGGTTGTGATGTCTGCCGGCTCTGATGTGGTCTTTGCTTATGTTTCCACCACATGTGTCCCAGAAGAAGAGCTGCAGCTAAAAATATGTGCAGCTCTATTTTTGACAGCAGAAGTCGCCCAGATGGAGCAGCAGCTCAGAAACATCCAACCTGGTTTGAAACATCAGGAATGAAAACATCTGAGAGGATGTCAGGTCTCTGTCCGAGTTCTATATCCACCTTTGGTTATGGTGAGGTTTCAGAAAACCTCTGGTTTGTGGCGGTTTCTCAGACAGGTCAGCTGTACACAAACAGGAATGTTTCAGATGACATCGTTCTTTGATTCCACTTCAGTTTAAACGGGTTTGTTAACCAAAAAGGATGACTTGTTGCATACAGCTCCGTCTAGTGGAACCGCTCTGCATGACAATGATCTGCACGGTTCAATGAGTGATGTCACTGCGACACGGTTCAAACACCAACACGTTCCGGCCACAGATACACGACTGTATTCAGTATTTAGTTTTCAGAAGTCTCACATTCTCGGGGGTAAACCTTCCCGTAATCAGTCTGGAGGGTTTCAGGGTTCTGATTCAGGCTTAGTCGTTAATGACCTTGAATGCAGCATCACCTAGCAACATCTGCGCATGCAGCTGCGCCTGCTGAAGAACCCAAAATCTTGGTCCCAGCTGTCCTTGAGGGTGGATATGGCCCGTCTGCAGGTGATTACGGTCAAACCTGTTCGGGACACACAGGTGACCTGCAGGAAATATGGTTATGGAGAGAGTACCAGTACAAGTACCAGAAATAAGAGCCGTCCACCACCACCATATATGGAGAGAAATTAGACTCAGTCGGATTTGTGCGTGCGTAATACTTGATTTGTGCGTAAATTAGGATTTGTGTATGCATATTCTTGCTTTCTGCGTTTGTAAATTAGGATTTGTGCATAAATTTGGATTTGTGTGTGATTTGTTACTCACATAATACGTTTTGTGTATAAATTAAAAAAATATAAAATGAAAAAATACAAAATGCAATTTACGTATGCACAAATTAAGATTACAACAGCTTGAAACTACTTACACACACACACATCTTTAAAAAACACGCACGAATCCCTTGTTACGCACACACAAAGCCAAAGTTACGCACGGATCTACCGTGAGACTGTTTTCACGTCTCACAAATTCGTCTGTAAGTGCTGCGTTTAAATACCAGTGGAATGCTCGGTCATTAGAATTTTCCTATCAGCCTTCCCTTCTAAACGTATTTCCTTCAGTGGGTGTAGCAGGGCTTAAAAAAACTTTAAAGGAAAATAGAAATTATCGTCTGAGAATATTACGTTCACTTTTAAAGGCATATATATATATTAAAAGTATATTATTTTCCGAGACACCGAATTGATACAAAATGCGTAACAGGAACGACCAGTAGGGGCACTGTTTTTTTCTTCCGGAAAAATCAAAGGCAGTCAGACTGAGAGAGTCACGGGAAGAATGGCGGCCCATCTTGGTGGTCAGCGCCCCGAAGTAAGTAGCCTCTATGTTCAACACTAACATCTACTGTCTTCATGTTTTGATTGAGTCATTGTCTGGATACGTTTAGAAGGGAAGACTGATAGGAAAATTCTAATGACCGAGCATTCCACTGGTATTTAAACGCAGCACTTACAGACGAATTTGTGAGACGTGAAAACAGTCTCACGGTAGATCCGTGCGTAACTTTGGCTTTGTGTGTGCGTAACAAGGGATTTGTGCGTGTTTTTTAAAGATGTGTGTGTGTAAGTAGTTTCAAGCTGTTGCAATCTTAATTTGTGCATACGTAAATTGCATTTTGTATTTTTTTCATTTTATATGTTTTTAATTTATACACAAAACGTATTATGTGAGTAACAAATCACGCACAAATCCAAATTTATGCACAAATCCTAATTTACAAACGCACAAAGCAAGAATATGCATACACAAATCCTAATTTACGCACAAATCAAGTATTACGCACACACAAATCTGACTGAGTCTAATTTCTCTCCATATATGGTGGTGGTGGACGGCTCTGTGAACCCGTAGAGAGAAAATGTTTGATTTTTATGTTCATGCTGCAGGCGCAGGGTGCATGTCAGGGTGAGAAAGGGGGGAGTAGGCGACACGCAGGCATCTTGTACAGATTTGGTATTTTTTCAATTCTCCTAATGCTACGGATGTACGAGGAGCCTATCAGTGCTGTTCATGTCATACGTGCACGCTCTGTCTGCGCAGCCTGGGGGCATGTGACTACGGCGCCAGAAGCATCGCCCTTTACAGCCACACCCACACGCTGCAGGTCCCGTTCTCTAGGACCTGGTGGGTGTGTCTGAAAACCAAACACCAGAAACCCCCAAAGACCCCGCATTCTGTCCCTGTGGGGAGTTATGTACACTGGTGGTAATCGTCTGTTTCAGTGTGGACTCTGTACCAAAGATTAGAAAGGAAATGACTTCACTGACGTACGTTTCAAAATAAAATACCTGAGGAACATAAAAGACTTTCCAGCATCAAGTCATTGTGGAGTCTCGATTCTTAAACCTGTACGACTCCTGTCTGACTGGAGTCAAGGCATGTGACTGAAGCAGACGCAGACTGAAGCAGACGCAGACTGAAGCAGACGCTGAAGCTCTGAGGGGTGTGGGGCACACAAGGACCAAAGCTAAGCTTCAGCATGAAGGTTAATCCAAGAACTGATCCTAACAACAAAGCCTGTAGCCTGAGGGCTGAAGCTGGGATTAATAAAGAACAAAGGTTGTTTATGGCGCGACCCCCCCAAAACACATATAGTCAGGTAATCCCCACCCCCCTAACACTCAGACAGACAGGTCACCCCTGCAGGAAGAGCTGTTATGGAGCAGCAGTGCAGCCAAAGATCGCCTCGTTTCAGTGAAACCCTCCACTCCAGTCGGCTCTGCGAGGCTGAAACGACCGCAGAAGAAGTCCAAACAAACCCTATTTACCCACAATGCCTCTGCAGCACCTGCAGCTCTTAGCGCAACTCAGCCTGAGGTTTGCAGGAATTCCATCCTTATTCCACAGGAATATTCCCCAGAGCTCCCATCAGGCCTGAAAATCCTCTTTATGAGCTCCTCGTTCACATCTGCTTCAAAGATGAGGAGCTGGAGAACGTTTCCTTGTTCTCATTTACAGACGCTTTCATCCAAACGAGGAACAATATCAGCTCGGTTTGGGTCAGCGTCACATGAACAGAATCACAAAGGAACCCTAAAGGAACTTGTGAACATTCTCAGAGGAACCTTGGAGGAATGTCAGAAGGATTTTGGTGGAAACCAGTGGAGTCTCAGAGGAACTTCAAGAAATTCAATGCCTTCATTTTCACTGTGTACGAGTACCAAAACGAGTACCAGTATGAGTACCAGAACGAGTACCAGTATGAGTACCAGTACCAGTACAAGTACCAGTACGAGTACCAGTACGAGTACCAGTACGAGTACCAGAACGAGTACCAGAACGAGTACCAAAACAAGTACCAGTACCAGTACAAGTACCAGTATGAGTACCAGTATGAGTACCAGAACGAGTACCAGAACGAGTACCAGTATGAGTATCAGTATGAGTACCAGTACGAGTACCGGTACAAGTACCAGTACCAGTACCAGTACAAGTACCAATACGAGTACCAGTATGAGTACCAGAACGAGTACCAGTAGGAGTACCAGTATGAGTACCAGTACCAGTACCAGTATGAGTACCAGTACCAGTACAAGTACCAGTACAAGTACCAGTACGAGTACCAGTACGAGTACCAGTACGAGTACCAGAACGAGTACCAGCTCGAGTACCAGTACAAGTACCATCAAGAGTACCAGTACAAGTACCAGAACGAGTACCAGAACGAGTACCAAAACGAGTACCAAAACGAGTACCAGTACAAGTACCAGCTCGAGTACCAGTACCAGTACAAGTACCAGAAAAGTTTTTCCAGAAAAATGGAGACTCTGAGGAAGACGAGATCCAGGAGGAGAGAAACATCCTATTCTATAAGAGCTAGAAGAGGAAGAACTTCAGAAGAACCATGAAGGTTCTCAGAGGAGCTGGGCCAGAGTCTGAGAACAACCTCAATGGAAAATCTTAGAGGAACCTCACAAGGACTTCAGAGGGGCCAAACAGGAGCCGTATCAGAACCTCACTGGGTTCTGAAAGCTCAAATGGACTTTCAGAAGAACCTTGGAGCTGATCGGAGCCAGAACTGTGCAGAATTTCCTAAAAAGCACACGCTAACTTCAGCCTTGTCGGGTCTAAGTTGTAGCGGATTTGTTAGCAGCGTCGCGGTAACATCAGAATCCAGATTGACCTGAACCAGTTTGATCTGTACAGAACTTCTGGGTTTTATTCATTATGCTTTTATTTTGAAGTCAAAGGTTGGAATTCCGTTCACTTTATATTTATAACCCGGGGTGGGGTGTGTGTGTGTGTGGGGGGGGGGGGGGGGGGGTAGTCCTCCGTCAGGATGTGACGGACCAGAGACTGGAAACAAGCGCCAGCTTTCTTTCTGGACAACCTGCAGGAACTCTGCTCTGGAATAAACGTCTGAACTCCGACCTCTCTCAATGTTCTTCACCAGAACCCGGTTCAGTTTACGGAACGTCTCCACACGGCTGAGAGCAAACGCTAGACAGCCACGCCAAAGCCAAAGAACTGCAAGAAACAGAAACGGCTGCAGGAGAAGGCAGCTTCAAGTAAAGCAAAGGGGCTGCAGCTCCCTCTAGTGTTTGTCAGAGGAATTACACGTCAATGTGAAACCAACCAGAATACTGACAGAACCGCAACAGAACCAAGAACGCAGTCAAACCCTCACCGGACAACCCAACAGAACCCAGATGTTCTGAAACACGGAGATGAAAGAACCGCAGACGCTGAAATGTTCGAACCCCAGCGTCCGTCCGTTCGTCCAGACGCTTTCTCTGCAGCATCACCTCCACCTGTGGCTTCCAGACGTCTGAAACCCGGAGCAGCAGTCGGCCTGCTGACCCCAGATGGAGAGACGCGAGGAGCTCTGTGGAAAAAGGAGGTAAGATGCTGGAGGAGCCGCGGATTCAGACTCTCACAATGGCTGCAGTGATTCAAAGCTAAATTTAGCTCAGGAAGTCTGGGCGGGGCTTGTATTCTCACCAGAGGTATTATTCAGCCAGTGATGTCAGCGAGTTGCTGGTTCCAAACTGGAACAGGAGAACAGTAAATACATTGATGCATGCAGACTCTTAGAACCAAGAACCGTCTCTGACGCACAAACACCTCAGCAGCTTCCTGATCCAGATGGAGCATCCTTCAGAACCAGCTGATGAACACGACCGGATCAAAAGGAACAAATGAATGCTGAAGAACCCAAGAACAGCAGCCAGAGAACGAAAAGAAAGATGTTATTTAAGAAGAACAGAGGACAAAGAGGAGTTGCTGTTTTAATTAATAAAAACATTAAATTTACTCATAAGGATACAGTTACTGACCCAGAAGGCAGATTTGTAATCATTAATATATCCATTCAGAATAAGGACTATTGCATAGCCAGTATCTATGGCCCTAATGTTGACGACTCTTCCTTCTTTCACAGATTCTTCACCTCACTCTCAGTTCACTCTGACTCCACAATCATTATAGGAGGAGACTTCAACCTGGTTTTGGACCCTGAACTTGACAGACTCAGCACAGCAGTAAATCAGCGTACATGGCGGTCTGCAAGTATTCTAAAGCAGCACATGAATGATTTGGGTCATCCAAGCACTAAGGGGTTCACCTTTTTCTCTCCAGTTCACCACTCACACTCCCGTTTAGACTATTTATTAATCAGTAACTCTCTTTTAAAAAATATTCAAAGCTCCAATATCCATCCAATTATTATCAGTGATCATGCACCAGTCTCTGTAAACATTTCTAGGGAAAAATCCACACCCTCCGGTACAACCTGGAGGTTTAATACGTCTCTGTTAAAGGACCAGGAATTTATTGAATTCTTTAAAAAAGAGTGGGAAACCTTCTTAGAATTCAACAATACTTCTGAAATATCACCAAGTGTTCTTTGGGAAACAGCAAAGGCAGTCATGAGAGGGAAAATCATTTCTTATTCAACGCATAAAAAACGCAAAGAGAAAGCAGATTTATTAGAATTAGAAAATAAAATCAAAACCCTGGAGACTGCTTATGCTGCTTCTGCACAGGAACACATACTGGGCGACCTGAAAAATTTAAAGCTGCAGTTAAATGACATCATTAATAAACGAACACAATTTCAAATACAAAGGCTACGACTTGAAAGGTTTGAAAACTCTAATAAATCTGGCAAATTTCTGGCTAATCAGCTTAAAATTAATAGAGAAAAATCAACAATCACTTCTATTATGGACCAAACAGGGAATGTCACTCACGACCCGGTCAAAATTTTTAAAAACTTGTACACACCACAGATCAATCCGTCAGAGCAAAGTATCGACTCATTTCTTAATAATGTAAACCTACCCAGGCTAAATGAGGATCAAATCACAAACTTAGACTCTCCGCTCTCGTTGTCTGAACTTCATGAAGCTCTGTTACTTATGCCTAATGGTAAAGCACCAGGACCTGACGGCTTTCCTGCAGAGTTTTATAAAGAATTCTGGGAACAACTGGCACCAACATTTTATAAAACGATCACATCTATTAATGAGAGCCAATCAATGCCACCTAACATGAACTCAGCCAACATAATTCTTCTTCTAAAACCAGACAAAGATCCCACTAGTCCTTCAAGCTATCGCCCTATTTCTCTAATCAATGCAGATGTAAAAATTATCTGCAAAGCACTAGCACAGAGAATAGAAAAAATCACTCCTCACATAATTGACTTTGACCAAACTGGATTCATCACAACCCCAATGCATCAGTTAGAACTAATAAACAGACTTCCAACAGGTTTTTTCTTGGAAGAGGAACTAGACAGGGCTGCCCACTCTCTCCTTCTCTTTTTGCTATATTCATTGAGCCTTTAGCTGCAGCAATAAGACAGAATGAGAGCATTATAGGAATAAAAACCAAACACAGCCATCATAAAATTAGTCTCTATGCAGATGACATATTACTGTTTTTAAGTAATTTACATTCTGTAAATGAAACAGCAAAAATCATTAATGAATTCTCCTCCATATCAGACTATTCCATTAATTGGAATAAATCTGTTTTTTTACCACTGAACAGTAATGTGGAGCAAAGACTCACGATACCAGTCAAATCAGGAAATATCAAATATCTGGGTATCTATTTTCCCCCCAAACTATCAGAACTGGTGCAGCTTAACCACACCCCATTACTGAAAAGCATACAGGACGATCTAACACACTGGACCAACCTGCCTCTGTCCCTTATGGGCAAGGTAGCCACGGTAAAAATGAAAGTCTTACCTAAAGTTAATTATCTCTTCTCAATGATTCCCACACAACCGCCATTAAAATGGTTCAAAACATTAGACTCATCCATATCAAGCTTTCTATGGAACAATAAACCTGCAAGAATTAGTCTAAAAACTTTAAAATCTGCAAAAAGCTGTGGAGGATTAGAACTACCTAACTTCCACAAATACTTTCTTGCAAATAGATTACAATATATCTTAAAATGGTTAAAAAATAATCCAGAAACTAACTCATGGTTAGACTTGGAACAGGCGTTATGTGGAAAGATCAACCTGTCAGATCTTCCATTTATTAGCCAAACAGTTAAAAAACAGGATTGTTTCAAAAGTATAAATATAAATGCCACTTTAACAGCCTGGTGGGAATTTATCAAAATATCAAAATCATCAATTCAACCGTGCAAAATGACACCCATCTGGAACAACCCGGACATCCTTATAAACCAAAAAATGATATATATCCCAGCTTGGCAAGCAGGGGGCATAAAACAACTAGAGCACGTAACTATTGATAGAAGATTCATAACTCCCCAGGAACTTCAAGGCAACAAGACAAACATGGAATAAATAACTTCTCGGAATATCAGCCCAGTTCTGATCGGTTCTGAACGTCAGATGCTGCAGCTCCTCTGGGGACGGCCCACTGAAGCGACTCCTCACGGGAGAACCAGAGCACATTCTGCAGGGAAACAGCGGATTGGACCGGTTCTGATTGGTTCTGTTGTCGGATCTCACTTTGACATGTTTGTGGGGTTTTCGGTGAGGACCACGGCGTTCCTCTGATGTTCTGTGGCGTCAGTCAGACCTGCACTCACCTGCTGTGCCACGCCCACTCAGTCCCACCTGGCCTTTGACTTTCTGAAACTTTTGGTTCACCTGCTTGTTTGAAATGAATTCATTTGAATTTTTGTCTGTTTTTTAATTGTTTTTTTTTTTCCTGATTAATTTTCCTTGAAATATTAAACAAAGCTCCCCCACCAAAAACGGAAGCTGCTCCTCCTCTGCTGACGGTTACCTGGATCAGGTGTGTTCAGTCCATCAGGAAGCAGACTCACATGAGGATGATGAGGGTTGGAGACCCAGCTGTGAAGGTTCAGCTTCATGCCCGCCTCACCCCCCCAGCACAGCATCTGTGTTCCCCCTGAAGGTCAGTTCAGAATTCACGCTGTCAATCCCATTCCTGGGGGGGGGGGGACGACAATCCGTTTCTGAGGAGGTCCTGGAGGCTCTAGAACAAACCTCCTGATCTTCGTCCTCTGGGTTTGAAGCAGAACTCTCCTGAAGTTCTGGTGTGGAAGCAACCCCATACCATGACACCACCACCACAGGACGGGTCCAAACAGACTGAGAACAGGACGGGGGAGTCTGTTTTCACGCTTATCCCCCCATCGTCCTGACATGGGGGATGCTGTCAGGACTCGGCCAATCAGAGGCCAGCGGCTCATCAGCCAGTCGTGACTTTCCTCCTGCTGGCTCACTAACGAGCGCTGACCTTAACGAGCTTAACGAGAACAGACAAACCTTCAAAGTTCACTGCATGACCAGACGTCAGCGTGACGCCGACGCCTGACAGGAGAACGGCGCCGGGAGGAGACACCTGAACTTAAAGCACATAATGGGGGGGGGGGCATTTTCCCACAGTTTGACAGCCAACGTGGAGGATGTGGGAGGGGTCCTCTGGAGATGACTGACACAGAGGCATGATCCTCTGATCCTGCTCTTCTTCCAGAGGATGGAGGTCTTCAGTGCATCTGTGCTCCGCCTCCTTCAGGACAGGGGGAGGAGCTGAAGAGCCTCCTCCTCCTCAACTCATTCATCTTCACAATGTGAACTGCAAACACTTGGAAAAGTCCTAAAAGTTTCAGTAAAAAATGTCACTTTGGGTCCAAATTCACTGTAAACGTTTTCAGTGAAGTGATTGTAATGTTGTAAAGCATAAATAAAGTTTTATTTGCATTTCTGATCCGTTTCGCTAAAGTTTCAGTAAATTTGAACCAATCTGACATTTCTGTCTCCTTGATGAAGACCGAGGAAGAGGAGGAAACCCTGCTCTGCTTCTCCAGTCCAGACCCTGAACTTCCCTGTCTGGATAAGGGGCCCTCTGTTCGCGGCGCCACGGCCTCACCGCCGCTGACGGTTTGTCTCACCAGAATTTAATCTGAGGCTGACCCGGGTCAGACACGGTTCTTGTCAGATGAACTTCTGCATCAGAACAGGGGTGACTCAGCAGCGCCCCCCAGTGGACGTCTGAGGGAGCCAAAACTCCACCTCCGCTGAAAGCTACGGCAGCCTCTGAGGAACAAATGCCTGACAGGAACCACAAGCCGCTGGATCCAGTTCTGCACCGGTACTTAAGAACCTCTGGAGGCGTCTCCATGTCGGAGCAACTTCAGCCTCCGGTTCTGCTGACGTTACAAGGATTAGCGTTGATTGGTTCCACTTCTTGGTTCCATTTACCCATGTGGGTGTTCCCTGGTTCCTGAGCCCCCCCCCCCGACGACATCACAGATCACCGGGGGGTCCTGGACTGTGTGGTCACTGCTTCTGAGGAAAAGCTTTTTTTTTTTTTATAAAGAACATGTAGACCGGTTCTGCCCTCTCCACCCAAACATAAGGAGCAGCTCAGAGGTGGGTCAGAACCTGCCACAGAGCCCTTGGTTCACCGGGTAACCGGACCCAGCAGAACCAAACCGTGACTGACCAAACTGAGCATCGGGACACCCCTCCCCCCGAGGATGAGGGGCAATAAAGGTCAAAGACGAGTCGGTGTCTGTGGTCAGAACATTTTATTTCCCGGCCCGGTTCTAGAAGAAGGTGTTGGGTCTCTTGGTGGTGAAGCGGGGCTGGTGCTGGCGGCGCAGGACCCTGTGCGGCAGCGGGAACTTGATCTTGGAGTCCTGCGGGGAGACGGGTCACACGGTCAGGCGGCGCAAAACCAACATCAACCATCAAGTCTGTGGCCAGTTTCAGAACCGCCGAGTTTCAGGATGGAGGCCCGAACCCGGAAGAGGAGCCTGGCGATTTCTGTGGCGGGTATTTATCCGGAGCGGCCCGTGGCGAGGCCGACCGGAGAGAGACCCGCTCCGTACGGCGAGCGTACTCACATGGAACTGCTTGATGGCGGGTCGGCGGCACTTGTTAGCAGCGATGACCTGCACCTTCATGATTTGGATGGCGTGGGCTCGGGCGCGGTGGCGAGCCCCCATGTCGCGATCTGAAAGACAGAGAGGCGGGGTCAGACGTGCGGTTCTGGTGTGCAAACATAGGAGAGAGCCGTCCAATCACAAGAGGACGTTCATCCGGCGTCAGACGGCGGGTTTAACTTCCAGCACGCCATCAGCAAACTCCTGTCCAGAGACCACCACCGCACAGAAAACTAGCATAGCGGCGGGTCAACGCCAGCGTTTGGGACGCAGACGTACGCCGAGTCCCAACCCCCGCCCTAACCCCTAAAAGCCTTTGAAAGCAATGCAGACGCCACGCTCACTCACCACGGCGGATATGACATCATCCATTCCCCAAAGTTAAAATCTGATCTGTGAGCGTTTTAGAACAATTCTTTATGATCCACCGTCTGAAGACATAAACCTGGACGCTTTATTAAAAACATACTTTTAAATACTTCCGACGCAATGCATTGTGGTCTATATTCACCGATCTAGTGAGCATCAATGCACACTGGTTTTTCACAGAGACTTCTGGGAAATTTCTAGGGTTCTGGATCGTGAAATTGTAGATTCAGACACCATAGAATGGAGAACGCTCTATATAGAAGGAGGGGGGTTGGGGGGATTCAGACACAATCATAGAATTTACGTCTAAAAACGGGCGCTTCAATGCAGCTGGCGTGAACGCGGCGTGAAGATCACGAGCAGCGGGAGCCGGTGGAATCGGAACCGGCAGGATTCGTTTGACCAGAATCTTCAGATCCTAAAAACAGACGGCGGTTCTGACGTTTCCGTGAACTTCCTTCCCACCCCAGGAGGACATGAAGACCCCCCAGAGTTCTGACGGGTCACCGCTAGGACCAGGACCTCTGAGGTGTTTTCCCCGAGAAGGACACGCCCACTTCCTTCATGGTGGGGGGACTCACAGCACTGGGTGACGGCTCCAGACGTGGTCAGGTCCCGGTACTCTCTGTACATGTTGTGAGTGCCGCTGCGAGAGTCGTAGCGCAGCCAGATCCCGAAGTTCTTCACCTTCAGGGGCGATTTCTCATGCACCTGTGGGGGGGGGGGACATAGGTACTTTATTGTGAAAGGCAGCGGAGCAACAGAACCGTTTGTCGGTTCTGAAAAACCCGACACCTACCAGACCACAGTAGACGATCTCGCCAGAGGCCTTTTTCATCTTCCTCAGCTGGGAGACGAAGTACCAGAAGCGGGACTTGGCCACCACGTGGTTGGGGGCAAATATCCTCATGCGGTACAGAGGAGGGGTGGGGTTCTTGGCGGAGGGCAGCAGCCGCCCGATGACTTTGTACTCCCGAAGCTGCAGGTAGGATTCACAGGTGAGAAGGGGGCGGAGCAGGAGTGGGTGTGGGGGTGTTGGTCCCTGAATTCACTTTCAAAGGCACAGCGGCTCAGAGAAAGGCGACAGGGACCAGTTCCTGTCGGCACCCAGGACAGAGCGGCCCCACGGACAGGGGCCGCCTTTGGGTTAGGGCGCCCACGTCATCACTCAACAGGGTTTCATCAGAGCCCCTGCAGTAACCATGACAACGAACAGCAACAAGCACAGACCCCAGGGGCATCACGTGCAGCTGAGTTTGGCTCAAATTTCAATTAATACATGAAAACCATAAACTAGTTTCTATGGCGCGTGCGTGATCCTCGCGCGTTACTGTTACGATTATTTTGACATTTCTGTTCTTTTTAGCCTTAAGTCTGAACTCTTACTTTGAAAGTTTCAACTCAAGCTTTTCGTATTAAACCCCGGATGTACCAGCAGGTCTGAGACGGAGAACTGGACCTGGTTCCGGTGCTACAACTGCTAGACTGTAAACTACAATAAACGGTTTCAAAACCCGAAACCATCTGCGGCGGGTTCGGGTCTGAATTTGAACCGGACCGAGAGCTGCTCCGCTTCGACAGGACTCCCGTCCACATGGAGCCGCGCCGCCATGTTGGAGTAGCACGAGCAGCCGCACTAAAAAGACCAAACTCTCGCTTTAATCCGAATTTTTACGTCCGGTAAACAATCCAACAACGTTGGTAAAGATTCCCGCGGTCCTAGCAGCCCCGAGCGGCCGAGGAGGCGCCGCTCACAGCGGGAAAAGAAGCTTTTACTTACAGTTCCTGACGCCTTCATGGTTTCGCGCTGACGGCGGCGGAGAAAGAGAAGGCAGCGGAGCGACGACTGCGCATGTCAGCAATTACCGCTTCTTCCTCGTGTGTAAAGATGACGAAACTGCGCTGCAGCGACCCCCTCAGGCCACACCCCGAAACACAACCCCCCAAATGATGAGTTTTTACAGCAAAAGAACATGATCAGGGTCGTTTCTGGCTTCGTGGGGACCCTGTGCAGCGTGCTGTTTGGGGGCCCCCAGTTTAAAAAACTGTAATGAAGAGATTCCTCTTCTCGGTTAAACAATTTAAGAGTTAACTTTCTTAATGAGGAATTTTGGAGGGATTTTAATCCTGAGATCGTTTTTAAACTAAACATAAAAAGGCTTGACCTAATGTTAGACATGTCTTCTTTTGAAAAGGTTTGGGACCAAATTTTCCTTCTGACAGGTAACAGGAATAATTTAGCCGTGAAGGAAGCTCTTGAAAAGTCTGTTTGGTTGATGTTGTCTGTGTATCAGAAAGGAGTACAGGACATTGTTCAACGGATGAAAAGCCATGGCACATTTCTTTGTCACACAGAATTTAAAAGCAAATATCATGTGGAGTGCACATCTACAGTCATTAAGTCACTAATCTAACTCAACTGATCAAAGCAAATGCACAACATTCCTTGATTTTACCTCAAATCCCATCTTTGTTTCCTGATAATACTTTCAGATCTAAAGCGCAATAAAACATTTTTAGAGCATCCCTGACATCAACACTATTTCCTCTAGAAGAAAACTGGTTTTCAAAAAAGACACTTTTTGAAAATGAAAGGGGTCCATTTTGAAACCACATGTATCCCTGCAAAGAAGATCTGCATTCAAGGTTTAATATTCAAGATAATGTATGTCAAATAGATAGAAATGACATTGAAAGTCAAAAGCATCTGTTTTATGAATTTAACTTGGTAAAGAATTTCTGGGGAGAGACGGCTCTCAACAAAAAATATGATTCCGTTATTTATGCATTCTATATTTAACATGTTTGTATTGACAGAGGAAAGAAAATTCTGTTTTTCTTCAACATCTCAGCTATTTTTGGTCAATTTTTGTTTACAAATGTCGATTTCTTTATTTATTTATTTTTTTGAATGGATTGAAAATGGTTTATTTCAAGCTCAAAAAACAAAAATAAAACTAAACAAACAGCAGAAAGACACATGAAACCACAGATATACCAATTTTAGGACAATAAGTTGTGACGTTGATTGGAAAATACATAGATGCATACATCCACTTACACTTGTAAACAATTAAGTTGTTACTCTTAATCATAAATAGACACATCAACTCTTAAGCACACAGGATGTGACACATGAAACTATTACATATTAGAGTTTTCTAAAGGAGTTTCATTATTTGCTTGAAAGGGAAAAAGCGAGTTTATGTAATTCTACCCCTGTTTTTCTTTACATAACTTTTTATTTTCTTTACCTAAATTATTATTATCCCGTTTTTAACTTCTAATCGGTTATTTATACTATCAACACAGATTCAGGTCATTAAAAATCCATAATTATCAATAAGTCGAATGATAAAGAGGAAGTACATATTCTGTGAGCAGACATCCCATTATTTCACAAATCCTTATAGCTATGCACATCAAAAAGAAGTCATATTCCTTGTCATTGGAAAAAACGAATTTAAATCACATATCAGGAAACAAACCTTTTGATATGATGAGAACAAATATTGCTTTAATCATCTTTAATAATTGATTTATATTATTTTTTTGTTTAACATTTTTTTCTTTGGTCAAAGTCAGTGTCCTTCTGCCAGCTAATTCAGGTTACAGACATGGATAAAGTGTTAAATGGGAAGATTCTTTTGTTTTATAATTATTTATTTATTTAAGCGAGACAACAGAACAACAAAACAAAACAACAAACACTTGAAAAAACAGATGTGACAAACACAGACAGCTACCAACCCTAACACATGAAGTTTGTGTGTGTGTGTGTGTGTGTGTGTGATCTAAGGGCAACGAGAAAGAATTCCATCCCCAAGCTTGAACTAACCGTCAAATATTTAGGGCTACATCATTAGAGAATCATATAGATGGACTCGGCTCGAAACAACATATATAATTATGCATTCATTGTATTCTTGATACTGGAAAAAAATCAATAGTGGTCTCCCTCCTGGAACCCACTCTGTACATAATCATCTTGTCATTGTTTCAAAAATAAAGAAATAGATAAAACAAATAAACAAACAAAGTTGAGAGTCAGACGCCTGCAAATGAAGTGAATAGGACATTAGAGAGAGAAAAGGGTGAGAAAGGTGAGGGTACATGACAGTCACATATTTGATTCTCAGATGAAACTTAATATTGGTCTAGGAACTCCATGAAGGCTGACCATACTGATAGTGGTTTGGTCGTGTTGGGGGGAGAAGGTAATAAACTGGCTAAAGAAATATATTCAAGAAATAAATGTTTCCATATAGACAGGTTTATGGTGTTCTTTGATTTCCAGCTCATGAAAATTGTTTTTTTAGCTATTGTTATTGCTACAAGAGTGAATTTAATCTTAGACAAGTCAATATTCAAATGTGTTAATTCTGATAGGTCTTCTAAAAGACACAATGAGGGTGATAAAGGGATGGGGCGGGCCAAGAAGGTAGATAAGGTTTGGGTGATTTCTTCCCAGAATTCTTTAACGGGTGTGCATGAATATATGTGTCCGGGGTATTCTGAGTGCAAAATGAGCAGATCTCTGAATCATATCCCATTTTTGATATTTTCTCTCTTGTGTAGTGAATTCTATGGAGGGGTTTGTATAGTATTAGTTGTAAGTTAGTGTTTTTTGTCATAGTATAGATGTTTTTACATATTTGAACCCAGTGGCGGTTCTACACTGACTTACTCCCTGGGCGAGTAACCCCACAGCCCCCCCCCCCCCCCCCCCCGCACACCTACAAAATTTGACAACATCCTGTTGTGTTCCCTATCTTCTATTTAGCTATTTTACACAAAAAATGCATGAATTTTCTAGACTCGTATTACAGGGGGGTCAAACGCAGTCACACAGTGGCCTAAGTTAAAAACACGCTTAAGGTTTTGGGCCGAAGAAGATAAACATTTACTGAACACACTAAAGCTAAACTTTTAAACCTTTTAAACTGAACTTTTTGAACATAAATATAAATAAAAACAGGAACACAAGTTAAACCTTAAATAATATTTTGCTCCCCATAGAAATATATTCTGTCAAAATTATACAAATATGAACATGCTGCAGGACAAAAAGCAAAGAAAGCCTGGAAATATTAATAAGAAATTACAAATCAAATAATTCCATTTTTTTTGCTCTTTTATCATTTTTTAGAGCATTTTTTGACTTTTTTTTTTTTTTTTTTGACTCCTGCTTCATTTTTAGCAATAATTTCTTAATGTGTGACGTCCTGTGTGTGTCTTTGTGAAACATAGAGAGATTAGATCTAAAAAAAAACTTATTGTGATTAATATGTTTAGGTCTTATAAAACATTAAAGACTAAATCATAGAACTCATCAGTGGGATTACTCCAAAAATATTTGGCATTTCCCTAAATTTGTGCAACACCAACAGCAGAAATCCTCCAAAAAAACTCAATCCATAAAAAATGGTCTGCGCTCACCCCCCCCCCCCCCCTTCCCCTTCCCTCTGACACACGCGGCTCCGTCTCTATGACGGGAGGCGCAGCTGCGGCCCAGAGTTGATAGTCAGATAGAAAAAGACTCCCAATCACCTGTTAGTGTGATTCAGCCAGCCACCGGCGAGTTGCGCCCCCCTCTCGAGTTTTTTGACTTATGTTCCAAAGACTACCGCAAAGAGGTGTGGCCGCAAGCGTCTTGCAGCAGAGGGCGGTGGTCACGTGCGTGTCGGGTCTGCCATGTCAGCGCAAAGTATTGTGGGAAATAATCCCCATTGCCTGCTTTTGTCGAAATTGAGTTGAGCACGGGTGTTTGTTCTGCCCTATTCCTTTTCATGTGCCTGTTTTACGTTGTTTCACTCTGAGTTATTTCATCTAATTTTTTTTTTTTTTTTTGCACCATAAGTGTGAAGAGCAAATAGGATGAAGACATTCTTAAGAGTCTGATGTGTCAAAGTAAAAGTGCGAAGTGTTGGCAGCTGAAGCAATTTCAAATTAAAAGCTGCAAACTTCCTCTTTGAATATCGTAGCACAATCGGGCACGGCAAATGCCGCCCCCCATGAAGTGCCGCCCTGGGCGACCGCCCATATCTAAACCCGCCACTGTTTGAACCCAGAACTCAGTGTTACCAGAAATGGGAAGATCGTTTTCCCACTTTGTTTTGGGAAGTGATAAAGATTCATCTGAGAATATGATTATTTTACATATTTTACAGAGAAGTTTCCTAGTTTATTAAATCTGTTATGCAGGTGGAAGATCTAGATTTATTGTAGTTACAGATATTTTGGCTTCTATTGAAGATTTAAGTTGTAGGTATTCTAAAAATTGACAATTCCTGATGCCGTATTCTTGGATAAAATAAGAAAATTGTACTAGAGCACTGGAATTAAAAATATGTTTGAGGTGCGTAATCCCCTTTGTAGCCCAGAATTGTAGATTGATTGGATTTTTATTGCTTAAAAAATCTGGATTATTCCAAATAGGTGTAGAATGAGATACAGATAGACTTGAGTTTGTAATTTTATAGGCATTGAGAGTGGAGGCTATTGTCATTACTTTATAACATGATGACTCTTGATAGATTGAATTAGAAATGGGATGTCGGAGATTTGGAGTTCTTTGCACAGTTCTTTTTCACTATCTAACCAGATGGTGTCTGACTGAGTCGGATGAATCCACTCATAGATATATTGCAGCTGGTTAGCTAGCGAGTAATAGTAAATGTTTGGAGCGTCCAAACCTCCCTGAGATTTGGGTTTTTGCAAGGTGGCTAATTGTATTCGTGGCGATTTATTTTTCCAATAGAATTTTGTAATGATTGAGTCAAAGGATTTGAACCAGCTGGGAGGGGGTGGCACTGGAATCATTGAAAATAAACAATTTATTTTAGGAAGAATTGTCATTTTAATTACTGCTATTCTGTCCATGATGGAGATAGGTAGATTTACCCAGCGTTGCAGGTCATCCCTTACTGTTTTCAACAGAGGTGTAAGGTTGAGGCTAATCAGCTCTGAGGCCACTGGGGAAATTTTAATACCCAAGTAGGTGATGTGATCTATGCATACTGGAATAGCTGAAGTAAAGGCTGTATTTCCCCATTTAGTTTTATTCAGTGGAAGGATAGCTGATTTGTTCCAGTTAACCGAGTAATCTGCAATTTTTGAGAATTGATTCATTAATTGTATAACTACTTGTAATGATGATTGAGGATTTTGTAGAAACAATAAAACACCATCAGCATATAAACTAATTTTATGGTGGGCTAGAGACGTCTGGATTCCAGTTATGTTGAGGTTCTGTCGCATAGCTGCTGCTAAAGGTTCAAGAAAAATGATAAATAAGGAAGGAGAAAGTGGACATCCTTGTCTAGTTCCTCTGTGCAGCGTAAAGCTCTGTGATGTAATACCATTGGTGGTTATTGTGGCTGAAGGGGCGTTGTAGAGAGTCTTAATCCAGTTAATGAATGACTCCCCAAAACCAAATTTTTCCATGACACTAAAGAGAAATGTCCAATTGACTTTATCAAAGGCCTTTTCTGCATCTAGGGTAGCTAGGATGGTGTCTTCTTGCTGTAGAATAGAATGATGTCTTAAATTAAAGTCTTCGTGTGTTGCTAGAGGAAAGTCTTCTTCCTTTAATGAAGCCAGTTTGATCTGGGTGAATTATATGGGAGGTTACTTTTTCAATCCTGTAAACTAAAGCTCTGCTGATGATTTTTAAGTCTACATCAATAATAGAGATTGGGCGATAATTTGATGGGAGAGTTAGGTCTTTATTAGGCTTTGGGAGCAGAGAGATGACTGCTGTATTCATGTGTTTTGGAATTCTTCTGCGCTTGTTTCACCTTCATGAAACAGAGTGGTTCAGCACAATGTTTCGGGGCGTGTGTCAAATAGCAGAGATCACGTGGTTGATGACATATGAAGCGCCAAATGTATTGTTTGGTTGAACCACGGTTCAGATGTCACTTGTGTTCGAACAGGGGCGTATTCCAGAAAGCAGGTTATGCTAGCTCCCACGGTAAGTTTGAGGCTAAGGAAGTTGATAACCTCAGCTTTCGGTTCCAGAAATGGAGGTATGTTTGAGGGTAGGTCAAGTTGCCATAGCAACTCATGCTCTGAACATAACCTGGTCGGGAGCAGGTTTAGTTGAAGGTTAGTTTGTTTTCAGAGAGGTGAAGGAGCATGGCGTGTCCATTTGAAGATGATTTAGTGGATGAAGAAGCTCAGATAATACTTTTTCCACCATGAGAGGCTGATAAGACCACATATGGATGTTGGAAAGAGAAACTTTATACTTTGATCTAACTTCATTATTTGCTTCAGTTAAGATAAATCATTTTTTTGTTTAGTCAGTTTAAAAATAACACGTAGTTATCAGACAGTTATTTTACTTTCATTCAAATTAATTCAATTAAGTAGGTGTAACTTTGGTGCTGCTGTTAGATTGGCACCGCAAGGGATTGTGGGATACCATTCCCTTCGCCTGTCTGGACGGATTTGGGTTTAAGTGTGGCTTTTTGACCAAATGTGTTTAGTTATTTAGCTGTTTTACTGTGTTTAGTCTAGTTATTTGTCCTGTTATGTTTAATTCTTTCTGCACCATGAGTGAGAGGGAGGAAGAGTTTATATAGTAGCCCTACTGTGACGTGGCAGAATGATAGAGTCAGAGAAAGGGTTGTGTGATATCTTTAAGTTTGTCCATTTTGTTTAATTATTTTCATGTTATAAAAATGAGAATATCTGCAGGTTCAAACTTAGAAGTATGAGAGTTCAAGAATTACAATAAATTAAGATGGAAAAACATTTAATTGAATTGGAGAAATATGACATTTAGTTAGATAAATATGTAAATTTGAGTTGTATAAACAATTATTGAGTTTTATAGACGTAAGAAATTAAGTTTAATAAATTTAACTCAATTATTTGTTACCAATAGAAGTAATTCATTTAAGTTGGTTAAGTTTTATATGTCTATATACAGCGGGGAAAATAAGTATTGAACACGTCAACATTTCTCTCAAAAAACATTTTTCTAATCAAGCTATTGACATGAAATTTTCACCAGATGTCGGCTTCAACCCAAGTAATGCACACATAGAAAGAAATCCAAACATTTATGTCCATTAATGAAGTTATGTGTGATAAAGTGAAATGGCACAGGGAATAAGTATTGAACACGCTTACTGAAATTTATTTACTACTTAGTGCAAAAACCTTTGTTGGTGATTCCAGCCTCAAGACGCCTCCTGTATGGAGAAACCAGTGGAATACATTGCTCAGGTGGGATTTTGGCCCATTCATCCACACAAACTGCCTTCAAATCTTCAAGGTTCCGGGGGTCTCTTCTGTGAACCCGGATCTTCAGTTCTTTCCAAAGATTTTCAATTGGATTCAAGTCTGGTGATTGACTGGGCCATTCTAGCAGCTTTCTTTTCTTTTTCTTCAACCAGTTGAGTGTCACCTTGGCTGTGTGCTTGGGATGGTTGTCTTGCTGAAAGATCCACCCTCTTTTCATCTTCAGCAGCCTGGCAGATGACAGCAGATTCTGATCAAGAATGTCTCCATACTTTTCTCCAGTCATTATTCCTTCAATGATATGAAGTCTACCAGTACCACATGCTGAAAAACAGCCCCACGCCATGATGCTCCCACCTCCAAACTTGACTGTTGGT
Organism: Oryzias latipes; assembly: GCF_053564925.1. NCBI lineage: Eukaryota > Metazoa > Chordata > Actinopteri > Beloniformes > Adrianichthyidae > Oryzias > Oryzias latipes. Next base: position 26,477,723 of record NC_136259.1, read on the forward strand.
ATGGTGTTTTGGGGGCTATGTGCGGTGCCATTTTTCCTCCAAACATGTTGTGTCTTATGACATCCGAAGAGTTCAATTTTGGTCTCATCTGACCAGAGTATCTTCTCCCAGAATGTCACGGGTTTATCCAAATGTTGTGTGGCAAACTCCAAACGAGCTTCAACATGCTTCTTCTTCAAAAATGGAGTCTTGCGTGGTGTGCGTGCATGGAGGCCATGGCGGTTGAGTGCATTACTTATTGTTTTCTTTGAAACACCGGTACCTGCTGATTCCAGGTCTTTCTGAAGCTCTCCAGGAGTGGTCCTGGGCTGCTGGAGAACCCTTCTGAGGATTGTTCTGACTCCTCTGTTTGAAATCTTGCGAGGAGCACCTGGCCGTGGCAGGTTTATGGTAATGCCGTGTTCTTTCCACTTCCGGATGATGGCCCCAATGGTACTCACTGGAACTTTCAGAAGTTTAGAAATGCGCCTGTAACCAATGCCTTCAGTGTGTTTTGCAACAATAAGGTTGCGTAGGTCTTTGGACAGCTCTTTGCTTTTACCCATCATGCAATGCTTCTTGTCTAACACCTTGCTGGTGAGAAACCTTTTTAAAAGGCATCAATCAGGACTATATTAGCTGATGTTACTTTGCACTAATGGGGGGCAGGTTAACCTTCTGAATACTGACAACCTCCAGCTGCTTTCTTGGCTTGCCAGACCTTTTTACTCCTCCTTTTCTTCATGTGTTCAATACTTATTCCCTGTGCCATTTCACTTTATCACACATAACTTCATTTATGGACATAAATGTTTGGATTTCTTTCTATGTGTGCATTACTTGGGTTGATGCCGACATCTGGTGAAAAATTCATGTCAATGGCTCGATTAGAAATATGTTTTTTGAGAGAAATGTTGACGTGTTCAATACTTATTTTCCCCGCTGTATGAAGGTTCTGAAGGGTTCTACTCACATTCTGAATCCGATCCAGATTGTTTTTATTGACCCTCAGCATCATGAGAGATAAAAACAATCTGGATCGGATTCAGAATGTGAGTAGAACCCTTCAATGTGACTTCAATGCAAAGGTCGGACAACATCATCAAAGCGACGGAGTGACAGTTGGAAAGTTTGGTCTTGGAGAAAGGAACTAAAGGGGAACCAGACTGGTGCAATTTGCAAAATCAAAAGGTTTGAAGATCGGAAATACCTTCTATGGGAAGAGGAAGATCAGAAAATGGACCTGGATAAGTCCAAATGGTGAAACCAGGAACGAGATCGATTATATTTTGGCAAACAAAAACATGATTCAGAATATCAATGTCATCAAACGGGTAAACATCGGTAGAATGGTCAGAAGTAAGATCAAAATGAATACAAGACTGGAAAGAATGAAAATGATGAGACCAAAAGGAGTGAAAGTAAACATCAACACCCTGAAACAAAAAGAAAATGAATTTCAACTGAAGTTGCAAAATCGCTTCAAAGCCTTGCAAGAAGAGGACAGTGTGGAGGAAATGGCACTTAACATCACAAAGACCATTAAGGACTGTGCTATGGAAACAGCAGGAAAAGAGGAAAGACGGCGAGAGGAGAAGCTCAAGCAGGAAACTAAAGAACTGCTGAAAGAAAGGAGAGCAATGGCTAAAGAAAGATCTGAATGACCAAGACAGAAGAGAGTACAACAAATTGTGTCAAACCATCAGGAAAAGACTGAGAGAAGATCTTAGAGAGCACAACACCAGGCGAGTGAAAGAGGCAATTGAGAGTGGGAAAGGATTGAAGAGAGCAAAAGAAAAAGAAGGCTAGAAGGTTCTTATATCAGCTTTGAAAGAGCAAGATGGAACCGTCCATCAACAGAGAGAGAATTCTGGAGAGGTGCGCAGAATTCTATGAAACGCTGTACAAAGATGCAGCCCAGAACCTCAGAAAAGAAGAAGCAGAGGATGTACCATCAATCCTTGATAGTGAAATTGAGCATGCCATAAAAGGTTTGAAGAATAACAAAGCACCTGGAGAAGATCAGATTGTGATTGAAATGCTCAAAGCCGGAGGTGAAGCTGTGAGATGGAAGCTGAGAACACTCTTCAATAAAGTGATAACTGAAGAAAAGGTACCCAACGAGTGGAAAAATGCCATTATAACACTCATATTTAAGAAGGGAGACAAGAAAGACCTTGCTAATTATAGACCAATCAGCTTACTCTCCCAAGTCTACAAACTCTTCATGAAGATCTTGAAGAATGGGATGAATAACAATCTGAGGGACCACCAGCCGCCAGAACAAGCTGCCTACAGAAGATGTCATTCAACTATCGACCATCTGCAGTCAGTCGTGCAAATACTCGAGAAAACCAATGAGTATAAAATACCCATTTATATGGCGTTTGTAGACTACGAAAAAGCCTTTGATTCTATCCTGCACAAGGCTGTTTTTGAGGCGCTAAAACAACACAGCGTAGAGGAGAACTAAATCAACATCCTGAAAGAGACATATGATGGAGGCACTGCTCAGGTTCAGAACGAATCACTTAGCCGAATGATTAAGATCATGAAGGGAGTGCGACAAGGAGACACCTTGTCACCAGTGATGTTCACAGCAGCGTTGGAAGAAATATTCAGGAGAATGGAAGCTGAAGCGGGAATTAACATCAATGGAGAGAGGATGAACAAGCTGAGATTTGCAGATGATATCATCTTATTTGTAGAAAAGGAAGAGGATCTCAGGAAGCTGCTCAACGATCTGAACAAGGAAGGGAGAAAAGATGGCATGAAAATGAACAAAAAAAAAACAAAATCATGTGCAATGAAATAGCAAGGAAAATGAGAAGGAAAGGAATAATTGTGGTTGAGAACAACTGGAGGAGGTGGATGAGTATAAGTATTTGGGAAGACTGCTAACACCAGGAAATGAGATGGCGAAAGAAATAGACGAGAGAGTAACATCCGCTTGGAAGAGATTCGGACAGTACAGCACGTTTCTGAGAGATCAAAAAATGTCCATGTGTCTCAAGAGGAAGATCATGAACACTGTCATACTGCCATGAATGACGTATGGAGCTGAGACATGGTCACTTACCAACCGCCAAAGAGAGAAACTAGCAATCACCCAGAGGAGCATGGAACGATCAATGCTGGGTGTTACGAGGAGAGATAAGGTCAGGAACGAAGACTTAAGATCAAGAACAGGGGTGAAGGATGTCATAGAGAAAGTGATTGAAGCCAAAGGCATATATATATATACATACATATATATATATATATATATATATATATATATATATATATATATATATATATATATATATATATATATATATATATATATATATATATATATATATATATATATATATATATATACACACACATATATTCACCAAGTGTAGCGTAATTACGTTAACTCATATCCGGTCTTTGGGAACCGACATACCCAGAGTAAGCAAGTTTCAGCCAGAGTTCAGGCTTACAGTCAGGCTAGTTTAAACATGCTTTCTGGATTACCCCCCAGTAGTTGGACGCGCTATTCTCTAGAAATACTAAATGAATCCCGTATGTTTCCCGACCAGTTCTAATGTTTCCCCTGTATCTGAATCAGCATCAGTTCATTGCACTTTACCATGACTCCTCGTAAAAAAAAGTTCTGTGCCTCATGATCGGTTCAACTTGATTTCTCATAATAAAACAATACACTATGAACGTTGTGTAAAAAAGAAAAAACACTACAAGGAATTTACAATGGCATAGTCAATCAGTCTTAGTAGAGATAGCTTAGTGGAAAAATCAACGGGGTTTGTATCTAGAACTCCCGGGTTGAAGACCAGCATTAAAATTTTTTTCTTTTTGCTTTGCGTTCATTTTCTTCATGTGATGTGTGTTTTGCTGCGTCAAGCACTTCTCTCAGAAAATGTCACATGTTGTGTTACGTTGTTTTTTTTAATCATCATTAACAACATTGTTTTGTTTTACGGTTTTTCATCATCATTTACACATTGAAGTGTTACAAGGAGCTTGGTTGAAGCATAAGAAATACATCCAGTCCGCCACCAGAGGCCGCTGTTCTGTGGGGTTTCAAAGCCCTGAATGGTTGGTTCATCTTTCCGGCACAATGACATGAACCCCAACGAGGCTTCATGGGGCTTCTATTCCCATCCCTGAATGATGGCCGCTCGTTTTTCTGTACTTAACTGTTTTTTTCTTGCCATAATCCAAATTCTAACAGTCTATTCATTAGGACAATCAGCTGTGGATCCACCTGACTTCTGCACAACACAACTGATGGTCCCAACCCCATTTAGAAGTCAAGGAATCACACTTATTAAACCTGACAGGCAGTAATCAAAGCAAAAGGTGGCTACTATGAAGATCCTACAATATGACATCTTTTCAGTTGTTTCACATGTTTTTATTGTGTATATAATTCCACATGTGTTCATTCATAGTTTTGATGCCTTCAGTGTGAATCTACAATTTTCATAGTCATAAAAATAAAGAAAACTCTTTGAATGAGAAGGTGTGTCCAAACTTTTCCTCTGTACTGTACACATGTCTGTTATGTATGGATTGTTACTTTTGTTAATAAAGTTTTTCAGGGGAAATAAAAAACAACGTCTGTGCCGGTGCGCACTGACAGTGCGCAGGCTCGTGACCCGGATGTAAACCAGCACCGGACACGCCGTCCTGCCGAATCCACCGACATGCGTCTGAATTCCAGAGGACCCCCGGCTCTGTGCTGAGCGGAGAGCATCGGTTAACGGCGGAACAGCTCCGCTAATATACGGTGAGCCTCGCGCGCGTGTTTCGCTGCTCTGCGGGACGGAAACGCAGAGAAACGGCGGCTGCGCGCCGAGATGGACTCATGAGAGATGGTGGGTCCTCCTCGTGAGGGTGAAGAGTAGACAGGCTGGTGCTACGGGACCAGAACCGGGTCTAGAACACGTTAAAGCCGCCTCCATCTGCCTTTCACAGTTAGCGCTTTTCTGCCCGGGAGGTTCCGTTAGGGGCTGGGCGGGTTTTCTGTCCGGTTCCTCCCGGGTTGAGTCAGCCAGCCGCAGCTAACGCTAACTCACAGCCGTCAGCTGCGGTCCGCTTGTCGGTTCTGGTTCGGGTTCGGAGCCGAACTGCTAACGGTTACTTTCGGTTTCATTTGCAGAAACGTGTACCGTGCAGAACCGAGACTGACGCTTAGTGACGGAGGGCCGAACTGTTAACGTTACATTACGGTGTCATCCGGACACACGCGCCAGGTGAGGCCGGTCCTCCTCGGTTCTGGTGTCGCTCGGGCCCCAACGCTCTGGAAAGGGTGTGTCACGGGTTCGGTTCGATGCAGCCTCCGGGACTGTCGCTGCGTGACTGCCGCCGGTGTTGATCTGGTGTTCAGAAGTTGTTTACGTCACACGTTTGATAACGGCCTATTATCAAGACCGCAGGAAGTGACGTGTACCTACTGTACTACTGGACCCGACTGCAGGGACCCGACTGCAGGGACCCGACTGCATGGACCCGACTGCATGGACTCGTCTGCATCAACTCGACTGCATGGACCCGACTGCAAGGACCTGACTGCATCAACTCGGCTGCATTGACCCGACTGCATTGACCCGACTGCATTGACCCGACTGCATCATCTCGACTGCATCGACCCGACTGCAGGGACCCGACTGCATGGACCCGACTGCATGGACCCGACTGCATGGACCCGACTGCAAGGACCTGACTGCATCAACTCGGCTGCATCGACTCGACTGCATCGACCCGACTGCATCGACCCGACTGCATCGACCCGACTGCATTGACCCGACTGCATGGACCCGACTGCATGGACCCGACTGCATGGACCCGACTGCAAGGACCTGACTGCATCAACTCGGCTGCATTGACCCGACTGCATTGACCTGCTACGCCCGTCTGCATGAACCGGTTACCCCTCGGTTACACAGTCGGTCTGGCTGAAGGACCTGCAGGTTTGCAGATGCTCACCTGAACCTGTGGCGCTCCTGTCGTGGACGTGACCACCCGTCCTGGTTCTGATCAAAGCCGTTTCCCTGCAGACTCACCTGTGTCACCCGTGAGTGTGCAGGGGTGAGGGGTCGTCATCGATCCTGCCCCTCACCTTCCCCCCCCCCCCCCAGCAGATGACAGGAGTGTGTGTCAGACCACAGCTAACCACGAATGGCCTGCCAGTCTGTCACCGCCGCAGTCATGGACGAGCAGGCCCTGCTCGGGCTGAACCCCAACGCCGACGCCCCCTACAGGCAGAGGGTGAGAAGTGCTTCCTGATCCTTCATCTTAAGTCAGGGTCCCGGTGCTGTACTTCAATACGTGTGTGTGTGTGTGCATGTGCGTGTGCATGCAGGCCATGGCGTACTTTGAGCAGCTGAAGGAGTCTCCGGATGCCTGGGAGGTGTGTGCCGAGGCGCTCTCTCAAGGACTGTACAGGTGAGTGTCACGTGGGCTGACCCCCCCCCCCCCCCCCCGGTTACCCTGTGATCATGTGACCTACTCTGTCTGCAGAGACGACCACGTGAAGTTCTTCTGTTTCCAAGTGCTGGAGCATCAGATCAAGTTCAGGTGAGGATCCTGTTAGTGAGGGTTCTGGTCCAAACGGAACCGGCCTCACCTGCTGTTCTGTTGCAGACACGCGGGTCTGAGTGCGGCGCAGCAGCAGCTCGTCAGGGAGACCCTGATGAAGTGGCTGCAGTCTCAGGTATGTTCTGGTTCTGCAGAACCAGCTGGCACTTTGTGGTCCTGACCGTAGTTTCCTCAAACGTCGGTGCGATTCCCGGCAGCTGATGAACGCTCAGCCTGAGAAGGCCTTCATCAGGAACAAGGCGGCCCAGGTGTTTGCGCTCACCTTCGTCAGCGAGTACCTGACTCTGTGGCCCAAGTTCTTCTTCGACATCTTGTCCATGGTGGGTCTGAACCCCAACGGCGTGGACATCTACCTGAGGACGCTGATGGCCATCGACGCCGAGGTGGTGGACCGGGACATCCTGCACAGCGCAGAGGTGAGGCAGAGCGGTCCGTCTGGGCGTGTGACGCAGTGGATGAGCTGCTGTTTACTGTCCTCCACCTGCAGGTGTGGAATGTCGTCGCGTGAGAATCTGACTTTTTCTTTCACAGCTCTATTCCGATACACCAACAACTCTCAGACGCACACAAACTGCAGTTATTTGTCTCCTGCGTGATAAATTTGCAAACAGTTTTTCCAGCTCTGTGCAGCAAATGGAACAGAAAGCAACAACTGGACTTCAGATCTGAAGGAGGGAGATTCCACACTTCTCCTTATGATTCAAGAACAAATGTAGGGAGGCAGAAATCCAAGCAAGGCCTTGGACATCAAAGTGTACCAATGTTCCGCCTCCTAGTGGCCAGAAACGGCCATTGCACTCCTGAATACAAGTCACAATGATGCATCATGGATCTACAGTTGGTGACGAACCTCAGGGAAGCCTGATGCATGGTGACAACCGTTTGGAGACATGAAGACGAGGCATTCATGTATCACCATAATCCAGCACAGATAGAAAAGTTGCAGCAACAAGACGCTTTTTTACTTGAAAAGAAAAACAAAACTTGTTACGGAAAAAAAGCCAAGTTTAAGTTTGAGCTGTTTTACAAGTTTTTCTATGAGGTTTAAAGGTGAGAGAGTCGTCAATCCAGACACCAAGGTACCCATGAACCCCCTCTATGACGTTTCCATCCAAGGTGGACACCATTGGAATTGTTTCAGGGAGCTTCTTTGGGTTTGAAAAGGTTAGCTCAGTCGTGTCAGCATTGAGAACTAACTTTAACTGAATAAGTGATGCAGGACAACAAAAGCTTTCTGCAGGGTTTCAATGGCCTGAGCAAGAGATGACCCATAACAGTAAATGACTGTGTCATCAGCATAAAGATGTAGATTAGCGTCAGACATTTTCTTCCAAGTCTATAATGTTTAACATAAATAGTAGGGGGCCCAGAACTGAGCCCTGTGGCACCCCCCTGTGGACAGTAACAAACGTAGAACATAGACCCTCATGTTTAATGCATTGGGTCCTGTTATCATGCAACTGCATCTCTGACAATCCAAGGCTGAGTAGTCTGCTTTTTATGGTCAACGGGGTCAAAAGCTTTGGACAAATCGATAAAAAGTGATGGACGGCACAGTTTTTCATCAAGTGCCACTATAATGTCATTTATCACATTCATAGTATTGCTGGTACTGTGCTTTTTTCTAAAACCTGATTGAAATATAGAAAGAATGTTTTCAGAGTAAAAGAAGTATTTCAACTGGTCACAGACTAAAGATTCCAGAATTGTGGATAAACACATAAACGTGTTATTGGCCTGTAGTTGGTCACGGATGGATCACCTCCTTTTAATAAACGCAAAACAAAAGCCGATTTCCAAACTGATGGAATGTCTTTAGTTTTGATTGAAAGATTAAACAGAATTGTGACTTTAATCAGCCGTGCGTCTGGTACGTCGACTCAAACGGCAGGAAAACCAACATTTACGCGCCTTCATACAGACTTTTCATTGGAAGTGGCCACTTGAACGCACGCCGCCACGGCCGGTGGAGACGGAGCCAAAGCTTGGCGCTCCAAACGGACGGGAGCGGAGACGATGCTCTTCTGCTAAAGGTCTTCTGCTCTCTGATTGGCTGAATGTGTGGCTCAGGACATCCGCAGAAACACTCTGATCAAGGACACCATGAGGGAGCAGTGCAACCCCAGCCTGGTGGAGTCCTGGTTCCAGATCCTGCAGACCTACCAGCGCTCCCACCCTGAGCTCACCTGCCAGTGTCTGGAGGTGGTGGGGGCCTATGTGTCATGGATCGACCTGAACCTCATCGCTAATGACCGGTAGGTGCTTGCCGTGCGGGGGCTCGGTGACACCTCAGTCCGCGGAGCAGCAGGTCTGAGCGGCGTCCGTTGCAGGTTCGTGAACCTGCTCCTGGCTCAGATGTCCATGGAGGAGCTGCGGGAGGAGGCCTGCGACTGCCTGTTCGAGATCATCAATAAGGGGATGGACCCCGTGGACAAAACCAAGCTGGTGGAGTCCCTCTGCCAGGCTCTGCACAGTGCCGGCTTCTTCAGCGTGGAGCAGGTGAGGCTCTGCTGCTCTGGCAGCCGTCTCCATGGGAACGCTCCTCCACAGAGCTCCTGTGCTTTCAGGAGGAAGACGTGGACTTTCTGGCCAAGTTCTCCCGGCTGGTGAACGGGATGGGTCAGAGCCTGGTGCTGAGCTGGACCAAGCTGGCTAAAGCCGGGAGCGGCAAGGAGGCGGGCGCCACGCTGCAGGCGCTGGAGGCCAAGGTGCCGCTGCTGCTGCAGCTGCTGATGCACGAGGACGACGACATCTCCGCCAACGTGGTGGGCTTCTGCTACGACTACCTGCACGTCCTGAAGCAGGCGAGTGTCCCTGTAGGTCACAGCCGCCTGGTTTCTGCTGTTGGTGAGCTCATCTTCTCTTCTTGCAGCTTCCTCAGCTGACGGAGCAGCAGAAGGCCCACATCGAGGTGAGTTCTGGTTCCTCTGGTTCTGGTTGGACCCAGCAGAACTTCAGCCGCTGTCTCCTCCCTGCAGGCCATCATGCTCGCCGTCATAAAGAAGCTGACCTACGACGACGAGTACAACTTTGAGAACGAGGTGAGTGTGTTTGACCCGAGCCGCTGGAGCCGGAGAACCCGCACTGACCCGGCGCCGCCGTTGCAGGGCGAGGACGAGGCCATGTTCGTGGAGTACAGGAAGCAGCTGAAGATGCTGCTGGATCGCCTGGCCCAGGTGTCTCCAGAGCTGCTGCTGGAGGCCGTGCTCCGCGTCTTCTCCAACACCATGCAGTGAGCAAAGCGCAGGCTGCTTCACGGACGCCTGCAGCTGCGCAGCTTCAGCTCCACCTCTGATCTCTGCAGGAACTGGCAGGCGGTGCCCTTCATGGAGGTGGAGGTGGCCATCAGGCTGCTGTACATGCTGGGAGAGGCTCTGCCGGCGTCTCACGGCGCCCATTTCTCTGGAGACGCGATGAAGACGACCACGCTGCAGGAGATGATGAGGACGGTCAGTCTCTCGCGTAGGGGCGGGGCTCTCGCGTGGGGGCGGGGCTCTCAGGTTTGTGGTTTCTCCTCAGTTGGTGTCCTGCGGCGTCAGCAGCTACCAGCACACGTCTGTTTCTCTGGAGTTCTTTGAGACGGTGGTGAGATACGACAAGTTCTTCATCGTGGAACCGCAGCTCATCCCCAGCGTCCTGGTGAGCGGGAGCCTCGGAGATGACGCACGTTCGAGCCCCAGGGTCTGAATGTTCCTCTCTGCCCTCAGATGGCGTTTCTGGACCACAGAGGTCTGAGGAACAACAGCCCAAAGGTCCGCAGCAGAGTGGCCTACCTGTTCTCCAGGTTCATCAAGACCCTGCAGTGAGTCCTGCGTGTGCGTGTGTGTGTGTGTGCACGCTCAGCTCTGTGCACGTGAGCCTCACTGCTGCCCCCTGTTGACAGCAAACACATGAACACATTTGTGGAGGACATCCTGACCCGGATCCAGGACCTGCTGGCGTTGGCTCCTCCTGTAAGAATTGGCGTTTCTTCGTCGTCTGCGCCGCCGTCTCCCCGCCTGACCTCGCTGTCGTTCCCACAGGAGAACGGCTTCACGCCGCTGCTGACCAGCGACGATCAGCTCTTCATGTTCGAGGCGGCGGGCGTTCTGATCGTGAACGGCGAGAGTCCGGTGGAGCGGAAACAGGCCCTGATGAGGAGCCTGCTGACGCCGCTGATGGACGCCTTCCAGCTGCTGCTCGCCAAGCTGTTGCAGGAGACGGAGGAGGAGCAGCAGGCGTCGCTTGCCGACGCCCTGAGCCACGCTGTGGGGTTCGCCAGGTAAGGTCTCAGGTGTGAGGCAGAGTCTAGTCTGTCTTCCGCTGTCAACCATGCGGCGTTTCCTGCAGCCGCACCAGTAAGGCGTTCAGCAACAAGCAGACGGTGAAGCAGTGCGGCTGCACCGAGGTCTACCGCGACTGCCTGCACTGCTTCCTGCCTGCGCTCAGCTGCCCCGTCCAGCGCGGCGTGCTGCGCAGCTCCGTGCGCTCCTTCCTGCACAGGATGATCATCTGCCTGGAGGAGGAGGTGCTGCCCTTCATCCCCGCCGCCTCGGAGCACATGCTGAAGGACTGCGAGGCCAAAGACCTGCAGGAGTTCATCCCGCTCATCAGCCAGATCACCGCCAAGTTCAAGGTACAGGAGCGGCGGAGGAGCCGCCCGCTACTGCACCGGCGCCCGCTGACCGCCCGCTTCTCCTGTTGCAGCGGCAGGTGGCGCCCTTCCTGCAGCAGATCTTCATGCCGTTGGTGCTCGCCATCTTCGAGGTCATGGCCCGACCAGCAGAGGAGAACGACCAGACGGCGGCCCTGGAGAAGCAGATGCTGAGGAGGAGCTACTTCAGCTTCATCCAGACCATGACAGGAAGTGGGATCAACGAGGTGATGGCGAACCAGGGTGAGCGGCGGCGGCGGCAGATAAGCCCGTCTTTGGTTTTGGGCAGTTGGACTGGCGTTCTGAGTCCGGTTCCTCCTCCAGGAGCAGAGAACATGGAGCGGATCCTGTTCACCATCATCCAGGGAGCAGCGGACCTGCCTGACCCCGTGGCCCAGAAGACCTGCTTCATCATCCTCTCCAGGCTGGTGGAGCTGTGGGGTGAGTGGACACCCCTCCTTCCTCCGCGTTCGCTCCTCTGTTCTCCTGCTGACGCTCTGCCCCGCCCCCCAGGAGGCAAAGACGGCCTGGTGGGCTTCTCGGACTTCATCTACAAGCACATCGTCCCGGCGTGCTTCCTGGCGCCGCTCAAACCCAGCTTCGACCTGTCGGACGCTCAGACAGTTCTGGTGAGTGTGGAGCCTGCAGAACCTCCTGCGTGCGTGTGTGTGTGTGTGTGTGTTCTCCTCTGAGCCTCCGTGTGTGTGTGTGTGTGTGTGTGTGTGTGCAGACGCTGTCGGAGTGCGCGCTCACGCTGAAGACGATTCACCTGAAGCAGGTAAGAACCGCACCGCACGCTTCCTGTCTGCGGGCCGCTGGCGCTGATTCTGCTGTCTCTGGTCAGGGACCCGAGTTCCTCCAGTTCCTGCAGCAGGAGTACCTCCCCTCGCTGCAGGTGACGCCGCAGATCGCTCAGGTAACTCCGCCCAGACCCAAAGGAGCCGCTTCCATGTAAACTTTGGGTTCTGGCTGAGCTGAGGTCCGGTTGGTCGTTACGTAGCTGCTGTTAACCTTTGAACTGTCCCCCCACCCCACCCCACCCCCCAGGAGCTGTGCCAGGTCCTTCAGCAGCCGGACATCAAAGTTCTGAAGAACTACATCAAGGTAGGAGGTGTCTGCTCCCCCCCCCGGCCTTTGTGTCACAGGCAAAGCCACGCCCCTGACCCCTCCCCATGTCGCTGCAGGCGTTTTTCCAGAGAGCGAGGCTGTAACCGACCCGAGCAGTTCGGACCCGAAAGGACTCTGCTGGACGTGCCCCCCATGCAGGAAGTGGGCTCAACTGCTTTGCACTTAGAAGAGGAAGCCGAGGAAACCCCCTCCCCCCTCGCCGATGGATGAGCCGTCCCCCTGAGGACTGACCCCAGACCAGACGCCGCGGTCTGTTGGGATGGGGGGGTCGGCAGGACCCCATAGATGTTTGCGATTGACGAGGTCATCGGGTCGGAGTCTGAGGACGTTTCAGGAACGGCGTGGAGACGACCACCAGAACCGCCTGGCTTTTATTGTGGAGGTCCGGCGGTCGACGACACAGAACTCTGGGTCTGGTGGTGGACCTCATCAGAACCACGGAGCTGCTGTCCTGCAGACGGGCCGTCTTCCTGCCCCGGACCCTCGTTTGGTTTGTTTTTTTAGGAAGGGATTTCATTTGACCTGCGGGTCGGAACATCGGTTCCTCTGAACTTTAGCGGGAACCTCTTTGATTTCAGGTTTAGGATGGATTCTTTGAGTTTCTGTACAAACATGCGGGTCAGACGGAACCTCCTGCCCCCCCCCTGTACTCTGAGGAAAGTGCCTGAGTGTTTTCATTGAAACGGTTGAATAAATCCTGCTGAGGTCTCCGCTCTGGCTGCTGTTTCCTCACACCACGCCTGCTGGGGGGGGGCTGGATAGCGGGGAGCGATGACGATACCATCAGCAGCTGAACGGCGAGGCGCCGCCCGACCGGACCGGACCTCCCTGGTTGAACCGAGCCCAGACCCCACTGAAAGCAGTGAAAAGAGGGAGCGGGAAAGCGGCCAAACACTGATGGAGGGGGGGCCGTCCATCAGTGTTATTCTTTTTTTTAATGTGTCCAATAACTGAGCAAACATGAGAGCGGAAGGACGGGTTCTACTGGTACAGAACGGGTTCCTGCATCTGCTGTTTGGATGAAGCTTTGTTTCATTTATGTTTGAAGTTTAGATTTTCTTCTTCTACAGAGGGAAAAGTGAGGGGGGGGACGAGTGCTGGACGGACAATTGTTCCTAAGATATTCCACCAGTGGGCCGGGTCAGGTCGGGTCCACTTCCTGTACCGTTGCAGACCCAGAAGAGCATCCGGGTCAGCATCTTTGTGTCAGACATTGTTTTCTAAACCAAGCTCTTATTGTGGGATCCACATTTTTGGTTCTAACCAGACCAAAAATTCAAAGTGATCCCAACTAGAACCAGAACTAGAACCAGAACCAGCTGCTTAAACTGAAGAGAGGATTTCAGCTGGTCCTGAAAAACTCCAAGAGGCAGGTTTGTGTAGAAGACCTGCTCCAGAATTTGCCGGATGGATCCAAAATAAACTCCCTTTAAGCTCAGACTTCAGCTTGCTCATCTTTTATTGTGAAAGTCAACAGGAAGTGTCAGGTCTTCAGCAAGACCTCCACGTGCAGAAGACGTTGGATCAGAGCCCGCTCATGCTGGAAAATAGAACCTTTATTTGAAACGGACCGGTCCCACAGCAGAACCGGACCTGAACATAAATTCACTGGTAAACAGGAAACCTGGGAGCCGTTTGGCTCGGCGGCGCTCAGCCTTTGATGACGGCGATGGGCCGTAGCTTGATGGCCTTCCTGCTGATGCCGGCGTCGTGACACGTGTTGACCACATCCGTCACGTTTTTGTACGACTCCGGAGCCTGAAACCACACCAGAACTTTAGGCTCTCAGCGCAACAGTCCAGTTCCCGGTGCTGGAGCGCCGGCCTCACCTCCTCCATGACCAGCTTGGGTGACGCCACCCGGATGGCGATGCCCATGTCAGCCAGCTTGTCAAGAACGTCCTGAAAGTCCAGGTTCCGGCGGGACTTTGCCCGGGACAGGGCCCGGCCCTGAAACCCCAATAGGAAGACGGGTCACTGACGGACCGATCACACCGCAAAGAACCGCAAACGAGCGACCCGTACCGCTCCGTGGCAGGTGGTGCCGAACGTTTCCGTCATGCCTTGCTCGGTGCCCGTCAGGACGTAGCTGCAGGTTCCCATGGTGCCCCCGATCAGAACCGGCTGACCTGTGAGCTGCAACGACAAGAAGGCGTGAGCGCGGTCCCGGCCTGCTACAGGTCCGGCGGCGGCGGCGGCCTACCTGGTAATCCACGGGGATCAGAGGGTGGTGCGGCGGGAAGGCGCGGGTGGAGCCTTTGCGGTGAACCAGCAGCGTCCTCTGCTTGCCGTCCACTATGTGCTCCTCCACCTTGGCGATGTTGTGGGACACGTCGTAGATGACGTGCATGTCCAGGTCGTCCGGCGTGGTTCCGAACACTTTGGAGAAGGCCTGACAGACGGAGACAGACGGAACACGTTCTGCGGTTCTGAGACTTTTCCCCAGTTCAGAAACGTCCTGGTTTGGCCATTGACTGTATAAGAGGATGAGTGGCCACGCCTCCCTGGCGTTCCAAACAGGAAGTGGCTCCAAGAAGCCAAAATCCCACAGACTTCTACAGAGAAATAAACAACTGTTTGGCAGAAGAACAGTTCTGGATCCGATACATTTGCTTTTTGTTTTTAAAATATTTTTTCTGTAGTTCAAGTCATAAAACGACCAATCAGATGCCTCGGTAAAAGCATGCGGTGCCCGCTGGCCCCCACCTCAGTATTTGATTGACAGATCTGAGTCGCCTTCAGTGGAAGGGGGTTTTTTAGAACAAGCTTACTACTGATTGGTGACAGCAGTTGCCATAGAAACGTTGTCTCACTGTCATCTGGCTCCAACATGGCGACTGAATTGGCTTCCTGGCTGGAGCCAGACGTAAGACGTTTTCTACACCAGTCCAGCTCAGTCCAGTTCTCTGATACAGTCGATGGGTTTGACCGACAGGCCCAGATAAACCCAGTTTCCACGTTCACCTGTTCAGAACCAGAACTGTTGTCTGGATACCTGACGGCACTTCCTGGTCACATGATGGCGGTGGACCGGCTCTAAACAGACCACCAGAACCAGTGTGGGGTCCAGGGTCCAGCCCAAGAACACTTTGACACACAGGTCAGAGGTCGACCGCCAGCTGCCCCAAAAGGCATTGGAGCCAAAGCCAGACGGCTCAAGAACCCGACCAGAATACAACCAGCGGATGGGTCGACACTTCAATGACCTGCAGGTACCTGTCTGGTGAGAAAGGTCATGGAGGAGCGGTTGACCCAGGCGTAGTTCCCTGCGGCCGCCATGCCCTTCAGGTAGTCCTGCCCCTCCTGGGAGGTGATGCGGGCGCACGCCAGCTGTCGGTCATTCACTGTGATGTTGTCGCGCTTCATGGCCTTCTCCATGGCAACCAGCGCATCTGTCAATAACAGCGCCAAAGGTTCACAGCTCTGCGGTCTCCACCACTGCTGGGCGGGTCACAGCGCTCACCTGTGGCCACCTGGTGTCCGAGGCCTCTGCTGCCGCTGTGGATCATCACGCACACCTGCCCCTTGTGGTCGATGCCCATCTTCTTGGCTGCGTAGTCGTTGTAGATCTCATCCACCACCTGGATCTCGGCGTAATGGTTTCCTGCTCCCAGAGTTCCCAGCTACCACACAAACACAGCCATCAGATTAAGCCACGCCCCTCAGAGCTCACCCGTGGGGGCAGGGGTACCTGCGGCAGGCCTCTCTTCTTGGCTTTGGACGACACCTTGTTGGGGTCGGCCTGCAGCATCCGGCCGTACTCCTCGCAGTGCTCCTTGTCCTCGGCCCAGGCGTACCCCTCCCTCAGAGACCAGTCCACGCCCATCTCCAGCGCCTCCTCCAGGTCTCTGTGGGGGGACAGGTGAGACACATCTCTGTGGGCGGTCCCTGCTGAGAAGGGGACATCACTCACTTGGCTCCCATCGGGATGACTCCTTTGGAGCCGACCCCCACCGGGATGTGGTCGAACAGCGACTGGGCCAGCTGCTCCTTCACGGGCTGGACGTCCCGCTCGTCCAGGTTAGTCCTTAGAAGACGGACGCCACAGTTGATGTCGAATCCCACGCCGCCTGAGAGGGAGCAGAAGAGTCATTCCCGGGAAGAGTCCTGACAGGAAGCGGCTTCATGGCGCCATCGGTTACCTGGAGACACCACGGCGTTGGGATCACTCATGTCAAACGCAGCCATGTTTCCGATGGCGAATCCGTAACCGGAGTGGACGTCCGGCAGACCGATGGACCTCTGCGGCAGGAGACACCAGTGTGAGTGCAAGATGGCGTGCACGCCCTAGAAAGTGTCACGCTCATGCTCACGTTCACGATGCCAGGCAGCGCCGCCACGTTTCCGATCTGCTTCATGGCAGGAAGGAACCCACCCACACCTGGGGAGAGAACCGAGCCGGTGAAATCCCGAACACGCAAGAGCTTTTGGCGGCGTGGCGATCAGCTGACCTCCTCCTCGACAGGCGTTACGAAGCTCCTCGAACATCAGCTTCTCCAGAGGCTCGTTCACGTAGAAGATCCCTTCAACCTGTCAGGCAGAGGCGGAGCCTAGCTTTATTGATCCCAAGACACGCCCACATGGTACCTCAACAGGTTGCGTCACATCACGTGCTACACTTTTGCTGGTCCAGAACACAAACCCAAAACTGTTTGGGGGAAAAACACTTCGTCATGTTGTAGAACAGTTAGTCTCACAGAAACGGTTCACTTCCGGCCCATTAGACACGGGACCATGTAGAATAACTGAACTGCAGTCAGAACCCGTCCAGCCCTCCCGAACCCGCTCCTGTTCTGTACGACTGTCCGGAACCAGATGCTAACCGGCTAACCTGCATGTTGGGCACGAAGCCCTTCTTAATCCTCCAGCAAGTCCCGGACAGCTTCTCCAGGTACTGCAGCTCATCGTTGTAGCTTCTGCTCATGGTTCCGATCCAAACGGGCCCCACGAGGCAGATTCACGTCTGAGAGCGGCGGTTACTCCACGCAGAAAAGCTCCCAACTCTACGGAGGCCGGGAGGCTCCAAAAAGCGATGTGACGCTCTAAATGACTCAGCAGAATCTTTAATAAAACACACTGAAGAAAAAAAGCTAAAATGATTTAAATTAATTAATCAAACATTTACTTTTTATTTACTTTTTGCAGAATTATAGTTTACGTTAGTTTTCTAAGCATTGAGCTGCTCAGTTTCCGTATTTTTCTTATGAAGTGATCAGATTCCGGTTGTTTTTCAAAATAAATTCAGCACCACGTAACATTTTAACAAGAAGTTTGTCCAAACATGATTGTGTGGCTGAGAATCAAAAGAAAAACTGTTGACCATCTATTAACTAATAAAGTAATATAGAAACTTTACATAAAAGCTACTTTTGATTTAAGGATTAGATTTCACGAAGTATCTATTTGGGCTCTTCAGTTTTAGTTTGCATTTAATTCATATTTTTATGCCAAATTTCTTAGTACATATTTGAAAAATAACAATGGCCAGACTAGTTACTAGTAAGGGTATTCGTTCATTTGTCTGCTGCTCCTCTAGTGGTCGCAATGACTTTTGTTCTGAAAATCCAGAGCGGAAGCTGTGCACGCGGCTCGACGCTGTTTGTGTTGTTGAGGTAAAAGGCCCCCAAAAGAGCCGATAACGACCCGTTTCCTTCATCCCGAGGTTCTCCGGGTTCTTTTCTGCAGCACAGGTGCGTCTTAACCGGCAGGTGAAGCAGGTGAGTGAACTTTAAGCCGAACCTCACGGACGTTACGCAGCAGTTTGAAGGTTAGCGCACGCGCTAAAGCGAAAATGATGAATTCTTGGTTTATGCAGTGATGCTGTTCATCCGTCTGCTGTGGTTTTGTGTAGTTAAACGCTGTAAAAGTAACGGTACTCCTGCCCGCAGTAACTAAGTACATCATTCAATTTACAGACATTAAAACTGCATCAAACCTCTGTTATTTATGCCCCCCCCCCGTAAAGAGACAGTTGGTATTAAAACTTTAAAACTTCCTTCCTGTTTATCATTATTATTACAACTTTCTAGAGGTTGTAAGAAAACTAATAATTCTATTTTAGTAAAGGGCGGGGCTTAATTAGAGCGCAGCAGTTCTGAACTCCGCCCACGTGCGCGCGGGGGGGGGGGGGGTAGCTGTCACAGGAATCTTTCCGCTCAGTTTCAATTCAGTTCTACGTTCAGAACCTCAAGGTTTGATATTTTGAAGCTGGTTTAGCTTTCCCAGTGAAGTATGAGAACATTGCAGGAGCGCGCCTGAACGTGCAGGAGCGCGCCTGAGCGTGCAGGAGCGCGCCTGAGCGTGCAGGAGCGCGCCTGAGCGTGCAGGAGCGCGTCCACGCGACCAAACCTGCATGACACCAAAGCAAAAGTGAGCAAATAAAGCAGCTTCTGCTGGAAACCATCAGTTTACTTCTGTGGGGCTCAACGTGTGGCTGCAGCTGCTGTTGTGTTTGTGGGTGCTCAGCTGTTTGTAAGTGGGGGGCACGTGGCTTTATCTGCAGCATGAAGCTGCGGGTTCGAATCCAGCGGCAGACCAGCAGGCTGGAGGTCCAGGGAGAGGCGCCCACCCTGCAGGAGCTGGCAGAGCTGATCCGGCAGACGCTGCTGCCGTCTCACGGACTCAGGTTCCTCCACCGCTGCTCGTCCGTATTGATCCTGATGTTTGAGGAAGACCTCCTGAACTCTGCCTCCATCCTCTCAGCGCCGACACGGCCTTCGGACTGTCCCTGAACGGCTCGGATCTGCTGTCCGACTCCGCCCAGACCCTGGTGTCCTGCGGCATCGACTCTGGAGATCTGATCTGGGTCCTGCTGCCCCCGTCTGCAGCTCCAGAGACCAGCGCAGTGACCGATGCTCAGCAGAGCTGCGGCTCCGCCTGCAGCTCCGCCCACAGCCAGGTGAGTCGTTTGGCTTAGTAAGTGAATGTTTTGACACAAAAGGAGGTCAGAAACCTTCATCCTGAAGAAGATTGGCCTTAGGAGGTCTGGACTTTAGAGAACTTCAGAGAGGAAGATGAATCCAGTGGCTTTCTGTGACGTCACTTTCTCAGTGGGGCGCCCCCTGGAGGCCAGACAGCCGTTGTGACATCATCATCACTGACGTCACTGACGCAGCGGACCATCAGGAGTCTGGTGGTCACGTGACTGTCGCTGTGCAGACACGCTTCTCTTCAGGTCTCCTGTCCTTCAAACTGAAGCGTTCTTGGGGGGTTCTGCGATGTCCTGAGGGGTTCTGGGATGTCCCGAGGGGTTCTGAAGGGTTCTGCGATGTCCTGAGGGGTTCTGTGATGTTTTAAGGGGTTCTGCGATGTCCTGAGGGGTTCTGCGATGTCCTGAGGGGTTCTGAAGGGTTCTGCGATGTTCTGAGGGGTTCTGCGATGTCCTGAGGGGTTCTGCGATGTCCTGAGGGGTTCTGCGATGTCCTGAGGGGTTCTGCGATGTTCTGAGGGGTTCTGCGATGTCCTGAGGGGTTCTGCGATGTCCTGAGGGGTTCTGCGATGTCCTGAGGGGTTCTGCGATGTCCTGAGGGGTTCTGCGATGTCCTGAGGGGTTCTGCGATGTCCTGATGGGTTCTGAAGGGTTCTGCGGTGTCCTGAAGGGTTCTGCGATGTCCTGAGGGGTTCTGGGATGTCCTGAGGGGTTCTGGGATGTCCTGAGGGGTTCTGCGATGTCCTGAGGGGTTCTGGGAAGTCCTGAGGGGTTCTGCGAATGTCCTGAGGGGTTCTGCGATGTCCTCAGGGGTTCTGGGAAGTCCTGAGGGGTTCTGCGATGTCCTGAGGGGTTCTGCGATGTCCTGAGGGGTTCTGCGAATGTCCTGAGGGGTTCTGCGATGTCCTCAGGGGTTCTGGGAAGTCCTGAGGGGTTCTGCAGTAGACAGGAGGAGCTTCTTGTCTGACTCAGCGGTGAGGAGCAGAAGCTCCTCAGAATCCAAAGGTGAAGATGGATCCAGACCTCGGTTCATTTTCAGAAGAACCTGTCCAGCGTTCTTCCTCCCCGCCGTTCCTGAAATGTTCCGGTTGATCTTCTGATGATGAAGATCTGCGTTCAGCCTCCTCTGTCTCCTCCATCTGCGACCTCTTGTTGTCTTCACGTCTTTCTGGTCCGAATGAAACGGCTTCTGTTCTTCCCTCCAGCCGCCTGGCAGCATCGAACCCGCGGGCTCGGCCCAGCCAGACGCTGACCCGGCGCCGCTCTGGGAGCCCATCCTGTGCAGCGAGGCGGAGGACGGTCAGGCCCCCCTGTCCCTGGACCTCCTCTACCACACGGCGCAGGTCAGCTGTCCTGACGACGCCGTGGTGGTGGCGTCGCACGTTCTCATGCTGGAGGCCGGCTTCACGTCGCAAGTGAGTGGAACGGGGGCTTTTTCTCTGTCCTGGGGGGTCCTCGGGGGCCCGGCGGTCTCACCTCTGCTGTCTTCAGGGCTGTGCGATGAAGCCTGCTGAAATGCCGGCAGGGTGGAGGTCCAGCGCCACCACCTACAGGCTGCAGTACACTCACCCTCTGTGTGGCAGCAGCTCTGCCTCCGTGGTGGGCGTGGTCATGGGCCCCCAGCTCGTCGTCAACGGTGAGGTTTTTCAGCGTCTTCAGAGGAAGGCGTCCCAGACTCTGACGTTTCCGGTTGGTGTTCTGTAGCCACCCTGAAGGTTCTAGAGAATGTGGGTTCGGTCCGGAAGCTCCAGTTGAAGGCGTCCAGCTTCGTGACTCAGGAGTGGGCAGGTAGGCAGGCGGCGGGGAGGCTCGACGCCGCAGCGCCGCTGAGTAATGCTGTGTGTGCTGTCCTTCAGGGGGAAGTGCCGCCGCGGCCTTCAAGGACCTCCGAAAGCTGTCCCGCGTCTTCAAAGACCAGCTGGCCTACCCTCTGATCGCCGCCGCCAGAGAAGGTAAACGCAGCCGAGGGGGCCGGTCTGCTTTTGTGAGCCACGCCCACAAGGAGGCAGAGGGTGGAGCTACCAGGAAGCTGTGGCGCCCCCTACAGGGAGCAGCAGAACGTTTGATCAAATGTTAGGGGTGCAGGTAGGGCCGGGAGAATGTTTGATATCACAATATCGTTTTATTCATCCTTTTTAAAAAAAGATTGAAATATTGTTGTGGCACAGACTTAGTATGTTTCTTGATATCCATCGTATCGCCAATACATGCCGCTATAAAATATTAAAAAGAACAGAAAATGCTGTCAAACAGGAAACGCATCATTTGAACGGCGATGGACTTCCTGGTGTCTCCCTGCTGTGGCTTTCTGTACCACTGGGGGGCGCCAGAGTGTGAATCAGAGTGGAGCAGAAAGCGTTTTCTTTCCGTTGCAGCCATGGCTCTGCCCTGGGCGTTCGGCCTGCAGGCCCTCCCTCCAGAGCTTCTCCTCAGGGTGCTCCGCCTGCTGGACGTGCGCTCGCTTCTCAGGCTGTCCGCCGTCTGTCGACTTCTGAACGCCGCAGCAGCAGACTCCTCGCTGTGGAGACACCTGTACCGCCGTGATTTCCCAGGTTAGAGCTGCTTCTCCGCCACGTTTTTTTAAACTTCAGAATCAGAGAAGCTGCACGTTCTTCAGCCAGAGACCAGCTGCGGACCAGGATTCACCAGGAAAACAGACATTTCTGTGTTTTTACACACATGTAGAGAATAAATGAAGCTACTAGTCTGATCTAAAGACGTCAGCAGATTATTCTTCAGTTTCTGTTGAATGTGAAGGAACCGCGTTTTCAGTCTGAAACATTTGGACCTCAATGATGTCATGTTTGTGCTTCAGGTTCTGGTGGAAACAGATCAAATGACTCGGACTGGAAGGAGGTGAGGAGGGAGTGAAACTGTCACACGGGTGTGAGATGTGTGGGGACCCACAGTGATGGGTCCTCCACGGCTTTGATTTCAGTCAAAGGAGGCTTTTAATTAGAAAATCTAACTAATATGTGTGAAGCTTAGAGGACAAACCAGAACATGAACAGAAGGAAGGTGGGCTTAATTCATGAATGAATCAGCCTGTAAACAGCCTGCAAACAGTCTGTAAACATTCTGCAAACAGCCTGCAAACAGTCTGTAAACAGTCTGCAAACAGCCTGCAAACAGTCTGCAAACAGCCTGCAAACAGCCTGCAAACAGTCTGCAAACAGTCTGCAAACAGTCTGCAATCAGCCTGTAAACAGTCTGCAAACATTCTGCAAACAGCCTGCAATCAGCCTGCAGACAGTCTGCAATCAGCCTGCAAACAGTCTGTAAACAGCCTGGAAACAGTCTGTAAACAGCCTGCAATCAGCCTGCAGACAGTCTGCAATCAGCCTGCAAACAGTCTGTAAACAGCCTGCAAACAGTCTGTAAACAGTCTGTAAACAGTCTGCAAACAGCCTGCAAACAGTCTGTAAACATTCTGCAATCAGCCTGCAAACAGTCTGTAAACAGCCTGCAATCAGCCTGCAGACAGTCTGCAATCAGCCTGCAAACAGTCTGTAAACAGCCTGCAAACAGCCTGCAAACAGTCTGTAAACAGTCTGCAAACAGCCTGCAAACAGTCTGCAAAAAGCCTGTAAACAGTCTGTAAACAGCCTGCAAACAGTCTGTAAACAGTCTGCAAACAGCCTGCAAACAGTCTGCAAACAGTCTGCAAACAGTCTGCAATCAGCCTGTAAACAGTCTGCAAACATTCTGCAAACAGCCTGCAATCAGCCTGCAGACAGTCTGCAATCAGCCTGCAAACAGTCTGTAAACAGCCTGGAAACAGTCTGTAAACAGCCTGCAATCAGCCTGCAGACAGTCTGCAATCAGCCTGCAAACAGTCTGTAAACAGCCTGCAAACAGTCTGTAAACAGTCTGTAAACAGTCTGCAAACAGCCTGCAAACAGTCTGTAAACATTCTGCAATCAGCCTGCAGACAGTCTGCAATCAGCCTGCAAACAGTCTGTAAACAGCCTGCAAACAGTCTGTAAACAGTCTGCAAACAGCCTGCAAACAGCCTGCAAACATTCTGCAAACAGTCTGCAATCAGCCTGCAGACAGTCTGCAATCAGCCTGCAAACAGTCTGTAAACAGCCTGCAAACAGTCTGTAAACAGTCTGCAAACAGCCTGCAAACAGTCTGTAAACATTCTGCAATCAGCCTGCAAACAGCCTGCAATCAGCCTGCAATCAGCCTGTAAACAGTCTGCAAACAGTCTGCAAACAGTCTGCAAACAGTCTGTTAACAGTCTGCAAACAGTCTGCAAACAGTCTGCAATCAGCCTGCAAACAGCCTGTAAACAGTCTGCAAAAAGTCTGTAAACAGCCAGCAAACAGTCTGCAAACATTCTGCAAACAGCCTGCAATCAGCCTGCAAACAGCCTGTAAACAGTCTGCAAACAGCCTGTAAACAGCCTGCAAACAGTCTGTAAACAGCCTGCAAACAGTCTGTAAACATTCTGCAATCAGCCTGCAAACAGTCTGTAAACAGCCTGTAAACAGTCTGCAAACAGTCTGTAAACAGTTTGCAAACAGTCTGCAATCAGCCTGTAAACATTCTGCAAACAGCCTGTAATCAGCCTGCAAACAGTCTGTAAACAGCCTGTAAACAGTCTCCAATCAGCCTGCAAACATTCTGCAATCAGCCTGCAAACAGCCTGTAAACAGTTTGCAAACATTCTGCAATCAGCCTGCAAACAGTTTGCAAACAGTCTGCAATCAGCCTGCAACCAGCCTGTAAACAGCCTGTAAACAGTCTGCAAACAGTCTGCAACCAGCCTGTAAACAGTCTGTAAACATTCTGCAATCAGCCTGCAAACATTCTGCAATCAGCCTGCAAACAGTTTGCAAACAGTCTGCAATCAGCCTGCAACCAGCCTGCAAACAGTCTGCAATCAGCCTGCAAACAGCCTGTAAACAGCCTGTAAACAGTCTGCAAACAGTCTGCAACCAGCCTGTAAACAGTCTGTAAACATTCTGCAATCAGCCTGCAAACAGTCTGCAATCAGCCTGCAAACATTCTGCAATCAGCCTGCAAACAGCCTGTAAACAGTCTGCAATCAGCCTTTAAACAGCCTGTAAACAGTCTGCAATCAGCCTGCAAACAGCCTGTAAACATTCTGCAATCAGCCTGCAACCAGCCTGTAAACAGTCTGCAATCAGCCTTTAAACAGCCTGTAAACAGTCTGCAATCAGCCTGCAAACAGCCTGTAAACATTCTGCAATCAGCCTGCAACCAGCCTGTAAACAGTCTGCAAACAGCCTGTCTCACCTGTTGCCATGTTTCCTTTCAGCTCTACAAAACGATGTTTGTCTTTCGCTCTGAAAGCCGCCGCAGCGCCACCCGACTGATGACCCCTCCTATTGGCCATCACATCTTTCATCCTTTGCCCCGCCCCTTCCCCCCTGTGCCAGGCATTATTGGGGGGGATTATGACCAAAGACCCAATCTCCCGCACGGCCTCCTGCCCCGCCCCCGACACGACCCCATTGGGCCCCTTTCAGACCCCCTTGGTCGACCGCTACCCCGGTTCAGATCATTTGGGGGCAAGGCAGCCGACATCCGGCGGGGTTTCATCTGAACATTGAATCCTGGAAGGAACGCCATGACCACACGTGGGGGGTGTGGCCTCCATGTGAGAGCCCCGTGATCCAAAGAAGAAATGACACTGTGCTGGAAAGCTTGATTTATTATTATTTTGGTTTTTTTTATAAACAGCTGAAGACCAGTGTGAAACAATCTGACTGTTCCTGTGTGTCCCTGAATGCACCACAGTGTTTTAGCCTGAAAGACTAACGCGGGTTTCTGGGTCAGAGCGAGCTGTGGTCGCCCTGACAAAACCACGTGACACACCAACACCTGAGTGACGGAGAAGGCTCCGTCCATCTGGTCTCAAACGTACAGGAACTTCCTTCAGAACCAGCGGGTTCTGCTCCTGATTCCGTCACTAAACTGCTGTATTCAGTCTTTACTGTCAAAAACGGCAGAAGAAACTTTGGCTTCCGGGGGGTATTCCAGAAAGCAGATTATGCTAGCTCCCACGATAAGTTTGAGGCTAAGGAAGTTGATAACCTCGGCTTTCGGTTCCAGAAATGGAGGTATGTTTCAGGGTGGGTCAAGTTGCCATAGCAACGCATGCTCTGAACATAACCTGGTCTGGAGCAGGTTTAGTTGAAGGTTAGTTTGTTTTCAGAGAGGAGAAGCAGCATGGCGTGTCCATTTGAAGATGATTTAGTGGATGAAGAAGCTCAGATAATACTTTTTCCACCGTGAGAGGGTGATAAGACCACGTATGGATGTTGGAAAGAGAAACTTATTACTTTGATCTAACTTAATTATTTGCTTCAGTTAAGATAAATCATTTTTTTTGTTAGAAATTTTTTTGTTAAAAATAACACGTAGTTTTCAGACAGTTATTTTCCTTTCGTTCAAATTAATTCAATTAAGTAGGTGTAACTTTGATGCTGCTGTTAGATCGGCACCGCAAGGGATTGTGGGATACCATTCCCTTTGCCTGTCTGGACGGATTTGGGTTTAAGTGTGGGTTTTTTACTAAATGTGTTTAGTTGTATAGCTGTTTTACTGTGTTTCACCGTGTTTAGCCGAGCTATTTTGTCCTACTATGCTTACGTCTCTGCACCATGAGTGAGAGGGAGGGAGAGGATGATGAGTTTATATAGCACCCCTACCGCTTAGTGCTGTTATGACAGTGACGGAAAATTCTTTAGTGAGTTTTTGCACTCGGTGCATTGTCTTTCCGTTCTTTTTATTGTTATACAAATGAGAATATCTGCCGGCTCAAACTTAGACATATGAAAGTTCAAGAAATATAAGTAATTAAGATGGAAAAAAGATTAATGGAGTAATGTGACATTTAGTTAGATAAATACGTAGATTTGAGTTGTATAAACAATTATTGAGTTTGAATTAATTTAACTAAATTATCTTTCAGCCGTGTTACTTTTTTGATGGACTTATAATTTTTAACCGCCGTCATTAAAATCTCAGACTCCGTCTCACTTCCGTCTCAAGTGTCGCGCTTTCTTTTTTTTTTCTCCACGCGTTTCCATGGTGACTCCAGAAATCGGCGATCTATTGAGAATGTCTTTATGTACCTTCCGTGCACGAGCATTAACCCAGGGTTACCAAGTCGAGCGTAATTACGCCAAATCATATCCGGTCTTTTGGAACCGACATACCCAGAGTAAGCAAGTTCAGGCGGATTTCAGCCAGAGTTCAGGCTCAAAGTCAGGCTAGTTTAATCTTGCTTCCTGGAATACCCCCCAGGTCATCACCCGGCGCGGGGCGTCCTCGTAAATAAAATGACGTCATCTTTTGTCTAAAACGGGGGGAGGGGGTACGTTCGTTGATCAGGCACGCTCGGCCTGTGGGGCGGTGCAGTCCGAACGGCCGAAGTCCGCGTGCGCGCACCGGCGTCATCCCCTGGAAATGGGTCTCTTTTTTTTTTTTAGGCAGCACGTGACCCCGCAGCGGTAAACACGCACCAGGCCGAGCCGGAATCCCGCACGCGCCGCCGTCTGTCCAGGATGCTCGGCTAATGCTAGCTTTGGTTCCGAATTCACAAATTAATTAAGGCTTTACTCATTGCTCGGTCCAAACCGAACCAGAACCTAGGGAGGTGTCTCCAACCCCAAATCGAGTGAAGCCAAAAACGCTTTGTTCGAGTCGCGCGTGAGAAAACCTAGAGTTCCCGCCATAACTTTTCCAGAACTGTTATGTCCTTGTTCCTGTTAAATTGCATTTAGGCTCTGGTTCGGGTTTCGTGACATTGGGTTTCTGTTGGTTCGGACGGGAGCCGCGGCTCCCGTCGGTACAGCGGATTCGCCGTGCGCGCGCCCGCTTCGCTGCTCTGTGCCTTTAAGAGCGTCACGTTGTTACCGGAAGTGTGAGGGGTGTTTCCAGCTGACCACAGTCCCCCCACCCCCCGCTCGGCGCCCCCGTTCAGACCCGCCATCCGCGCCGGAAACCGAGAAGTCGGGGATCCACCCCGCCCGGCGCCCCCCCCCCTCCCTCCATTCCAGCCGCCGTCGGTCTCCGGACTGTCATGATCCCGGCGCGGAGATGGCGTCCTTTCCCGGTTCGTGTCAGGCCGTCGCGCCCGCGCAGGAGGAGAACGGGGAGCTGGACGGCTCCCTGCAGCAGATGCTGAAGGCCATCGCCGACGAGAGGAACCGCCTGAACAGCCGCCAGGAGCTCAGCGGGATCGGTGAGTCCCGCCTCCGCGCGTCGGACGGAGAACCGGGAGCTCCAGAACCCCCCCCCCCCCCCCCCCCCCCCCGGGGGGGCCGATCAGACCCTGAAGCTCCGGTTTTTGTTGCTGCCGATCTACCCGCTGTGTGGATCCTTTACCTTCGTCATCATCACCTAGAAGGTTCTGTTTATTCACCCAGTTGTGCCGAAGGTCCAGGAGGTTCTGGTTCTGATCGGTTCTCCTGGTCAGCTGGTTCTCAGATCCTCAAAATAAAACGGGAAGCTGCAGAGTCTGCTTCCGGTTCTG
Organism: Oryzias latipes; assembly: GCF_053564925.1. Lineage (NCBI taxonomy): Eukaryota > Metazoa > Chordata > Actinopteri > Beloniformes > Adrianichthyidae > Oryzias > Oryzias latipes. The sequence continues at coordinate 26,505,493 of NC_136259.1, forward strand.
CCATGAAGAACAAAAGGGTGAAAGTTCTAGGATTTCCTCCAGACAGACGGTACAGATTAGTGTTCAAAAGTAATCTATTACTTTACTACTGATTACTTGTTTTTTAATTAATCCATTAGCCTGATAACCCTAATTATCAATATTAAACCGGTTTCATTAAGGTCACCTGAACACCCCCATTTGCTTAGGTTGGTTTGTTCCATCTCCAGGTGAGCAGACTTCAGCCGAGGAAACAGGAAGTTTGTGAACCCTGACAGGAAGTTGGCCAGAAGGTCAACATGACAGGAAAAAGATGGAGAAAGATCCAGATGGCCTTTCTGTCCGTGAACGCCTCGCGGTGGGTCTGTCCGAAGACGTAATGAAGTGAAAATCAGCACTAATGTGAGAGTAACGAAAAGTACACGTTACTCTCCTACAGTACTTCAGTAATACTCCACACGGCTGACTTCAGTAGTGAAACCGTTTTATCCGAGTCCACGTGAAACCCAGAACCGGTTCCTCTAGGTAACGGAAGGAACCATCCGGTGTCGCTCTGCCTCACAGGTGACGTGACAGAGTTCTGCTCAAGGACACGGTCCTTCATGTGGGTCAGATTCCAGCAGCTGGTCTCAGTTCTCAGGGTTCTCCTGCTCAAACTATTGGTATGCTTTAGAGTGGTCTTATTTTGTAGGAAAGTACCTTTATTTTGGAGGTTTCATTGTTTTGAAGCTTCATCTAAGAAGGATCTTGTTTCTGGAAAAGCTCAGAACGTTCAGGTGTGTAGGAGGAGACGGCTGTGAGGTCAGTGAAGGCATCGCGGCCTGCTGGCGGGTCAGTGAAGGCACCGCGCCTCGCTGACGGGTCAGTGAAGGCATCGCTGACAGGTCAGTGAAGGCACCGCGCCTCGCTGACGGGTCAGTGAAGGCACCGCGCCTCGCTGGCGGGTCAGTGAAGGCATCGCTGACAGGTCAGTGAAGGCACCGCGCCTCGCTGACGGGTCAGTGAAGGCACCGCGCCTCGCTGGCAGGTCAGTGAAGGCATCGCTGACAGATCAGTGAAGGCACCGCGCCTCGCTGACGGGTCAGTGAAGGCACCGCGCCTCGCTGGCAGGTCAGTGAAGGCATCGCTGACAGATCAGTGAAGGCACCGCGCCTCGCTGACGGGTCAGTGAAGGCACCGCGCCTCGCTGACGGGTCAGTGAAGGCACCGCGCCTCGCTGGCAGGTCAGTGAAGGCATCGCTGACAGATCAGTGAAGGCACCGCGCCTCGCTGACGGGTCAGTGAAGGCACCGCGCCTCGCTGGCGGGTCAGTGAAGGCACCGCGCCTCGCTGGCAGGTCAGTGAAGGCATCGCTGACAGGTCAGTGAAGGCATCGCTGACAGGTCAGTGAAGGCACCGCGCCTCGCTGACGGGTCAGTGAAGGCACCGCGCCTCGCTGGCAGGTCAGTGAAGGCATCGCTGACAGATCAGTGAAGGCACCGCGCCTCGCTGACGGGTCAGTGAAGGCACCGCGCCTCGCTGGCGGGTCAGTGAAGGCACCGCGCCTCGCTGGCAGGTCAGTGAAGGCACCGCGCCTCGCTGACGGGTCAGTGAAGGCACCGCGCCTCGCTGACGGGTCAGTGAAGGCATCGCTGACAGGTCAGTGAAGGCACCGCGCCTCGCTGGCGGGTCAGTGAAGGCACCGCTCCTCGCTGACGGGTCAGTGAAGGCATCGCTGACAGGTCAGTGAAGGCACCGCGGCCTGCTGGCGGGTCAGTGAAGGCATCGCGCCTCGCTGACGGGTCAGTGAAGGCATCGCTGACAGGTCAGTGAAGGCACCGCGGCCTGCTGGCGGGTCAGTGAAGGCACCGCGCCTCACTGACGGGTCAGTGAAGGCATCGCTGACAGGTCAGTGAAGGCACCGCGGCCTGCTGGCGGGTCAGTGAAGGCACCGCGCCTCGCTGACGGGTCAGTGAAGGCATCGTTGACAGGTCAGTGAAGGCACCGCGGCCTGCTGGCGGGTCAGTGAAGGCACCGCGCCTCGCTGGCGGGTCAGTGAAGGCACCGCGCCTCGCTGACGGGTCAGTGAAGGCATCGCTGACAGGTCAGTGAAGGCACCGCGGCCTGCTGGCGGGTCAGTGAAGGCACCGCGGCCTGCTGGCGGGTCAGTGAAGGCACCGCGCCTCCCTGACGGGTCAGTGAAGGCACCGCGCCTCGCTGACGGGTCAGTGAAGGCACCGCGCCTCGCTGACGGGTCAGTGAAGGCACCGCGCCTCGCTGGCGGGTCAGTGAAGGCATCGCGCCTCGCTGACGGGTCAGTGAAGGCATCGCTGACAGGTCAGTGAAGGCACCGCGGCCTGCTGGCGGGTCAGTGAAGGCACCGCGCCTCGCTGACGGGTCAGTGAAGGCACCGCGCCTCGCTGGCGGGTCAGTGAAGGCACCGCGCCTCGCTGACGGGTCAGTGAAGGCACCGCGCCTCGCTGACGGGTCAGTGAAGGCATCGTTGACAGGTCAGTGAAGGCACCGCGGCCTGCTGGCGGGTCAGTGAAGGCACCGCGCCTCGCTGGCGGGTCAGTGAAGGCACCGCGCCTCGCTGACGGGTCAGTGAAGGCACCGCGCCTCGCTGACGGGTCAGTGAAGGCACCGCGCCTCGCTGGCGGGTCAGTGAAGGCACCGCGCCTCGCTGGCGGGTCAGTGAAGGCACTGCGCCTCGCTGACGGGTCAGTGAAGGCACCGCGCCCCGCTGACGGGTCAGTGAAGGCATCGTTGACAGGTCAGTGAAGGCACCGCGGCCTGCTGGCGGGTCAGTGAAGGCATCGCGCCTCGCTGACGGGTCAGTGAAGGCATCGCTGACAGGTCAGTGAAGGCACCGCGCCTCGCTGACGGGTCAGTGAAGGCACCGCGCCTCGCTGGCGGGTCAGTGAAGGCACCGCGCCTCGCTGGCGGGTCAGTGAAGGCACCGCGCCTCGCTGACAGGTCAGTGAAGGCACAGCGCCTCGCTGACAGGTCAGTGAAGGCACCAGGCCGCTCTGACCTCCTGCTCTGTGCCTGCAGGCTGCTTTAAGGACGACCGCATCGTTTTCTGGACCTGGATGTTCTCCACCTACTTCATGGAGAAGTGGGCGCCGCGGCAGGACGATATGCTGTTCTACGTGCGCAGGAAGCCGGCCTACATGAGCGCGGACAACGGCGAGGGCAGAAAGGTGAGGAGTTACCCAGACCAGGAGCTGCTGTCACAGATCTCTGAGGAGAACACACTGAAGAACCTCAAATGGACAAAAGGCAGAGCCTTTCTGTTCTATTATCCAGACGTCGCTGGTCTGAGCTGCCAGAACCTTTCTGCTGTTCTGGTCCAGTCCTCCTGAACAGACTCCAGGTGTTCTGGCTTGGAAGGTGGCCGCAGGTTCTGTTCAGCAGATCTGGGCTCACAGCAGAAGAAAAGTTCTAGACGTTCTTCAGTGGTTGGGTCTGCAGGAACACAGAACTTCCTGAAGCTTTATCCAACCCAGAAAAGCAGCAGAACCTCCACCTGTGTGCTTTTTGGCGTTCTGACGGGTCACATGACCCCTAATGACGGAGCAGGAGGTTCAGGTCAGACCCTCAGATTCTGTGTATCCCCTCCGCCTTTGCTGTGAGTGATGGGCCAGCCGGCTCCTCCCTGATCCAGGTGCTGTGTTCCAGGTGGAGGTGGAGGTCTACAGGAGGGACTCCAAGAAGCTGCCGGGCCTCGGAGACCCTGACATCGACTGGGAGGAGAGCGTCTACCTGAACCTCATCCTGCAGAAGGTGAAGCCGCCAGTCATCGTGGCGTTGGCACGGCGCCACCTGCAGGCCTGTGCCTGTCTGTTAACCTCCGCTGTTTTGCAGCTGGACTACGTGGTGACGTGCGCGGTCTGCACGCGCTCAGACGCGGGGGACATCCACATCCACAGGAAGAAGTGTCAGGTGCGGGAGGTCAGAAGGTCAGGCTCCGCCTTCTCAGCTGGACGTCTCACGCGTTCTTCATTGTTCTCTGACAGGAAGTGTTCGCCTCGCCCAGTAAACACGCCATGGACAGCAAAGGGGAGGAGTCCAAGATGAGCTACCCCAACATCTTCTTCATGATCGACAACTTTGAAGAGGTACGGCGCCGATCAGGGCGGGTCCCGCCTCCTCCTCGCCGCCATCAGGAGAAACCATCCTGAAATGTTTCTGTTGGTTCGGCGCTCCTGCGAACCAAACTTCCTCACACCTGAAGAGAATGTCCAGGAACCTCTGCAGCAGGGTTCCTCTGAGGTTCTCAGCACGCCAGAGGAACCGGGTCATAATAATAATGGATTAGAGGCGTGGCTGCCAGTTCCCGGCTACGTTTCCTCTGTCCGTCACCATTCATGCTGGGAGGCAGTAGCGTTAAGGGTCTTGCCCAAGGGCCCCAACTGAGAGATGTTAATTGGTAATTGCCCCCAGTACCATTGTTGATTCCCCTCTGGGAATCGAACCCTGGATTTCTGCGTGGCAGCCTTCCACCTTTCCAACCGAGCTACCCAGACCTGCAAACGCTTGGAGCGGGTGCAGGCCTGGAATCTGGATCCCGGATGGGGGGAGGCGGGGCTGATGCGAGTGCAGTCACATGACGCGTGTGTGCAGGTGTTCAGGGACATGACGGTCGGCGAGGGCGAGATGGTCTGCGTGGAGCTGGTGGCCAGCGACAAGAGCAACACCTTCCAGGGCGTCATCTTCCAGGGCTCCATTCGCTACGAGGCGCTGAAGAAGGTCTACGACAACCGGGTGAGGAGGCGGGGCTTCAGTCACATCAGCCAATGACAGGGGGCGCCGTGAAACCCACCAATCACAGAGCTGAGACTCAGGACGCTAGCGCCAGCGTCTGACAGAAGCTAGCTTACGGCTTCCTCTGAATGCAGCAGCTTTTAGGTGCACTGAGCGCGCTCAGAAACGGCTGTCAGCAGGGAGGGTTGCTAGTTGAAGTCTGGACTGACTGGTTTGTTTTAAGGCTCGGTTCTGGACTGACCCGGTCTCCCTGCAGGTGAGCGTGGCCGCTAAAATGGCGCAGCGGATGTCTTTCGGCTTCTACAAGTACAACAACATGGAGTTTGTGAGGATGAAGGGGCCGCAGGGCAAAGGTCACGCAGAGATGGCGGTCAGCAGGGTCCCCACGGGCGACACGTCGCCCTGCGGCACCGAGGAGGAGCAGCCCTCCCCCGTGCAGGAGAGGGTGAGGAGCGCCTCCATCAATCTGTCAACAGCTCCGCCCCCTTCCCGCTCACGCTGTGTCTCCTCAGGTGACGTCGTTCAGTACCCCCCCCACGCCGGAGAGGACCCGCCCCTCCTTCTTCTCGCCGTCTCTGAGGAGGAAAATGCCTCGAAACCGGATCACAGAGATGAAGAAGTCCCACTCCGCCAACGACAGCGAGGAGTTCTTCAGGGAGGAGGAGGACGAAGGTCAGCCCCGCCCACTCAGACTCTGGTTCAGGCGGGTCACGGGTCTGTTCTGAGTTTGTGGTGTGTACCCCCAGATCTCCACGCCACCACCAACCTCCGCTCGCGCTCGCTGTCCGGAACCGGCCGCTCGCTCGTCGGCTCCTGGCTGAAACTGAACCGGACGGAGGACTACTTCCTGCTGTACTCGCACCTGACCTACGTCACGCTGCCGCTGCACCGCATCACCACAGGTGAGGGCGCCGCCCGCCACGCCCAGCGGGGGTTCTGCTGGTTCTGACGCGCTGGTTGTGTTGCAGACATCCTGGAGGTGCGGCAGAAGCCCATCCTGATGACGTAACAGAGCCGGACCCCCACCACGACCAAGTGCCTCCCCGCAGCAGCGCCCCCTGGTGTCCAGGCGGAGGCGCGCCACAGAAAACCAGCCGTTCAAAAAGTGCCTCGTCTCCATGGAAACGGGCCAGGCCTCAGGACCACGGGCCGAGTCTGACCCGGAAGGAGGGGAGAGAGGAAAGCGAGCTTTACTGTAAATAACCTGCTGCCTTGCTCACTGAACTGTGCAGCGCCACCTGCAGGACGTCCGACGTGGAGTCGGGTGGGTCGGGTCGGACCTGCCCAGCTCACTGACTGGTTCTCAGTTAACCCGTTCACCTGAAAGTCACAGGAACCAAAGGAACCAACGCAGAACTGTTCATGTCTGAAACCAGCAGCTCTGGATCAGAACCGCTTGTGGGTTTGACTCCCTTTCATTTTGGTTCAAGCATGACGTCACGCACACCGTCACCCTCGCCGCGTCACCTCAGTACTGGTTCTGGAAGGAACATTTGTCCCACGTGCTCCTGAAGCCTTAACCCGACTCAGTCCTCCTGCTCCTGACCCGGTTCTGCCTCGTTTACACCACAGAACCTCCCTGGGTCTCCAACTGAGATTCGGTCTCAGGTCACAACGCAGGCTTCAGTGGGCGTGTCCCAACGTCACCGTTTTTTTAAAAAGGTCGATCTTAACGGCGTCAAACCCCGGAGACGACGTGGAGCCCAGCCCACTGACGGGTCACATGACCCTGGTGCGGTTTCCCTGGTGATGTTGTTAAAGGGGCGGGGTCACACTGAGACGTGATTGACAGTGATCAGAGTAGTTTTCACATCTGGACTGTTTCAGAAGAACCAGAACTCTTCCAGAACCGTTCGTGCAGATCAGCGGGTTTCCCAGCTGACGGCTCACTTTGTTTTCATATTCTGTCCTTTCTGGGGAATTGAACCGTCGTCGTGTGACGGCGTCATCCCCACCACTAGATGTCAGTAAGCCCCTCCCACCAGGAAGGAACATTAAACTTTCATAGAACTTCTTCTTCTGCGTTTTTTATCAGAATGTTGGTTTTGAAACGAGGTTTGTGTTTTAAACTGGATCGCTAGGCTGAACGGATCAGAACCTGTATTGACCAGGTATTGATAGATCTGGGTGTTCAGGGCTCTGCTGGAGGTTTGGATCGTTCCACCTCTGGTTCTGGATCCGTGTCTGAGCTTCAGAATGTTCATCCCTCGCTATGAGCGACCCAAAGCGGAGCTCTGGTCCGTGTGCCAAAGGTCATACATGATCCTTTACATGCAGCACGCTAAAGGCCCCAACACCCCGCCCCTTCATGTCTGACCCGTTTCCCATGGCAACAGCAGCTCTGCGGTGCCGGGAAGAGCAACAAGAACCCTTGAGAACATCCAGAGACCCGGACTGTGGATTTATTTGTTTATTCCTGAAGAAAAGTCTTTACAAAGGAGGTCCGAGCCGAGGACGCCCCACGCCACCGCCGGACCGCACAGGACGACAGGAAGTGCGGCCAGACGAGGGAACATGGAAACAAACGCCGCGTAGCTGCAGAACAATTTGTAAAACCAAATCAGTGGCCTCAGAACCGGGTCACAGCAGGCCGGGCCTCCAACATTCACAGCATCAACACATGGTTCTGTGCACGTGAGCGAGCGGCGGCGGCCTCAGCCTTTCTTCTCCTCCAGCGTCTTGTGCAGCTCGTCTGCGTCCTCGGCAGTTTTGACCCGGATCAGGAGGGGGACGGGGGCGCCGGGGTTCTTCTCATCTATGGGGGGGTTGGGCACGGACACCACCATCACGTTGTTCTTCCCCACACGCGTGCAGGGCATGGACACGTGCACCATGACGTTGAGCAGGATGTTACCTGACGGGCGACACAACGTTTACTGCCTCATGCCAGAGCGGGAGGCGCCGCCTGAGCGGGAGGCGCCGCCTGAGCGGGAGGCGCCGCCTGAGCGGGAGGCGCCGCCTGAGCGGGAGGCGCCGCCTGAGCGGGTGACCTCCCCGTCCATCAGAACAAACGGTTCTTACCCAGGTTGGTGTCGGCCCGGATGATCATCTGGGTCTTCCCCTCGCCGGTCCGCTTCAGGTGCAGCGTTCCCACGCCCTTCTCCTTGAACTCCGACTCCTTCTTATAGAAGAGTTTACACCTGAAGGCAACAGACGCCACTTCCTGTTACATTTCAAAATAAAGGTACCAGACTCCAGTACAGAATCTGCGGGTGAGGTCATCGGGATGTAAAGCAGCAGAACCGGGCCCTCGGTAGCGTACTTCTTGGAGTAAAAGGCGTCGTCCTCCTTCACCTCCTTCACCTCCGGTTTGGGAGGCTCCTCCGACTCTGCTTCTCCGGTTTCATCTGCGGACAGAAACCGTGAAGGAAAGCGGGAACAGAAGCAGAGGCCATTTGTCTCTTCGTGGATGGGCGGGGCTTCTGCTCACCTGTGGGCGGGGTTTCCTCTGTCTTTGTTCCGCCAAAAGGCAGAGGGGCTGAAGAGGAGGCGGCTCCAAACAGGGGCGTCTGGCTGGAGGAGGCGCTGGATGAAGAAGGGGTGAAAGAGAAGGCGGGGCCGAGGGGTTTGGACCCCAACGAGTTCAGGACCGAGCCGTCCACCTTCTGCCCGAAGTTGAAGGTGATGCCGGCGGGGGCGGGGTCAAAGCTGGCGCCTGTGAGACGGCGGTCTGCTGAGGAGTCCCTGCTGAAGGAGAACAGAGCAGCTGAGGGAGGCGCTGTGGCACCGCCAGACGATGGAGGAGGGGGGGGCTCCGTGGGGGCTGGCGTCTCCTCAGAGTTGTCCCGCCCCCCGCCGAACTTCCGCTCGATGCTGGCCAGGTGGCGCTCGTAGTCCCTGAAGATGGGGTTGAGGTCGCACAGGGGGTTGTCGTCCACATGTTTGCTGATCCAGTCGCGCACCGAGCGGTTGAGCGCCGCCAGCTGCCGGCTGTACTCCCTACTTCTGCTGCAGGTCGGGGCCGCGCCGGGGGCGGAGCCATTGGCCTGACTGGGGCTGCTGTCGGCAGGCAGCTTTGAAGAGGAGGAGCCTCCATTAAACGTCACACCTGAGAGGAAGACAAGAGGATTCATGACACAGTGGGAGGGGCTAATCCTCAGACGATGCTTGTAATCCCGCCTCTTACTCGCCGCAGCAGAGGATGCTGGGAGGGCGGAGAAACCCCTGAACGCAGGAGCACTCCCATTGGTCGCGCCGCTGAAACCTTTAAATCCTTCTGCGTTACCAAAGCCAGGGGCGGTGGGCTTGGTGGAGGCTGACGCAGAGAACGCAAAGCCCCTGAAGCCTTTGAAAGCTCCTCCCACATCAGCCTGGAGGTAGAAAAAAACAGAGTCAGATCCAGTTCAGAAGGACCGGCTCGTCAGGAGGCCCGGTTCTGACCTCTGAGCCCACATTTCTGCGTTTGGCCTTCTTGATGGGCCGACTCTTCAACACGTCCTCGCTGGCCAGGCAGAAGGTCCCGGCCTGCAGAAGAGCAGCGGCGGCGTTACAGACCAGAACATCCATCACCCTCCTCACCCCCCTCCTCCCCCACTCACCTCCTCCCCCTCCTCCTCCTGATCCCAGTTCCTGTCAGTCAGTTCTTTGTCCGCGATCCTTTTGGCCATCGCAGCAGCGTCAGAACACAAACGCCCGGGAGTCTGTGAAGGCAGCGCGGATGTTTGATCAGAATGCAGACCCTCGCACAATACCTGAATGTGGGCGGGGCTTCAGAGAAACTGACCCTGGGCTGACTATACTGCATCTTTGGTTTGGTTTGCATAACATTACAGATCTTTGGCACAGCGAGTAGCAGGCCAGGTACCAGGCCAGGAACCAGGCCAGGGACAGGTACCAGACCAGGTACCAGACAAGGAACCAGGCTAAGCAGGTATCAGGCCAGGAACAAGACCAGGGACCAGGTACCAGGCCAGGAACCAGGCCAGGGACAGGTACCAGACCAGGTACCAGACAAGGAACCAGGCTAAGCAGGTATCAGGCCAGGAACAAGACCAGGAACCAGGTACCAGACAAGGAACCAGGCTAAGCAGGTATCAGGCCAGGAACAAGACCAGGAACCAGGTACCAGACAAGGAACCAGGCTAAGCAGGTATCAGGCCAGGAACAAGACCAGGAACCAGGCCAGGGACCAGACCAGGTAACAGACAAGGAACCAGGCTAAGCAGGTTTCAGGCCAGGAACAAGACCAGGAACCAGGCCAGGGACCAGGTACCAGACAAGGAACCAGGCTAAGCAGGTATCAGGCCAGGAACAAGACCAGGAACCAGGCCAGGGACAGGTACCAGACCAAGTACCAGACAAGGAACCAGGCTAAGCAGGTATCAGGCCAGGAACAAGACCAGGGACCAGACCAGGTAACAGACAAGGAACCAGGCTAAGCAGATTTCAGGCCAGGAACCAGGCCAGGGACCAGGTACCAGACAAGGAACCACGCTAACCAGGTATCAGGCCAGGAACAAGACCAGGGACCAAGGAACCAGGCTAAGCAGGCATCAGGCCAGGAACCAGGTACCAGACAAGGAACCAGGCTAAGCAGGTATCAGACCAGGGACCAAGTTAAGCAGCTACCAGGCCAGGAACCAGGCCAGGGACCAGGTACTAGACCAGGTACCAGACAAGGAACCAGGCTAAGCAGGTATCAGACCAGGGACCAAGTTAAGCAGCCACCAGGCCAGGAAAAAGACCAGGAACCAGGCCAGGTACCAGACCAGGGACCAGGCCAGTGACCAGGTACCAGACAAGGGACCAGGTACCAGGCTAAGCAGGTATCAGGCCAGGAACAAGACCAGGAACCAGGCCAGGGACAGGTACCAGACCAAGTACCAGACAAGGAACCAGGCTAAGCAGGTATCAGGCCAGGAACAAGACCAGGGACCAGGTACCAGACCAGGTACCAGACCAAGTACCAGACAAGGAACCAGGCTAAGCAGGTATCAGGCCAGGAACAAGACCAGGAACCAGGCCAGGGACCAGGTACCAGACAAGGAACTAGGCTAAGCAGGTATCAGGCCAGGAACAAGACCAGGGACCAGGTACCAGACCAGGTACCAGACAAGGAACCAGGCTAAGCAGGTATCAGGCCAGGAACCAGGTACCAGACCAGGTACCAGGCCAGTGACCAGGTACCAGACCAGGGACCAGGCCAGGAACCAGACAAGGCCAGGAACAAGACCAGGGACCAGGTACCAGACCAGGTACCAGACAAGGAACCAGGTTAAGCAGATACCAGGCCAGGAAGAACCAAGTCAGGTACCACCACGCGGGCGGTCATATCAACAACCCAGTTTCGGACCAGAACATGAAAACGGATCTTCAGATAATCAGTCTACTCATGAGATCCGGTTTTCATTTTCCGACCGGATCATCCACCAGGTGGTTCTGCAACGGTCCAGATTCTGGAGCGACTTCCTGCTGAGCTTCGGGTTCGGTCCGAATCCTCACAGTCTGGCGGGTTTTGTGGTGTCACTATGGTAACAAAATCCGGGCGGTTCTTCTGTTCGGTTCCTCCGGTTGGATTGCCTCACTTCGCTTTGCCGCTGGCCGCTCCCGTTACTTTAACCGGTTACAGTTATAGAGGCAGGATATTTGGTTTACTCACCGTGCTGGTTACCTTTGGCCGAAGTCTCCAAACCGGACCGGAACCCGTTCCGTCGCTTAACCGTTTCCCGCTGAGAAGCTAACCGGGCCGCGCGACAGCTCCTGACGTCACGGCTAGCGCTCAGTGGCGGTCTTTGGTCTCGGTCACCCGAGACCCGAACTCTGTCTGTGAGCGACTTTCCGCCCGGTCTCGGTTCTACAGACCGACCAGAACCGCAGATTCTCGATCGCCTTCAAATCTTGACTCACTCAGTGATTTTGAAAAAGCTTCCTCACGCGGCCATTTTGCACAACGGTACATCCGCGTGGGTGCACGCGCCCCACCTCTCTGCTCATGCGCAGAGTAAAGAGCCTATAGCTGGGATTTGTAGTCGGGTAGAGTATTTATTTATCTCGTTTTTATCCTCCTGAGAACCGAGGAAAAAAAGTGTCTTCCAATTTTTGTTTTTGTGTGATTTCCTTTCTATTTGGGCTTAAAAAAACACCTTACAATTTTAATTTTTAAAAAAATATTTTTTATTTTAATTTCCCAACACGTCCACTGTAGAGGACAACAGGACAACATTTCTGTGAAAATAGAACTCGGGTAGGAAAATCAGAAAAAAGGAGCAGATTAAATCTTTAGAGTGATACTCACCCAAAAAACATTAAATTTTGTTCTAAAACAATAAAACTCTATATCACTTTATTGTTACTTGTTGGACCTTCTGCTACAGAGGAAGATCGACCGGTAAATTGAGAGCTTTGCTTTCTGGCTCAGCTCTCTCCTCACCACAACGGACGCTGCTCCGATCCACCTGTCAATCTCACGCTCCGGTCTTCCCCCGCTCATGGACAAGACCCCAAGATATTTAAACTTCTCCACCTGGGGCAGGGACACTCTACCCACCGAGAGACGGCAAACTACCTTTCTTCGGTTAAGAACCATGGCCTCAGATTTAGCGTTGCTGACCCTCATCCCAGCCGCTTCACACTCGGCCGCAATCCCCCCCCAATGCATGCTGGAGGTCCCGGTTCGATGAAGCCAACAGGACAACATCATCTGCAAAAAGCAGAGAGGAAATCCTGTGGTCTCCAAACCAGACCCCCTCCAGCCCCTGGCTGTGCCCTAGAAATTCTGTCCATAAAAACTATGAACAGAACCGGTGATAAAGAGCAGACCTGCCAGAGTCCAACATGCACCGGGAACAGGTTTGACTCACTGCCGGCTATGCGAACCAAGCTCTTGCTCCGGTCATGCAGAGACCGGACACCCCTCAGTAAGGCTCCCCGGACCCCATAATCCCAGACCACCCTCCACAGGATATGGGGGACGCGGTCGAACAGCTTCTCCAAATCCACATAACACATATGGACTGGATGAGTGAACTCCCGCAATCCCTCCAGCACCCTAGGTTAGGGTGTAGAGCTGCTCCACTGTTCCACGACCAGGACGGAAACCGAACTGTTGTTCCTGGATCTGAGGTTCGACTATGGGACGGACTCTCCTCCCCAGTACCCTGGCATAGACTTTCCCAGGGAGGCTGAGGAGTGTGATTCCCCGGTAGTTGGAACAAAACTAGATCAAAAACAGATCTTCAAAAATGTTATCAATGTACTGTGAAAAGTACAGGATTGAACTCCGGTATTCACAAACTTTGGGGTCATCTTGATAGGCAGGGCGCCCTGCTAGCACAGGTGTAAACCTGTTATGATGGACGTTTAAAAAAAACAAAAAAAAAAATCAAGTTAATTATAAAAACAAGTTATTTTTTCCTGAATCTCATCCTTTTCATCATCTGAAAGCTCCAAATCTGAATCTTCTCCGACTATCTGGCGCAGAATCCTCTCTGCTTCCCTTTTTTCTCCAAACATTATGTGCATTGTGCAGCCATTAAATACATTGAAATGGTCCCGGTGTCCTCTACAGTGTAGAGTAGGATTTGGAAAGGTATCTCTTAATTCCTTAAAAATATACAGGTAAACAAAATGTCCATTATAGAGGACATAAATGACTGGGCCGGGTCTCAGGAGGATATGGAGCATTTTGTGTCCATTCCCTATATAGTTCCTTATTGGAATAATCTAGTTTACCACTTAGAGCGGGAAAAGATCTGTTAACCAATGAAGTGAGAGAAATGTCCTTTAAATGAATCCATACATTCTACCCATCTATTGATGTAGATAAGAACGCCCTGAAGATGCTGTTTATGGCCTTTTTCCACTAAACTCTGGTCTAAAGTTTGTAATTTCATTTCCACATAGACCCAGACTTCCTCCTGTGCTTAGAAAATGTTTGGCCTCATCCAGTCCTTCCCATAAAAAAGAACAATTATACTTCATTAATCTTATTTTTAATGCAAATGGCACATTCATGAATCCAAATGTATGTATAATACCATCATTTCTGTCTTTGTCAATGAGTTCAAACAACTCAGAAACACAATAAGATAGGAAACGGTTCAAACACTCGATCTGTGCGTCACTTTCAATGTCTTTGTGTGACCTGGAATCCTTAAACCGGCGGCCTCTTCTCCTGTTATTGTATTGCACTGTTTTGTATTGGATTGTTGTGATCAATAAAGTTCCTGTTAAAAAAACCAGTATCATATTTGTAAGTGAAGACCAGACCGTAAGTACTATGGAGTCCTATACTGTTCATAATTAAATAAATAAATATTTAATTCAATAAATAAATATTTAATTAAATAAATAAATATGGCCTCATGCAAATAAACAACCAATAAATCTCTCATAAATATATAAAAAGATCATGAAATGGTGAAAAACATGCACACACATTTTAAATTAGCCATTATATTATTCAATACATTTCATTTTGCTTTAAAAACCTGTTCATTATTTTAAAACAGCATTTTCAAATATTCATTTTATTCATGTGGAATATTATCATAAGTCTACGTCTTTTTTCAGAACCTTGGATTTCAAAATCAATATTTTCCAAAGTAGCTTTGTTTTTATTTCATGTTGCTGTTTTTCAAAATGACTGATTTATTTCATGAAGAGCTTTTTCAGGAGATAACCTGCAGATGGAACCAGAACTCTTTTCTCTGAACCTGAAGACCTCCCGTGGCGGCGTGAGCGTCCACCAGTCAGGACGTGGCGGCGGGCCGCCTGCAGCATCAAGCCGGGCTCGCTGGTTCTGCCTGCAGGGACAGGTGGCCTGACCCGGCCCGGCCCGGTCGTCCTCAGAGACCGTTTCTGTCATCAGGCCTTCACGGATTCACCAAGACCAGGTCCACTGGATGCTGTGAGGACAGAAGAACATCCCAAATGTTACGAGCACATGAACAAAGACGGATGGAGACGAAAGCCCTCCAGGTCCAGCAGAGCGGGAAACGGGCCTTAGGAACCCGGAACCAGCAGCAGACCGTCAGCTGATGACGCTCGGGGGTCCGGTCTTACTGGGTAAGAAAGAACAGAGAAAATCTGAGACTGGAGTAAAATGATAATTGACCTGCCAGAGGTGAAGATGAGAGGAACCTCCTCCCCGTCATCCAGAGGACAGACAGGAAGTAGTGAGTCTGTTTACCATCACAGAGTTAGGGCTTCATTAAAGAAATATATGAAAATCAAGTCAAAAACGCTCCAGAATAAGTCATCAAATTATGAAAAAAAGGTCCAAATTTCATGTGAAGAAAGTTTTAATTTCTCAGATCATAAATTGAGATTTTACTAGATTAAAGTGATATATTTATGAGGCGAAAGGCTGTTTGCTAAGAAACATAGCAACATGCCTGTCGGCCCTCATCACCTTTAGTTTATTGTTGCTAAAATTACAACTTTTGAATTATAATTTCATGGGTTTATTTTTGAAAAAATTTTGTCTTTTCTCGTCTCACTCCTATGACTTTATTTGAATGTATCTTTTTCTTTAACGGTGGCCTCAAAACTGCATCGTAGTTCACAGAGTTTCCCATAAACAGAAAGTTATTTTCTGTAGTTTTTATCTCGAGTCTCTAACCTTCAACCTCCCCTCTCTGCTGCGCACTGCGCATGCCCGACCGGGTGGGGGTGCGGGGGACGCTCGCGATGCTCCATCCGGGAACTTCAGAATTACCATTGACAGCCGAAGCGCAACTTTTCCGCAGGCAAAGTGAAATCAAGCCGCGGACTCGGACACAATGTAGTCCCAAGTGTTCAACTTAAAATCAGCGAAACAAAAGCGAAGCCGGCCCCCGCCGCACGCGCCGAAGCCCGGCCGTTTACCGGAGAGCAGCTGGTCCAGGCCGGATCCCCCCGTGGCCGGTGTGGAGCACTTTTGAAGACGGGCGGAAAGTGTGTGATGAGTCCGAGCCTGGAAAGCAGCGAGAACTTGCTCTGCAGCCGGAGTTCTTCTTTCATTGTTATTGTGGCTTAAAAACCTCCAATCCGGTCAAAGTTCGCGTCCGCCGCGTCCAAAGTCCGACCAAAGTGCTTTAGTGGGCGGAACATGGACGTACCGGGCCTGCAAGAGGCGCTGAAAGTGGAAATCCAATGTCATCAGGTACGGAACCGCCGTGTTGTTCTGCCGTGAGGAGAAGTGAGAGCGGAGCCGAGCGGAGCCGAGCGGGCTCGGGGCGACCGCTGTGGGGGCAGCCGCGCGGCGACACCCCGTCCCTCTCCGCCCGACCACCGAACGTACTCTCAGCGGCTCCCGGTCCCGCGGCGGGGGCTTTTCTGCGGGAACCGGAGCGATCATGCGGCGGAGCGGCGAGGCGTTCGGGACGCGAGCTGCATATTTATGAGGCGCGGAAACTGCTTTGTTCCTCCGTAAACTTGGGGCGCTGCGCCCCCCCCCCCCTCCCCCCGTGGCTCCTAACTAGTTGCTGATGGGTTAACGTGGCCTTTACCGGCAGCCCGCGAGCCTTTGGCCACGCGGGTTCAGCAGAAACTTTATCAGCAGAAATGTGGTGGACTGCAACCCCCCCCCCCCCCCCCCCCCCCCGAGACTTTGGTCCCACCCCCCCACCCCGGGACTTTGTTGTGGTGAAGTTTCATCGTGTGTACCGTTAGACCCCCCCTCCCCCTATGTTTGGGTCTGATTGTTTGGTGGGGGCAGCCCCTCTCCGGGGTGGAGTGGGGGGTAGTGTTCACGGATTCACCCCCCGAGGAGGTCGTGGTCCGGTCCGGACGCGTTCGGTTTGTGTCTTGTCTCCAAAGTTGTGTAATGTTGGAACATTTTAGCGTCCATTTTGAGAGGGTCGACATGTTTCTGCTGGGGAGGGGGGCATCCCGGCCCACACTTTTACTGGTACCGTGCCCGCAGTGTCAGCAGGAGAAACGGTCCGGTTCGAAACCACGTGGGTCTCGTTTTAGCGGCTTTATTCCTTTGAAGAGTCTAGTTTTGTCACTTTATACTTTGTCTGCCGGCGTTATTCCTCGCCGCCCACGTGACCCCGCCACGGCGTTTCATTGGCTGAGAAGCAGGCTTCCATTCACGCCACCTTCTGGGCTGCCGAGCCCGTCCTCCGCGGACCTGGAGGCGGCTTCTGCTCGGGCAGCAGCCGGCGGAGGCGGCCACGGGGCGGATGCCGGCGGAGGCTGTGCGGCGGCGTTCAGCACCTCGGCCAGCTCCGCGCCTGCGCCTTTCGGTCGCAGCTTCGAAAACTTGGTTGTATGGCCTTCCTCCTCGGTCCTCCTCTTCCTCCGATCACGGTTCTTCACTAGTGTTCATTTGGAGCTCGTTGAAAACGACGAGGCTCGGAACCGGGCTGGTCTGGAGCCGTGTTTGTGTTTTCCTTCTCGCTCAGTTTTGTAGTGGAAGCTTCCATTTTGAGGGAGGACGGGGGTGACCCCCCCTCCTCCCCCCATCGAGAGAAAAGTCTGCAGAGTTTGATGCGGGAGGAAGGGGGAGGGGCCTCATTCATGCCGAACATTACCATTTTGATTGCTTTGATGCTGTGTTTGGTTTGGACGGAGGGGGAGGGGAGGCAGTCAGCACGCCTGCGCGTCCAGGTTTGGTTCTTCTGGTCTCAGCGCCAGCAGAACCAGCAGAACCAGAACCAGCAGCAGCAGCAGGCTGTGAGCCTCTGAGGGGCGGGCTGAGGAGATGCAGCTCCTCCATGTGATCAGAATAAAGTTTATTTAGGAAATTCTGAGGATTTGGCCCTTTTGAAACTTTAGGTTCTGGGTTTAACAACCCGGCATCGGTCCATCTGCAGCTCAGATGCTCCTCAGGTCCAGCACTTTTGGCTCTTCAGACCCCAGAACTGTGGAGCATGCTCAGAGTGACAGTCAGTGCTCTGGTTCTGGTGGGATGCGGGTCTGGGTCCTGCCGTTTTCTAAAGTTCTTCCCCGGTTTTCAGTCGACCGTGTTAACCTGAACGTCTCCAGAGGTTTTCCTGATGTATGATTGGAGACGGCCCACTTGAGAAAAGAACCGCTGATCTGGACCTGTTGAAAGACCGGAGGAAGATCTGGACCTTATCTGAAGCATAAGTGAAGGGAGGAACCGGGTTCTCCTCTCTGGTTCTACTTTAGAAGACGTTAAAGAGAACATGACGCCTTTGAGGAGCTCTAAAAAGCAAACATACTGTCGGGTTGAAGCTTTCATCCTGTCTCAGAGCCGGTTCTGATCAGGAGAAGCCCGAGGAGCGATCGGACCCACCGTCCTCTTCTTGCATCAGTACGTCCTGGTTCTTCAACTCACAGAGACCTGCTGGTTTTGCTCTGTTTCTGGAACCAGCTGTAGGAAGTCCAAACAGAACCACGTCTCCTGGACCAGAAAGGCAGCAGCTGGAGGAAACAGTTTTCAGAGGCAGCATCCGTTACCATGGAGACGACAGCTTTCAGAGTCTGAGCGCGCATCGTTTGTAAAGCTCCATGTAAAGGTCCATATCCATGGAGACTTGAGGCTCTGGTCTTTGCAGTGAAGTAACCTTAAAAGAATTCTGGGCCAGAACCAGAACCTCCCTGTTTGTGGTTCTGCTGCATGGATTTTCTGGAAGAGCTCCAGAGCTCCCTGACAGAACCTGACTGTAGGTAGGAACCGTGTCCTTCCAATGATCCCGGTGGTGTCCCGGGACGCTGAACCCGTCCTCCAGGCTGCTGCGTTCTGGGATGTGAGGTTCATTCTCAGCTCAGTTCTGCTCAGAACACGGCTGCATCTGTGGTCCACTTCTGTAAAACATACCTGATCACGGGTTCCTGGACTGAGAACGTTCAGAGCGGCGTCTCCACAGGGAGGCGGGGCTGCTACAGATCTGAACGTCATCTGTACACCAAGATGGAGCATCTGAGGCGTCCAGCACATTATTGTTCACAACAGCTGCTTCCTAATAAAACATAGTTGTCATCCATAAAATTAATATCATTTATAAGGTTTACTGGATTTAAAGAAAAAATAAATAAATAGACAGGAGTCTGGATCAAAGTGAATTTGTTTCCATCTTCTTAACTCTGGTGTTTGACAGACAGAAAAGTCTATTCAAGGTTGTGGAAAATGGACAAAAGATCAAAGGAAACATCACGCTCATAAAGAATACAAATAATTACATAATGAAATAAATATCCTGACAGCATTTTGAATCAGTACGGTAAACTCTTGTTTTTTGCGGGGGTTACGTTCCAAAAAGACCCCGTGATAGGCAAAATCCGTGAAGTAGAAACCGTTATTTTTTTAAACTATTATTATACAATTAAATACTCTATTATACATTGAAAAGAAAGAACAAACCAATTTACAGGCTCAAGCATTTGTTTCACAAATAAAAGTACTTTAGAAACCTTTTTTTCAACAAATAACTCTGTACTGTACTGTCAAATAATAATTTTAATGAATGTGTACAGAAGGCTTCAAATCGCGGAGATTAGCCCCGCCCACCGCGACCCGAGTATTGGAATAAACGGGAGAAAATTTAAAATGATCATGAAAAAAATACAAAGTACAGTCGGACAATCAGTGACTCAGGTGTATTTCACTGCTCTTCAGACTGAGCCGCTGCATCCTGACTCCGCTCTGCAGTGTTTTTCTTCTTTTGAAGCCCGCGGTGCAGCTGTGTTTGTTCGGGAGAAGAACATAGTGATAGGCAGTTGTTGTCGCTCTTTTTTCTGCTTTGCAAAAAGTTCCTTATACACCGACATGCCACCATCAAGAGAATTTGCACGTAGTAATGAAAATTTGGCAAGCTGATTTACATACGTGCTCATATTAAACTGCAACGTTACTGACGCACAGGTAGAGAAGAAGCGGAGTGACTTTTTAGCCAATCAGAATGCAGAACACAATGCACGATGCAAATCCGTGAAGTAGCGAAACCGTGAAAAGCAAACCGCGTTATAGCAAGGGATCACTGTACAAGTATCACCAAATGAACTATTGCTATATATCGTCAAAAACATTTTTTCCCACACATCTAGTGTTTTAGCTCCCTGTGTTTTCATCTGAGTGAGAAACTGATCCAAATGGCTCTTTGAGAGGTTCAGGTCTCTGACCGCTGGTCTAACACACATTCCAGGTATTGGAACATTATCATGTTCCATAAAGTAACATGTTTTGTTAAAAAAACATTGTTGCATAATGAGGAAATAAAACACTTAATGTTCTGAATTTGTTATTTATTTATGTATTTATCATCCTCAGAAGTATCGATAAGAGTATCGTTAAAATACCAGATTGATAAGCAGTATCAATAAGAGTAGTGGTAGCGTTAAAACCTTAACGATACCCATCCGTAGTTCTTAGCTTGGTGGCAGTCATTTAACCTGCTTACAGAACCTGTTAACTGGGTATAGAAAATGGTTATACGGTTATAGAACCCGTTAACTGGGTATACAACATGGTTATACGGTTATAGAACCCGTTTACCTGGTTATAGAACCCGTTAACTAGCTATACAACATGGTTATACAGTTATAGAACCCGTTTACCTGGTTATAGAACCGGTTAACTGGGTATAGAACATGGTTATTCGGTTATAGAACCGGTTAACTGGGTATAGAACATGGTTATTCCTGGTCCTTGTGGTTGAGTCCTGATTGTATTTACGCCTGTGACGTCATTTCCGGGTGAGCTATTCCCAGTGCTAGCTGTGTGACTGCTGTCCTCTTGTTTGGCATTAGCCTTACTACTATTGCTTACTCTAAGGGTTATCTGGGTTAATATTCACATCTAGTACCTTTTATTAGCGAATTCACCACTGTTAAACCGCTTGCTGTTCACTTTTCTCATTTTGCTAAATAAACCACTTCTCTTTACTTAAACACCGCTAGCCTTAGCTTAGAACCTAGTATGGCCACCACCACTCCTTCCGCCTCTCCTCCTCTCTCCTGCCCCATGTGCCATATGTTCAGTGATGACCCTGCCTCCTTTAGTGAAGATAGGGGTAGGTGTGTTAAGTGTAGTCTTGTGTTAGACTTGGAGGCCAGGCTGGAGCAGTTAGAAGCGCGGCTCCGCACAGTGGAAGCTAAGCCGGCTAGCCAGGTCGTTACTCGTAGCGCGGGCCGCGCTACCAGGGCTAACTTAGCTAGCACCCCAGCGCCCTCCCAACAGCCGGGAAACAGTCAGGGGTTTGTACCGGTTGGGAGGAAACATAGTGCTAAACGCAAAAACTTAGAGCACCCGAGACTCCACGTTAGTAATAGGTTCTCCCCCCTCAGCGACACACCCGCTGAACACTCAACTCTGGTTATAGGGTCTTCTGAAGTTAGAAACGTGGAGCTCCCAGCGGCTACTGTCAGGTGTTATCCGGGGGCCAGAGTTGGTGACATCGAGGGGAACCTTAGGATGTTAGCTCAGAGTAAGTCCAGGTTCCGTCGAGTCGTGATTCACGCAGGCGGTAATGATGCCCGACGGAGACAGTCAGAGGTGGTTAAGTTAAACGTAACTTCGGTGTGTAAACTGGCTAAGACGATGTCCGACACTGTAATTTTCTCTGGTCCCCTGCCGAACTTAGTCAATGATGAAATGTACAGCCGCTTTTCATCATTTAACCGCTGGCTTTCTAGATGGTGCCCAGAAAACGGCGTTGGTTTTGTGGATAACTGGAGCGCGTTTTGGGGGAAGCCCGGTCTCATGCGGAGAGACGGCGTCCATCCCACTCGGGACGGTGCCGCTCTTCTTTCTAGAAACATTTCTGCTAGGCTTAGTCTGTTAACCTGACAATCCAGAGACGAGACCCGGGCGCAGAGCAGCAGTGGAAAACGCTCCTCTGAGCCTCCCTTAGGGTTAGTGCCGGTGCAAAACCCATGCAGGGGAAGTCAAGCAGGTCCTAGCTTTAGCTTATGTGCTGAAAGACAAATGAAAGGAGCGCGTCATAGAAACCTTAAAGTGACAGACAGCAGTTCTCACAAGCAGAATTATGATGTCATTAAATGCGGTTTATTAAACATTCGATCCATTTCCTCCAAGTCCCTCTTAGTCAACGAGTTAATTACTGATAACAATCTTAGTCTTTTAGCCTTAACAGAAACTTGGCTCCATCAGGATGACTATGTTAGATTGAATGAAGCAACCCCCCCACTTATGCTAACTATCAGAAATCCAGGATTTCAGGGAAAGGAGGTGGTTTGGCAGTAATATCACAGTCTAGCTTACTTCTCAGCCCTAAAGTTAAAAATGCTTATAATTCATTTGAAAGCATCATATTGTCTTTAAGTCACCCAAACAGGAAAACTCGAAAACCTGTTTTACTCATAATTATTTATCGCCCCCCCGGCCCATATTCAGAATTTTTAACTGAGTTTTCCGACTTCCTATCGACTATTGTCTTAGATTCTGATCAAATTATAATATTAGGGGATTTTAATATTCATGTTGATGACCCCAGTGACTGCCTAGGAACGGCTTTTGCAGCTTTATTAGATGATGTTGGTTTCACCCAAAGTGTGAATGAACCCACTCACTGTCATAAGCACAACCTGGACCTTGTTCTAACCCATGGGATACAGATCAGCCAGCTGAGTGTCCTTCCTCTTAACCCCATCATTTCTGATCACTTTATGATTACCTTCCAGCTTACACTGGAACATCCTTCTGCCCCAGTGAATAAGAAACAGCTTAGAAGAACCTTAACTGACCGTTCTGTGTCTGAGTTTAAACACACAGTTCAGCCAGTACTTAGTGATATTCTGAGAAAATACTCTGAGACCAGCTCCCATAGTATCAGTCCTAGTATAAATGACCACTTTGTTAATGATGCCTTACAAGCCCTCAGGAGTACACTCGATGTTGTTGCCCCCTTGAAACCTAAGTTCGTCAGACAAAACCGAGTAGCACCGTGGTTTAACGCTGAAACTCGTTCTCTTAAACGAGAAACCCGTAAGTTGGAAAGAGAATGGCGCCGCTCCGGTTCAGAGCAGTCTCTGGATATCTGGAAACATAGCCTATTAAATTATAAAAAAGCTCTGCGTAGAGCTAGAAGCCAGTACTATTCAACCTTAATATCAGAGAATGGAAACAATCCAAGATTTCTTTTTAGCACTATAGCTAAATTAACTCGCAGTCAGAGCTCAGTAGAACCACATGTTCCTGTTTCTCTCAGCTCTGATGATTTTCTTACATTTTTCGATAGTAAAATCTCAAATATTAGACATAAGTTAAATCAAGTTATTCCTACTATCAGCCCAGAACAGGCTGAAGCGGTAGAAATGGAGGCATCCATAGAAACCTCTGTAACATTAGACTGCTTCACTGCTGTGGATCAAGCGGAAATAACATCAATTATTACGTCCTCCAAATCCTCAACGTGTCTGTTAGACCCAATTCCCACTAGACTTTTTAAAGAAACTTTTCCCCTAATTAATGATCCCATATTAACAATGATAAATACCTCTCTGGAAACGGGTTACGTGCCACAGTCTTTTAAATATGCAGTTGTTAAACCTCTTCTGAAAAAGCCCAGTTTGGATCCTAGCATCTTGGCCAACTATAGACCGATATCAAACCTGCCCTTTATTTCTAAAATCCTAGAAAGAGTTGTAGTTAAGCAGCTTTACTGCCACCTACAGGACAACAGCCACTTTGAAGACTTTCAGTCGGGGTTTAGACCTCACCACAGTACGGAAACTGCACTAGTTAGAGTCTCTAATGACTTGTTATTGGCCTCAGAAAAGGGACTACTTTCTATTCTGGTCCTGTTGGACCTCAGTGCAGCCTTTGACACTATCGACCACGGTATTTTACTCCATAGATTAGAGCAGGACATAGGGATCAGAGGATCTGCTCTCCAGTGGTTTGAATCCTATTTATCCGATAGGTATCAGTTCGTTACTGTAAATGGCCATTCCTCTCAGTGCACTCGAGTCAACTATGGAGTCCCACAGGGCTCAGTCTTGGGACCGATCCTGTTTACGCTTTATATGTTACCCCTAGGAAACATAATCAGGAAACACAGCATTAATTTTCATTGTTATGCCGACGATACGCAGTTGTATTTATCCATGAAGCCTGACCAGAATGACCAGATAGAGAAACTGAACGCCTGCATCAGTGACATCAAGACCTGGATGACAATTACTTACCTCCTCTTGAACCCAGAAAAAACTGAGGTCATTATACTTGGTCCTAAAAACCTCAGAGATGCTCTGTCTGCTCAGATAGTCTCCCTGGATGGTATAAGTATAGCCCCCAATTCCACAGTTAGAAACCTTGGGGTTTTACTTGACCAGGATTTATCATTTAAGGCTCATATATCTCAGGCGTGTAGAACTGCCTTTTTTCACCTGCGGAATATTGCTAAGATCAGAAATATACTTTCTAAGAGTGATGCTGAAAAACTCATCCATGCATTTGTTACGTCGAGGCTGGATTACTGTAACTCCTTGTTAGCAGCGTGTCCTAAGAGTTCCTTAAGAAGTCTCCAGCTTGTTCAGAACGCAGCAGCTAGATTGTTAGCAGGAACCAGCAGAAGAGATCACATCACTCCTGTGTTAGTTTCGCTCCATTGGCTCCCAGTTGATTCTAGAATTAAGTTCAAGATCCTCCTGTTAACCTATAAGGCCTTACATGGAATGGCCCCGTCCTATATTAAGGACCTCATAGTCCCTTACCAACCAATCAGAACACTTTGCTCGCAAAATGCAGGACTGCTTGTGGTTCCTAGAATTGGTAAAAGTACGGTTGGAGGTAGAGCGTTTAGCCACCAAGCCCCTGTCTTATGGAATAAACTCCCAGCTCATGTAAGAGAGGCCGACTCAGTTTCTACATTCAAAGCTAGACTGAAAACATTCCTCTTTGGACAGGCTTATTGTCAGACTAGTTAGTATTCAGAGATTATTTAACTTAATGTTAGTTTGTTTAAATTAAACTTAATAATAACTATTTCTTTTAAAAGGCTGCTAGAAGTTGAAGCTGGGGTAACTATGGTGCTCTGGGGTTCTGTCCTCTTTCCTTTTTTACTTCTACCCTTCCTCTCCTCTATTCTTGATCATAATTTATCATTTAGTTCTCCATGCCTCTGTTTGGTGCAGTGCGATTCATGTATTGTCCCTCTTTTCCTCTCCCCTCCTGGGGAGTGGGAGTGCTTCCAGACTCCAGTTGGCTCATCCGTGCTCCAGTTCCTGACCGTTTACCTCGCCTTTGCTCCTGCTCCTACACCTGGCTGTGGATCCTGCCTCTGGCTCATCTCTGGCTCGTCTCTGCTCTGTGCCTGACCGAGTACCTCGTCTCTGGTCCTGCTCCTACACCTGGCTGTGGTTCCTGTCTCCGGCTCGACTCGCGCCTTTGACTGTCCCGATAACCACGGCTGGATGAAGCTCGTCTGCTGGACTTTTATATATGTAGTTGTAGATTTAGATAAGTTAATTCTTCTCTAAGATTTCTGGTAAATCGCCTGTCCGTCCTGGGGGAGGATCCCTCCTTCATGTGGGCACCCCTGAGGTTTCTTCGTTTTTTCCGGAATCCGGTTTTTTTGGGAGTTTTTCCTTACCGCGAAGGGGGGTCTAAGGGCAGGGATGCCAGTATAGCTTAGTCAGTTTGTTAGTTCATTTTAGTATTTTTCTATTGAACTCTTTGTATTCGTGATCCTTTTGATTTCATGTTTTACTTCGAAGCCCATCGAGACGACTGTTGTTGTGATTTTGGGCTATACAAATAAAATTGAATTGAATTGAATTGAATTATAGAACCGGTTAACTGGGTATAAAAGATGGTTATTCGGTTATAGAACCCGTTAACTGGGTATAGAACATGGTTATACGGTTATAGAACTGGTTAACTGGGTATAGACCATGGTTATTCTGTTATAAAACCCGTTAACTGGGTATAGAACCTGTTTACCTGGTTATAGAACATGGTTATTCGGTTATAAAACCCGTTTACCTGCTTATAGAACCCGTTAACTGGCTATAGAACATGGTTATTCAGTTATAGAACCCGTTTACCTGGTTATAGAACTGGTTAACTGGGTATACAACATGGTTATACGGTTATAGAACCTGTTTAGCTGGTTATAGAACCCGTTAACTAGGTATAGAACCTGGTTTGTCTCTTATAGAACCGGTTAACTGGGTATAGAACATGGTAATTCGGTTATAGACCCTGTTAACTGGGTATAGAACATGGTTATACGGTTATAGAACTGGTTAACTGGGTATAGACCATGGTTATTCTGTTATAAAACCCGTTAACTGGGTATAGAACCTGTTTACCTGGTTATAGAACATGGTTATTCGGTTATAGAACCCGTTTACCTGCTTATAGAACCCGTTAACTGGCTATAGAACATGGTTATTCAGTTATAGAACCCGTTTACCTGGTTATAGAACTGGTTAACTGGGTATACAACATGGTTATACGGTTATAGAACATGTTTAGCTGGTTATAGAACCCGTTAACTAGGTCTAGAACCTGGTTTGTCTGTTATAGAACCGGTTAACTGGGTATAGAACATGGTAATTCGGTTATAGACCCTGTTAACTGGGTATAGAACATGGTTATTCAGTTATAGACCCTGTTAACTGGGTATAGAACATGGTTATTCAGTTATAGACCGGTTAACTGGGTATAGAACATGGTTATTCAGTTATAGAACCCGTTAACTGGGTATAGAACATGGTTTTTCTGTTATAGAACCCGTTAACTGGGTATAGAACATGGTTATTCGGTTATAGAACCCGTTTACCTGCTTATAGAACCCGTTAACTGGCTATAGAACATGGTTATTCAGTTATAGAACCCGTTTACCTGGTTATAGAACCCGTTAACTGGCTATAGAACATGGTTATTCGGTTATAGAACCCGTTTACCTGGTTATAGAACCCGTTAACTGGTTATAGATCATGGTTTTTTGGTTATAGAACCCGTTAACTGGGTATAGAACCATGGTTATTCGGTTATAGAACCCGTTCACCTGGTTATAGAATCCGTAAACTGGCTACAGAACATGGTTAAATGGTTATAGAACCTGTTAATCTGTTGTTGTAACAGCGGCCTCCTCGGTTCCGTCAACGTTCTGCTGGTTCCTCTTTGGTTTCTCTCACATAACTGTGTCCCTGCCCCCCCCCCCCCCCCCCCCCCACACACACACACACGCTTGGGCTGCGTGGGGTCAGTAAGGTTAGAAACTATCAGGAAATTACCTGGAATGGTGGCGAGGCATTCAGGACGACAGTCGTTAAGGGTCACACATTTGCAGATGATGTGGGTTTATTCAGGACTAAACCTGAAACATCAAATCCATGCTAGACTCAGTCTCTCTCCCTCACAGAAGCTGGCGGTCCACAGTAGGCCCGTTGGGACGACAAAGGCTCTGTCCCTCATCAAGCCCTCTGGCCAGAGCATCGCCATCTCTGTGGTTCCGGCCAAGACTCCTGTCTCCATGGTGACGACACACATGAACGGTCAAAAGGCAGCGGGCCCCGAGCCGCTGCAAATCAGTCCCATTGATCTACAGGCAGGCGGCAGAGCGCCCCCCACTGGAGTACGCCCGCATGCCACTAACAAGAGAACCGGGGAACTTGCTCCCCCGCAGGTAACACGCACCTGCACCTGGACCCCTGACCGGCGGGGGGGGGGGGGGGGGGGGGGGGGGGGGTGCTCTGAGAGAGCAGTTCCTGAATTGAAAGGCCTCACACTTTCATCAGTGCAGTTGCCATAGAAACCGTGCCATGCGTCCTTCTCCCCCTGTGTTGCAGAGCCACTCTGCAAAACAATAAAGGGGGGGGGGGGGTGATTATTCCAACAAAGACTTATTAAAAAAGTTTCAATGAAATCGTTTTCATCCATTTTTCTGCCTCAGGTTTAAAGAATGAAACAGTTCCAAACTGACATCAATTCCTGCACACGTTACTACCCGGGTGGTTCTGAACCCCTTCTGTGGCGATCCTCTCTGGTGAGGCCGAGTCCGTTATTGGAGAAAAAAGAGGCGGGAAACCAGCTCCCACAACATATGCATTATAACACCTACAGCTCTAGGGAAATGTACTGAACCTCCCAACAACCCTCTGACCAATCCCCGCCTCTTGTCCTCTCTGGGTATTCTGGGTAGTGTAGTCATACCACAGGTTCCATAACTCAAACTGTCCCCAACAAAGACATTTAGAGGCTCAAATATAGGTGTGTGTGTGATTCAGTGGCGATTTCTTTAAGACTGCAAGGGAAGGTTCCCTTATAATGTCACAAATGAATGGTCAAATATGTACTATTGTATTAACATTATATTGACTAAAATGCGTTAGAAAACGTTCATCTCATAGACGAGTTCCTACAGAATCAGTTACATTTAGCAGGTCGCCTGACTCCATTTCCTTCTCTTACAGCCTCACAGTGCATTTCCCTATTGAAGCCCAGCGTCCATTGACTTCAATGGGGCTGCTTGGAACACTGTTTTTCAGTGCTTTGAAACTAGACGGTCATTGGATAAACGCTGCGATTATGTCCCGCCCACGGACGCTCAGCGTCTCTGGGGGTGAATGTGGAGTGGGCTGGCCCAGACTCCGAGCTTCTGCGTGACGATTGGAGGGTCTGTGGAAAGACTGCCTCTCCTTTTGACTGACAGCGATTCTGTCCTATAAGACACATTCCTTGTTTCAGTTATACAGAGTTAAAAAAAAATTTATATCGTTCATTCCTGACTTTGATTCAGGAAGACTGAGGTCAGAACTTCAAGTCTTGTGTTCAGATCAGGACTTGCAGGGGAACAGGGGAAGGCTGTGTGATTACTTGGTGTTCCTTACAGACATGGAGTTGGACAGTGCAATGCCTCAGCTTTACAAACTGTTCTCATTAGTGGCAACATTTGGAGCTACATCTGCAGGTGTAGAAAGGAGCTTCTCCGAAACACAATGGGCCAAGGCCGTTTAAGCAGCCTGGCTCTGCTGGCCATTGAGAGGACTCTGGTCAAGTCACATGAAAAGACTCCTAGTTAGTACGACAGGAACAACAAGGAACGTAGGGCAGAATTTACTTTTAAATAAATAGACAATTTTATGATGTAGGGCGAAAAGGAGCTTCCCCTCTCTGACAGACCAGGAGCTGCCACTGGTGTGAATGTACAGTCTGTGAATATACCGTGTGTGAATGTACCGTGTGTGTGTGTGAATGTACCGCGAGTATGTGAATGTACCGTGTGTGAATGTACCGTGTGTGAATGTACCGCGAGTGTGTGTGAATGTACCGTGTGTGAATGTACCGCGAGTGTGTGAATGTACCGTGTGTGAATGTACAGTCTGTGAATATACCGTGTGTGAATGTACCGCGAGTGTGTGTGAATGTACCGTGTGTGAATGTACCGCGTGTGGGTGTGTATGTACCGTGTGTGAATGTACCGTGTGTGAATGTAGCGCGAGTGTGTGAATGTACCGTGTGTGAATGTACCGCAAATGTGTGAATGTACCGTGTGTGAATGTACAGTCTGTGAACATACCGTGTGTGAATGTACCGTGTGTGTGTATGTACCGTGTGTGAATGTACCGCGAGTGTGTGAATGTACCGCGTGTGTGTGTGAATGTACCGCGTGTGTGTGAATGTACCGTGTGTGTGAATGTACCGTGTGTGAATATACCATGTGTGAATGTACTGTGTTTGAATGTACCGTTTGTGAATGTACTGTGTGTGTGTGTGTGAATGTACTGTGTGTGTGAGTGAATGTTCCGGTGTGTGAATGTACCGCGTGCGTGTGTGAATGTACCGTGTGTGTGAATGTACCGTGTGTGAATGTACCGTGTGTAAATGTACCGTGTGTGAATGTACAGTGTGTGTGTGTGTGTGAATGTACAGTGTGTGTGAATGTACCGCGTGTGAATGTACCGTGTGTGTGTGTGTGAATGTACCGTGTGTGTGTGAGTGAATGTACCGTGTGTGAATGTACTGTGTGTGTGTGAATGTAGCGTGTGTGAATGTACTGTGTGTGTGTTTGTGAATGTACTGTGTGTGTGAATGTACTGTGTGTGTGTGTGTGTGAATGTTCTGTGTGTGTGAATGTACCGTGTGTGTGAATGTACCGTGTGTGAATGTACCGTTTGTGTGTGAGTGAATGTACCGTGTGTGAATTAACGTGTGAGGGACTTTGTTGGTTTAGGATTTCTTATTCTGAAGGAATAACACAGTTTTTTTCTGTTTTTGTTTCTAAATGTTGTGATTTTCTGTGACCTTCATCTAGAAAACAAACTTTAGTTTGAACTTTTGACCTTTAGGCACATTGACCCTTCAGGGGACGCCACAGCCAATCAGATCCAAACAGGTGGTTCTGCAGAGTTCTGCGCCGTGCTTCAAGTCCGCCATCTGCTCCCAGCTAAAGCCCAGTGAGCTTCCTGGTGCTTCTGATCCAGTCAGACCCGTTGTTACAACAGATCCTCTCTAGCTGGTTCTGGAGCATCTTAAGGAACTCCTGCTCCCTCTCTTTGGACTCCCAGCCTAGAGGCATCGGTGGATTTGGACCTGCGGTTCTGACTGCCGTGTTGTGTGTTTCAGGTTCTGGGAGCTCTCACGGCTGTGCCCGTCAAGATGCCCCATGTGGGCTCACTGCAGCAGTTAGCGGGACACACGGCCTCCGTCCTGCCACAGGTAACTCACCTGGTGACTCTGGACCTCCCGTAGCCTATTTGGTCTGTTTAGAACCTGATCCGGGGGTCCAGTTCCAGGTCTGGCCTTCTCTGAACCTGCAGGTTCTGTCCAGCGGGGGGCAATAGAGGGTTCTGCTGTGGCTTTTATTTTGAAGGGACAGCAGTAGCTTGCTCTCCGGGTCCTGGCTGAAGTTCTGGTTCTCCTGCAGGTCCGGCCAAAGACCCAGATCCCTGACAGCCTGCCCCCCCCTCCCTGCCAGGAGCTGCAGCCGCTCAGCCTGCAGAGGGCCGCCACCGTGCTCTGCCCCAGGAGCCAGGCCCCCACGCTGCCCACCGCCAACAGCACCTTCAGCCCCAACGGCCAGAGGGACGCCTCGCCGCCCACCCTTCCTCTGCATGTCCCCCTGGGGGGGGGCGACTCCAACAGCGCCACTCAGCATGCGACTGCTGGGCCTGGCGTGGCGTACGCCATCATCGCTGCTTCCCCCGGCAACAGCGCGTCCCCCGTCAGCGAGGCCGTGAAGGTACCGCCGACAGCCGTGCATGTTGGGGGGTGGAGGGGGGTTAAGGGTCACGACGTGGGGGGAGAACATCCAACTTTACACCATGTTCAGTCCTTCACCTGCTTTCAGGTGATCATAATCCAGCCTCAGGCCCCACCCACCACTGGGGGCTCCCCAAGGGCCCAGCCTGACCTCCTGCCACAGGACGTCCCACCCCCGCCGAAGGCCCTGCCTCTGAAGAAGGACCAGGACTCCGAGGTGAGTCCACGTCGTCTCTGAGGGAGGTTCTCCAGACCGTCTGCAGAGGTTCTTCATCCTCCTCTTCTTCACCTCCAGAAAGTCGCCTTCATGGTGGCCCTGGGGCTCGTCACCACCGAACAGCTGGAAGGTGAGCATCTGGGCGCCATGGCGATCCGTGAGCGGGCGTTTCTGCTGAGCGGTCCCAAAGAACATCCCATAATTATAAAGACGCTGTTGAGAGAGCCGGTGTGGCGTTGAGTCCAAACATTTCTAGAGTTCAGGAAGTTTCTCATGTAAAATCTGGTCGGGACTCCTGCTGCATGATGGGATATGTAGTCTTTGCTCACAAACAGGAAGCTGATGGTTTGACACTGAGGAGCTTCAGAAGTGTCATGTCTTTCTGCTGAAAAGGGTTTTCTTCTGAACAGAGATCCAGGCCAGGAGGCAGGAGAGGAAGAGGAGGAGCACAGCTAACCCCGCCTACAGCAGCCTGTTCGAACCCGAGGTGAGTTGTTCAGGGTTCAGGTGTGGAGAAGTTCAAGTCCTCCTTGAGGCTGGGATCTTCTCTGCCCGTCTGGAGCTCAGACCTTCCGTCTGCAGGATCTCTTCCTCTCGGTGTAACCGCATCTTCTGCTTGTGTGCAGCGGAAGCGGCTGACATCCCACTACCTGAGCAGCTTCCTATCGGCAAGAGGTAACATCAACCGCGGCTGTGCTGCAGCGGCACACCACACAAACTGAGCTTTACACGACTTCCCCCAAACGCAGGATCTGCCCCCATCATGGCAGAGGTTATGAGGTCAGAGCAGCCATCATCCACCCAAACCGAACCCATCTGAAGTCAACACCTGAGCTCTCACCTGCAGCCACATTGGCCTTGACCACGCCCCCTCACCATTTCCTGCCAGAGCTGCTGCTTTTAGCCCATGGAGCCAAAAAATGTCCAACAGGCTGATTCAGTCCAGTCCCAGTCTGTAACCCTTGTTCTATCCTAGGCACTTTAACGTTGGGAGTGGGGTCATCTAGACCCACTAGACAGTGCTCTGAACCTTTTTTCTTCACTGATTTATGATCTTCACTGGTGTCCATGGATTACATGAAATCTTTCCACCTTTATCCACCTTTGTCATGGTAGGGAGAACACCTCAATGGAAGGGGGGGGGGGTCATCTAAGATAGCACAAGGGTTACACACTGTTGGCGCCAACAGAAAGAGCAGTTTGGCGTTTGGCCAGCAGAGCGGCGGCTTCGCTCCTCTCCGGCTGAATACCATCCGCCGAGCGGCGCCTCCTTCAGTGACAACCAGAACGGTCAACGTTCCACCAAGTGTGGAACATTACGTAATTGAGTATTATCTCTTTGTACTCAGAGTAATAGAGTATTCTCTCTTCATACTTAGAGTACAGAGTAATAGAGTATTCTCAGAGTAATAAAATATTCTCTCTTCATACTCAGAGTAGAGAGTAATAGAGTAATCTCTCTTCATACTCAGAGTAATAGAGTATTCTCTCTTGATTCTCAGAGTAATAGAGTATTCTCTCTTTATACTCAGAGCAATAGAGTATTCTCTCTTTATACTCAGAGTACAGAGTAATAGAGTATTCTCTCTTTATTCTCAGAGTAATAAAATATTCTCTCTTCATACTCAGAGTACAGAGTAATAGAGTATTCTATCTTCATACTCAGAGTAATAGAGTATTCTTTCTTTATACTCAGAGTACAGATTCTGTCTTCATACTCAGAGTAGAGAGTAATAGAGTAATCTCGCTTTATACTCAGAGTAATAGAGTATTCTCTCTTTATACTCAGAGCAATAGAGTATTCTCTCTTTGTACTCAGAGTACAGAGTAATAGAGTATTCTTTCTTTATTCTCAGAGTAATAGAGTATTCTCTCTTTATACTCAGAGTACAGAGTAATAGAGTATTCTTTCTTTATTCTCAGAGAAATAGAGTATTCTCTCTTCATACTGAGAGTACAGAGTAATAGAACATTCTCTCTTTATTCTCAGAGTAATAGAGTATTCTTTCTTTATTCTCAGAGTAATAGAGTATTCTCTCTATATTCTCAGGGTAATAGAGTATTCTCTCTTCATACTTATAGTACTTGATAATAGAGTATTCTCTACATACTCAGAGTAATAGAGTATTCTCTCTTTATACTCAGAGTACAGAGTAATAGAGTATTCTCTCTTTATTCTCAGAGTAATAGAGTATTCTCTCTTCATACTCAAAGTACAGAGAAATAGAGTGTCCTCTATTTATTCTCAGAGTAATAAAGTATTCTGTCTTTATACTCAGAGTACAGAGTAATAGAGTATTCTCTCTTCATACTCAGAGTGCAGAGTAATAGGGTTTTCTCTCTTTATTCTCAGAGTAATAGAGTATTCTCTCTTTATACTCAGAGTACAGAGTAAGAAAGTATTCTCTCTTTATTCTCAGAGTAATAAAATATTCTCTCTTCATACTCAGAGTACAGAGTAATAGAGTATGCTATCTTCATACTCAGAGTAATAGAGTATTCTTTCTTTATACTCAGAGCAATAGAGTATTCTCTCTTCATACTCAGAGTAGAGAGTAATAGAATATTCTCTCTTTATACTCAGAGCAATAGAGTATTCTCTCTTTATACTCAGAGTACAGAGTAATAGAGTATTCTCTCTTTATTCTCAGAGTAATAAAGTATTCTCTCTTTATACTAAGAGTGCAGAGTAATAGAGTATTCTCTCTTCATACTCAGAGTACAGAGTAATAGAGTATTCTTTCTTTATTCTCAGAGTAATAGAGTATTCTGTCTTTATACTCAGAGTACAGAGTAATAGAACATTCTCTCTTTATTCTCAGAGTAATAGAGTATTCTTTCTTTATTCTCAGAGTAATAGAGTATTCTCTCTATATTCGCAGGGTAATAGAGTATTCTCTCTTCATACTTATAGTATTTAATAATAGAGTATTCTCTACATACTCAGAGTAATAGAGTATTCTCTCTTTATACTCAGAGTACAGAGTAATAGAGTATTCTCTCTTTATTCCCAGAGTAATAGAGTATTCTCTCTTCATACTCAGAGTACAAAGTAATAGATTATTCTTTCTTTATTCTCAGAGTAACAGAGTATTCTCTCTTCATACCCAGAGTACAGAGTAATAGAGCATTCTCTCTTTATTCTCAGAGTAATAGAGTATTCTTTCTTTATTCTCAGAGTAATATAGTATTCTCTCTTTATTCTCAGGGTAATAAAGTATTCTCTAGTCATACTTAGAGTACTTAACAGAGTATTCTCTTCATACTCAGAGTAATAGAGTATCCCTTTCTTTATTCTCAGAGTAATAGAGTATTCTCCCTTTATACTCAGAGTACAGAGTAATAGAGTATTCTCTCTTTATACTCAGAGTAAAGAGTAATAGAGTATTCTCTCTTTATTCTCAGAGTAATAGAGTATTCTCTCTTCATACTCAGAGTACATAGAAATAGAGTATTCTCTCTTTATTCTCAGAGTAATAGAGTATTCTTTCTTTATTCTCAGAGTAATATAGTATTCTCTCTTTATTCTCAGGGTAATAGAGTATTCTCTATTCATACTTAGAGTACTTAATAACAGAGTATTCTCTTCATATTCAGAGTAATAGAGTATTCTCTCTTCATACTCAGAGTACATAGAAATAGAGTATTCTCTCTTTATTCTCAGAGTAATAGAGTATTCTCTCTTTATACTCAGAGTACAGAGTAATAGAGCAATCTCTCTTTATCCTCAGAGTAATAGAGTATCTTTCTTTATTCTCAGAGTAATATAGTATCCTCTTTATTCTCAGGGTAATAGAGTATTCTCTATTCATACTTAGAGTACTTAATAACAGAGTATTCTCTTCATATTCAGAGTAATAGAGTATTCTCTCTTCATACTCAGAGTACATAGAAATAGAGTATTCTCTCTTTATTCTCAGAGTAATAGAGTATTCTCTCTTTATACTCAGAGTACAGAGTAATAAAGCAATCTCTCTTTATTCTCAGAGTAATAGAGTATCTTTCTTTATTCTCAGAGTAATAGAGTATTCTCTCTTTATACTCAGAGTACAGAGTAATAAAGCAATCTCTCTTTATTCTCAGAGTAATAGAGTATCTTTCTTTATTCTCAGGGTAATAGAGTATTCTCTATTCATACTTAGAGTACTTAATAACAGAGTATTCTCTTCATACTCAGAGTAATAGAGTATTCTCTTCTCTTAATTCTGGTCTCATCTGACCACACAGTTCTCCCGTCCTCCAGATGGTTTCTGGACAGAGAACTTCTTAAGGAGGACGTTGCAGGTCTGTGAGGACCAGAACTCTGGTTTGTAGAGAAATCTTTCTTTTCTGCTCCGTTAAACAAAGAAATTCTTTACAATCAAACTTCCTGGATTTCGTGTTTACTGCTGAAGTTCTGAAGAACCTCACAGACTCAGAACTTGCAGAACCTGTGTGGTTTCTACGGTAACAGTCCCTGCATAGAGCTGGATCATCTGGACTCTGTTGTAAATCTTTATAAATAAAGGTTTTCATTTTGAACGTCAGTCAGCTCCTCAAACATCTCGACTCCTTTCAGCGTAGAAAGTTCCGATCCGATCTGCTCGTAGCGGGTCCGGCCTCAGGGCGGCGCTGCAACTCTTTTCTGTTTGTCTCACCTGAGTGTTAACCTGCAGCATGGTCCCGCCCCCCGCCACTAACCTGTGCTCTGCTTTGATCCACATGCTAGACTCTGAGGATTTCTGCTGGAAGGTAGGTCACCGGACTCTGGCGCCGCACCTAGGCAGACGTGGTCTCTGTGGCGCCGCCGCTGATGGCGTCTGCGTGTCGTTTCAGGATGACGTGGAGCACGAGGAGCGCTGCGCCGTCTGTAAGGAGGACGGCGAGCTGCAGCCCTGCCACAACTGCCCCCGCGTTTTCCACCCCACCTGCCTGCACCCGCCCCTCAGGACTCCGCCCAGAGGACCCTGGTACTGCCCCAAGTGTCAGAAGAAGGTAGTGTTTCCGAGGGGCGTGGCCTGATGTGGCGGCAGCGCCGAACTCTGACCGCTGCTGTGTTTCAGGTGCTGAACAAGGAGAACGCGTCATGGCCGCACAGCTTCGTCCAGTCCTACGTGACGCACAAGACGGGTGAGGAGCACACGCATGAGCACAAGAACCCAGGTGCACGCACACATGCTGACGTGCACAAACCTGTTTGAGCAGTGAGGCAGGAGGAGAAGAGGAGGCTGCTGAGGAGGAACAGCGAGCTGCAGAGGGAGTGCGCTCACCTGCAGGAGGAGGACCAGAAAGTCCACAGCACGCTCAAAGTAAAGGAAGCGCTCCCCGCTCCGCGCCGGCGGCCCGCTCGGCCGGTTCTGATGTTCTGGTTCTGTCCGCAGCTCTGCATGGACCAGCGGGAGCGTCTGCTCGTCCTGAAGAGAGACACGCAGACGTCCCTGGACCGCCTCCGAGCGCTGGTCCGGATGATCCAAGGCGAGCAGCTCGTCCAGGTCACCATGACCACCACTGTGCCCGCCCCCTCACGGATCAAAACCACCACCGGCGCCAGCCCGGGCCCCTCCGCGCCGCCCCGCCAAACCAGCCAGGTGGACGTTAACGTCTAGCCTGCCGCCGAACGTCCTGATGGGGGGCGGGGCGATGTGCTGAGGTCATCTCTTTTGAAGAGGCTCCGCCCTCCACAGTGTTTGAAACACCGTCAGTGCTTACGAGATTTCTTTGAGTTCTTTTCCATTTATTCTTGGCCTTAAAGTATTTATGACCGGACTCCAGCGTTGCAGAGGAAACGTCCAACCAGACTCTTGCGGCGAATGGCGGCCTCGCCAGCAGCGTTCCTGCCATGAGGCTTGAGGAAGCGCCTGAAGGCGGCGCCGCCGAGAGTCCAGACAAACCCTGTTCAGTATTATAGAGAATCTCAAAGGAAACTACAGAAATTAGCGTTCTAGTGAAAAAGTTTGTCTTTTCATGTGACGCCTGAAGGCGGGGCTCCAGCTCCGGAGGCCCCGCCCACATCCAAGTTCAAAACTGAGCCGCCAAACAACCGCTTGGCTCTGAGAAACCAGAGGCTTCCCGCCCAGCAGAACCACAGCGGCGCCGCTGCTTCTGTCGGAGCTCAGAAAGCATTATGGGATGTTCTGGCTCCTGTCTGTGTCGCACTGGGCGGACCAACAACAGTCCGCTGTACCTGAACAAACACACCAGGGGCGTGTCCATGAAGCCCCGCCCACTTCAGCCAGAATGAAAGATGCCAAAACTGTTTGTTTTTATTTGGACCCGCTCATCGCATCACGTCTCATGAGCGCCGCCTTCGCCACGCCGCTCAGGGAGGGTGGACCTGTGGGGGGGTCACTGCCCCCCAGGTCCGTAGGCATCACCTGTCTTCCTGCTGATTTCTGCCTTTTCTTTGTTTGATGCTCCTGGTGACTGAGGGGCGGGGCGGTGGGGGTGTGTTCAGAACCATATCAGCTTTAAAGTGGGGGGGGGGGGGGTCTGTTCTGAAGCGTTTTCAGAACCTGTGTCTGGTCTGGGTTGGACCCAAAGTCAGTGTGAAACGGATCAACTCATCGTTTTGGTGCCATGTGATGCATCTCATGACGCATATCGTCACCCTGATGCTCCGCCCCCTTTTACACCGCCGTCCCTCCTCTGCAGAGAAACTGAGCGGTTCTATTTTACTGAGCGACACGCGAACAAAAGTTTTTTTTATTCTCTCACAGAAACAGAGGGCTCGCTTTCTGTCTTCTGAACTCAGACTCTGGCGGCAGTTCCATGTTTCTCCAGCAGGCGGCGCCACTGTGAAGAAAAGGTAGATCTGGTTTGTGTAGAGCGCTGTGTGGATAGTGTGTATAGGAAAGTGTTTGTCTTAAAATGCCAACGTAGTTTTTCTTCTCTGCCGCATAAAGACACGACGGACGCCGGTCCCGGTAGAATCACTTTTGTACGAAGTTCTTATGAAAATATGAATCATCAATAAACAAACTCAAGAACAAGTGGAGTCTGTGAGTCCAGGCCGATGGTTCCACATTCAGCCTGCAGAGGGCGACGTGTTGTTTCAGCTGGAGCTAAGGTAACATCCAGAGAAGACCCCAAACCAGTGGATCCTGTTCTGGATCCGGACTCCAGGGCACAAAGTCCGGCCATGTTGTCCCCCCCGTGACCACGTGTTTGATGTCATTTCGTCTCCATGGAAACCAGAACAGCCAGATTCATAGCTTTTCAAACTTTATTACCAAAACATTTCATGCAAACTGAAAGCTGCTTCTGCACAGGAGACGTTTCTTTGGGGGTGGGACCTCCTGGTTTCATCCGGGCCGTGTTCGGAGCACTTCCCGGCCGTCTTCGGACCCGAACACGGCCGGGAAGTGCTCGATCAGGATCTCCGTAAAGATGTTGATGGGTGTGAGCGCGCTCAGAGAGATGGAGCCGTGCCGCGGCCACA
The DNA here is from genome assembly GCF_053564925.1 of Oryzias latipes. Classification (NCBI taxonomy): domain Eukaryota; kingdom Metazoa; phylum Chordata; class Actinopteri; order Beloniformes; family Adrianichthyidae; genus Oryzias; species Oryzias latipes. Next base: position 26,543,914 of record NC_136259.1, read on the forward strand.
CCAGGTTCACGCCGAACACGCACGCCAGGTTGGAGGCGCTCATCTTGTTGAAGATAATCTCCTGGGTCACCTGAGATCAGACATCAGGAGAATGAGCAGACACTCCACCACAGCCCTCACCACACTCCCTCCTCTATGACCCCCACCCACTGTTTCATCCAGTCCCTGCACAAGCCCCGCCCTCTGAACCATTTCTGGCTGTGGAATAGTCGACCGGAACCTTATCGTGGTTAACCCTTTAACGCCCGACACGCCGCTGGCGACAGCCAGACAACGCCCTGACCGTCAGCTGATTCTAAGGGGGAGGAAGGAGGCGGTCGGCGACAGAATCATCAGACTCGAGTCGATTACGTTTTCTCCACGTCAACGGTTGAAGAGGTTTGTGGTCGGAAGGATGTGGACGTGGCTGAACCGGTTAAAGAGGTCCTGCTCTGGAACCAAAACCCAAACCCTGTGGGGATGACGGCCAATCAGAGCAGCTGATGATGGGCGTGGTCTCTGCGTTTCCTGGGAGACAGTCATGTGACCAGCAAAAGCGTCTTTGAGGGTCTGATAGACTTTCAAAATGCTTCACTATCCGACCTAGAAGGACTTTTCTGGAGAGTTCTTCCTCAATATTTTCATGGGCTCAAGCTGATGTCGTCACGACCGAGAACCGGACCGGGACCTACCGTGTGCAGGAAACCCAGCAGGAACTTCAGAACGGTGAAGTTGTGCTCAGGCAGACCCTCCACCACCTGTTTGCACCGGGACACTCTGAGGCTGCTTTCCACACCTGAGGAGGCATTCAGAGTCAGGACCTGGACCTCCTGGGGCGGCGCGGCCCAAAGCGGCGGCAGGACTCACCCAGGATCTCCTGGACCTGATTGTAGACTCTGAAGGTCAGCAGCGGTTCTGGCAGCTCTCTGAGGAAGGACTTGAGGATGACGGCGGGAACGTGGACGTTCTGGTAGACGTCAAAGTCCACAGGTTTCCCTGACAAGAGGAACCATGACTACAACCACCTCTTCACCTGAAGATGTCCCGCCCCTTGCAGCGCCACTCACCCTGGTTGTAGAGTTTTTGGACGTCCTTGATGATCTGGACCTGAACCGAACGTCTGAAGATGCCTTCAGTCCTCAGACCTGCAAGCAGAAGACGCTGCAGACGGACCAGCGTCTCCCAAGCACAGGGGGCGGAGCTTCTCCAAGAGCAATGCTGACTCACCTTTCAGCTTCAGGTAGTCGATGGTCTGCGCCATGACCGGGGGGATGAGGGCGCCGCCGCTCCGCTCCCTGATGCTGACGAGAAACGTCTGGTCAGCTGACAGGGAGAAACCACAGGGGGGAGGGAGAGGGGGGCACTCACTAATGCAGGGTGACTCCAAACTGCTGCGTGGGCAGGGGGGGGCGAGGCGGGGGCGTCCGTGCTGCAGGGGGCGGGGCGTCGCTCTGAGCCGCTCGCAGCTTCTCATCGTGTCTGAAAGCAGAAAACAGGTCAGGAAGAGGAGCGGCGGCTTCAGGGGAGGAACCTGGAGGAACAACCGGGGGAGGAGCCAGAGGAGGAACCAAAGGAGGAACCGGGGGAGGAACCAGAGGAGGAACCAGAGGAGGAACCGGGAGGAGGAACCGGGGGAGGAACCAGAGGAGGAACCGGGGGGAGGATCCGGGCGGAGGATCCGGGCGGAGGATCCGGGAGGAGGAACCGGAGGAGGAACCGGGAGGAGGAACCGGGAGGAGGAACCAGAGGAGGAACCAGAGGAGGAACCAGAGGAGGAACCGGGTGGAGGAACCGGGGGGAGGATCCGGAGGAGGAACCGGGAGGAGGAACCAGGAGGAGGAACCGGGGGAAGAACCAGGAGGAGGAACCGGGGGAGGAACCAGAGGAGGAACCGGGAGGAGGAACCGGGAGGAGGAACCGGGGGAGGAACCGGGTGGAGGAACCGGGAGGAGGAACCGGAGGAGGAACCGGGAGGAGGAACCGGGAGGAGGAACCGGGAGGAGGAACCGGGAGGAGGAACCGGGGGAGGAACCGGGTGGAGGAACCGGGAGGAGGAACCGGAGGAGGAACCGGGGGAGGAACCAGAGGAGGAACCGGGTGGAGGAACCGGGGGGAGGAACCGGGTGGAGGAACCGGGGGGAGGAACCGGGGGGAGGAACCGGGAGGAGGAACCGGGGGGAGGAACCGGGGGGAGGAACCGGGAGGAGGAACCGGGAGGAGGAACCGGGAGGAGGAACCGGGGGAGGAACCAGACGAGGAACCGGGTGGAGGAACCGGGAGGAGGAACCGGGGGAGGAACCGGGAGGAGGAACCGGGAGGAGAAACCGGGAGGAGGAACCGGGAGGAGGAACCGGGAGGAGGAACCGGGGGAGGAACCAGAGGAGGAACCGGGTGGAGGAACCGGGGGGAGGAACCGGGGGGAGGAACCGGGAGGAGGAACCAGAGGAGGAACCGGGAGGAGGAACCGGGGGAGGAACCAGACGAGGAACCGGGTGGAGGAACCGGGAGGAGGAAGCGGGGGAGGAACCGGGGGAGGAACCGGGAGGAGGAACCGGGTGGAGGAACCAGAGGAGGAACCGAGAGGAGGATCCGGGGGGGAGGAACCGGAGGAGGAACCGGAGGAGGAACCGGGAGGAGAAACCGGGAGGAGGAAGCGGGAGGAGGAACCGGGAGGAGAAACCGGGAGGAGGAACCGGGTGGAGGAACCAGAGGAGGAACCAGAGGAGGAAGAACTGCAGGAGCCACCTGAGAACGTCTGCGGGAATGAAGAGCTGCTCGTAGTTCAGGTGTTCTCGCAGCTCGTCCAGGTAATTCACGTACTTTAGCTTCTTCCCAAACTTGCGGCTGAATCATAAAGCAGAGAGAACAGGTGAGAACAGGTGAGAACAGGTGAGAACAGGTGCAGTCCGCTTCAGCTTCAGCTTCAGGTGAGGCTGTACCTGATCAGAGGTTTGAAGATATTCCACACAATCCGGATAAAGTTGGTGGGATGGACCACGTACAAAGCCTTCAGGTTCTTCTTGTACCTGAAAATGCAAGAACACCACAGCTGCTGGACTGTGTAGAGAACATGTGAAGAACATGTGAAGAAACTGTGGGGAACACGTGAGGAAAATCCATAGCATGCAGAGAACACATGTAGAACATGGAACACGTAAGGAACATGTGAGGATCATGTTAGTAAAAGCTCAGACCTTGAGAAACAGAATGTTCTGGTTCTGAAGCAGCCCCGTCAGGAAAAGAAGGTTAGCGAAGAACCTGCAGGGTTTTGGGGGAAGTGGAACCTCCTCCCAGTTTTCAGGTGGCAGCGCGGCGAAGACGAGAAGCAATGAAGGTCAGTCCAACGTACTTCCTGTCAAACTCGCCGTACGCCTCCCTCAGCCATTTGACTGACGGCTTGTTGCTGCTCCTCAGGCCGCAGTGGAAGTAGACCAGGATGTAGTCCATCTCCACGTACTGGTCCAACGTGAACTTCAGGAACCTGAAGGAGTAGAACAGCATGGAAACGATGAGGAGGAGGAGCTTCAGAAAGGAGGAGGAGGACGAGGAGCAACAGACAGCAGGAGAACAGCGTAGAAGCCAGCTGCAGGAGAAGGAGGTGGAGCCACAGACAGGAGGAGGCGTACTGGAGCAGGCGGCGGTGGTCCAGCTGGTGGGACGGAGGGAGTCGGCAGCTGCTGAAGACGATCTGTTTCCTGCCGAAAAGGTCGTCTCCTGAGGAGGAGGAGGAGCAGAGGAGGTCAGACTGCTTCAGCTGAAGGAGGTGCTCCTCTGAAGCTGCACAAAAGGGTTGGGGGAGGAGCTTCCAGCTTCCTGTTGTTACCACGGCGATGGGCGTCAAACATCAACCAGGTTTTTTAGGAACTTATGATACAACACTCAGAGGGTTGACAGCAGGTCAAAGGTCAGGATGTTCTGATGAAGCCGTGAGGACCACGCTCCCTCCTGTACCCGACCAGAACAATAAAAGCCCAGCAGCTGGGAGGGTTCTGACCCGTCCTGACCTGACACCTGGATGATGCCGTGCCGAGCCACATCGTAGAACGGGTTGGACGGGTCATCCGCAGTGATGGGAACCTTCCTCTGCTCCTCCTCCTCCCTCTGAAGTTCTGTGGAGATGAGGAGTGACGTCATGTTTCTGAGGATCAGGGGGGCCGCCACAGGAAGGAGCCCGGCCCGGTCCGGATGGAGACACTATCAGGGCCGTTCCGCCTCTGCTCGCTGGCATTTCCTGCTCCTCTGGGAGCCGGACCTCCAGGACAGAACCGGAACCGTAGACCTGTAGGTCCAACTGTCAGACTAGAACCCCTCCCCCCACCGACACAATCCAGAAGTCCTGCGGAGAGCGCGTCACGTGACCCCCAGGTAAACTCACCTATGTCTGCCAGCTGCTCCGCGCACGCGGCCATGCCCACCACCGGCTCGCGACGCTACCAACAGCTCGCGGACGGACACTCTTTCCTGGTTTATGACGTCATTACCCGACTTACAGGTGAATACCGGAGCAGCGTCACACTTCCGGACAGGGGGGAGGAGCGGTCGATCACTCGCGGTGTACCACGAAGCGCGCCGACCCGAACGAGCTCCAACACAACTCAGTGCGCGCGCACAACTTCGAGGAATCCGGATGTTTCCACGTCAGGAAAACTCCGCCCCCTGAATTAAAATACCCGGACGACACCTGCGCGCGCAAAGCGCCACAAGGTTGACCCGTCGGATGCGCGCAGGTCTGTCAAAGTCCGGACCGAAGCCCAGAGCGTTATGGCGACGCGCATGACGTCACGGAGGTTTTTCCCTGTAATAATTAAAGAATTAGGATCTTATTTACATACTATTTCCAGTAGCTTTAACAAAAAGGCCAAACATATTTATGAAAACTGTCTTTGAATATTTTCAATGCATAGTAATCTGTTTCTGTAATCTTTCTTTTGTAAAACATGAACCCTCCCCGAGGTTCTCGTTATGACTGTTGTTCCTGTCATACATGTTTGTTCTATTTGTTGTTTTCACCGGTTCCGGTGCTGCAGAACACGCCGGAGCCGTGCTGCCCCCAGGCAGGGGGCTTTAAGGCAGTAGAAAGCTCAGATGTTTAGTAAATGAAGAGATTTCCGTTTTTAAACTTTTATTCCTTCACTTTTGAATGAATATTTATTTTTTCTTGGTCCGTTTCTCATTAGAATTCTTCCATCAGATCTTTTCGGTCTCCTTCTGAGTCAAAGTCCCGGTTTCGTTTAGAACCGGGATTACAGATGCCCGGTAGGGGGCAGCAGAGAGCTTCAGACCCGGTTCTGACGTCGATCTGCTGACTCTTTTAGGAATATGAAACCAAAAATGTTTCACTAGAAACCAAAGTTCAGCTCAGATTTCAGTCGTTTTGCTGACAGTCATACATTTAGAATCTCCCAAAGGATCCGGATGTTTTCCTGAATTTAAACCTAAGAACCAGACCCCCTCCCTGCGGAGGATCGCTTCAGTCCACCTTAAAAACGCAACCTGGGCTAGTGGGCGGGGCATCGCAGTCTAACGAACCCTTCAGTTTCAGCTGATGATCAAACCATCCGCGGTGGGGGGGGGGGGGTGTCAGCTGAAGTCAAACTAATAAAGTTTTATTCAAAGCAGAGCTTTGGTTCCTCCTCACACCATAGTGGGTCAGGACCAGAATCAGAACCCGGATCTGGACCTTTAGTCGGTTCTCTAGAGAGTCAGAACTTGGGCTGATCCCGATCCGTTTGGTCATGTGACCTGGCCCGCTTCCCGGTGAGGTTCTTTGGGCTTTGGCCGGTTCTGGAGCAGTTTCCGAGGTCAGCTGCTGGGTGGCGTCAGAACCTCCCCCAGCACCGACTCGTGCACGCCGGCGGCCTGCAGGCTCTGCAGCAGCCTCCTCGCCGTGGCGCTCCTCCCTCCGGACCGTCTCCACAGAACCAGTCCGGACAGCGCCGCCGCCTGGGTGCTCAGACTGTGATCGGAGCGGCACCGGAACACGGCCTCTGCTGGCAGACCCAGATCCATCAGCATCGCCTCCCACTCGGCTCCGAGGCGGAATGACAGCCGGCACAGCTCCTGATCCGACAGAACCCTCTCCAGAACCGAGTCCGAGAGGCCACAGGCGTCTGCAAACAGAACCTTCCAGTCAGAACTCAGCAGAACATTTGCTCAATGCTTTACATTTCCTCTACACAGATGTGTCTAAAACCAGGTTGGTTCTGACACTGATGGGAATTAACCCCGCCCACCTAATGTTCCAAACACGCTGATTGGGCGGGTCAAAGTGAGAGTTGTGTAGGCTCCGCCCACTACAATCAGCAGCCTGTGGGCTCATGGTGAAGTGACTGTCCTGACCCGATTCAGGACTGATTCAAAGTCCAGTCCGTTCTCTGATGAAGAACCACGTCTCAGCCCGCCTCAGGAGGTTCCCGGGCTCGGATCATGTGACCCAGCTGGAGTCTCGTAGCTTCGTGTTTGCAGGCGGGGACGGTGCTTTGGTACAGTGTGCGGTCCAGAGGGTTCTGACTGCAGTCTGTTCATCTGCAAATGCACTTAATAACAATCCTAACAATAATAAAAGTTTAGAAGATAATCTCGCTCTGTGTCGGCGCTCCGCTTGTTTACAACGGACCGCTGGATTTCTTCTTCTATGGTGTGACGGTGTGGCAGCGTCAGCTGGCGGTGCTTTCCACCCTGTTAGTTATTTTATGTGTTCTTTATTACAAGAAGCCATCACTAAACCGCTCCACGCGGGGCCACATCAGCACATGACACCCTCCAACTCTCCCTTTTCACTTCCTGTGATGCTCCCTTTTGAATGATAAGCCCCTCCTATTGGGCGTTGCCCTTCATTACCTCCCAGGTAACATAGCAGGAGTCAGTCTTAGACATTAAAACATAAAATAAATAACAGGGTGGAAAGCACCGCCAGCTGACGCTGCCACACCGTCACATTTGGTAGTATGGTCATTTACAGACCAATCACTGTCTGACACGTCATGTGACGTCAGCACTAGTCCCATGACCCCGAACGGGGGGGTATTCCAGGAAGCATGTTTAAACTAGCCTGACTTTAAGCCTGAACTCTGGCTGAAATCCGCCTGAACTTGCTTACTCTGGGTATGTCGGTTACAAAAGACCGGATATGAGTTGGCGTAATCACGCTCCACTTGGTAACCCTGGGTTAACGCACGTGCACAGCAGGGGCCTGTTTCAGAAAGGAGGTTTAGTGTAAACTCTGAGTATGTTAACCCTGAAATCAGGGAAACCCTGGGTTTTCCGTTTCAGAATGGGAGGTTTGTTAAACCAGAGTAATCAGAGTAAGTCAAACCCGTTTCTGAAAGAGAGGTAACTTATACTCGGAGTCAGTGTCCATGGTTACTTATGCTGTGAACCTAACCTGGTCGGGAGCAGGTTTTATTCTCTAAACTCAAGGTTTCTGCCGGTCCCCTCCCCTTTTTAAAGACGAAGCGGTATTTTTCACTTTAACCTTCATTGCCCACATTTCCGTCACACAGAGACGGTCTAAGTGACAAGAATGGCTTGTCCTTTTCTGGAGGACCCAATAGACGAGGAGGCTGCATTAATTCCTAGAGAATTACATTAACGTCGTGCGAGGATTTTGAGAAGACTCGATGTTTTGTCATTTCCCCAGACGTTTTTGTTTGAGCGTTACCGTTTTTCGTTGCAGTCAATTACATATATACAATGAAAACAACATTAGATATTGCTATGTAGATGTTTCATATGTCAAATATTGTCAACATGCCTACATCCATGACATGCTCAACTTTGACCTGATTGAATTATGTTTTTATACTTCATTTTTAACTGCTGCCATGTTCTTTTAATTCCTGCAGGATTGAATCTACATGAAAATGAAATCAGGGACATTGAATTACATTAATGTACCAATTACTTTATGGAAACACAATTTGCTAGCACTGCTTACTTTCTTAATCCCATATAAACCACTTGATCAATACAAGGGTAGACAAAAGGTCACTTTTAAAAACACAATTGCATGTATTAATATTAAACTGACCAACGTTTGCAAGAGGGGAAGGTTAACAAAAAAGTCCTCTAAACATTACTGACGTTAAATGCATTTTTCCCCCAGATTGGTTCTGTACACTATGCAGCATTTCATGCAATTACACCAGGAATAACACTTCAAAAGTAAACCTAAATATCACCATTTTTTATTTCACACCTTACGCTATTTAAAAAGTTATTACAGCCAATATTTTATAACAATGATTTAAATGCAAACTTAGGCATAAACTTGAGCAGCTATGTTTTCCACGCTAACTGTCTCTGTTTTGCAGATGCAGCGGTGTTGCTTTTCTTCTGGAACATGTGCTCATATTCACTGTAACTCTGCAGCAGCACGTCAAGTTCAGCTGGAGAAAAATACGCAGACCTCTTTTTTTCACGGTTGCCATGGTGACTCGTAATATCTGCGCTCCATTGATAATGGCTTCTTATAGTCGCGGTGCGCACGCTTAACTCTGAATTAGTCCACTCAGAATTGATTGATCTAACTCCGATCAGCTTCTCTGAAACAGAAAACTCAGAGTTGTTAATCTCTCGATTGACCAACTCAGAGTTCAGGTTTAACCTCAGAGTTGGTTGAACCTCCTTTCTGAAACAGGCCCCAGGTACATGAAGACATTTTCAATAGATCACATATTTCTGGAGTCACCATGGAAACGCGTGGAGAACCAAAGAGAGCGCTATACTTCAGTGAGACGGAGTCGGAGATTTAAATGACGGCGTATGAAGATTATACGACCATCAAAAAAGTAACACGGCTGCATCATCAGCAAAGAAAGAGTTTCTGCTTGGAGTAGAACAGACAAAGTAAACGCACGAGTTTCTGATCTCATTTCCATTTTCCTTTTGACGCATAAATACATATATATATATATACATATATATATATATATATATATATATATATATACATATATATATATATATATATATATATATATATATATATATATATATATATATGTATATAAATTATAAAATTATCCAACTTAAATTAATTATTTCAATTGGTAACAACTCAATATTTTTTTACAACTCAAATTTCCATATTTATCTAACTGAATGTCATTTTACTCCAATTCAATTAAATGTTTTTCCATCTTCATTTATTGGACTTTCATATGTCTAAGTTTGAGCCGCAGAGATTCTCATTTTTATGACATGAAATGATTGAAACCGAACAGATTTGCATCATGAAACCTGCTGACTGTCACCATTTCTCTGACGTCATCATCACACCACTGAACAGTAGTGGTGCTCTAAACTCATCCTCCTCTTCCTCCCTGGTTATGGTACCACACCGCTCCCAAGTGTACTCCACTCGCACCTGCGGCTCTTGGTTCCGGTTCGGTCCTCAGCTCGTGCACCAGCCGGTCCCGGATCCAGCTGAAGTCCGCCAAAGACTGCATGAAGGCGGGGAAAGCTCGCGGCCCGCGGTTCGGGAGGATGTCCAGCAGCTTCTGGCTCTTTCTCGTGTCGGTCGGTTCCGATTCGATGTCCTCTACGTGCGCATGGGTCAGCACGCCCTCCTGAAACAGAACCGGAACTATGGATTCGCTGACCATCAACTGGCTGCAGAGTTCCGCGCGGAGCTTCCGGAGCACAGCTTTGTGCGCGGGATCCATCCGAACCCGAACCACACCCGTGCTGGGTCCGTCGCTGCGGCCAGCTCCAACTAACCGGTCCAGTTAGTCATTGTCCGTCCATGTTATTGTGCCCGACTGGAAACAACAAAACCGGTGTGGGTACCGGATGTTCTCGGGTTGCCGGATGTTCTCGGGGTCCTTCGGGGTCCTTCGACCAATGATGACGTCACACTATTTGATTGGCTGTAAGTTGCCACGACCAATGAGTTAACGTCGCTAAGTTTTTTAAAAACTTTATTGACAATTGCGGTATCATACATTAACAATGACATTAACGTTAACAACGAACAATAACGATGTAATCAATATTGCCTCGAAGATCAGTCACCATTGCCAAACATAACATATTAACATAGAAAATAAAGAATAGAGGGGAAAAAAGAAACAATGAACATAACACACAAATAAATAAAAACATAAGTAAAATAAAATAAAGGAACATAGAAAAAATCTAAGTAGTCTAATACTAGTTAAGTTAGGGGTACTCGTGAAGTTTGTATTTCTGAACAAAACTAAGCAATTTCAAGCCATTCTTCTTTTTCATATAATGAAGTGATTGAAAGCAAAAACAGAGCTCTTTATTAAATGTTATAAAAGTGGTTTGGGCTTCAAAACTTGACCTCACCAAGATGGCGGTGCTCTCCTCCCATGAGGAACCACGTGATGTCTCCTCTAGTGATATAACTCATTGGAAGGACCCTGAAGGACCCCGAGAACATCCGGCAACCCGAGAACATCCGGTACCTACACCGGAACTGAAGTTGTAGAACAGAAATGTCCGCATTCAACAATTCCAATTTAGATTTATTTATTTATTTTTATATATTTATTTTTTATTGAACAATTGCAAAACGGTCATTTGATTAAAATGACGTCATAGTGACGTCAAAAAGGAAAAGTTGAGCTCTTTATTCAAATCTACCCAAACGATCATTTGGAGATAAGTCGAGTTTTCCTCCTTGATCAGATATAAATCTTTATGTTTTTGGATAAAAACCTGCGTAGTGCTGTAAATATAATCTGTGAATATAATGTAGCGACCTGAGGGAAAGCCCCGCCTTCTGCCCCCAAGACTCATAGGAAGTGGGGAATCTTGTTGTGAAAACCATGAGTGAGAATGCTGGGAACACAAGCCCCTTCCATGCTGTTTGTGTGTGTTCGAATAGATGGACGTTGATGCTGAAAAGGAGACTTTGATTCTCTGCCTAACTCTTCCCCCCTGAGACTGTCCGGGGCGTGGGTGGATGGGGCACAGACAGCACCAGCAGGGTCGTAACAATAATCTGTTAATATTACTTTGCTTGTTTTCACATTGACCACAAAAATAACAACTAATAACAGATGATCCTGCTTTACATCCAATATGATCCATCTTGGTTCCAGGATGAACCCTGCAGAACGAAGAGGAGAGAACCGGATCCCCTGTGAGGAGAGGACCGGATCCCCTGTGAGGAGAGGACCGGATCCCCTGTGAGGAAAGGACCGGATCCCCTGTGAGGAGAGGACCGGATCCCCTGTGAGGAAAGGACCGGATCCCCTGTTGTGAGTCCCCAAACCTTTCCTTTTTTCAAAGAGTTCAACATCCAATCAGCCGTTGTTTACCGAGCACAAAGCTTGAAAATAAAAAAACGAAGAACAAGACAACAAATGTTTACCAGCCGACCTGCTCCAGGAAAGAAACTGGAGACCAGAACTTTCCAGAAGTCTAAAATATCTTCATACAGCGACTGAATGACAGAACTGGACGGAGTGACATCACCCACAGAAAACTGTGGCCAAACTTTGATGTTTGGCTCCGGCCAAAGGAAGGAGATGGAGTCGCCATTTTTTTGGAATGCGGACGCCGCCATTTGGAGCCAGACGACTTCAATAAGCAGTGATTGGTCTGAGTCAGTTTGAGAACACGTTTCCATGGCAACCACTTTCTCCAATCAGAATTGAGCATGTTTAAAGTCCACACTGAAAGTGGGCTCAGGGGCCTGTTTCAGAAAGGAGGTTCAACCAACTCTGAGGTTAAACCTGAACTCTGAGTTGGTCAATCGAGAGATTAACAACTCTGAGTTTTCTGTTTCAGAGCAGCTGATCGGAGTTAGATCAATCAACTCTGAGTGGACTGATTCAGAGTTAGGCGTGCGCACCGCGACTATAAGAAGCCATTATCAATGGAGCGCAGATATTACGAGTCACCATGGCAACCGTGAAAAAAAGAGGTCTGCATATTTTTCTCCAGCTGAACTTGACGTGCTGCTGCAGAGTTACAGTGAATATGAGCACATATTCCAGAAGAAAAGCAACACCGCTGCATCTGCAAAACAGAGACAGTTACACCCCAGTTACAAAACATAGCTGCTCAAGTTTATGCCTAAGTTTGCATTTAAATCATTGTTATAAAATATTGGCTGTAATAACTTTTTAAATAGCGTAAGGTGTGAAATAAAAAATGGTGATATTTAGGTTTACTTTTGAAGTGTTATTCCTGGTGTAATTGCATGAAATGCTGCATAGTGTACAGAACCAATCTGGGGGAAAATGCATTTGACGTCGGTAATGTTTAGAGGACTTTTTTGTTAACCTTCCCCTCTTGCAAACGTTGGTCAGTTTAATATTAATACATGCAATTGTGTTTTTAAAAGTGACCTTTTGTCTACCCTTGTATTGATCAAGTGGTTTATATGGGATTAAGAAAGTAAGCAGTGCTAGCAAATTGTGTTTCCATAAAGTAATTGGTACATTAATGTAATTCAATGTCCCTGATTTCATTTTCATGTAGATTCAATCCTGCAGGAATTAAAAGAACATGGCAGCAGCTAAAAATGAAGTATAAAAACATAATTCAATCAGGTCAAATGTGAGCATGTCATGGATGTAGGCATGTTGACAATATTTGACATATGAAACATCTACATAGCAATACATATCTAATGTTGTTTTCATTGTATATATGTGATTGACTGCAACGAAAAACGGTAACGCTCAAACAAAAACGTCTGGGGAAATGACAAAACATCGAGTCTTCTCAAAATCCTCGCACGACGTTAATGTAATTCTCTAGGAATTAATGCAGCCTCCTCGTCTATTGGGTCCTCCAGAAAAGGACAAGCCATTCTTGTCACTTAGACCGTCTCTGTGTGACGGAAATGTGGGCAATGAAGGTTAAAGTGAAAAATACCGCTTCGTCTTTAAAAAGGGGAGGGGACCGGCAGAAACCTTGAGTTTAGAGAATAAAACCTGCTCCCGACCAGGTTAGGTTCACAGCATAAGTAACCATGGACACTGACTCCGAGTATAAGTTACCTCTCTTTCAGAAACGGGTTTGACTTACTCTGCTTTCTCTGGTTTAACAAACCTCCCATTCTGAAATGGAAAACCCAGGGTTTCCCTGATTTCAGGGTTAACATACTCAGAGTTTACACTAAACCTCCTTTCTGAAACAGGCCCCTGGAGATTCTGTCAAACGTTTGGAAGGTTGGGGTCAGCAGGCTCCACCCACTTTGAGACATCTGATTGGTCAGTTTAGAACTTGAACTAAAGACAAAATATCCTGAAAAAATGGAGGATTGTCAAGATGTTAAAGGTATCAGATCCAGAACGGTTCTCCTGACCAATAGAACGACTGAGGAACAGCTGTTTATTTCTCTGTAGATGTGGGATTTTGGCTTCTTGGAGCCACTTCCTGTTTGGAACGCCAGGGGGGAGGAGTCACTCAGTCCAGTTCTTTTATAGGATCAATGGGTTTATTTAATGAATCAATTTTTCTAATGGATTCAGGATCCATCCTTGTTCAACTGCAGAGTTAGTTATTTTAATAAAAGCAATTATTGGAACCAGCAGACCGCTTTCCCATCATGCAGTTCTGCGTTCTATTGTGACAGAGTCCTGTAGCTTCACTCACTGCTCTGGTGGGAAACATCTGCTGAACATCAGTGTGACATTTTCTCCTCATGGCAGCTGAAGACATAAAGCTCTCCGTTTGCGTCCTCTGTAAATGTTGAAGCTCATTATTAGGTCGTACAGCGACCGTCTGTCACGGCGGAAGGAAGACGCTTTTCTTTCCAGAGGACTGTGGTAGTCCAAGCAGCAGGTTGTTTTAGCACTAAGTCGGGGAAACTCCTAAGTGTGTCTGCTGTGCTGCCTAGAAAAAGAAAACCAGGACTTCCTGGATTCATCAGGATGTGGAACTAAAAGAAATGCTAGTTTTTGTGCTGAGTACTTTCTGGGGGGGGGGGGGTTGTTTTTACTGTCTTTACCGAAGCACAGTTCAGAAATCCCAGCTGACAGATCTTTACTTGCAGGGTCCTCAAAGCTGGAATAGTTTCATGGTGAGACTGTACACGTTAACCTAATTTACAATTAGCACTTAGCAATGTGGGCGGAGTCTTGAGTTTCTTCTGGCAAATGTTTCCTGTTTTGACTGACAGATCTGCGTTTGAAGGACTTTTGCGTCCTTCGAATCAGAAGTGAATCCAGGACGACCACAGAGACCCGCTGAGCTTTGGAGCAGCTGGAAGTGTTTCTGATCAAACAGGAAGTGACCACGGAGACACAGGAAGGCGAGTCGGAGCAGCTCTTCAGACAGATGCCAGAGGAAATGAATGAACAGCACAACCATGGCTTTGTCATTCATCAATATTATTGATCCTCAGGTGACTCACTGAGGCTACAGCAGCAAATCCATCAGTCGTCCTCCCACCTGTCTGAGGTCACCTCGATGCTCCAGACGGAACTGAGGCGGCCTTCATCTGGACCAGCTGACGAAGAGCCAATCGGACATCTGTGATGTCACAGCAGCAACATGTAAACAACAGCAAAAGAAGAAAACATGACATAAACACAGAACAACAACAGCCGCTGTGTGTTTGATGTGCGCCACCTCCTGATTGGCTTTGAGCCTCAAAACGAAATCCTGCAGGAACAACATGTACAGAAGCCCAGAAGGGTCAAACCCCTTCCCCTGTTCTGATGCCTGTCAACAACCTGGAGTACGTCTGTTTGTTTTAGACATCGATGAGCCACAAACACACGTGGTCATGGTCAGCTGTGGACCAATCAGAAGGCTCCACTCCAGTGTTGGGGGGGGGGGGGGGGGGGGGTGCAGGGTCTTTCAGTGGAGTCATGAAGTTCAGTCCACCCGGAGGTTCAGACGGGAGCTGTCGGCGGTCTGAGCGATTCTACAACTGTTCCCTCAGCAAAACCCAGAGGCGGACCTCTGCAGGCCAGCCCCAGCACCTCCTCCAAAGTCCAGGAGGCGCGGGTGCCTCCAGGAGGACGATGGAGCTGCTGCAGTGTTCCTCCGAACTAGAGGACTCCTCTTTGCTCCCGCTGAAGGTCTGAAGCTGAAGAAACTCAACCATCAACGGAATCCAACCTTTTAATCGTGGATGAAACGGTCTGAACGTTTGGGATCTCTGATGAAACCACAAAAACACAAATGTCCCACAACATCCATCATCTAGAAAACAGTGACTTTGGTTTATGAAGGAGTGAGCACCCCCCCCCACCCGACTCAAGATGAGCAGTACAAAAAGGGCGAAAGGTTAAAGGTCACAGGCGTCCTGCAGGTTCGGAAGCTTGGCCCCGCTGTAGCTTAAATAGCTTCTGCTGTGCAGTTCCAGCAGATGATGAAGTGTTAGCATTAGCAGTTAGCATGGACTAGCGATTAGCATGAGGGACACAGCTCAGACTGAGGATGAATGAGTGACAGAAGGAACGCAGACGCATGACCTGTGGATTTGCCGTGTCAAACCTGTGGTGGTGAAGGCGGAACCGACCGTGAACCTGGGTTTGGGATCCACCTGAGGGCGGAGGATGAGACCTCCCCTCTCATTATCACAGCTTAGATCTGGGAGAAACCTGCGTTCCACAAATTCACAGAGACAGCAAGAACTCCAAAGTCCTAGCGGTGAGCCTGGAGGATAAATAAAAGGGCTCCCCCCTCACGTGCTGCCTTCAGGGACAGCAGGACTTCTCCTTCCACAACATTTTGTTGGTAAAATAAAAGCTTTTTAATCTAAGCTGTGTATCATCACAGGGTTCTGACTGACAGTCATAGGCTCCTCCCATGGTTCTGCTGCTGGAGGAGCGGGTCATTTGGAAGTAAAAACCTTTGTTTTACACAGAATCATGTCTGTTTCTTCTGTTTTGCAGTTCAGCAGCACATAAACCTGGTTCTGATTCTACAGAACCCATTTAACTGAAGGCCTTTCCACACTTGGATGAAGCCATAGCTGCGGTGAGGCGAAGGCGGTTCAGAGCCACGGCGGATGGTCTCCTACACGTTGTAGGTGTAGTTGGTCAGGAAGTCCTTCAACCTGTTGGGAATGGGCAGGTGGTGCGTCTGCTGCGTCCTTCTGTTGATTGCGATGCGGCACAAATGCTGCAGCGATGGCATGGCGGTGTACATGGGTTTGGTGAGCAGCAGCTGCACCGTGCCGTTGGGCCCCGTGGCCACAGCCTGAGGGTTTGATGCCGCCTTGTCGGTGCTCCTCGACAGCTGAACGTAGTAGTCCACCAGGTGGACCACGCTGTCAAACTGCCGCAGCTTTGGCTTGACCAGGACCACCGAGTCCAGCTTGAACTTTCCGTGTTTGTACTCGATCCGTAAGTTGGTGGGACCTGCTGACGTCATGGCAGAAATGGTAAAGAGGTAGTCCCTCTGGGAGCTGTCCCGCAGCAGAAAAGTGCCCTCTGGGGAGTCCTGCAGGATGGCTTTGGCCTCGTTGGCAGTCAAGTTGCCCCAGTACCAACCTAAAGGGACAGGAACGGTGCAGGACATGAGCAACATGCTAAAATGAGGGGCTTAGCAGGGGCTAATGCTAATACAAAAACAACAGCCAATGCTAAAGTAGCAGCTAATGCTATATTGAGGGTGAACAATGAACCCTTTAGCTCGAGTGTTGGCATTCTTTTGGCTGCTTTTCTCTGCAACACAATCAGCTGGAATGATTGCGTAACCGAGTGTGTGTTATTTTGACGTCACTGGCGACGGCTCAGGTGTTAAAGAGTTCAACACAAGTAATGCTTACGCAATAGATGAAGCTAATTCTACGCTAGCAGTTAGCATTCGGGGTGGTTTGGGATTGGGATGTCTTTCATAAAAGTTATCGTCTTTAGCTTGATGTGTGAACTGGTGAATATTGATAATGATGCAGTCTAAGTAGAAAGAAGTGGTTGGATCACGGTCAACCGAGATACGGACTGACTGATGGTCATAGGGGCCGTACCAGCAGCCACGCCTCTGTCCGTCTGCCCCAGGGCAGCTGTGGTACATCAGTAGTTACCATCACCAAGAATGAATGAATGATGGACACATTGGAAGAACTTTGAGTGTCTATTACTATCTCTAGTGTCTGCAGCATCTGCATCGTCTGCAGCATCTGGTGTCTGCAGCATCTGCATCGTCTGCAGCATCTGCATCGTCTGCAGCATCTGGTGTCTGCAGCATCTGCATCATCTGGCTTTCAGCCTTTTTGCCCTCTTGTCTCTCTTGTCTTAAAGTCTCAGTTCTTTCCTGTTCAAATCCTGTAGTTCTGTGCTGGAAAAGGTTGTGGATGAACTCTGGAATTGTAAAGGAATTCTTGTGTGACTAAGTTGGACTGCTTTGTGAGAAAATAGAGCTTTACGTCTCAGAAGGCGATGTTTTCTTTGGTGCAGAAACCTCAGATAGAGAATCCACCTGTGGGACTTTGTATATAGGGCATACATGCAGATTGGTAGCAATCTGGGTTTCACTTGGTACCGAACCACAAAGAAAAAAAACATAACTGACATTGTTCTGTGTTACTGATGATGTTTTATTTTGTAATTCTAGCAGGTAAATTCGTCTCTGACTCTATTGACGTACGTCAAGTTGTCTAAAGAACGTTTACAAACTTCTGCTGCTCCAACTGATCTGAAAATATCGTCTGACATTAAACTAGTCTGTGGTCTGGAAAAGCTTGGGGATGACTGTATTCATGTGATTCTCTTCTCACCCTCCGTGGGTGGTTTCTCCTCCAAGCTGGGGTCCTCTACCAGAGGCCTGGGAGCTTGAGGGTCCTGCAGTATCTTAGCTGTTCCTGTTCTTTTCTGGACTGAGAGGTCTGAGGTCTTTCCAGGTATCTGTTGTAGCCACTCCTCCAGCTTGGGGGTTACTGCCCCGAGTGCTCCAATTACCACAGGCACCACTGTCACCTTCACTTTCCAGGCTTTCTCCAGTTTTTCTCTGAGTCCCTGGTATTTCTCCAGTTTCTCATGTTCCTTCTTCCTGATGTTCCCATCGCTTGGCACTGCCGCATCCACCACAACGGCTTTCCTCTGTTCTTTATCCACCACTACAATGTCTGGTTGGTTCTCCATTACCATCCTATCAGTCTGGATCTGGAAGTCCCACAGGATCTTTGTCCTCTCATTCTCTACCACCTTCAGGGGTGTTTCCCATTTTGACCTTGGGGTTTCCAGTTCATATTCTGCACACATGTTCCTGTATATTATTCCAGCCATTTGATTGTGGCGCTCCATGTAAGCTTTCCCTGCCAGCATCTTACACCCTGCAGTTATGCTGGATTGTTTCAGGCGCCTCTTTGCTCAGCCTACACCTTGGGTCTTGTCTGGTGTGGTAGATCTACTCCTTGGGTCTTGTCTGGTGTGGTAGATCTACTCCTTGGGTCTTGTCTGGTGTGGTAGATCTACACCTTGGGTCTTGTCTGGTGTGGTAGATCTACTCCTTGGGTCTTGTCTGGTGTGGTAGATCTACACCTTGGGTCTTGTCTGGTGTGGTAGATCTACACCTTGGGTCTTGTCTGGTGTGGTAGATCTACACCTTGGGTCTTGTCTGGTGTGGTAGATCTACATCGTGGGTCTTGTCTGGTGTGGTAGATCTACACCTTGGGTCTTGTCTGGTGTGGTAGATCTACACCTTGGGTCTTGTCTGGTGTGGTAGATCTACACCTTGGGTCTTGTCTGGTGTGGTAGATCTACACCTTGGGTCTTGTCTGGTGTGGTAGATCTACACCTTGGGTCTTGTCTGGTGTGGTAGATCTACACCTTGGGTCTTGTCTGGTGTGGTAGATCTACACCTTGGGTCTTGTCTGGTGTGGTAGATCTACATCGTGGGTCTTGTCTGGTGTGGTAGATCTACACCTTGGGTCTTGTCTGGTGTGGTAGATCTACACCTTGGGTCTTGTCTGGTGTGGTAGATCTACACCTTGGGTCTTGTCTGGTGTGGTAGATCTACACCTTGGGTCTTGTCTGGTGTGGTAGATCTACACCTTGGGTCTTGTCTGGTGTGGTAGATCTACACCTTGGGTCTTGTCTGGTGTGGTAGA
Organism: Oryzias latipes; assembly: GCF_053564925.1. Lineage (NCBI taxonomy): Eukaryota > Metazoa > Chordata > Actinopteri > Beloniformes > Adrianichthyidae > Oryzias > Oryzias latipes. The sequence continues at coordinate 26,562,881 of NC_136259.1, forward strand.
TCTACACCTTGGGTCTTGTCTGGTGTGGTAGATCTGAGTCTCTATAGCTCTGGTGTTCAGGGCTTGTTCCTGTCTTCAGGTCTCAGTCTGCAATGTTCTGAGTAGGACCACCCAAACTAGAAGCACACACAGGAAGAAGTATGTTATATTCTAGATCCCAGTCATCAGGCAGCAGGTGAGTGGGAGACTGGAGATCACGGCAGGAAACGCTCACAGATCAGGACCCGGTCTCAGAAAGAACTCTGAAGAAAAGCTGCTTCAGAATCTGCTGGATTTACGGTTGAAGAGTTCCGGTTCTTCAAACAACGTCAACGCCGGAGCATCGGTTCTTTAATCGGTTTAATTTCTGTTTCGCCGAATGAAAGATTGGTTCCTGTTTATATTTCAGTTTTCTCTATAGGTGATGATGATGAAGATGTCAAGAGTCCACACAGGTTCAGGCTTTCCTTTAAATAAAGATTAAAGATTCAACCCAGAAATCTCTTTCTAATCATTCGTTAACAAGCCATTAACGCGTTGGCGTCAGGTATTTGGTTTCCATCTGTAAACATGGACTGTTCTGAGGTTCTGATACCAGAACATGTTGTGGTTCTATTGAAAAAAGATCTGTTCAATTCTGACTGTAGTCTGGAGACTGAAGCTAAATTATTTCATTTTTCCTTTTTTGAACAAAATATTTTCAGATTAAAATATTCAAATCAAACAAAAAGAAATAAAAAGACAGAGAGGAAAACCAGCCGGAAACGGTTTTACCTCCGGCCCGTCTCCGCCGTCAGACGGTAAACGCAGCTTTTGGCTCCGAGTCCAGAATGGAGGCCCAGAACCAGAACCTGGAGGTCTTCCTGCTCGTCTTCCAAGAACAGAATGAAGAAGCAGAACCTTCAGTTTGTTTTCTTCAATGCAGCCTCCAGATCTCCTCCAGATCTCCTCTAGATCTCCATCAGATCTCCACAACAGCTGACCGGACTGTCCACTGGTGGGAGTTTCTCTAAAAAGCGGTTTTACTGGAACCAGTCTTTCCTCCCAAGTGAACCTCAGAGGTGTACAGACTAAAGGGGCGTGGTCAGACAGGTGGAGGTGACTGTAACCCCGCCTTCCCTCCATGTTTTTGTTTTTCACGTCACAAAGGTTTTTCCTGCTCTACTGAAACCGTTTTCTGCTGAGTCTAGAACCTCACCGGTGCTCCGCAGCTCCTTCATGGCGGAGGCGATGCGGTTCTGGTCGGTGTCCGCCGCCGCGGCGCCGTCGGCCTCCTGCGGCCCCCCCTCTATGGTCTGGGAGGACTGGCAGGTCATGGGACGGGTCCGGGTCCGGTCTGGATTCAGACCTGAAGAAGATCCACTTCATTACTTCAGTAACCCGCCGCTGACGGCGCGCGCGCCTCCCACTGTCCTCCTCCTCCTCATCTTCATCATAGTAACGATTCGATACTTTAGAAATATTCGTTTTTAATTCTTAAACTTTTTTCGTTTAATAAAAATTTATAAGAAACTAAAATGACGGAGAGAAACGAAGAAAAGGGCAGAGAATCTTCTGATCTTTTGCGTTTGTTTGGTTTTTACTGTCATCTGACCGGAACTCAGGAGGAATCCCGTTTTTCTGTCTTTGTCTTTCATGGAAACAAACAAAAGTTCGGACTCCAGCAGAAACGGTTCCGTCTGCGGTTCTGACGGAACATTCGGCACGAGGCGCGTGCGCGTCAGCTCTAACAGCCAGTGGTTCTGATGAGAAAGTCAGCAAAATAAACGGGCTCTCTGTTGCGTGCGCGCGATGTGGGCGCGCGCAGCCCGAAGACGCAGAATTCCCGGGTCCGGGTTTACTGCAGGTCCGCATCCGCGCGCGTGCGAGAACCCCCTGAGCTACCTGCAGGCTGGACTCACCAGAGGCGCGTGGAGCGGCATGCTGACGGACCGACCCAGCTTTATGCTGAACGGGACCGAACCATGCCGCATCCGAGCCGAATCGAATGCACACCCGCGCGGAGGCTCGCGCCCCCCTCCAGCCCCCTTTCCCCGAGCGGCACAGGCGGGGCGCGCGCCGTGGGTCCGCGCCGTGCTCTTAGCCAAGCAAACACCGATCTGAGTCACGGCGAGCACGAGTGGCACCGACGCGTCCGAACCAAGCACAGTGTCAGAACCGAACGGCGCGCCACCGCGGCCTGATAACCGAGATCAACACAAACACGGCGGCGCGTTTCCAGGAACTTTCCAGGAACATGGTCACGTGGTACGCACCAACCCAGATTTAAGGTGGACCGCTGGCTGCTGTGGCGGTACCGAAGTTCTGTCCCCGCGTGCGTGCGTGTGAAAGTGACGGTGCACATGTGTGTGTGGTCTAGTCTGGTCTGGTCTAGCCATCAGCTGTTGTATTTCAGAACTGATTCTGTGTTCCGGACGTTTAGTGAGGCCCGCTGAGACGCCTGTTGTGATGTTGGACCACAGACATGAAACTGATTCCACCAGCAGGTGGAGCTGGCCTCAGACACGGTCCTGCCCCCCCATGGGTTCACTGATGCTTCTTCTACCATCAACGGGTCCATAATGGTTCTGGTGGTTTCATTTTCCTCCACCACACCTGAAATGTTCTGACAAACCTCCCCGTGACCCAGCACAGGCCCGGCAGGTTCTGATGAGGATCCACTGGTTCTCCAATAACAAAGGGCGAGAGACAAACAAGAGTCCATTTTTTATTTGCTTTTTGCTGCCTTTTCTCTAAACAAATCCTTCTACAGAGAAGCGAACAGTCAGGTCTGGTATAAACCGTATTTACATGGCGGTCGGACGTCTTTTGCGAGTTTACAGCGAATCTTCTGGTCTTAGACCTTTGAGAGTTCTTATGGGAAGTCACATGTCCATCAGAGGTTTGTTGCTTTTTGTCCCAAACCTTAAGAGGCCGTGGACACCTCCGTCTTGGAGGACACCTCAGACGCTTCCTCCATCTTCTTTCCGAAAACCATCTCCATGATGCAGCCGTTAAACTGAAGGCAGAAAGACAGAGACCGGTTGAAGCTCTGAACACGTTCATGTCTAGACGTTCTGCGTGTCGTAGGGACAGGGAAGGGGGGCGGCGTTTCACCTGTTTGTTCATGAAGGCGTAGATGAGCGGGTTGTACACGCAGGAGCTCTTGGAGAAGAAAGCTGGGATGGTGACGAGCCGGTAGTCTTTGTTCTCATCCTGGGAGTATGCGTAGTACTGGGCGGTCAGAGCGTACGGACCGTAGCAGGTGACGAAGGACGCCACCATGACGATGATCATCCTGGACACTTCCTTCTCAGCCTTCTGCGTGGACGCTGACTCGGCCTGCTGTGCTGCGACCTGTGGGTAAGACCTGGAGGGTTAAACGCTCACCCAACCAAAAAACCCAGAACCCAACCGGGAAGTCCCGCCAGCCTCCAGGGGTCAAAGGTTTCTCCGGGATCACTCACCGCTCTGAGCGCGCCCAGGAGCTGGGAATAGGAGAAAATGATGATGGTGATGGGGCAGATGAAGCAGGTCACCAGGAGGAACTTGGAATAGCTGGCGCAACTGAACTCCTCGCAGTTCGTGTACCAATCCGGTCCACAGGAGCAGCCCAGACCTTCAGGGATGTACCTGTAACCAAGGACGACCCCTCGCATCACGTCACTCTACGGTTTCCTCACTCAGGCGTGTCACTTACCGACTCCAGCCAAAGAAAGGTGGGCAGGCGCAGCCCACCCCCATGAACCAGGTGAAGATGACAGCAGCCAGGGCGTGGTTGCTGCCAAACTTGAAGGCTCCAAATGGTTTACAGATAACCAGGTATCTCTCAAAGGAGAGGACGGCCAGAGACCAGGACGTCACCAGGCCTGCAGAGAAAGCACCGTGGAGTTTACCTGCCGCCTCAGAGCTCACCTGGGAACGTCCCGTTAGCCAGCTGTACCTGCCACAGCGCCCACTGCTGCTTCCAGGGCGCACAGCGTTTGACCAAAGAAGTAGTAGCCCCTCACGCTGGCCAGGAACACCTGGCTGACAGAGAAGGTGACGAAGATGAAACCAGCAAAGGTGATGTTGACAAGAATGTAGTTGAGCGGGACTCGAAGCTTCTTGTATTTGGCCGTCGCCAGAAGAACGACAAAGTTCAGAGGCGTCCCCACAAAGAACACGAAGCCCATGAAGGCCGCCTGCAGGTAGAAGGCCCACGTCGGGGCCAGGTAGTACTGGGGCCCGTCGTAGGGGCCCACTTTGGAGATGTTCTCATACAGGTAGAAGTATTTTCCCATCGTGAAGCTGAGCTCTGAACCGCAGCAAAAGCCGGCGGCCCCCTTATATACGCTCATAAACCACTTACACCGAAGACGAGCTTACGGCTTTGTCTAAACTTCACAGATTAGGAACATTTCCCTCCTGACACCTTAATCCTCTTACGGACTGAACCAGGACCTTCTCATAACTTTGAGGTCCGCTTTTCATGACGGCCAGCAGCTCCTGGTTTTGGTCCACGCAGGTCCAGGTCCACCAAAGTCAGAGAATGTTCAGTTCTGAATGAAGGGAGAGCGAGTTATCCCTGCTGACCAGAACTGGGTCCAGGTGAGCTGCGCTCACAAAGGCTGGGAATTGGGAATTGAATCTGGGAGTTGAACCAGAACCGGTCCATCACGTGCAGCCCGCCTAGCTCTGCATTAAGGCTCCAAACGGCGTGGGAGCTCCAGCAGCACAAACCTGGGTCATTGTGTTTGTGGACTCAGCTCCGGTTCCTTTTGGACTCTAACCGGGCTTTAATTGGATTTGGAATTAAATGTGGAAAACAGTTCAGACAAAAGTCCAAACAAAGACAAACCCTGCAGCGCCGTGTTTGCTGACATGATGACATGATCAGGCTTCATGTGAGCCGTCACATGGAGGCCCGGTCCATCTGCGAGAGCAGAACCGCGGATGGACCGGGCCTTCGGTCTATCTGCGGTTCTGCCCTCGCTGGAACTGATCTGGTACTGCTGGGATCTGAATCTGTCTTTTGGGCTTAGATAAAAACTTTCAAGTGCCAGAGATACTTTCCCATCATGCACTCAGCTCATCCTGTAACTGCAGCGGCAGACCAGAACCCAAACTGGGTCGAGCCCCGATGACCCGGCTGAAGAAGCTCAGAGATGAAAAGCAGGTGGCTGACAGATAAAAAACCCCTAAGAACCTTTACTTTTCCGTGACTTCAAGTTTAATCCGGATGTTTCAGATTTACCTAAGAAGTCATCCTCCTCAATCCTGCAAATCCAGAAAACCCAATCAGATTAGGAGGTAATGACTCCACCGCCGCCGCCGCAGCGCTCTGCTCCCAACAGACAACCGGGTCAACCTGGAGAAGACGGATCAAGACGAAGCCCCAAACCCTTTTTAAAACTCAACACTCACTTCTGCAGTCAGGAGGAGTCTGGGCTGCAGTCCGGGACAGCTCCAGTGACCCGCCAGGACCAGAACCAGAGGATCCGTACCCTCCAGAGCAGGGGCTGTATCATAACCAGGCTGTGAGCTGAACGAGCATGGGTATGATACGACCTCAGTTTGGAGGAGCTCCTCCTCGCAAGGACCGCTCAGCCGCCTCAGATCCGGATCTTCAGAACCTTCAGAACCAGATGTGTTTGAGTAAGGCTGTTTGTGATGTTGATTGTGTCTGCGGGGTTGCTTCTGTAAGATGTTCTCCATCTGCCCCCCCCTTGGGTCCAACAGCACCACCGTGTTCTGTGTGACCTGTACAGGGTTCTGAGGTAGGCCCAGTCCGTTTCTGGTTCTGGGCATCTGATCCTGAGGTTTTGGCTCTAGAACAGTCTCAGAATGACATTATGACTCTGCGCTGATCCGGTTTTGTTCCGGGTCGGAGCATCTTGATGTGACATTTGAAGGTTGTGCATGTGCCTCCGTGCACAACCATGAACGGGTTACATGTTGAATAAACCGGTGTTAACACGCGTGTGAGCAGCAGTCCTTCCATCTGACGTCACGGTTCTGTCCTCTGAGTCCAGTTTGAGAACGTTTGGATCGCTCTCCTGGAAGCTGCTGCTTCTCTGGAGGTTCTCCAAGATCCTCATCGGTTCTGTCCACGGAACTCTAGCACAGCCGTCGCCTTCTGATCGTCTTCAAGTGTGAAGGACGACCCTCCGGGTTGGACAGGGAAAGACGTCAAAGGTCATCGATGCTGCTCTGAGGGTCAACCGCTCTGGAGTCCTCTGACGGAAAATCCAGAATTCTTTTTTTTTTTTTTTTTTTAACTTGTCCTGTCCAACAGCTGGGCAGACAGATGAGAGCTGAGGGCCTCTTGTGTTGGACATATTTTACTTTAACAAGAGGGGTTATTAATCTTCAGATAAACCAAAGGTATGTCTGAATAAACCCCTTTTGGAATTGAGGCCAAACTTTATTAATTTCAATCATGTTTGAAAATCTTTGGTGTTGGACCGGACGGAAAAGGAAAGAAGGGAAGAAGAGAGAGGGACGTTAGAGAGAGGGGGGGTAGGGGGTGATAATAGGAGGGGGGGGGGTAAGACCATGAAGCAGCATAAAGCAACAAGTTTACTGGTTGTTAATCATTATGATAAGGTTCAAATGCAGTACAAAAAGGGCGGGGCCTGTTCACACACACACTCAAATGTTATAAACACACCTGCTAGCTGCAAAAATGTCCACATGTCAACATGCACACAAAACAGATAGTGTTCACGAACGCATACCTATGCCTTAAAACCAACTAGTGTGAAATCTTTCATTTATTCCATCATGCGAACTATTAGTGCAAAGGTGAGCTAACACCTGTGCTCAGGTGAGTGTTTATGTATCCAGAAAATCCAGAATTCTGTTTGGAAGCTGGACGAGGACGGCAGACGGAGAAAGAAGAAAATCAAGAAGAACTCAGCAAAACCTGTTCGGTTCTGCCGAGACAAATGGATCTGATGAAGCTGAAGTCGCCCTGAAAGGAGTCAGACATCTTCATCCTCTCCTGTAGGCCTGGTGGAGTCATCTTCATCTCCTCGAGGAGTCGGTCCCCGTTGTTTGTTTCCAAACATTTATGTTTTTAATCATTGGTATCACAGATCTGGTTTGTTTTTGGGTCATTCCAGAGTGAACCGGTCTGATCCAGAACCGCTTTTAAAGCTTTCATGCTGTGACACCAAAATACTCAGTAGTTCTATTGTGGCTCCTAAATGCAGCTAATTCTGGAACCAAGCTGCTGGGTTCTGCTGCTCTCAGAACCAGGCGGGTTCCTGAAGGTCCAGAACTTTTCCTAAACATCTAAATCTGAGAACGTTGTTCCTTTCTGCTGCCTTTGTTTGAAGACTCGACGGCCGCTGATTGAAACAGAGTTTCAGGTCTTTGGTTCTGGAGGATCGAGGCTGATTCATTCCAGTCAGTCAATCAATCAGTGATCAATAATTCAACTGTTGAACTTCTGCTCTCTCTTATTGTGAAGCCCTCAGCTGTTCAGTTCTCTGTGAATAAAGTGTCATTCATTCATTCATGATCCTTTGAATAAGAGACTATGACTGTGGTTAGAAATAAAACATGGGTGTCAAAAGCATCACCAGTATTTAGTCTGTCTTTGTCCCTGTGAGACTCAGAGGCTGCAGCTCCCCATGAACGTCAGGAATCAAGCTGCTCTGCTGTGTCTGAGCGTCCGCCTCTCATCCAGTGAGAAGGAAAAAGTCCAGCTCTGGTGTCTGCAGCTGCGCAGACATCTGCATCCCGGTTTACTGTGAGGATGGATGTACTTCCTCTGTGGAGGGTTACAAACGTTTCTGGCAGGAAAACTCCTCACTGCACACTTTGTCACTTTTCTCAGACACACATGAACATTTTCACACTTTTGTTTAAATTCTCAACCTTCATAGAAATGAAAACAAAGATCTGATGGCGTTCAAAGATTTCTGGAGATGTCTCCCACCACATCTTTGCTGATGACATCCTGCTATCTTTTAAGGCCTCTGAGACGAAAGCTGGACTCTGATCAACTGTCTGATGCACATTAAATGATTGATGGATTGATTGATTTTCAGCATTGTAGTCAAACCAATAAAATGTATCAAACTGGTTACAGAAATGATGAAATGCATAGTTTAAAAAAGCAGAAACAAAAACACTTACATCACATTTGCTTAATTAATATAGTGTCAACGATTTAGCTCAAGAAATTAAGAAAACTAACTTAAGTATTGATATTAATATTTGGAACTTGAGCATATTACTTTATGCTGATGATATTGTTTTGATGGCTGATGAGGAAATAAAATTACAAGGAATGTTAAATACAATGAAAGACTGGTGTAACAAATGGAGACTCACTATTAATGGGGATAAAACACAAATGGTTCATTTTAGAAAGCGTTTTGGACCTTAAAGTAATTTTCTGTTTTATTTTGGTAAAACTACTCTTATGTTTACTGATAAATATCTTGTTTTCAGTTTTGACACGCTTAGTAAATTGCACGATGCCATGGTGGATCTGTGTCATTTATGCTGCAGGAGTCTGGGGTTATGAAGACGCTCCTGAGTGTGATAAGGTTCAATACAGGCCAATGAGATCCTTTCTGGGTGAACACAGGTTCACCACTAAAGCCGCCATTGAGGGGGACATGGGGGGGGGGGGGGGCATGTGTGATCAAACAAAGAGCAGAAGTTCTCAGATTATGGAACCGGCTGGTGACTTTACCTGCAGAGAGACTTGCACGTAAAATATTTGATTGGGATAGAGCTCATATTTATCCCTGCTGTAAAGATGTATTTAACATTCTGTGAACCTACAATCAATTATTTTTTAATTGTTTGAAATGTGAGATAGATAATGTTAAGGAAACTTTAGTTGGTTCTTATGAAAAAGACTGGAAAATGAAACTGCTTCAAAAACCAAAATTACGAACTTATTTGCAAATTAAGGACACATTTTCTGCTGAACCATATGTTATATATAACTTAAAAAGAGGACAAAGATCCTTATGTGTTCCACTGAGAGCAGGAGTGCGCCCCCTACAGGTGGAAGTAGGGCGCTTTAAGGCGTTCCTGGGGAGGAAAGACTCTGTGAGGTCTGTGAACTGCGAGTGGTGGAGGATGAATTCCATTTTCTGTTTTATTGTCCTCTGTATGAAAAACAGAGACTTAGTTTGTATGACGTCATAGAATAGAAATGTCCTGATTTATTTTGGTTACCTGAAGATAAAATCTTAGGTTGGCTTTTTGAAAATGAAATCTTTTGTTTGGCAAAAGATTTCAGGAATGAACAATAAGAATGGAGACTTTGTATTCTGTTAGACTCTGATTGGGGGGGCTATTGGATTTTTGTGATGGGCGTGTTTATTTATGTATTTTGTCTCTCAGTGTCACATAAGCCAGTGTGGGCTGCAGTGCATGACACTTAAATAAATATAATCAATCAAAAATATAGTGATCAATAACTAAAGTCAAGTAGAGTTTGATTTATTGAAAAGGAGCGTGAAGAAGGGATCTTATGTAACCCCACCTCTACTGAGTTCATTCATTTGATGGTTTTACATAGTTTTTGTAATCTGGTTCTGATCCGATAGATTCTTCTTCAGACATTCATTCATGATTTCAGTAAACAATAACCGTCATGTAATAATCATTGATTATTAGAACACATGATCACATTGAACCAGGAATTATTGCTACACATTCAGATCAAGTTATCAATAACACAATCAGGTGCTTATTGATTACCCTCAGACAGAATTCCTCCATCTTTCCATCCTTTCTTTGGTGGATTATTGTCTTTGCTGGTTTTGCTTTTTGGAAGTTCTGCTGCCACCTCTGGATCCACGTTTATAAGATGGTTCTGAGTCCGTTTGCTGCTTCGTTGCTGTTCTGCTCTGACCCTTCTCATCTGGAAAGTATGTTTGCTTTTCGTCCCATGATGTTATTTAATATTTCCCAAACTCTCTTCACGTTGTTTTCATTTCATGCAGTAGATTATTGAAGGACACTTTCCCACCGTGACTTCAGTTTATTCTTGTATGATTTATATCTTTGTCCTGTTTTAGGAGTTTTTTATCAAGGTTATTTTGCTTCTTACAAGCATTTTGTAGACCGGTGCTTAACCAAGATCATTTGGTACATTTGTTCTTGAATTCATAAACTGGACAGTTCTCATTGTAAAGTGAGTTAAATATTTCTAACAAACATCTCTAAGCGACGTCGTTCTTTCTGTACACAGAGTTCCAGTTTTGTCTGGATAAATCTTTATTAAGAGAATTGATAGTTTTTCCATTTCTTAACCTTTTATTGACTGGTTGGTTCTTTCATTATTTTCTTTGTCGTCACATTGATGTCAAAAGGGAAAACCTGGTAAATGACATTTACGTCACACATTAGTCCACTCATGTGAGTGTATTCTGTGTTATTGGTGAAGATGTTATCAATAAGAGCAGCACTTTGAGTAGAGGAAACAGTTATTGCCCCTGATGATGCCACACCAGGGAGGAAGCAGCTCTTGGGTTCTCCTGGCCAGGCTGTCAATCAAACCCAGCCTCAGAAACCTGGGGGTCATTTCAGTCCAAACAGCTGATCCAGAACTGTTTCCTCCAGACGAAGAACATTTCTAAGCTCAGTGTCATATGAAGATCTGGAACTTCTTATTCATGCCTTTGTTTCTACACGGTTAGACTTCTGTGACACTCTGTTTTCCTGTCTGAATCAGAAGGAGCTGTCTCGTCTGCAGCTGATCCAGAACTCTGCTGAGAGGATCCTGACCCGCACTAAGAGAACCAATCCCACCCCCCCGATCCTAAAAGCTCTCCATCGGCTCCCGGTTGTTTACCGGTTTCAGTATAGAGTCTAGGTGTTGACTTTTAGGGCCTCCATGGTCAAACTGCTCCGTGTGTCTGTGACCTGATCGCCCCCTACAGACCATCTGGTGCACTGAGGTCTGTGGATCAGAACCTGTTGATGGTTCCAGGAAAACGGTTCTGGACCAGAGGAGACAGAACCTCGCGGGCTGCTGCTCTGGACTCTGTGCATTCTTGTCAAAGTCAACAGGAAACGTTTTATTTTGCATTGCAACGGTTTTATTTGGCTTCAGAGGAATGTCTCCATGGTCCATGTTTAGTCTCTGGTGTTTTTTCACCCTGTGTCTCATCTTGTGACTTCTGTTCTGTGAACAGCTCTAGAAATCACGTCTACTGACTGACGTCCAGCCTTTACAGGTATTAAGGCCGAGTTGAACCAGAACCAGAACCAGAACAGGGTTTATCTCCACAAAGACGGTAGATTCGTGAACGCTTCTCCGTAATCCCTCCATCATCCTCCGACCTCTCTTTAAAGTTGTCATGTTTCCTCTGAACATTTCTGATTTTCTTTCAGAAATGATCCAGAATCTGTTTGCTGTCGATAAATCGGAGTCACAGAAGTCCTGAAATGGTTGAGAAACATATTAAGCAGAAAGTGATCACTTCCCACGTCCAGAACTCTCAAAACACCTTTTTTGGGTCATCTTTACACTTCCGCTGACGCAATCACTACGTCACAAACGGCGAGGTCCGGGTCTGCACAGTTCAGGGTCTATTCTCGTGGCTGTCCCGGTTCTTCTTCATTGGTCTAGAACGGTTCGGAACGGTTCGGTTCCCGAGAAGGAAAAGAGCGGGCAGACGGAGGCAGGCGGCGCGCAGGCGCAGACGGACCCTTCTGTGTCACACTGAAATCAGCGCGGAACTAAAGTTCCCGCTCGAGTTTCCGCAGGAGTACGATCAATGCCGCACGCCCGAAGTCTGTGCGAGATGGCGGTCGGAACCCGGACAGCGTAGAACTCTCTCCGAACCGTCTGTGAAGTGGTATCGTCCCTCTGAGCCGCGATGGAGGGTGGGAAACCGAACCTGGCTCTGGTCTACCAGGCGGTCCAGGCCCTGTACAACGACCCGGACCCAGCGGGGAAGGAGCGAGCCTCGGTGTGGCTCGGGGAGCTGCAGAGATCGGTGAGAGCGCAGCGTTGGGCCGGGCCGGCGGGGTGTTGGTGGGGCCGGTGTGGGTTTGGACCGATCACCTGCTCGGACAGGTGCGCTAATGCGCAGTCTCAGAGGAGCTTCCTCTTCGGTCCTCTTGCTAAGCTAACGGGATGAATGGGCTCGAGCCGAACCGCGCCGGTCCCCTTTGGGTTTGGGGCTCATGGGCGCGGACAGAACTTGTCCCGCGCGCCTCCTCTCGAGTTCTGTGGTGTTTTGGAGAACATGGGGGGGTCTATATGGGGGGTCTGAGCCCCAGCGGCCCGGCGCTGTTAGCCGGGCTAATGTAGCTGCTGGACCGACTTCCTGTTGAAGCTGCGCAGATCCCGAAGCGGCTGCCTCTGTCCACGTCACTGCTGACGGTCGGGCGCATGCGTGCGATCACTGACAGCTCAGGTGCGCGTGCCCCCGCTCCGCCCTAAGCCAGCCGAGTCTGTCGGACCCAAACAGAAACCGAGCCGACGCCAGGCTCCGCTGGCTGATGGGGGGGAGGAGGCAGATGTTTGGGTCTGGGGGCAACAGAGTTTTAAAAGCTGCTCAGATCCAGAAGCCCACGCAGACCTGGACCCAGACAGCCAGGGGGACATTATGGACTGGGCTTGTCAGTCCAGGTGACAGAAGAACCTTGGTCAGAAGCTCAGCTCAGACCAGAACAGGTCCGGGTGTTGGTTGGGTTCCTGCTCAGCACCAGAAGGCCCAATTTGAGCTGGTTCTGATATAAATAGATGTTGCTTTTTACTGCTTATGGGTTCTGTTGGGAGCAGAGTGATGGACCACTCAGTGACATCACTTCCTGTCCTGCAGATGTACGCCTGGGAGATTTCAGACCAGCTGCTGCAGCTCAGACAGGACGTTGAGTCCTGTTACTTTGCTGCTCAGACCATGAAGATGAAGATCCAGATGTGCTTCTACGAGCTTCCACCAGAAACCCACAATGCACTACGGGATTCTCTCCTGACCCACATCCAGAACCTCAAAGACCTGTCGCCCATCATCGTCACACAGGTAAGGGCACCTGCAGCTCTGCAGAACCTCTGGTTCTGGATGGAAACACTCGCCTGTCTCCTCGTGTGAGGTCACTTCCTGTTTCCTGTCTCTGTATCTCCTCTGCAAACCTCAGTTTGTGGAAAAACGTAAGGTTCTGCATAAAACCTCCAAAGTGAGGTGAAGTCATCAGGATTCACTGAATCTGATTCCAGGGAAGTGCGGTTATTAGGACCGTCCTAGACCGAGTCTCGGTTCCTTCTGGATCAAATTCTGACATGGCCTCAGTTTTTCTGACAAGTCTATCGGAGGACGTTCTAGTTCTGCAGGTTCTGTAGCCCTGTAGAAGCACACAGCATAGAACTCCTCATTAAGCGGGGATTTACTGGACAGTTGTCTGTGAGGAACCCAGAACTGTTGACATCTAGGGTTGTGCCGATGGACCATATCATCGTCCATCGTGATGGGTGACTGACATCCCGATGGAGAGACACCATCGTGATGCCACGCCCCCGCCACGTTGCGAGTCGACACCATAAGCCCCGGTTACATGTACAAAATATCTTGATGGGATCAATGGTCGGATTAGAATCCAACCGTGTACATGGGCCCAGAAAAATGTTTTCAGAATATAAAAACGTTCACTAAGGTCACACTTTCAGTCGGAATAAATCATTCGCACATGCGCAGTAGGGTTTGAAAAACCGGAAGCGGATATCAGTTCCGCCGAGCGGCTATTTTTATCTCAAACTTTATTGAATGTAACAATTCAATACAAAACAATGTTAAACAGCGCTGAGCGGCTAGTTACATTGACATGTCAGCTCGGTAAAATACGAGATGATCTTCTAAACGTGCTTTTAATAATGTTACGGTTACTATGAAACACCTGTTCGCTCATCATTTGAATTTTAATCCGTGTGGTCAGGGCTTTTTCTGAACGAAGCCAGAGTTAGCAGTATGCTAACACGGGCTAACAACAATAGCTTTGGGTGGCGCTGCAATCTGCATCTTGGCTGCATGTAAACATGTGGGAATAACATCAGCCTTTATTTAGTCGGGACACGACTGGAAACACAAATCCACGTGATTGTTTGAACGATTTCTAAGGACTGAGCGACATTTCTGCTTTGAAGCTCACACCGCCCCAAAGCGCTGTGTGTGTGCTCACGATCCTCTGCTCAGACACACACTTTTAGACCCGGTTCTGAGTTCGGTAGGCCGTTCACCTAGAGCTGCGGGACGGATCGCAGTTCTAAATCTCCCACATAGCGCTCATGTAACAAAGCACCCCCCCCCCCCCCCCCCCCCCTTCCACTCAAACACAAAGCTGTAAGTCCGCGCTCCGCCGGTCCACTTGACTAGTGAAGTGTGGGAGCCGACCATTTCTTCTAGTTTGTTTGTTACTTTTTTAAAGTCACTTCCCTCAGTTTATACTGGATCATTGCGGATTAGTCATTAGTTGGGAAATAAAATAAAGTAAAATAACGAATAGCAGTTATATAAGACCGAAAAATGTAAAAATACCCCCCCCCCCCTCCATGGGAACAGGAACTGTGGGAGGGAGGGAGACTGAAGAGACATGGGGGTGGGGGGTGATTCTGAAAATATCTTAATGGAGCCGGTTTCTGTGGGGTGGGGGTGCTTACACCAAAACCTGCATCTTAACACTCACAGCATCCTGCTGCTCTTCCTGATTTTATTGGTCTGGACCTTGAAGGTTCTAGAGCAGGGGGTCCAAATGTTTCCTACCATCCTGCCACTGACGCTCCTTATTGGCTAAACACGACTGATCCAGGTAACCGGCAGTAGAAAAGGTGGGCCTTCTGGCAGGCCTGGGGTCTGACCCCCCTGGTCTAGAAGGAACCTCAGTTACCAAACTGTATTGTTGTCAGAACATCGGGTCGAGGCGCACTGATGTCCCGGGACGGGCCGGTGCTTCTGCAGGGACTGTCTTGTGGTTTCTTCTGACGTTCTGTGTTTGTGGTCTCAGCTGGCGCTGGCGATCGCTGATCTCGCTCTGCAGATGGCGTCCTGGAAAGGATGCGTTCACACACTCTTAGAAAAGTAAGAGTTCACAGTTCTCTGGTCCTGCTCTGATGCCGTGACGGTGAAACAACACACCTGTGCTTCTGTGTCTCCGCCTCCTTCAGGTACAACAACGACGTCAGCTCCATGCCTTTCCTCATTGAGATTCTCACCGTTCTGCCAGAAGAAGTCCACAGCCGGTCTCTGCGGATCGGAGCCAATCGAAGGACGGAGATCATCGAGGATCTGGCGTATTACTCCAGCACCGTGGTCACACTTCTGGTCTGTACCTGAACGTTTCAACTTCACAGTTCTTGTGTCTGGGAGATCCTCTCCGTAGAGAATCCACTTCCTGGTTCAGCTGGGATTTGTGCTGCTGCTCCTCACTGTGACCCGTCCTGGTGGTTCCTGCAGCTCGTGAAAGGTGTCGTCACACCAGCGCCGTCCGTCAGACTCTGCTGAAGGTCTCTTCTCTCTGCAGACGTCGTGTGTGGAGAAGACGGGCCACGATGAGAAGATGCTCATCAAGGTGTTCCGCTGTCTGGGCAGCTGGTTCAACCTGGGCGTGCTGGACAGTAACTTCATGGCGGGAAACCAGCTGCTCATGGTGCTCTTCCAGGTTCTGGTGAGGATCCCGTCTTTGTGGATCAAAGGGTCCAGGTTCTGCTGGGTTCTTTTTCTGAACTACTGCTCTGGTCCACAGCAGAGGGATGAAACCACCACCAACTTACACGAGGCGGCTTCGGACTGCGTTTGCTCCGCCCTCTACGCCACAGAGAACGTGGACAACAACATGGCGTTGGCCCTGCAGCTCTTCCAGGGCGTCCTCACGCTGGAGACGGCGTATCACATGGCGACAGCGCGGGAAGACCTGGACAAGTGCGCTGGCCGCGGTGCTGCAGCTCGGTGGGCGTGCCAGCGGTCCTGGGTCTCACCTCGTTGGGTTTGTGCTTCCAGGGTGCTGAACTACTGCCGGATCTTCACCGAACTCTGCGAGACCTTTCTGGAGACGATGGTCCGGAGTCCGGGTCAGGGCATGGGGGACCTGAGGACCCTGGAGCTGCTGCTGATCTGTGCAGGAAACCCACAGTATGAGGTGAGAAGGTCATCTGGGCCGTCTGGCGTTTGTGCGGATGTGACCCTCCATGACGCTCAGCGGCTCTGGGATGTGGGTTGCTCTGAGCCTCAAATGACATGAGGTCCGCTTCTGGAAGGTCACAGCTTTCTCAGAGTTTTTAGGATCATTCCAGGTGCTTTGGTTCGCAGTGTTCTGTAGGGTTCTTGAAGGTTCGGTTTGGTCCAGTATGTGTAGAGGGTGACTGTGGTCTCTGCGGTTCAGGTGGTGGAGATCTCCTTCAACTTCTGGTACCGTCTGGGAGAACATCTGTATAAGATCAACGACCCGGCGCTGCACTCCGTCTTCAGACCCTACATCCAGAGACTCCTGCACTGTTTGGCGCGGCACTGCCAGCTGGACCCGGACCACGTAAGAAGCCCGTTTGGCCGCGCAGAACCGTTCGCTGCGCTGCTCCGCTCTGACCGGTTCTTCTGGCTGACAGGAGGGAATCCCCGAGGACACGGACGACTTCGGGGAGTTCCGGGTCCGGGTGTCGGATCTGGTGAAGGACGTGATCTTCCTGGTTGGGTCCATGGAGTGCTTCTCTCAGGTAGCGGGACCTTGGGTGCAGCGGCTGGTGGTCACCTGCTGACCTCCGCTGACCTTTCCTCTCCTCCGCCCACAGCTTTATTCCACGCTAAAAGATGGGAACCCCCCCTGGGAGGTGACGGAGGCGGTGCTCTTCATCATGGCCTCCATTTCCAAGAGTGTAGATCCGTGAGTATGGCGAGGAGCTCGTCTGTCCTCCCCCGCCGCCGCGGTGTAACCGGAGCGTCTTTCTTTCAGGGATAACAACCCCACCCTGTCGGAGGTGCTGCAGCAGGTGGTGCTGCTGCCTGAGGGCGTCCACATGGCGGTCAGGTACACCAGCATCGAGCTGGTTGGAGAGATGAGCGAGGTGGTGGACAGAAACCCGCGATTCTTGGGTAAGAGGATGCCGGCGCTGACCCTGACATGCTGCCCCCCCCCAACCACTCAGACCGTGTCCTGTTCCAGATCCGGTCCTCAGCTACCTGATGAAAGGGCTCAGAGAGAAACCTTTGGCGTCTGCGGCGGCGAAGGCCATCCACAACATCTGCTCGGTGTGCAGAGACCACATGGCCCAGCACTTCCAGGGTCTGCTGGACATCGCCCGCTCCCTGGACTCCTTCGCCCTGTCCACAGAGGCCGCCGTGGGGCTGCTCAAAGGTGAGGGCCCCCGCCATTGCTGTGCCGAGCTACTCATGGTCACACCCGTCATGTTGTGACCCCGCCCTCAATCACTGGAGAAAATGATTGGCTAGAATTCTACCACAACGTTGAATCGTATGAAAGAAACACAAAAATCTGTTTTTGTTCGGTACCGGTTGTATCACGTATGATGGTACCGGTACCAGCGTGCCCCCGAGTTCCTGTATCCGTCCCTTCTGAAGACCTGGTAGTGAGATGAAGCCAGACTTCAGGTGTGGGAGCAGAACCACGGATCTGGGTCTGGAACATGTAGTCCAACCTGCTAACAACTGTACCTCTGTGGGCTCATGGGCTGGGTCAGAACCTTTCAGAAGTTTTCTATGTTCTGTGAGCAAGTAAACGATGGCATGGTCTTTAGTCCTGGGGGGTCAGAGTCTTCTGGAAGACTACAATGAACCCATGTGACCTCCACAGGTACGGCGCTTGTCCTGGCCCGGCTTCCTCTGGAGAAGATCTCAGAGTGTCTTAGTGACCTCTGTGCAGTTCAAGTGATAGCTCTAAAAAAGGTAAACCGGCCCCACCTGCATTCAACAACCTGAATGAAGGTGCATTCGGGTGCACTCTGTACACCTTAGTTGTGACTAAAGGTGGGTTTTTTGTTTCAGCTTCTCACTGAACAGTCCACAAACGGGAAGTCAGCTGATCCCACCGTGTGGCTGGACCGGCTGGCTGTCATCTTCAGGTGAGTTTACCTGTGGCTCTCCAGCACCTTCAGGATGAGAACATCTGCTTTGAAGCAGCCCAACGTAGACCTAGTTACCGAAGGACAGTCAGCTCTGCAGTGGGTCTGGATTCAGGGGGAACCAGCAGCAGGATCAGCCTCACGCGGAGTTCCGAAGATCCAGACCTGGATCAGGGGCAACTTGGAGGTTGTGATCGTACCTGCAGGCGGTTTCAGGCTTTTGTTGTTTGTTTTTCAGACACACGAACCCCATCGTGGAGAACGGACAGACTCACCCCTGTCAAAAGGTCATCCAGGAGGTAAAACACCTTCATGCACCTGCGGCTCACGCAGACACACCCGCCGCCCACGCAGACACACCCGCCGCCCACTCGCAGACACACCCGCCGCCCACTCGCAGACACACCGTCCGCCCACGCAGACACAACCTCCGCCCACTCGCAGACACACCCTCCGCCCACTCGCAGACACACCGTCCGCCCACTCGCAGCTCACGCAGACACACCCGCCGCTCACGCAGACACACCCGCCGCCCACGCAGACACACCCGCCGCCCACGCAGACACACCCGCCGCCCACGCAGACACACCCTCCGCCCACTCCCAGACACACCCTCCGCCCACTCCCAGACACACTCTCCGCCCACTCCCAGACACACTCTCCGCCCATTCGCATACACACCCGCTCCCCTCGCAGACACACCCGCCGCCCACTCGCAGACACACCCGCCGCCCACTCGCAGACACACCCGCCGCCCACTCGCAGACACACCCGCCGCCCTCGCAGACACACCCGCCGCCCACTCGCAGACACACCCGCCGCCCACGCAGACACACCCGCCGCCCACGCAGACACACCCTCCGCCCACTCCCAGACACACCCTCCGCCCACTCCCAGACACACTCTCCGCCCATTCGCATACACACCCGCTCCCCTCGCAGACACACCCGCCGCCCACTCGCAGACACACCCGCCGCCCACTCGCAGACACACCCGGCGCTCAGGCAGACACATCATTCGCCCACTCGCAGCACACGCAGACACACCCGCCGGTCACGCAGACACACCCGCCGGTCACGCAGACACACCTGCCGGTCACGCAGACACACCCGCCGCCCACGCAGACACACCCTCCGCCCTCGCGCAGTCACACCCGCCGCTCAGGCAGACACACCCTCCGCCCTCGCGCAGTCACACCCGGCGCTCAGGCAGACACACCCGCCGCCCACTCGCAGACACACCCGCCGCTCACTCGCAGACACACCCGCCGCCCACTCGCAGACACACCCGCCGCCCACTCGCAGACACACCTGCCGCCCACTCGCAGACACACCCACCGCCCACTCGCAGACACACTTTCGCCCACTCGCAGACACACCCGCCGCCCACTCGCAGACACACCCGCCGCCCACTCGCAGACACACCCGCCGCCCACTCGCAGACACACCCGCCGCCCACTCGCAGACACACCCGCCGCCCACTCGCAAACACACCCGCCGCCCACTCGCAGACACACCCGCCGCCCACTCGCAGACACACCCCCCGCCCACTCGCAGACACACCCGGCGCTCAGGCAGACACAACCGCCGCCCACGCAGACACAACCGCTGCCCACTCGCAGACACACCCGCTGCTCACGCAGACACACCTGCCGCCCACTTGCAGACACACTTTTGCCCACTCCCAGACACACTTTCGCCCACTCGCAGACACGCCCGCCGCCCACTCGCAGACACGCCCGCCGCCCAGGCAGACACAACCGCCGCCCACGCAGACACACCCGCTGCTCACGCAGACACACCCGCTGCTCACGCAGACACACCCTCCACCCACTCGCAGACTCACCCTCCGCCCACTCGCAGACACACCCTCCGCCCACTCGCAGACACACCCGCCGCCCACGCAGTCACACCCGCCGCCCACGCAGACACACCCGCCGCCCACGCAGACACACCCTCCGCCCTCGCGCAGTCACACCCGGCGCCCAGGCAGACACACCCGCCGCCCACTCGCAGACACACCCGCCGCTCACTCGCAGACATACCTGCCGCCCACTCGCAGACACACCCGCCGCCCACTCGCAGACACACTTTCGCCTACTCGCAGACACACCCGCCGCCCACTCGCAGACACACTTTCGCCCACTCGCAGACACACCCGCCGCCCACTCGCAAACACACCCGCCGCCCACTCGCAGACACACCCCCCGCCCACTCGCAGACACACCCGGCGCTCAGGCAGACACAACCGCCGCCCACGCAGACACAACCGCTGCCCACTCGCAGACACACCCGCTGCTCACGCAGACACACCTGCCGCCCACTTGCAGACACACTTTTGCCCACTCCCAGACACACTTTCGCCCACTCGCAGACACACCCGCCGCCCACTCGCAGACACACCCGGCGCTCAGGCAGACACAACCGCCGCCCACGCAGACACACCCGCTGCCCACTCGCAGACACACCCGCTGCTCACGCAGACACACCTGCCGCCCACTTGCAGACACACTTTCGCCCACTCCCAGACACACTTCGCCCACTCGCAGACACACCCGGCGCTCAGGCAGACACACCATTCGCCCACTCGCAGCACACGCAGACACACCCGCCGGTCACGCAGACACACCCGCCGGTCACGCAGACACACCCGCCGGTCACGCAGACACACCCGCCGGTCACGCAGACACACCCTCCGCCCACGCAGACACACCCTCCGCCCACTCGCAGACACACCCTCCGCCCACTCGCAGACACACCCGCCGCCCACGCAGTCACACCCGCCGCCCACGCAGTCACACCCGCCGCCCACGCAGACACACCCGCCGCCCACGCAGACACACCCTCCGCCCTCGCGCAGTCACACCCGGCGCTCAGGCAGACACACCCGCCGCCCACTCGCAGACACACCCGCCGCTCACTCGCAGACATACCTGCCGCCCACTCGCAGACACACCCGCCGCCCACTCGCAGACACACTTTCGCCCACTCGCAGACACACTTTCGCCCACTCGCAGACACACTTTCGCCCACTCGCAGACACACCAGCCGCCCACTCGCAAACACACCCGGCGCCCACTCGCAGACACAGCCGCCGCCCACTCGCAGACATACCCGTCCGCCCACGCAGACACACCCTCCGCCCACTCGCAGACACACCCGCCGCCCACGCAGACACACCCGCCGCTCAGGCAGACACACCGTCCGCCCACTCGCAGCTCACGCAGACACACCCGCCGCCCACGCAGACACAACCGCCGCCCACGCAGACACACCCGCCGCCCACTCGCAGACACACCCGGCGCTCAGGCAGACACACCCGCCGCCCTCGCGCAGTCACACCCGCCGCCCACTCCCAGATACGCCTGTAGCTCAGGCAGACACACCCGCCGCCCACTCGCAGACACACTTTCGCCCACTCGCAGACACACCCGCCGCCCACTCGCAGACACACCCGGCGGTCAGGCAGACACAACCGCCGCCCACTCCCAGATACGCCCGTCGCTCAGGCAGACACACACGTTGCCCTCGCGCAGACACACCCGCCGCTCAGGCAGTCACACCCGTCGCCCTCGCGCAGACACAACCGCCGCCCACGCGCAGACACACCCTCCGCCCACTCGCAGACACACCCTCCGCCCACGCAGACACACCCACTCCCCTCGCAGATACACCCGCCGCTCAGGCAGACACACCGTCCGCCCACTCGCAGCTGACGCAGACACACCCGCCGCCCACGCAGACACACCCGCCGCTCACGCAGACACACCCGCCGCTCACGCAGACACACCCGCCGCTCACGCAGACACACCCGCCGCCCACTCGCAGACACACCCGCCGCCCACTCGCAGATACGCCTGTAGCTCAGGCAGACACACCCGCCGCCCACTCGCAGACACACTTTCGCCCACTCCAAGACACACTTCCGCCCACTCGCAGACCCACCCCCCGCCCACTCGCAGACACACCCGGCGCTCAGGCAGACACAACCGCCGCCCACGCAGACACACCCGCTGCCCACTCGCAGACACACCCGCTGCCCACTCGCAGACACACCCGCTGCTCACGCAGACACACCTGCCACCCACTTGCAGACACACTTTTGCCCACTCCCAGACACACTTTCGCCCACTCGCAGACACACCCGCCGCCCACTCGCAGACACACCCGGCGCTCAGGCAGACACAACCGCCGCCCACGCAGACACACCCGCTGCCCACTCGCAGACACACCCGCTGCTCACGCAGACACACCTGCCGCCCACTTGCAGACACACTTTCGCCCACTCCCAGACACACTTTCGCCCATTCGCAGACACACCCGGCGCTCAGGCAGTCACACCCGCCGCCCACTCCCAGATATGCCCGTCGCTCAGGCAGACACACCCGTCGCCCTCGCGCAGACACACCCGCCGCTCAGGCAATCACACCCGCCGCCCACTCCCAGATACACCCGTCGCTCAGGCAGACACACCCGTCGCCCTCGCGTAGACACAACCACCGCCCACGCGCAGACACACCCGCCGCCCACTTTCGCATATACACCCGCCGCCCACTGGCAGACACACCTGCACATCTAGGAGGTGTGAATTCTCATGGGGGTTTGATGACTCGTGCAGATCTGGCCGGTGCTGTCGGAGACGTTGAACGCCCATCAGGCAGATAACAGGATCGTGGAGAGGTGCTGCCGCTGCCTCAGGTTTGCTGTGCGGTGTGTTGGAAAAGGCTCCGCCTCTCTGCTGCAGCCGCTTGTCACTCAGGTATGAACTGGTGGGGCCTTTTTAAAGTAAGGGGACCAAGTTTAGATTGTGGTCATGAACGCTGGTGTAAATAGGATGACGGGGGCGGGGTTTAGGGTCATCCCACAGATTGTGGTCATAATGGCGTCTCATTGGGTAAACCAGAGAATAATCCCTTCTCTGACCCCCGATGGCGTGTTTGTCTGCAGATGGTGAGCGTGTACCAGGTGTTTCCACACTCCTGCTTCCTTTACCTCGGCAGCATCCTGGTGGACGAGTACGGCATGGAGGAGGGCTGCAGGCAGGGGCTGCTGGACATGCTGCAGGTGAGTACCCACCCCCTACAAGGAACTGGTCCTCAGGGAGGGGTCTGAACTTCAGTTTACCTGACGGCGTCGCAGGTACTTTATGCACTTGACCCCTCCCCCAGGGAAGCAGGCAGCGGCTATCACAGCAGAGTCCGATGCTGGTCAAACACTGATGATGATGAGGTCACCTTCCTCTTTCAGGCTCTGTGCATGCCCACCTTCCAGCTGCTGGAGCAGCCTAACGGTCTGAGGAACCACCCCGACACCGTGGATGACTTGTTCAGACTGGCCACCAGGTAAGTCTGCAGGAACGGACAGCTACACCTGCCGGGATTCAAACCCAGCATCTCCCAACCGCCACCACTAATGAGCGCCTCCTTGGAGAAGGTTCTGAACACGGTCCGACCGCCGGTTCTGAAGGACCATTTTTACCATGATGGTCAGAGCTCCTCAGGTTCCAGCAGCCTGACCCGGTCTCTGTTTGGACCTACTTGGCATCCCTTGTCCTGGTCCGGTTTCTCCTCCATCACAGGAGGTTCTGTCGGTACCGGACTGCGGCTGAGCCGGTGTCTCTGTGTCCAGGTTCGTCCAGAGGAGTCCCGTCACTTTGCTCAGCAGCAGCATTATCGTCCACATCATCCAGTGCGCCGTCGCTGCCACCTCCCTGGACCACCGGGACGCCAACTGCAGCGTCATGAAGTTTGTGCGAGACCTGATCCACACCGGAGTCGCCAACGACGTGAGTCAACCTGCTGATCATGCGGTTCTGGTCCGGTGAAGAACAAAATCTGAAAGGCTGTGTCTGCAGCACGAGGAGGACTTTGAGGTGAGGAAGCGCCTGATTGGTCAGGCCATGGAGCAGCACGGCCAGCAGCTCATCAGCCAGCTGCTGCACTCCTGCTGCTTCTGTCTGCCGCCGTACACGCTGCCCGACGTGGCCGAGGTGCTGTGGGAGGTCATGGTGTTCGACCGGCCGGTAAGATGGGGCCTCAGCGGCGCTCCTGCGGCCGCAGCACGCCGCTGAGGTCCCGCCCTCTCTTCTAGACCTTCTGCCGCTGGTTAGAGAACGCCCTGAAGGCGTTACCCAAGGAGACGTCAGGCGGCGCTGTGACCGTCACCCACAAACAGCTGACAGACTTCCACAGACAGGTGACCAGGTGAGACAGACAGCAGGGCTCCTATTGGTCCAAAGCTTCTCAAAACATTTCATTGGTGATGCTTTCGTTTTCTTCCTCTGTGACTGAAACCGAGCGCTTCCTCTCATGTGTCAACTAAGAGCTGGTTCTGTTGGGCGGTTCTGACCCGAGTTGGGCTGCTTTACGAGAGCTTTAACAGGAAACAGAAGTCTGAATCGTCTCATCTGAGCGTTAAAAAAGCTCCATGGCGTGAGGCGTTCAGGGACACCAGGACCAGAGCGTGAGGCGTTCAGGGACTGGCACCAGAGCGTGAGGCGTTCAGGGACAGTGGCACCAGAGCGTGAGGCCTTCAGGGACACCAAGACCAGAGCGTGAGGCGTTTAGGGACACCAGGACCAGAGCGTGAGGCGTTTAGGGACACCAGGACCAGAGCGTGAGGCGTTCAGGGACACAGGCGCCAGAGCGTGAGGCGTTCAGGGACACCGGCACCAGAGCGTGAGGCGTTTAGGGACACCGGCACCAGAGCGTGAGGCGTTTAGGGACACCGGCACCAGAGCGTGAGGCGTTCAGGGACACCGGCACCAGAGCGTGAGGCGTTCAGGGACACCGGCACCAGAGCGTGAGGCGTTTAGGGACACCAGGACCAAAGCGTGAGGCGTTCAGGGACACAGGCACCAGAGCGTGAGGCGTTCAGGGACACCGGCACCAGAGCGTGAGGCGTTCGGGGACACCGGCACCAGAGCGTGAGGCGTTTAGGGACACCGGCACCAGAGCGTGAGGCGTTTAGGGACACCGGCACCAGAGCGTGAGGCGTTTAGGGACACAGGCACCAGAGCGTGAGGCGTTCAGGGACACAGGCACCAGAGCGTGAGGCGTTCGGGGACACAGGCACCAGAGCGTGAGGCGTTCGGGGACACCGGCACCAGAGCGTGAGGCGTTCGGGGACACCGGCACCAGAGCGTGAGGCGTTTAGGGACACCGGCACCAGAGCGTGAGGCGTTTAGGGACACCGGCACCAGAGCGTGAGGCGTTTAGGGACACCGGCACCAGAGCGTGAGGCGTTTAGGGACACCGGCACCAGAGCGTGAGGCGTTTAGGGACACCGGCACCAGAGCGTGAGGCGTTTAGGGACACCGGCACCAGAGCGTGAGGCGTTTAGGGACACCGGCACCAGAGCGTGAGGCGTTTAGGGACACCGGCACCAGAGCGTGAGGCGTTTAGGGACACCGGCACCAGAGCGTGAGGCGTTTAGGGACACCGGCACCAGAGCGTGAGGCGTTCAGGGACACCGGCACCAGAGCGTGAGGCGTTTAGGGACACCGGCACCAGAGTGTGAGGCGTTCAGGGACACCGGCACCAGAGCGTGAGGCGTTCAGGGACACGAGGCGTCGGTGTGCCGCTGCGTTAATCACCTGTCTGGTCCGTCCTCAGTGCTGAAGAGTGTAAGCAGGTGTGCTGGGCCGTCAGAGAGTTCACCAGACTGTTCCGATAGCTGCGACCTTCACACAACTCCAGGTAAGCAGGTACCAGCGCTGGTCTGGACCACGAAGCGACCCGGGTTCTGGGGACACGGCACAGATCCCGACCTCGTGGTCCAAAAGCCCGGTGCTGTTGTGCGGTCACTCAGCTGTGCAGTCTCCTTGCAGCTTCAGTCTTTAGTTGACCAGCGTTCAGAGGTGACGACAAAAGCTGCCACGGCAGACGAGGATCCACAGCGATGAAGACGATGAAGATGGAGCGACTTTGAATGTGGAACTGAACGAAGCTCTGAGAAACCGGCACGCCGAACACTGACTTGATGGGCCGAGTCCACCCCGCCTCACCTGAGCCGACCTGCAGCGGGCAGCGTTGGGGAGGAGGGGTCAGGCCGGGCTGGTGGGAGGGGTCAGCACAGGAAGGTCGCGTGAGGACCGGTGCGGATCAGTCCTGCTGGATCTTCATGGATGGGAGGACGTGCCTGGTCAACACTTTTTCAGACATTGTGAGCTTTTTTTTTTGCCCGTGCCATAAACGAGCCAAAAGTTTTCCCATGATGCTTTTGGCTGAGCGGCTGCGTTAGGATCGTTCTGGAGGATTTGGCGTCACCTTTGACCTTTTTAACTTTGTTTATTTTAGTTGTTTTCATAAAGTGACAGAGTGAACTCTGGGAAGGAGGCGGACAGACCGACACCGTGGCATCATTGTTGATGTAGCCTTGTTGTAAACAATAAAAAAACAAACAGGTTCTGGTTCTGAGTTTGCTCTTCTCAAAGCCGCGGGTTTGGACCGGTACCTTTTAGGTAATCGCATTACTTTGTTACTGCAGGGAGGGGTTTTGACCAATCAAAGGCAGAAGCCCAAACCCGCTAATGGGACAGAACCGACATGGATGAAAGGCTCCACGTCTGTTTAACCCCCCCCCCGCCGGTGTTTTTTGGTTGGAAAAATGTTTCTGCAAACTTTGAGATAAAATTTATTTAATATTTGTATCCAAAACGTATAAAAGTTTTTTTAACCCCCCCCCCCCCCCCCACCATCCTTTGGGGGGGGGGGTCATATACAGGTTTCTATGAAGACATCGTCTTTCCTTTGGGGGTGGTCCTAAGTGTTCTGGCGAAGGTCATTATCGGGTACCGGACATGCAGGTCTGTTGAAGCAGCAGTAAAAATCCGGAAATCCCAGCTTCACCGTGAACTCATCGCTCAGCAGTTTGACTTAAGCTGCTCAAACTTGGCACAGAAAAGACCACGCTGCCCTGAATGTTCTAGGGGCGACGGGGGTCCAGGGCCCCTGGAGTGATTTCGGGTGGGGCGGCTTTAGGGGGCGATGGCGGTCCAGGGCCCCTGGATGTTCTGGCTCTGCAGGAGTCTCTGCAGCTCTTTGAACTGCTCCACCGTCTGGTCCTTCACGTCGGGGTTGGAGATCTGCAGCCGGATGCTGTCCGTGGACCAACTCATTTCTCCAGAGAACATCTCCGTTAGGATCCGGGCCACCACCGGAACCACCTTAGAACAGAAGAACTCGTCAAAATCAGATCCAGGAGAACAGCCAGCTTCTGCTGCCCGACCCAACGGCCGACCTGGACAATGATGAGCTTCCTCTCTTTGGGCTTCTTGTCTGGCCAGTCCTCGCCAAAGCAGAAGTAGACCTCGAAGGGTGGAGGGTTCGGAGCTTCGCCCTTCTGGTACAGAATCAGACCTGCAGATGGAGGAGGAGACGTTGAACCTCAGCCGGTTGGAGAACCACGCTGACCGGGAGAAAGCCCACCTTGAAGGAAGTCGTTCAGACTGAACACTTTGATCCTCTTCTCCCTCTCTATGGGGTTTGGTGGTCCTGGTTCTGGCAGGCCTGGCCCAGACCAGAACACCTTACACTGACACAGACGAATGGCGTAAATGTCCTGGTCCAGGATCTCCAGGATCAGACCTCGATCCATGACATCCAACAGGGCATCTGTGTAGAACCGCTGCTTCTGGTTCTGGATCTCAGAGGTTCCAGGGAACCGGACTTGCTGCAGACTGACGGGACCAAACAGGTCCACCTGGTCTGGGGTGGGCTCCAGGTGTCCATAATACAGCCTGCAGCCCTGGGGGTTACTGACCGTTTCGGATCCCATCGTTGTGCCTCGGTACTGGAACTTCAGGTCCAGGTCTGTTACTGCAGCAGAGGGAGGCAGGACATGGGTCAGACGTGTTACCATGGTGACGACGAAGGGTCTGCTCCAGAGATGGAAACAGGATCCATCCAGCAGAAACATCGTGAAGATGCGCCAGAACCGGACTCGTGCTCTGTTCTCTGGAACCAAAGCCACATTCTTAACCAGACCAGATCTAGAACTTTAGAACAGGGAGACTGGAACTTCTTTATTTATGGCTCTATTCAGACTGGACACATTTGGTTCTCCTAAACTGAACTGATAATCCAGAACTCATTTTCCGTCTGAATACAACCAAGTGGAGCCTGGTCTGGTACCAGGAACCGATCTCTGACCCATCTTTGGAGGTGGTCTCTGTTCGTTTCCAATTAGGCTGAGCTTCGGTTCGCTCTAGGATAGAGAACGATCCGTTCCTGGAGCGTAGCGACGGAACCGGAGCAGGAATGAAAGACCAGATGAGCGACGGACAAATGGAAACAACCTGTCTGCTCTATGCTGCTTCATGGTCTTACCCCCCTTCCCCTCCTATTATCACCCTCCTACCCCCCCCCCCCCTCTCTTCTTCCCCTCTTTCCTTTTCCGTCCGGTCCAACACCAAAGATTTTCAAACATGTTTGAAATTAATAAAGTTTGGCCTCAATTCCAAAAGGGGTTTATTCAGACATACCTTTGGTTTGTCTGAAGATTAATAACCCCTGTTGTTAAAGTAAAATATGTCCAACACAAGAGGCCCTCAGCTCTCATCTGTTTGCCCAGCTGTTGGACAGGACAAGTTAAAAAAAAAAAAAAAAAAAAAAATGGAAACAACGATTGTTGTTTTATCAAACGGGAGAAAGAGTCGGGCTGAAAACCCGTCTTTCCTGCTCTTCTGTGGCGTCACGCGCCCAGCGCTGTGATGTCCGCCTAAAAACTAGCTTGTGGTTCCATAACAGAATTCTCTAAAAACAAACCACCACCGTGAGACACAGACACTCATGAATGCAGACTCATTACAACCGTCTTCAACGTGATCCACATCGTTTCTCACTGTTGTCCAGACAGTCTGTCCGTCATGAACATTCATCCGCGTCCTTCTTAGCCGTCTTCCTGTCAGTAACCGTCCTGCAGCCGGACTCCACCGGACCAAAGCAGCAGTAAACGTGTCGAGCCTGACGTTGATACAGACGTTCAAACCTTGAGTCAAATCTAAAGTTTGTAGGACTTCCATTATTCTGTCTCTACTTTGCCTCCCCCTCGTATTTCCTGACCAATGAGTGAAGAAATCTTTAGTCACCTGGTTTTGTTTACAAGCTTCGGTCCAGAACAGGAAGTCTGCTTGACGGCAGTCTGGGTACAGACCAAACACACGGTTCAGGACTCCATCCGGACCAAATTGAGCGCACTGGAACAACGGATTTTCCAGTCTGAATACACTCTTAAATTTTCACAGTAAAAACTAACTAATCATCAAATCTATTGTCTCTGCTTGAGGAAAAGGATGTTTGATGTCTGGAACCTGTTCTGTTAATGCTCTTGTATTTTATTTTCACATTGCCATAAATTTATGTACATTATAACCGTTATGGAATAATCGTAAAATGTTGAAAATCTGCTCTGGTTCTGGTCCGTCCTTTCAGCAGTGAAGTGTTTTTATAGGTACGCTGATGACACACAGCTTTACATCGCTTTGACTCCTGATGAAGACTCAGCCAATGAACTGGAATTTGACTCCACAAATTGTAACAAACATTACCAGGCTCCGCCCATTTCTGTCTCTTCTGCACAAATGCTTTTATTTGTATCAGATCATGATCATGGCCTGCTCTGGTCTCACCCCTGAAAGAACATCTTAAACCTTCAGATTCTTCAGAACTCGAGCTTCCAGGTTCTTTTCGATGTTCTGGACTAAACCTTCTCAGTGGAATCAGTGGTTTGAAATGTATTTTGCTGTGAAAGCATTCAATAAAGTGGGATTGAAACTGAACCATCAGAAATCTTCCAGCATGTCCTACAGTTTGGAAGACGTAGATCCTTCAGGTCAAAGCGGTTCTTCTTTGGTATCCGGACCTGCTGTGAGAAGACGTGACTCTGGGCTCAAAGATTCCAGAACTTTCTTCTTTCATCTCCACATTTCTACAGTCAGAGCTTCATGTCTGCAGAGAAATGAATTCCTGCTGTTGTTCCTTCAGGATCGAACGGTTCTGTCACATCTGAAGGTTCTTTTGTTTCAAACTGCAGCAGAGCTCCTGATTTAAATATCAGGAAGGTTCTGCTTTATCGACCCGATAGTTTCTGAAACACTTTAAACCTGGGTTTGGACCTGTGAGACCCAAACCGCTTCCTGTCGACCCAACAGATAGAGGCTGGACTCACGTGGAACGCTGCTCAGCAAGTCGTACTTGAAGGTCTGCTGGTTCTGAGAGCCTGTCTGGTTCTGCACAGCCTCCATGGTACTGGCCTCCATCAGGCCCGGTTCTGCCTGGGTGGCAGGCAGCGAGTTCAGGTCATTGAGTCCATTTGGAAGTCCTGTATGTTGAACAAAACCCCTCTGCTCCACCTGGAGCTGCAGGTCAGAGGCGATGGGGAGGTCCAGGGGAATGAGCCGGGGGGGTTCAGAGAAGGGCGGCTCGCCGATGGGGGGGTCTGGAAACACACAGGGAACATCAGCTGCTGCCGTCACGGTGACAGCAGACCACGGCAGACCACCGTGACCGCAGAGCTGACTTACTGATGCTGAGGTCCATCAGGTTGGGCATCTGCAAAAACATCATCTGATGAGACAAATGAGATCAGAAGTGAAAGTTCTAGATGTTCTCCTCTGAATCCTCACCTCCTCCTCCTCCTCGGCCCCGTCTGAAACAAAGGTCAGAGGTCAGGAGGTTCACCACCATGTATTAGTCAGAACCTCTGGTTCTCAGCACAGGCCGTGGAGCTCACCTGTGACACCTGGATGCTCGCAGACTTCATAGATCTTGTACGGCTGCAGTGGCGTCTCCTTGGTTCCGTCGTACTTCAGCTGGAACTCACGGCTCTTGTTCAGCGCACAGCGCAGGTTGGCCTTCCATTTGGCCGGGTCGGGCTCGTCCACCCCCTCCAGGTACTTCCCCGTCTCTACAGCCCACGCCTGCCAGACACAGAGCAGGGGAAAGGGGCCCATGTAGCAGTCAGGGTGTGGCGCCGGACTCAGCATAGTTTGAGGAAGTGGGCCGTTCACCGTCCCTGCTGTCAGTTCTGAGCTCAGACAAGAATTGGGTCAGAACATTGAGAAACCAAAGTTAGTGTCAGGCAGAACCAGGGTCAGATCCTCTCAGAGGAACCGCTTGGACTCGAAGCCTCCGCAGCACTAAAGAGGAAGCTGCCACTGCGAAAGAGGAAGTGACATCACCATCTGCAGGTTAACAGGGAAATGAAACCGGGGGGTGTTGCCACACCGACATGTTCCGGCCTTTTGCAAGTTCGGCTGGATGAGCATGTCTAAGAACGGTTTGGACCGGTTCTACTTGGCCCAAACGCCTCAGACCAGCAGAACTTCGCACACTTTACCTTGAAGATGGTGTTCTCCTCGTCTGATACCGGCGTGTGGCGGGTCGCGTGTTTCCACGGGATCTGGAAGAGCCGGTGGTCCGGACCGAGCCACTGCAGACCGGGATACCTGCCGCTGTTCACCTGAGCCAGGAGCCATGGCTTCAGCCGAACCCTCCGGGGCTGGACGCTCATGCTGGAACAGAACACAGCATGAAGGCCCGGTTCTGGGGGTTCAGATTAAACACAACATGAGAAGCTGACACCAAGAAGAACCCTCAGGAAAAATGCTCCTCTGTACCCCCAGGTCCAGTTCTGACACTGATCCCAACAGAACTTCTGAGACCTTCTGTCCCATGGGCGACCTTTGACCTCTCCCTAAGCTAAAGCACCTGTAGAATCCTTTCCTGCCCCCAGTGGTCATGTCGGGAACTGCACCGAGCGGTACTTTCAGGTTGGGTCAGAGGGCAGGAGCTCGGTTCTGACGCATCATGACGCTTTGACAGTTCTGATTGGACTCAGCTAAATGGTCCCATGTTTTTCCCGCCGAACTGAACGGAAGTTCTACAGGTGAGAACTGTTTTTGTGTTTACTGGGTCTCCGGGATAATCCGGTTCGGTTCCGGTTTGATGGATGTCTGAAGGAAGAGCTGTGCTGTTCGGGAAGCCCAAATGAAACAGAACCGACCTCATGCCGGCTCCCGTTCGTTCCTCCACGCGTGCGTAGTCCGCGCAGACAGACTCACCTGCTCCGGTGACGGTTCTTCTGCACGCGGCGACAGGTAGGAAGAGCCGCGAGCGCACGCGGCGTTAACGCGGAGTGACGTCAAAAAAACAACAACAAGAAAGTTTACCGGAAAAAAGAAACGAGCGGAAGCGGAGACACGGAACGCCTTCTGATGACGTCAAGGCAGACACCGCGAAACAGAGAACTACTTCCTGACAAAATAAAAGCTTCTTTTTTTGAGAGCAGTTTCGATCAAACGGCACAAACCATTTCAGGTTACATTCATTTGTAAATGTAAACGGCTCAGAACAAAGCAGTAAACAAGAACAAACATTTCAAAGAGAATGAAAAAAACAATAATGAGGTCTGAGTGGAGTTTCAGCCCAAAGGCTCTTCCGGTCAGTCACCATGGCAACCGAAAAGCAAACATTCATCCGATTTGTGATTCTATTATGGTTTTGAAGAGGAACACGTGAATTTCTTCCTTTACTCGAATATTTTTATTGTCTTTTTAACTATTCCTTGGAGTGGGCGGGGCCTCTCATCAGCGGAAATGAGTCCAAATCCTGTTCTGACCAAAGTTCTGAGGACGATCCACCTTCAGTCAGGAGGAACCGCTGAGCTGCAGACCCTCCTGCCTTCATGCTGGTGGGGGACTCAGGTAGGAAGGGGACAAAGTTTCAGATCAGTTGATGCAGCGCAGAGGAAAATGATTCTCCAGTACAAAACATTTAGGGCCCTTCCAGGGCCCGGTTCTGGTCCAGATATCAGAGAACAGACTCAGAACTTGTCAGAAACTCTCTAATAAAGCCCACATCACTTCATTCTCATGACTGTAGGACGGACATCAGTTTCCTGGGTTACTCAGAACTCACTTGGGTGTGTTGTGGTGTTTTGGGTTTCCATGGTTACAGGCCTGTTTTTAAAGCAGTTTTTATTTTTTAAAAGATCAACATTTTCCATAAAATCAAACCAAAGTGATTCTGAACAAATCCAGCGGTGGGACTGAAGTGGAGCCTCTTCCTCAGGTGTTGCTTCTGCAGGTGAGTGGGTTCCTGCTCTTTGATTGGCTGGGCTGCTCGTCCATCAGGTGTTCCTTTAGTCCTTCTGGTTTCGTGTCGCCGTCCCTATGCGCTGTCATGTCCCTTCTGGGCTCACCTGCAACCTCAGGTGAGCCCACTGTGTCCGGGTGTGAGCGCCACCCTCAGGTTTCTCCAGGACAGTGCAGAGGTCTGACTGAAACGGACGGCGTCCGGCTGTTTCTCTGAGGAAGAGCTGTGACGAAGGCGGGGGGGGCATGGACGGCCTCCTGGTGTAGACCCCCTCTCTGCCATGCAGGCTCTCAGACGGTAAGGACGGTTCACCGTGTCCACTACTGGTTCCACCGGAGAACAAAGACTGGCTCTCAGAGACAGATGGATCGGAGTGCACCTGAGAGCCACAGAGGACACTTCAGTGACTGCTCTGGAAAAGACAACACTCAGCCTTCTCAGGTGAACTAACGTGCTATGTTCTGTCTGCACGCAGCCCCCAGGGAGCCGTGCTGCTGTGGGCGGACCGCCTCCAATTTTATGGTTCATTTAGAGAAGCAAGAAAATGTCCTCGTCTGTGTTTGTTCCAGAACCTGGTTCTGGAGGAGAACTAAAGTCTACAAGTTTACCTCACAGGGGACGAAACAAACACCTTTCACAAACACAGGACTGCAACAAACTACTCAGCTCATACCAGAGCTGCACGTTTCCCCACAGACACGGGTTCTTCAGGGTTCTGCGCTTGGCTCCTCCGGCTGATCCAAACCAGCACAAACAGGAAAAACAACAGAACCATCAACAAAACCACAGCTGAGACCAGAACCGCGAGCCTGCTGTCCACGTCCGCAAAGAGCTGCTGCTCCATGAACGCACCACGGGGCACTGAAACACAGAAAAGGCCCAGTCAGTGAATGCGTCATATGGTACAGAAACAGTGTGCAGCATAGTACAGTACAGTAAAGTACACTGTACTGTACAGTATAGTACAGTATGGTACATTACTATACTGTACTATAGTACACTGTACTGTAGTATACTGTACATTATAGTACAGGATGGTACATTACTATACTGTACTATAGTACACTGTACTGTAGTATACTGCACAATATAGTACAGGATGGTACATTACTGTACTGTAGTACACTGTACTGTAGTATACTGCACAGTATAGTACAGGATGGTACATTACTATACTGTACTATAGTACACTGTACTGTAGTATACTGTACAATATAGTACAGGATGGTACATTACTATACTGTACTATAGTACACTGTACTGTAGTATACTGCACAGTATAGTACAGGATGGTACATTACTATACTGTACTATAGTACACTGTACTGTAGTATACTGTACAGTATAGTACAGGATGGTACATTTCTATACTGTACTATAGTACACTGTACTGTAGTATACTGTACAGTATAGTACAGGATGGTACATTACTATACTGTACTATAGTGCACTGTACTGTAGTATACTGCACAGTATAGTACAGGATGGTACATTTCTATACTGTACTATAGTACACTGTACTGTAGTATACTGCACAGTATAGTACAGGATGGTACATTACTATACTGTACTATAGTACACTGTACTGTAGTATACTGCACAGTATAGTACAGGATGGTACATTACTATACTGTACTATAGTACACTGTACTGTAGTATACTGCACAGTATAGTACAGTATGGTACATTACTATACTGTACTATAGTACACTGTACTGTAGTATACTGTACAGTATAGTACAGGACGGTACATTACTATACTGTACTATAGTACACTGTACTGTAGTATACTGTACAATATAGTACAGGATGGTACATTACTATACTGTACTATAGTACACTGTACTGTAGTATACTGCACAGTATAGTACAGGATGGTACATTACTATACTGTACTATAGTACACTGTACTGTAGTATACTGTACAGTATAGTACAGGATGGTACATTTCTATACTGTACTATAGTACACTGTACTGTAGTATACTGTACAGTATAGTACAGGATGGTACATTACTATACTGTACTATAGTGCACTGTACTGTAGTATACTGCACAGTATAGTACAGGATGGTACATTACTATACTGTACTATAGTACACTGTACTGTAGTATACTGCACAGTATAGTACAGGATGGTACATTACTATACTGTACTATAGTACACTGTACTGTAGTATACTGTACAGTATAGTACAGGATGGTGCAGCCGTGAGTTTTTGGTCTGCCTGATCAGAGCTGCTGCTGATTCTGGGGGAGGTCCTAGTCAGACAGAACCCTCCTGTGATCCGGGTCATGACCTGGAGGTGGTGACCTGGAGGTCGTGGCCGTCATTCTCACCTGCTTGTCCTCTCTGTAAGACCTCCACATCCACTAAGGCAGAAGCTTCTTCTCCAGATTCTTCATCTCTGGCCACGACCTGCAGAGCCAACATGGAGGACAAACGGTAGATTCTGCATGTTTCCTCCACTCTGCTTCACTTTGGACGGTTGCTTTTCCTGACTGGAGTCACACTGTGAAGCTTTCAGTCTCTGATGCTTCTGCTGCTTCCATTTAATCTGCTCCTGCTGGGAGGCACTGAATGAGCTCACCTGGGGAGTCCCACCTGAACTCAGGCATCACTGGAGCAAAGCATGAAACGTGTTCCCGGCTTCATTACAGACAAGAGTTAAAGTCACCTGCAAAACGTGTCTGTCAAAAGCTTGCAGTTGGTCAGTTCTGCCGATCAGAACCCCCTCTTGGGTCACTTGGTACAGTCCAGATGGAGGCAGAAGGAAGTAGCGGATGTTTTGGTTCAGTCCCTGTTACAGACAGCATGGATGAGTTCTGTGTGGCGTAAGAACAGAACAAGATGTGTGTGGGGGGGGGTGTTTACATCAGAGAAGTCGGGGTCTAATGCCTGAACCTGTAACACCTGGTTCCCGTATGTGGAGACAATGGAGGCGGGGCTAGAGTTCTGGATGATGAATCCTTTGAAGGTGGTTCTGTTGAAGACCGGGGGGAACATATTCTCACCCAGAACTCTGACCAGAACTGTTGCCACGCTGTATTTCAGCGGATCGTCTACCTGGCACACCTGGATATAAGGAGATTGCAGGTGGCCTGGTGTTGATAAAAGTTATCTACAGAACAGGAAGTGATGCGTTACCATGATGTTGAGTTTGATGGTCGAGGGCAGACGGGGTCTCTTCACGCCTCCTGTTATCCTGAGCTCACCTGTTCTGTTGTCGATCACAAACCTGCCCCCCTCATCACCTGTGGGGTCAGACACACCTGGTTCACGCCAGCATTCATTCCATGTTGGACTGAACCTCACAGCGCTCCTTACCTGACAGGATGGAATAGGTGAGAGGACAGTTGATTCCTCTGTCCCCGTCCTGTGCTTTTATTGGACCCGGAGAAAACTCCAGAACCTTGTCCTGAAACTGAAGCAGACTCACCTGCTTAACATGACAACCCAACCTGAACCCATCCCCTGCCTGAAAGAACCAGAACTGCTGGAGTTGCTTCTAAACCCTTTCATACTCTGCATCCCCATTTAAGCAAGGCTAGGTTCCCATGGCAACAGGTCCCCCTGAGGCATCGGGGTCTCATCGGTAGGTCCTGTCAGTGCAGGAACAACCTGCTGATTGTTACGCTCCCACCACCTTGGGGGCATCAGAGAGCGTATTTCCGACCTTCAGAACAAGCTGCCTGCAGACAAAAACCTGCTCCCGTCAAGCTAAAGCAAGGGGTCAAACCAAACAAGAAGTCCCTCAACCGAAAGGCGTCACCCTGTTGACGTCTAAGCAAAAGACGTGAAGGTGTCTACGCTGCTTCCAGGAGAACCAACCGTGTTCCGGTTCTGTGAGGGCGCTGACCTGCAGAGCTGCTTCAGGGGTACCTGGTGTTTGTGGGAGATGTTTGCTGTGTAGACGGGGTTCATGCAGACCGGAAAACTCTGAGACACCAGCATGCAGGGCAGGAAGTGAGGGTACTGGTCATCCCCGTCCTGGACGTTTATGGTGAGGACTGCCGACACGTTGAACCTTTCCACGGTGTTCCATTCCTGGGAGTTTATTCCACAGGACAGTCACATTCTGGTTTGTGAACGACGGCGAGCAGAGGCCTCCAGATGGAGTCTGAGCTTTGCAAAGGGTGGAAGCAGTCCCTTACCTCGGCCCACAAGACGAGCTGCAGGCAGGTTCTGCTCTCAAAGTCCAGAGGTTTGTTCAGAACCACTTCCCCAGAGTTTGGCACATCGATCCTGAAGAACCACGTGTCTGCCTGGAGGCAGGAACGATGCTGGATGTCATCGGGGCGAATGTTTAGTGGAGCCATGAGAGGGGAACCTTACCGATGACCGATCGATGTCGTAGCGGATTTCGTCTCCGTCTGCATCCACTGCCTTCACCGAGAAAAGAACGGAGTCCACAGCAGCCAGCTGCAGAACAGAACCGGATCAGCACCAGTGTGTTTCTCTGGACCCGCTCCAGCCCCAATGACCCTCCTGCAGTTATCTGCTGCCCAGAAACATCAGCTCCTCTGTGGCTGTTCTGGGTCCCTGTACAACTGAAGCATCCAGACCTGAACCTGAACCTGAACCTGGACCTGGACCTGGACCTGGACCTGGACCTGGACCTGGA
Source organism: Oryzias latipes (assembly GCF_053564925.1). Taxonomy (NCBI): domain Eukaryota; kingdom Metazoa; phylum Chordata; class Actinopteri; order Beloniformes; family Adrianichthyidae; genus Oryzias; species Oryzias latipes. Next base: position 26,600,585 of record NC_136259.1, read on the forward strand.
CCTGAACCTGGACCTGGACCTTGGGTAAGACACTGAACCCCCCCCCCCCCTTGCCTCTGGTGGTTGGCGCCAGTGTTCAGCAGTGGAGCCGCCACCAGTGTGTGACTGTAAAGCGCTTTGGGCCTTGTAGGTAAAAAAAAGCGCTAGATAAGTATACGCCATTTATCTGGATCTGGATCTGGACCTGGACCGGAACCTTAACCTGAGCCTTAAATCTGAAGCTGAACTACTGTTAGAGTTTAACTACCCCTCCCCCCTCCCACCAAGTCTGGGGGTTTCAGTTCTGCTTTTGGTCAAGGTCTCTGCTGTGACTTCTGCCTACTGTCTGCACACTGACGGATGAAGACCATGGTGGCCAGTTGGATGCTTTACCTCGCTGATGCTCAGCGGTTGGATGCTTTCCTGCAGGAACACAGGCTTGTTGTCGTTTACATTCAGGATCTCCACTAGGATTCGGTTCTGAATCTGAAGGAATTTCACAAACCCGGAATGACTTTGAGGAAACACCTCTGTTTGTTCACCAGCATTTGTGACTTACCTGCATGACATCATGTTCGTAACAGGTGAGCTCTGCCTTCAGAACGGATCCGTGAACCTAAGTGGTAGACACACCTGAGTCAGTGGTTGAAGGGAAACCGGCCTGATGAGCATCCAGGTGTACCTCTCGGTCCAGGACTCGGGATGCAGAGGAGTTGAGTCTGATGGACCGACCCTCTAAGTAGAACCAGTCGGCGTTCCTGCCTGTCAGACACAGGCGGACGGGACGGGCTCCTGGATCAGTACCAATGCTGATGTTGGAGATGAACTGACCCTTTGGACTGTTTTCTCTGACCGAGGCGAAAATGTCCGAGCCGCCACGACACAGACCTGCAGGGGGCAGGGGGGCAGGCGGAGGATCCGCTAAATGGTTTCACTGATCCGGACTTGATCTGGAACCACACACTGTGACGAGCTCACCTGCAACAAGGTGACACGATGCTCTGACAGCCAGCTGCCACAGCAGCAGCCTGCACAGCCTCAGCATCCTCATTTGGATCGGTACCAGACCACTGAGCCGGGTCTGGAGATGGACATGTGAGACCTTCATGAGAGGGGAACAGACTGGACTGACCATCCTGATCACTTTGGTCTACCTGCCTGCTGGATCAACCACACAGTCTGCGTCTGTAGTATTATGCAGTACACTGCAGTACTCCGCAGTACTCTGCAGTACTCTGCAGTAAGTAACAGTTCTCTGTATCTGTGACCTTAAGCCGTCAGCTCCGGGGGTGACGTTCTTTGACTTCCTCACTCATCAGCCCTTCATGCCATGAAGTCAAACAGCTGATTCTGGTGTGGACAAAGACAGCAGTGTGTGATCAAGAACTCTATAAGTGGTCTCGTGTTGCACATTGGCGTTCGTGCTGTCGCATGGCGCCAGTGGTCTGATGACATTTCATTTCCCTGCAGTCCTTAATAAAGACATCATATCTTCTTCTTCTCCTTTGGGCGTTTCCCTCCAGGGTCTCCACAGCCAATCAGCTTCCTCCGTCTTTCTCCTGCATCCTCTACCGGCAGCTACCTTCATGTCTTCCTTCTCTGCATCCAGAATCCTCCTCTCTGGTCTTCCTTTAGACTCAGCATCTTTCAGTCTCAACTAATCAAATCTAGCCACAGGGGTTGTAATCTAGCCACAGGGGTTGCAAGCCAGTTACTTCTGTGCCGGTCCCAAGCCCGGATAAATAGAGAGGGTTGCGTCAGGAAGGGCATCCGGCGTAAAAATTGCCAAAATAACCATGCGAATCATCCACAACACTTTAGACATACCGGATCGGTCGAGGCCCGGGTTAACAACGACCGCCACCGATGCTGTTAACCTACAGGGTGTCGGTGGAAATTTGACTACTGTTGGTCGAAGAAAGAGGGGAGGCAGAAGGGTCCGTGACCAGAGAGAGAAGGAAAAAGGCAGGAACATAGGTTTGAGAATAGGGACTCTTAACGTTGGCACAATGACAGGGAAAGGCAGAGAGCTGGCAGACATGATGGAGAGAAGGAAGGTAGATGTACTGTGTGTGCAGGAGACAAGGTGGAAGGGCAGCAAGGCACGTAGTATTGGAGGAGGATACAAACTGTTCTATCATGGTGTTGATAGGAAGAGAAACGGGGTAGGAGTGATTCTGAAGGGGGAGTTTGTAAACAGTGTTCTAGAGGTGAAAAGAGTCTCAGACAGGATGATGAGCCTAAAGTTAGAAATTGAAGGGGTGATGGTGAATGTAGTCAGTGGGTATGCGCCACAGGTTGGCTGTGAGTTAGAAGTGAAGGAGAGATTCTGGAGTGAGTTGGATGAGGTCATAGAGAGTTTTCCCAGAGGAGAGAGAGTTGTTATTGGAGCAGACTTTAATGGGCATGTTGGTGAGGGCAACAGAGGTGATGAGGAGGTGATGGGGAGGTTTGGTGTGAAGGAAAGGAATCTGGAGGGACAGATGGTGGTGGACTTTGCAAAGAGGATGGAAATGGCTGTAGTCAACACTTACTTCCAGAAGAGAGAGGAACATAGAGTGACATACAGAAGTGGAGGTAGGAGTACTCAGGTGGACTACATCCTATGTAGACGAGGTCATTTGAGAGAGGTTAATGACTGCAAAGTGGTGGTAGGAGAGAGTGTAGCCAGACAGCACCGCATGGTGGTGTGTAAGATGACTCTGGAGGTCAGGAAGAAGAAGAGAGGGAAAACAGAAAAGAAGACCAAGTGGTGGAAGCTACAGAATGAAGAAACTTGTGAGGAATTTAGGCAGAAGTTGAGACAGGTCCTGGGTGGTCAGGATGAGCTTCCAGATGACTGGGAAACTACAGCAGAGATTATCAGGGAAACAGGTAGGAAGGTGCTTGGTGTGTCATCTGGAAAGAGGAAAGACGGTAAAGAGACTTGGTGGTGGAATGAGGAAGTACGGGAATGCGTCCAGAGGAAGAGGTTGGCTAAAAGGAAGTGGGATGTAGAAAGGACTGAGGAAGGTAGACAGGAGTACAAGGAAGCGCAGCGTAAAGTGAAGAGAGAGGTGGCAAAGGCCAAACAGAAAGCTTACGATGAACTATATGACAGGTTAGACACAAAGGAAGGAGAGAAGGACTTGTACAGGCTAGCCAGACAGAGAGACAGAGATGGGAAGGACGTGCAACAGATAAGGGTGATTAAGGACAGAGATGGAAAGGTGCTAACAACCCAAGAGAGTGTACAGAAAAGATGGAAGGAGTATTTTGAGGAGCTGATGAACGTGGAAAATGACAGGGAAAGAAGGGAGGAAGATGTGGTTGTTGTGGAGCAGGAAGTAGCCGAGATTGGAAAGGATGAGGTTAGGAAGGCTCTGAAAAGGATGAAGAGCGGAAAGGCCGTTGGTCCTGATGACGTACCTGTGGAGGTATGGAAGTGCCTAGGAGAGACAGCAGTGGAATTTCTAACAAGGTTGTTCAATAGGATTTTAGAGAGTGAGAAGATGCCCGAGGAATGGAGGAGAAGCGTTCTGGTTCCGATCTTTAAGAACAAGGGTGACACGCAGAACTGCAGCAACTATAGAGGAATAAAGTTGATGAGCCACACAATGAAGCTGTGGGAAAGAGTAGTGGAAGCCAGGCTTAGGAAGAATGTGGAGATTTTTGAGCAGCAGTATGGTTTCATGCCCCGTAAGAGCACCACTGATGCCATTTTTGCTTTGAGAATGTTGATGGAAAAGTACAGAGAAGGTCAGAAGGAGCTGCATTGTGTGTTCATAGATTTAGAGAAGGCGTATGACAGGGTGCCGAGGGAGGAGCTGTGGTACTGTATGAGGTCGTCTGGAGTGGCAGAGAAGTATGTCAGAGTAGTTCAGGACATGTATGAGAGAAGTATGACGGTGGTGAGATGTGCTGTAGGTCAGACAGAGGAGTTCAAGGTGGAGGTGGGACTACACCAAGGATCAGCTTTGAGTCCTTTTTTGTTTGCTATGCTGATGGACAGGCTGACAGACGAGGTAAGACAGGAATCTCCCTGGACAATGATGTTTGCGGATGACATTGTAATTTGCAGTGAGAGTAGAGAGCAGGTGGAGGAACAGCTAGAGAGGTGGAGGTTTGCTCTGGAAAGAAGAGGCATGAAGGTCAGTCGTAGTAAGACAGAATACATGTGTCTGAACGAGAGGGATCAAGGTAGAAGCGTTAGGCTACAGGGGGCTGAGGTGAAGAAGGTGCAGGAGTTTAAGTACTTGGGGTCAACAGTTCAGTGTGATGGGGAGTGTGGAAAAGAGGTGAAGAGGCGAGTGCAGGCAGGTTGGAGCGGGTGGAGGAAAGTGTCAGGAGTGTTGTGTGACAGAAGAGTGTCAGCAAGACTCAAAGGAAAGGTGTACAAGACAGTGGTGAGACCAGCTCTGCTCTATGGGTTAGAGACGGTAGCAGTGAGACAGAGACAAGAGGCTGAGATGGAGGTAGCGGAGATGAAGATGTTGAGGTTCTCCTTAGGAGTGACCAGGTTAGACAGGATAAGGAACGAGTACATCAGAGGGACGGCTCATGTTGCCTGTGTTAGCGACAAAGTCAGAGAAGCCAGACTGAGATGGTTTGGACATGTTCAGAGGAGGGATAGTGGATATATTGGTAGAAGGATGTTGGAGATGGAGCTGCCTGGCAGGAGGGCAAGAGGACGGCCAAAGAGGAGATATATGGATGTCTTAACAGAGGACATGAAGTTGGCTAATGTTAGAGTAGAAGATGTTCATGATAGAGTGAGGTGGAAAAGGATGATTCGCTGTGGCGACCCCTGATGGGAAAAGCCGAAAGAGAAAGAAGATCTTTCAGTCTCAACCATCTCAGTCTGGCTTTATCTCCAGAACCTCTAACATGTTCTGTCCCTCTGATGTCCTCATTCCTGATCCATCCTGGTCCCTCCCAAAGAGAACCTCAGCATCTTCATCTCTGCTTCCTGTCTTCCTCAGTGTCTCTAGGAAACAACATGGCTGCTCTCTCCACACTTTTCTCCACCCATTCCAACCTGCCTGCACTCTTCTTTTCCACTCTCTCCGTTCCTCTGGACTGTTGACCCTAGATCCTTCAGATCCTCCTTCCTCATCTCTTCTTCCTGTAACCTCACTCTTCCTCTTGGGTTCCTCTCATTCACACACATGTTCTCCGTCTCACTGCCGCTAACCTTCATTCCTCTCCTTTCCAGGGCAAACCTCCACCTCTCTAGCTTCTCCTCCACCTGTTCTCTGCTCTCACTACAAATCACAGTATCGTCTGCAAACATCATGGTCCGTGGTGGTTCCTGTCAAAGCTGATCTATCAGCCTGTCCATCACTATTGCAAACCCCACCTCCACCTAAAACTCCTCTGTCCCCCCTACAGCACACCTCCCACTGTCTTACAGCCCTCATACATGTCCTGCACTAACATACTTCTCTGTCATTCCGGACCTCCTCATACTTTACCACACTTCCTCTCTGGACATAAACTTTCTCCAGATCTACAGACCGTGTCTCTCTGACCTTCTCATCTCTATCAACATCCTCAAAGCAAAGATTCCATCTGTAGTTCTCTTTCTTGGCATGAAACTCTCCTGCTGCTCACAAATGTTCACTTCTCCTCTTCGTCTGGTTTCAGCTACTCTTTCCTATCACTTCATTGTATATAAACTTTATTCCTCTGAAATGAAGACATGAAATACTAACAAGAGAAAGAAGGAGTAGCTTTTAGCAACAAAAGTAACAACAGAAATCTAAAGATGCAACAATTCAGTTGAATTTCCGGGCCACAGTTTTGATTCAGTTCAATTAATCATTTGTGGGTCCAAAACAAATTTTATTTTTGAATTTCTGAAGTTCTTCCTTATTTTGCTAATAAGTGAGCAACAATGAAGAAAAGTTTCTACTAAGCCTGGTAAAGTGGAATAAAACTATAAAAATGTAAGAACTACAATAAATTAACCTGTTTGACATTTCAACCTAAACACACTGAAATTCATCCAAACGTTCAGACGGAACAGACGAGAAGTCCGGATCACCGTCACCCCAATGAACCAGAACCTTCGTCTACCAGGAACAGGAAGGAGGGATCAGAGCCTTTTCACAGCTACCCAATGAAGCATACCTCCCTCAACCAACACCGTTTGGGATGTAAGGCTGGAGCTTTAAGACGTTCTCAACAGTAAGAAGAGAACGTCGGATTCAGCAATGTCCCTCTGTAAAGTATGGAAATGCACCATCACACACCCCTACCATTACCCTGGAAGAACTGCCCTCTCCTGGGGGTACAAATGCACAGATCCTTCAAGGATCTAGTGAAGGGGAAGAGCTGCTCACATCAGAACCCAAACGTTCTTCAATCTGAGGTTCCATCAACAACCACCCTCTGCTCCAGAACTCAGAGACTGAAGAGCAGGAAGTACTAAAAAAAAAACATCCTGAAACTGAAATCCAGTCGGGTCTTCTCATCTTCATCATCCTCATCCTCATCAGCTCCTTCGTTGTTATTTGTTCCTTTGGTTCTTTTGGGTGGGGGGGTCACATGGGGGGTTGCTTTCATTTTTCATGGAGGACTGTAGTTTGATTCCACAGTGAGAGGTGGCGTCTGCGGCTGACCACGAGTCCCTGCCCCCCCACAGCCGAGTACTCACCTTCCCGCGTTACTGCAGGTAGCTAACGCCTCTCCATCCGGCTCAGTTCAGTCCAGACTTCAGCTCCATGTGTTCCTGTTTCTGCAGCAGACTGCAGCTCTTTGTTGGAGCTTTTGGGGGGGGGGGGGGGGGGGTCAGCTGCTGGGTGTGCTGCAGTGCATGCGTCGGATCGGGAGGCAGCTTTAGAGGGATTAGACGCATTAGGCAACTGCATAATTGGGCCACAACACTGAGGAACTTAAACCGATAGCAGCCCAGTACCGGCAGCTCTTTGCTGTGTTCTTCATCATCATGTCATCATCATCGTCATTCAACTTTTCGTTTGAAGTTCATCTTCTTTTTTAGTCTCCTAACGAGTTCTAGAAGCTGCAGCTCTTCTTCTCAGAGAACATCCGTCTTTCGTTGCGTTTGTGTCTTTGGTCAGAGTTTAGGAAACTGAAACTTTGTTCAAACTGAAACTGTCAGATGTTTCTCAGTCAGATGCAAACGGCTAGACTGCTGGTTTGAGCTCAGAATGTTGATCCATGGAGATCTGTAGATAAGAGACCTCCAGACCTTCACGCTGCACAACATGCATGCAGACGGCAGGCAGCAGGCGTGTTATGCAGACGGGAGGCAGCAAGCGTGTTATGCAGACGGCAGGCAGCATGCGTGTTGTGCAGACGGGAGGCAGCAAGCGTGTTATGCAGACGGCAGGCAGCATGCGTGTTGTGCAGACGGCAGGCAGCAAGCGTGTTATGCAGACGGGAGGCAGCAAGCGTGTTATGCAGACGGCAGGCAGCATGCGTGTTGTGCAGACGGCAGGCAGCAGGCGTGTTATGCAGACGGGAGGCAGCAAGCGTGTTATGCAGACGGCAGGCAGCATGCGTTTTGTGCAGACAGCAGGCAGCAAGCGTGTTATGCAGACGGCAGGCAGCATGCGTGTTATACAGACGGCAGGCAGCAAGCGTGTTATGCAGACGGCAGGCAGCATGCGTGTTATGCAGACGGGAGGCAGCAAGCGTGTTATGCAGACGGCAGGCAGCATGCGTGTTGTGCAGACGGCAGGCAGCAAGCGTGTTATGCAGACGGGAGGCAGCAAGCGTGTTATGCAGACGGCAGGCAGCATGCGTGTTGTGCAGACGGCAGGCAGCAAGCGTGTTATGCAGACGGGAGGCAGCAAGCGTGTTATGCAGACGGCAGGCAGCATGCGTGTTGTGCAGACGGCAGGCAGCAGGCGTGTTATGCAGACGGGAGGCAGCAAGCGTGTTATGCAGACGGCAGACGGCAGGCAGCATGCGTTTTGTGCAGACAGCAGGCAGCAAGCGTGTTATGCAGACGGCAGGCAGCATGCGTGTTATACAGACGGCAGGCAGCAAGCGTGTTATGCAGACGGCAGGCAGCATGCGTGTTATGCAGACGGGAGGCAGCAAGCGTGTTATGCAGACGGCAGGCAGCATGCGTGTTATGCAGACGGCAGGCAGCATGCGTGTTGTGCAGACGGCAGGCAGCAAGCGTGTTATGCAGACGGGAGGCAGCAAGCGTGTTATGCAGACGGCAGGCAGCATGCGTTTTGTGCAGACAGCAGGCAGCAAGCGTGTTATGCAGACGGCAGGCGTGTTGTGCAGATGGAACGCAGCCAATGGCGGTTTTTGACATGGGTGAGGTGGGCGGTGGCCCAGGGCGGCACATCATGGGAGGCGGCATTACCTGTGCCCGCAGCATTACACTTGAGGACACACCTAAGTCTAAGAGGAGACTTTCAGCTTCTATCGCACATCCATTCCCCTCTCCACACTTCTGGTGCAAAAAAAAAAGGATGAAATTACTAAGATTGAAACAACGTAAAACAGCGCCATGAAAAGGAATTAGGCAGAAGAAAAAACTGTGCTCAACCCAATTTAGACCAGAGCAATTCCCCGCTCCGACACAGCAGACCACCGCCCTCTGCTGCAAAAAAACTTGTGCCCCCACCTCTTTGCGGTAGTCTTTGGAACATAAGTCAAAAAAATTGAGAGGGGGGGCAACTCACCGGTGGCTGAATCACACTAACAGGTAATCGGGAGTCTTTTTCACTCCAGCAATCATCTCTAGGCCGCAGCTGCGCCTCCCGTCATAGAGACGGAGCCGCATCTGTCAGAAGGAGGGGAGGGGGGGGGGGGGGGGGGGGGTGAGCGCAGGCAGCGAGGAGCGCAGCCTCCATTACGCAACACCTGGATCATGGCGTGCTGTTGGATCACTCAGCAGCTCATGTTAATAATGTCAGTATTTACCAACTATTGTAGATATTTTTATGACGTGTCTTTTCTGTGGTTTAGTTGGTGTCAGTATTTGACACAAAGACAGCAGGAAATGCAGGAAAACAGCTGCACTTTATGACATCAGAAATAAACTAGAGTTTGTTTTTTATGAATGGATAGAGGTTTTTGGAGGATTTTTATTGTTGCTGTTGCAAAAAATTAGGGAGTAATCCCACTGATGAGTTCTATGATTTACTTTGTAATGTTTGAAAAGACCTAAAAATAGTATTCACATTAAGTTTTTTTTTAGATCCAATCCCTCTGATATTTTTCACAAAGACACACACAGAACGTCACACACCAAGAAATTATTGCTAAAAATGATGCAGCTCTAAAAAACAATAAAAGAGCAAAGAAAACGGAATAATTTGATTTGTTATTTCTCATTATTATTATTATTTCCAGGGTTTGTTTGTTTTGTCCTGCAGCATCTTCATATTTGTATAATTTTGCCAGAGAATATTTAATGGAGAGCAAAATATTAAACGTTATTTAAGGTTTAACTTGAGTTATTCTGGATTAATGTTCCTGTTTTATTCATATTTATGTTCAAAAAGTTCAGTTTAAAAGGTGTACAAGTTTAGCTTTAGTGTGTTTAGTTAATGTTTCTCTTCTGCTGCCCAAAACCTAAAGCGTCTTTTTAATTTAGGCCCCTGGGTGACTGAGTTTGACCCCCCTGTAATACCAGTCTAGAAAATCCATGCAGTTTTTGTGTAAAATGGACAAATAGAAGACAGGGAACACAACAGGATGGGGGGGGGGGGGGGGGCTCCTCGCCCAGGGAGTAAGTTAGTGTAGAACCGCCACGGCACGCAGCATGCCTGTTGCAACACGCATGCTGCGTGTCGTCTGCATTACACGGAGACGGTCTGTCCCCACACGGAGGGACACGCACTTCATCGTTTCCATCATCCCCTCTTCTCTAACAGAGTGGAAACCACCTGCTGAACCCTGTCAGGTGAGAATCCTGTTTCTGGTCTCAGGTCGTCGCCTTAAATCCTCATAGAGGGATCTGGTGCGCCTGCATGTCTTCCTTTTTCTGCTTCGCATAGGAAAGCCTAAACCCAGCGAGGTCTGGTTGATCCTGCCAATGGCACAAACTCCTTAAAAAGATGATCCAAAAAACGTTTTTCTTCCTCCTCATCTTCAGAAAGGTGTGAGCGTTAGTGTCCTCACCGTGGATCTACCTGCTAACGCACCTTTTTTCTCCCCTCAGTGACCAGTCATTAAAAACAGAACCTGGAACAAAATGGACACAATCAACACTTTATTATTTGTGTAGCACCTTTACAATAGGCACAACCAAAGTGCTGAACGTAAAACTAAACATAAATACAATTATTAAACAGTAAAATACAATGAGAGGGACAATGACAGCAATAAAACATTAAAGTCAACAAGCCACCAGATCTGCTGGCTGTAGTTAAAGGAAGAGTTTTCAAAAGTGACTTAGGTTCACAGACGGTTCTGGCAGAACCTTCTAGGGTTCAGGAGCTGCAGCGGAAAAGGGTCCGTGTCCTCGAGTCACAAGCCGAGTCCATGAAGGCCTCCAAAGCATTTGATCTTCAGATCTCAGGTCTCATGATCAGTAAATATGTAAAAAGTGTGAAAGACCATTTAAACATATAACCCTTGTGCTATCTTAGATGACCCCCCCCCCCTTCCATTGAGGTGTTCTCCCTACCATGACAAAGGTGGATAAAGGTGGAAAGATTTCATGTAATCCATGGACACCAGTGAAGATCACAAATCATTGAAGAAAAAAGGTTCAGAGCACTGTCTAGTGGGTCTAGATGACCCCACTCCCAACGTTAAAGTGCCTAGGATAGAACAAGGGTTAAGCATTGAAAGCAGCTGGGACACACCGCGAAACAAGAGAAGAGTTATGAGACCAATTATTCAGGGGCCTACGGGAACCAAGACCTCCTCCAGGAGTCACCTGGGCAGGGGGAAGGGCTCAGGTGCTGGACCATGTCAGAGATCTGAGAGCGTGACAGAGCGCTCCACAACAGCAGCTGGTGCTGTTACAACAGAGGGGTCAGGGGGAAAACCCTGACAGCCTTGACTGGCAATGAAAAACGGTAAAAACTGAGTAACAGAAGGAGTCAGGCACGACAAAACACAATGTTTGCAGTTGTCAGCGCCCCGCACACAACTGCAATTGTGTCTTAATTCCCGCCCTAACTACTGAAAACTATGTAGTGTTCTGGATTTTAAAAGCAATTCAGACACCATGCTCACTACTTTTTTCTTTCCAAATGGCAGGATAGCATGAGGGTAGCATTTTTGGTAAAAAATGTTCCGACGCAATGCATTGTGGTCTATATTCACCCATCTAGTGAGCATCAATGCACATTGGTTTTTCACAGAGACTTCTGGGAAATTTCTAGGTTTCTGGATAGTGAAATTGTAGACTCAGACACCATAGAATGGAGAACACTCTATATAGAGAACCATGGAGGGGTTAGGGGGGAATCCAGACACAGTCTTGTTTCCTGCATTTGACCCCTCCCCTGGGGGAGCAGTGAGATGCAGACAGGAAGCATTTGTTGGTTTAACCCCCAATCCGACCCTCCCTCCATGCTGACTGTTAAACAGGGAGGCTTTGGGTTGACTCGGCCTGGATTTGAACTCACAGCCTTCCTGTCTCTGGGCGGACGCTCTACCACTTGGCCACTGAGCTTTTCATAATAAGTCTGTATATTTACGTATGAGCCCCCCTGCATATCTACATATATACCTCAGACAACCTCTTTATGGATCTGATCTGCACGTTAACTTCCTGCTCTGATGGACTCTCTGGGAAAGTCCTGAACACTTAAGCTCCGCCCCCAGGACTGGGTCAGCGTGTGGTTTTAGTCTGCCACTGTTGTCCTGGTTTGTTTTCATCCATGAGATGAAGTTCAGATTAGAGACGACTCGATCAACAGAACATCATTGATATTTTCTACTGTGGTCACAGTAGGTCACGCGTGTCAAGCAGACGTCACGGAGAAAAACATCCTCCATGTTTCAGGCCCAAAGACATTCATCACGATGTCATCGTCACCAAAGAAAAGAAGCCTCCCAAACACTGGCGTAAGAACGAGGAACCCTCATGGTTCTGCTAGTCCTCTGGGCTGAGGTGTCAGGTCACTGCAGACCACTAGGGGGAGCTCTGCCTCCAGAGAACTTTGCTTCTGGACCCAGAGGAGCGGGCGGTTCAGGTGTGACAGCACATCATCTTCTGAAAGACAGTCCTGAACTCAGCGTTGAAGGCGGTGTAGATTATCGGGTTTACGGCACTGTTGACGTAGCCCAGCCATGTGACCACAGAGATGAGGGTGGGGCCAATATCACATGACTTGCACAGCACTTTGGTGACGTGGACGACGAAGAACGGCGTCCAGCAGACCAGAAACGCACCTAAGACACAGAGACGTGGTCACTTGCATTTCTGAGAGCTACGATTCCGACATGAAACTGTATCAGAACCAGAACCAAGAGAACTGAACTATGGGACATGTGTGTGTGATTGTGTTTAGTCTAGTGCCCCCTAATGGACTTAGACGGAACAACACCTTTGGTTTGCTTTGACTGATGAAGGCATCCCATAAAACTCGTTAGCAGCTCTAGTGTTTACATTCCTTTAACTACTGTAACTCTTTAACCGTCCGTGCAATGAACCGAATTCCAGCTGAGAAAAGCAGCTGAGCTCTGATTGACAGTGTGGCGTGTTTACATGATCAAGGTAAATCAGCTGATGTGGAGAAAAGCAGCTCGATCTCCAAGCTGCTTGTCTCCACACGAGAGAGTCACGAGAGAGCGAGCTATTCAGCTGCCACCGGCAACGTCTCCAGTGTTAAAGGGTTAATGAGTTCAATGTGCCCTCCTCTTCCTCCTCCTCCTCCTCCTCAGTTTACACTGCTTATGTCTTCTTCATGAAGCATGTCAAAGAACAGCTGCATGGAGTAAAGTTTGGTTGAGAACGTGTGGATGTTCAGGTCCAGAACAGCTTTTGGTACTGGTACTCACCAACAACAACGGGCAGGACTTTCATGGCCTTGCGCTCCTTCCTGCTGACTCTGCTGGTTTTGCTGGAGCTTCTCCTTTGTTTTCTAGCGCTGCTGTTCGAGCTGTTTCCTCTCCTCATCCGCCCTCCTTCTGCAGGCTGCTTATCTGACACACTGTTCATCTGCGCCGTCACCGGGTCGCTCTCAGCAACCACCGCGACTCCGTCCAGGTTCTGTTCTGCGTGCGAGGCTGTGCGGGTGTTTGTCCTTGGAGGAGCGGTGGGGCTGAGCTCGGATGCTGCTCCAAAAGCTTTGTTTGGCTGTTGTGGGGTGTTAGCTTGATGCAGAGCTGCACCAAAATGCAAAGAAAACGCTTGGTGACGAGCTGTGTCTGTCTGAGATCGGCTCCGGGCGCTCCACCGCCGCAGGCCCCGAAACATCCAGTAATATAAGAAAAGCATGACGGGGCAAGGCACAAAGAAGGAGCAGACCGAGGAGTACACCACAAAGCGATCATCCTCCAGTTTACATACAGCCGGGTCACGACCGGGAACCTGGTTGAGCCCAAAGATGACTGGACTTGCTACAACCATAGAAAGAACCCACGTGGCGGTGATGAGAAGCAGCTGGCGAGCGCTGAACCGGTTTCTGCTGTACGTTAACGGCACTGCCACTGCGATGTACCTTCAATGTATAGAAAGGAGGACAGAAAGAGTTTGAACTTAATCTGGAGTCTGTGGTTCAAATCTAGGATCAAACGGTCAAAGGACATTTGGTTTGGCGCTGACATCAGTCACCTCTGACCTTCTAAGAGACTTTTTAATTTTTCAGTCTTTAACCCTTGTGCTATCTTAGATGACCCCCCCCCCCCTTCCATTGAGGTGTTCTTCCTACCATGACAAAGGTGGATAAAGGTGGAAAGATTTCATGTAATCCATGGACACCAGTGAAGATCACAAATCATTGAAGAAAAAAGGTTCAGAGCTCTGTCTAGTGCAGGGGGGTCAAACTCATTTCCACCGAGGGCCACATCAGTATAGCAGCTGTCCTCAAAGGGCCGGATATAACTTATACATGTAACTAAATGTAATGAAACATACATGTAACTACTCCTTAATGCTAAACAACTAATTTATTTATTTATTATAACTTTTGAAAGTGACAATTACAGTTGCATAGAAAACATGTGTTTGCTTGTTACTCTATCATAAATCCTTTTAAATTTGATTCTGTCAGGTTAGGTTATATGGATAGTGTTTAAGTCCTAATGTATAGTTGCCCAATCTGATATTTCAAGGCAGATTCCCCCTATATATATATATAAATACACACCAATTTTTATTTTTATTTTAAGAAATCAAAAACTTTCATGCTCTCGGGGGCCCCATAAAATGACATAGAGGGCCACATTTGGCCCCCGGGCCTTGAGTTTGACATATGTGGTCTAGTGGGTCTAGATGACCCACCTCCCAATGTTAAAGTGCCTAGGATAGCACGAGGGTTAAAGTCCACAAAGCTAACTCAGGGTCAGGCAGCAGGGGTTGACATGGCCCAGGAATTTGCACTGGCCCAGGGGGCCAGTAGTTTTTGAAAGTCACTGGCCCGACACCGCGCACAGCGCGACCCGCTGCCACAGGCGGCACTCAAGCGAAGGACGCCGCAACTTTAGGGGATGTCTCCCCTGAAAATTTTAATATGGTGCAACTTGGTGCATTCTGGTGACATGTAGCACTTAATTCTACACTTTTCAATGACTGAAAATAGAGCATATCAAACTTAAATCTGCTCTAGTCTGTTTCAGATTGAAGAGAGCAGCACTGCAGTGTAGTAGGTAACACTGGTTAAGAAGTTTTCATGCTGCTTCTAAAATCGCTGCTATTTCACATTTGTTCCTAATCAATAGTTAAGTAATAATACTAATAATCAATAGTTAAGAATTTCATTTACTTTTTTGCTCTGACTGCCTTAAGGTTCTGCTTTTTGTTACTGTTGCAAAGTTACATTTACTTTTTAGTTACTTTAGTTACTTAATTAAATTAAATAATTGAAAAATGAAATACAATTAAATTACTAAGATCATTTAGCTTTTGACTAGAAATACTTACTGCTTACAGTGTTGTAAAGAAAAACAAACTGAAGTACTTTGACATTATACTGCATTTGAGTCTGAGATTCAGGTATTTGGAGTTGCCTTTGATTCTTTGACATTCAGCTTAAAGCTTAGTGCATACAGTTTCATCTTCAGTGCATTCATTAAATATCTTGCTGTCCATTAACTAATTCCACCCATTACTCCATCTTAGGGAGGTTTGAGAAACATCTTTGTGCGTTCGTTGTCTCCTTGTCCAACTTCCCAAGCTAATTTCGCCCCATTAAGTTGCTCCGACAGAGTGAACAGTGTTCACTCTCCACATCCGGAGATACGTGCACACCACGCGGAGCGTGCGCACCACGTGACCAAAACAATCATGGCGAACGTCAAACTTTCCAAGCAATGAAGACGAGGTAAATCTACACATTTTCGCAAAATATACTTTATTGAAAAAGGTGAAAAATATATTAACCGTTAGATATTTTAGTAGCCCGAGCGGACAAGTGAAAAATAAAGTCTTGAACTGCTCGAGAAACAGGACCGGGCCAGCAGGCAAATGGCTATGTCGAGCCCTGGGCAGGCAGGAGTCAATAACAGACATGAAATCATCAAAGGAGAGACGGGTAATCAGGATCCAGACAAGAGTCAGGGCAGGCACCAGGGTCAGGGTCAGGGTCAGGGTCAGGAGACAGGAGACAGGAGACAGGAGACAGGAGATCATGTCCAGCCATAACACTCGCTAATGAAGGCAGAGTGGCACAAACAACACTTCACACTGAGTGAGGCTCAGAGCAGAGTTGAAGTATGCTGTGGTTGATTGAGTGAATGAGAGTCAGGAGTGCGGCATCCAGGAAGTGCATGCTGGGGATGCTGGGAGCTGTAGTGCATTCAGTACTCTGGAGGCGGTTTCCGCCGGTGACCAGGGGGGGGGGGGGGGGGGGCAGATTTCTGACGTCTGACACTTTGTTCCCCAGAATTCCCAGAACCCTAACCCAGGTGATTGGTCAGAGGGGTTGATGGGATGTTTTTGGAGTGACCTATGTTGTTCTTCATGTTCTTCTTTGCATAGAAACAAAAGATGATGGAACTTTATTGATAATGACTCAACAAGGTTCAGTTGGAAGATAAAACACTAAACTTCAGGTCATCATGTAGAAGCGCAGCACGCATCACTCTGCCAGGTTCTTAACTACATTACCCATAATGCTGCAACAAGCCATCAAGCTGTGCAGCTTCTTAGTTTAACCCTTGTGCTATCCTAGGCACTTTACCATTGGGAGTTGGGTCATCTAGACCCACTAGACAGTGCTCTGAACCTTTTTTCTTCAATGATTTGTGATCTTCACTGGTGTCCATGGATTACATGAAATCTTTCCACCTTTATCCACCTTTGTCATGGTAGGGAGAACACCTCAATGGAAGGGGGGGGGGGGGGGTCATCTGAGACAGCACAAGGGTTAACAAATTGAACCTCACCTCAAAACATCTGGACATATTTCTGATTCCACAGAAAACCGGTTCCTGGCCAGTAACCAGAACCAGAATTCAGACATAAGATGAACTGATGCTTTCTGAAGGGATTTGATGCCTTTAGCAGTAGAGTTGTCACAATCTGCTTGTGGGTTTTGCCATCATGGAGTCTGTTTTCATTACTCACCTGTCCACACTAATGGCACACAGGTTCAGGATGGAGGCCGTACACAGCATCACATCCATGCTCATCAGAGCGTCACAGGTCAGGGTGCTCAGAGTCCAGATTCCTCCCAGGAACTACAAACAGAGCAGGGTCATGTGACATACTGACCTCTGACCTCTGTTTCTACGGTACCGAGTCACCAACCTCAGAGTAAACGTAGAGCGGCAACACCAGCGTGGCCAGCAGGAGGTCGGCCACCGACAGGCTGATGATGAAGTAGTTGGTGGGAGTCTTCAAGGACTGCTCAGTGAGCACGCTCAGACACACCAGGATGTTCCCCAGGAGGATGATGATGATCAAAGGGATGCCAAGGACCAACGCCGTGTAGTTGTAGTCCATCAGTCAGCTGTTGAACCTGCGGTGTCACTCTGTCCCTGAAGAACTCACACTGCGTCCCTTCAGAGGAAATCTGGAGCTGACAGACGGGTCCCTCCTCTCAGCTGTGGACCAGTGGTCGACCAGAACTATTCTGCTGCACAGATTTCTCCTCTGTGCTGGTCTTCAGGCTGCTGGTCCTCATGAGACCGTGGACGACGAGTACGAGCATCACTGGAGGAGGAAACGGGCTGGAGACGCCAGAAAAAGTCATTCAAATGTCAAATTCATTTAGACTTTCAGTATGAAGAGGAGGAGGATGATGAAGATGATCAGATATTGGTAATGAGGATGAAGATGATGATGCATCTGATGGCCCCAGAGCTTCTTCAGAACATCAGGTCCAGCTGGTCTGTTGGAAGCTTCATCACAGCGGCCGGGTTTCCTCCAGACTCGGCTGCAGACTCCGGCGACAGCATGAACGCTGCAGCCCGTTTGTTCTTCTGACTCTAAGCTCCTGAAACCTGAGATGTTCACCTGCAAGAGCTGCTGCTTCATCACCTTCACGCTCCATCTGAGCTCCACGCCGCTGAAGGTCTGGAAGCTGATCCAACCCCGGCAGGAGAACCGGTTCAGACGGAAATCTGCTTTCTGAAAGGAAACGGAGCTTCAGGAAGTCAGAGCTCCAGCTCAGCTCTTCACTGAGAACCTTTCTTTTTCTGCAGCTGGTTCTCCCTCCTCCTCCTCTCCTCCAAACAGCTTAATCTCTGTCCCCGCCTCTCACTCACTCTGCTCTCTGATTGGCTGTCTGTGAGCAGAGGCCCTCCTCCCTTTGTGTGACCGAGAACCTTCTGTTAACAGAAGCCGAACAGGAAAAGGATTGCAGTTCCTCAGCAGACCACCAGGGGCTGGTTCCCCGGCAGGAAGTTGTTTTTTTCCTCTCTGTGAATGTGTGAGCGGTCCGCTGATGAAAACAGCTGCCAGGAATCGGGTTACAGAATCGGGTCAGAACTCCGGTCGACGTTTTCGTTCCTCTTCATCAGCTTCTATCCGTTAGCCAGTGCGTGCTAGCTTCATCATTTGTGTTGGCGCGTGGACAGATGCAAGGATGATCCCAGAGGATGTGCAGATCATGTGACCACAGACGCCTCTTTGGTCTAAAGCTTCTCCTCGTCATGAAACTCAGCAGTAAAAAGTACAGATCTGTAGATGTCTGGAGTAAATCTTCTCAGATACTTTCCACAAAGACCAGGACTGGAGGTCAGAGGTCAGAGTGTCTTCTGTTGCTCCCCCCAAAGGTTCTGAAACTTCCACATGTTCTGTCTGCACTCAGGATGTCCCATGAGACGTTGTCCCCAGAACCTCTGGGGACAGACATCATCTTTGGACTTTGAATGAGCTTTTGGTTCAGGTAGGTTCTTCCTGTTCTGTTGTCAGCCGGGTTCCTTCAGACCAGCTGCTCCTCTGGTTCTGCGTTGATGAGGGAGAGAAGAACGTCCTGCAGATCAAACATGAACCTGGATCATAGCTTCCCAGCGTTTAGACGCATCCACATGGAACCACCAGCTGATCAACCAGAGTTACGGCTGTCTGGTTTCAGAGGACAAACCTCAGAACATTCTGACCGTCCAGAGGAGCTCTATGCTCTGTGGACGTGGACGGGTTCTGTGGTCTCAGACAGACGTGTGGATGTGCTGCTGCTGCACGTGAAGCTGTCATTAGCATTTGTGAGAGCCGCTGCTCTTCGGCGGAGCTTCATCCGTTATTCATGAGCGATCAGCAGGAGAACCTGGAGCTGCTGTGATGAAAGCACTGCTGCTCAGATGAGAAGTGCAGGGATCCACTCACGCATCTCATTTGGTTCTGGATGAGGAGCGTCAAGGAGAACACGCGCAGACCTGGACCCTGAAGGTCATTCTCTGTAGATTAGTTCCTGGATCTCATAAGTCAACCGCCTGGACCTCAGCAGGAACGTCGTGGCAGAAGGTTGAGGTTAAATTCCAGGAAGTATTTGAGAAGTCCGGAGCTTTGTTCCTCTCTGGTTCTGCAGAATCAGAACTTCTTGCACTTGTTCTGACAATACAAATAGTCATTGTATAGAACAAATGACATCATCAAAACAAACAAAAACAGATCTTTCTTAGAATCAAAGTTGTGGTTCCAGCTTGGAGGCAGAACCACAGGAAATTCTGGATATAAGGGTACAGATGCATACAGAAAAACGGATCTAGTACTGACAGTAACTGCAGTGTCAGTTCAAAACCACAAGATTCTGAAGTATCCAGTCGATCTGGAAGGAAATAGTCGGTTTCTGTCCAGCTTTGTCCGGTTCTCATCCTGTTGTGTTTTCACGTTCATGTGATGCAAACAAGAAGACGTCCAATCACAAGCTAGCTTTTAGCATGTCAGGACATTTGAACTGGCTGAAGGAGAACCACAGTGATGGACATGCATGTTCTGTACCCCTTGGTCTATCCTAGGCACTTTACCATTGGGAGGTGGGTCATCTAGACCCACTAGACAGTGCTCTGAACCTTTTTTCTTCAATGATTTGTGACCTTCACTGGTGTCCATGGATTACATGAAATCTTTCCACCTTTATCCACCTTTGTCATGGTAGGGAGAACACGTCAATGGAAGGGGGGGGGTCATCTAAGATAGCACAAGGGTTAAACATGTGGGGACTTGTTGTTATTCACAGCACTGCAAACAATCCCTGAATAAATGGATATGACAAACTTTATTTATTCACACAGAACAAAAACGCAGGTTTGACTGTTTGAATCTGTTCAGACATGAAAGTAAAACAGTCAGAGGAGAACAGCATCTCCACGAATATACAGGTTCTGAACACCAACCCAAACAAGCCACACCCACACCCACCGACACAAGACACACCCATCCAAACAAGCCACACCCACCCATACAAGACACACCCACCCAGACAAGACACGCCCACCCAGACAAGCCACACCCAACAACACAAGACACACCCATAAACACAAGACACACCCACCCAGACAAGCCACACCCACCCAGACAAGACACACCCACCGACACAAGACACACCCACCCAGACAAGACACACCCATCCAGACAAGCCACACCCACCCAGACAAGCCACACCCACCGACACAAGACACACCCACCCAGACAAAACACACCCACCCAGACAAGACACACCCATCCAGACAAGACACACCCACCCAGACAAGCCACACCCACCCAGACAAAACACACCCACCGACACAAGACACACCCACCCAGACAAGACACACCCATCCAAACAAGACACACCCACCCAGACAAGACACACCCACCGACACAAGACACACCCATCAACATAAGACACAAGCCACACCCACCCAAACAAGACACACCCACAGACACAAGACACACCCATCAACATAAGACACACCCACCCAGACAAGACACACCCACCGACACAAGACACATCTATCCAGACAAGCCACACCCACCCATACAAGACACACCCACCAACACAAGACACACCCATCAACACAAGACACACCCACCCAGACAAGCCACACCCACCCAGACAAGACACACCCATCAACATAAGACACACCCACCCAGACAAGCCACACCCACCCAAACAAGACACGCCCACAGACACAAGACACATATCCCATCCAATGACACACACTCTTATTTAGGAAATGCATCTTATCAATTTGTTTTGTGATGACAACAAATGACCGTGATTCTAATCAAGAAGGTTTTTCTGCTGTGAACAAACTTTATTGATCGTACAGGATCTTCACGGTGCAAGGCTGTGATTGGTCAGTTGGGTGTGGGCAGCACGTTGACGTCATTTTCCAGGTCCAAAGGCATCAGAAGAGGATTTCCCAGCTTCCTCGTCTCCTCCGCTCTGAAGGTCATGTCCCAGGTTGCTAATGGCACAAAGACTGAGTGGACACCGCCGATACCCCATGATGGATTGATTCACCATCTGTGACCTGAGGTGGAAACAGGCAACCTATCAGGGCAAATCACTTGAAATGTAATGGGGGGGGGGTAGACCCCAGACCACGGGGTTAGGGCTACAAAAGGCAATACCTGGAGGAGGCCCCCAGGATTAGCCCCTCCCCAGGGTGTGTCGTCTGATTGGAAATGAAATCAGCAGCCCCCCCCCTGCTGTTAGACGGTCTGTAGCTGAAGTCAGAACCTCCTTTTCACTAACAGAACCGCTCTGTCTTCAGGACTGAGTACCAGAACCTGGTCAGCCTGTCCTGGTTGTTGTCATCTTCCTCATCTTAGCAGATGAACTCCTCCTGGTGTCTCTGTGGAGAACTCTTCATGGCTTTTCATCTCCATTCTTTTGGGTTTGATCTAATCACACACCAGTGTGGCTCCACTGGTGTGTGATTGTGCATGAATGTCCCGGTGATGGTCAGAGGGGCCGTAGGCGCGAACTGGCAGCCACGCCTCTGTCAGTCTACCCCAGGGCAGCTGTGGCTACAACAGTAGCTACCATCACCAAGTATGAATGAATGATGGACACACTGTAAGCACTTTGAGTGACTTGAAAAGCGTAAATAAATCCAATCCATTATAATCAGAACCTGAGTCAGAGCGGCTCATGGTCCCACACTGCCATCTAGAGGCTTCTCTCAAAATCAAACCCATCTGCTTCCTGAAGGAGAGCGGAGTCCAGCAGGAACCAGACTCTTCAGGGGACGGCCCGGTGGACGGCACCTGCAGCTCTCACGGCAGATCAATCCTGTCCTAACCTGTCAGAAGATCCATTCTTCAGCGTGTCAGAGTTCAGGACTCACCTTGAGATGTTTGAAGTGTTGACCAGCTGAGGGGATGAGGTGGTGGCTTCCTCAGGCCTGCTGACAGGAACCAGAACCCCCTGTGAGCCCGTTTGATCTTTAGAGAACCGCAGCTATCGCGTCTCACCTGAAGCTCTGCGGCAGGGCGGGGAGAGGAGTAGAAAAGACCTGCGCCATCATCATCATCACCATCATCATCATCATCATGGCGGCCTG
The DNA here is from genome assembly GCF_053564925.1 of Oryzias latipes. Taxonomy (NCBI): domain Eukaryota; kingdom Metazoa; phylum Chordata; class Actinopteri; order Beloniformes; family Adrianichthyidae; genus Oryzias; species Oryzias latipes. The sequence continues at coordinate 26,622,590 of NC_136259.1, forward strand.
AACCTGAGAGGACTTCCTCTTGATCTGCCTCAGACCGTCGGAACCGAGGCATTTATACTGCAAGCTGAGGCCCGCCTGCTCGTTCTTGGGCCTGGTGTTTGCAGACCGTGAGGGTCCACGGCTGCAGCTGGAGGACGCCGTCCATCAGCTGACGGACGGCGTCCTCAGTCCTGTTTGTTGACGTTTGATCTGCAGAGATTTGAGGGGCAGTGAAGGACATCATGAAGGACAGCAGAGACGTTCCTCCCAGCCAGTCCGAGAACCGGTGGTAGAACATGTCGGTTCTCGATTTCAGGGAAAGAGACTCAGTCAGGACCTGCGGGGCGGAGGGGGGCCAGGCTACTCTGAAGGTTTTCGTCATGGAGGTCTTCGTCACAAACAAGGACATGTTTGTGCATGTCTGGGAAAATCATGTTGTGGGACCCCCGTTGTCATCTGGGGGCGGGGTTGTCTTCGTGGGGGACTCTACCACGTCTGTTAACGACCGACTCGTCTTTATCAACAGTTTTCTGCGCACGGTTCCATCTTTGGTGTGTAGGGTTCTCTAGGTTCCATCAGGACCCCTCTGTGGCCTGTTGGCGGGGGTCTGTCCTCTCTCCTAACCCTCCGTCACTCAGACTTCCTGCGTGGCTGAAACCGCGGTCGCCTCCAAACGTCCTGGGACGACCAGCCGCAGCAGAGCCTGTGGAGAGAATGACCTTGAAAACAGGAAGCTGGTCGAGGACGTCATCTACTGCTGCCAGCTCCGCCCCCGTCATACCAACGACACCGAGATGAAGGAGATGGTTTGGACCTCTGGTTCCGTCAGAGTCCAGCAGTGAACATGCATGGCCTGTCATGGGGGGGTCCTGGGGGTCAACAACAAACTGGAATGTCCAAAACACACTTTTGTTTTATTCAAGAAGGGCCACAGTGGCCCCCCTCCTCCTGAAGAGCCGGCGGCTCCATGGCGAGTAGCGCCTGCAGCTGTGGGGTCTACCACTGAGGGGACTGCTGAAGACTCCTACCCCCTCCTGAATGAGACCATGGGGAGGTTCCTCTAGCTGCTCCCCCTCAGACCAGTACCAGAGGTCCTGGATCCGGACACCAGTCTGCTGTGTAACAGCGTCTGACCGTTTCCCCTTTCACTGAAGAGCAGTAACAGCGTTCTGAGGGAATGTTCCATGAAGGATTCCAACGTTCCGTCTGACCAGGACTTTGGATGACATCAGCCTCACTTTGGCTAAAGTATGATGTCATTACTCTCTGATGGAGGACTGTGATGTCACGAATAGTGACGTCCTTTACCTCCCACTATCGTTTTCATGATGTCATCATCAATCAAACGCGTCTATGGTTCCGTGTTTTCCGATCCACGGCTGAACGCAGCAGTGGAACCAACCTTCCTCCCAGCACCATCAGGGTCCCGCAGGAACCATCAGACTTCCCGCTGCCGGGTTGGAGGCGAGTCAAGAGAACGGAGCGGCGTTCAACATTTTATTTCAAGGCGTCAAAATCACAGCGGAATAATTTAACAAACAGGAAGTGGGAGCGTGGAATAATTTAACAAACAGGAAGTGGGAGCGGGTCGGACCCCACTACAACCACATGAAGGCGTGGCGAGCGGTTCATCGGAAGTCCTCTGCAGAGAACATGCCCTTGGCGCGGCGCAGGATGGAGTCCTTGGACGCGTCGTAGGGGTGCTCCTTAGACGGGATCTCCAGCACCGCCGGGATGGACTGCACGTGCGCGTCGATGGCGTGCCGGATCATTTCTGCGATGAACTGGTTGATCAGGATGATGCCGATGTCGTTCCTCGCCAGAAAGCTCCTGCAGAGGAGGAAGCTCAGTTAGAACCACAGGAGACTGGAACCAGAACCAGTCCGGCACCAAACACTCGGACCTGCAGCCAGACCCGGGTTCTGGCTGAAGCCCCCGTGGTGATGACGTCATCGGACCAAAGGATCTACTGGGAACCCCGATGTCCTTAAGGTTCTGTAAGAGCCGTAAAGGAACGTCTGGGTTCTGGTCGTTCCTCCCTCCACCGGCAGGAACCGGGAAAGTTCCTCCGTGATTCGGTCCCACACAGAACTCGTTTCCCTTTGATGTTCCAGCGCTTAGAGGCCTCGCGCTCATAATGATCCCGGTCAAAAGAGCGGACACGACGGTGCGTGCATGCGTGCGTGTTCATATGGGGGTGGGGGGGTCTTACTTGAACGTTTCCTCGATCTCAGTGACGCTCGTGTCTTTCTCCACCACCAGGAAGTTCGGTTTCCGGTTCTTGTTCAGCTCCCCGATCCCGCCCAGCAGGAACCCGGTGCACGTGTCCTCATCACCGATCACGGCGATCAGCTTCCCGCGGCCCGCCATCACGCGCTGTTCGGTTCGGTTCTGTAGTCACGAAGCTCACGTCACGTGAGCAAGTCAGCTGACTTTGTCACTTCCGTTTCAGGCTGCTGAGTTTTCGTCATTTCCGGCCCCTCCCCCCTCGATGCTCGTTAAAAAACGTTTATTTTCCTGAAAATATTCCTTTGCAATCCGTTTTTAAATACCTGTGGAGGTGAACAGGGGCTCCATTCTATTTTCTGTGATCTTTTATTCTGCATTTAATGGATTCTATATATGCATGTCTATTGTACTGCAGAAATATGCAGATTCCTGCCTTCAGGAACAGATAATATGTACAGAGGTCACCATAGGGGTCACCATAGGCCTGTTTTTGACTGTTGGTCTGTTTTCTTTCTGTACTGGAGTATTTATGGAGCCACGACAGGCGCAATGCAGACTAGACACAAACACACCATTCTAGTGACGTATCTAGTATGTTTTCATCTTCCCTCACTGAAGAATAAAATAGAAAGAAGAAAACTCATTATCTGCCCCATTGCTGCATCGACAACAGTAAATCAAAGTCAATCAAACAAAGAGAAGGATTTTTACATAAATATCCTATTAGAGAATATTTTTTTATTTACAATATTTAATAAAGATATTCTATATTCTATTCATTTTTGTGTTTTTATGCATTTTTTTCAGAACTACAAACAGGCTGGGCTCTAAACTCATCTACTCAGGTAAACGAGATCAGCTGGGATGAAACGTTGAAAAGCACAAAGTGTCTGACGGGCGTGACGGGCGTCTAATCTGAGCTTTCTGGCAAAGCCAGGAGCCGGGGGTGTCTGTGTCCCTGTGGTGTGGGTTCCGGTCCTTGCCCCTGAGTGATGGGACTCGCCAAATTTCCAACTGTGGCCGAGCCTGGTCGGGCCATGTTTACAACACTTCTTGTGGACCCCCTCTTCTCTTGGGTGACCTCCCCCTGGGCGGGGACGGCTGGCCCCTGCCTTGCTCTTTTCTGGACCAGCCGTGGGCCTGGTGGGTGGATGTGATCGCCCGGGAGCAGTTGTTCTCTGCCTGCTGCCGTGTGGCGTTGGGGGGTTGTGGCTGCCGCTGCTGCTGCGGTGGGGGTGTGTGGATGGCTGGACACTCTCCTTCCTTCTTTTCACATTCCATCATCCATTCAAAAAGAACATAAACACTCACCTGAGCACAGGTGTTAGCTCACCTTTGCACTAAAATTATGCGTGATTGAATGAAATGTTTCACACTATTTGGTTTGAATGCATAAGTATGAGTATATGAACATTATTTGTATTGTGTACATGTTGACATGTGAACATTTTTTGGAGCCAACAGGTGTGTTATAACATGTGTGTGTGTGTATGTGTGTATGTGTGGACACGCCCCACCCTTAAAGACCTGTTTTACATCTGAACCTCACTGTAATGATTACAACCATCCAGAAACTTGTTGCTTTATGCTGCTTCATGGTTTTACCCCCCCCCCCCTTATAATCACCCTCCTACCCCCCCCCCCCCACTCTAACATCCCTCTCTCTTCCTCCCTTCTTTCCTTTTCCGTCCGGTCCAACACCAAAGATTTTCAAATACGATTAAAATTAATAAAGTTTGCCTCGATTCCAAAAGGGGTTTATTCAGACATACCTCTGGTTTGTGTGAAGATTAATAACCCCTCTTGTTAAAGTAAAATATGTCCAACACAAGAGGCCCTTCTTCAGTTCTCATCCGTTTGCCCAGCTGTTGGACAGGACAAGTTGAAAAAAAAGAAGAAAAAAAATCTAATTTGACAATTAAAATGGATTAAGAGAAATGCATTTTCATTTTCAAAATATAACTGACTGAAAATAAAATTAAAAATCATTCGTCCAAAAAGTTTTTTCCTTTTCTTCTTCAACAACACTCGTTCTGTGACATAATTACAGCCAAAATGCAAAGATTGGATTGCATTTTTGTCTTCACATCATTCAAAAAGTGGCGCATACATTTATTTCCAGTCAGCATTTCTAGGTAGCGTTTGGGGCATAATTTATCTTGTATATTAAACTAAAAATTCCACACATGGATAGATGTCGTTAATTGTTATAAAGTGGACCTCTGTCATTTTTGGAGGGAAACGTAAGAAAACAGGATCTGATGTGAGAATTGTCTGTTTTTTTTAATGTGACTGAATTGTCCTGACAGGAAGGGAATATAATTTAGGCTCTTAAAACACTTTTAATCTGTAAAACAAACCTGAATTACCAGTTTTGGAAGTTGAGGTAAAATCGATGAATTTTGTACACTTGCTCTGATTAAATGGGTTAAATCTGTAGAAATTGAACATTCTGTGAATGTGAAATCCAAAATGTTTTATCTAAGGAAAGTTCCTCACTGTCCATCAGGAGGACGACAGCCCAACTTCTGTAAAACCTGATGTCAAAGCTGTTTGGGATTTTCAGTTTGATGGGTAATTAAAGTGGATCAAAATCCCATTTAAAAAGAAATTCAATACCAACCTTCTGAAATAGACGTGAGGGAATGGTAATGTTTGTTTTTCTGTCTGCTGTTATTTCATGACCTGGATGACCTTCATCCTCTGTAGGTTTTCCAGGTGAAGGTTTGTTGTTTCTGATAAAATCATTCTGTAGTTGATGGATCTTTTGAATGTTTGTGTTGGAAGTAGCTACGGCATAATGGATGCTCTCCGTTCATGTTCAAAGCATTCTATCAAACATTCAAATGTTAGAATTCTTGTTTTATTGTCGTCAATTGTTCTGATCTGACTCTAGTTTGTGTTTTCACAGCAGTGTTGAACAGTAACGCAGTAACAGTAACTTAAACAGCCTCGAAGCGACAAACACGTTTTCACTAAGTAAACAATTGAAAACAGACTTTTAGTCTTTCAAGAGTCACATTCTAGCAGTAATGATAGAAACTTCTGGAAATCTCAGTGGGGTGAAGATGTTTATGGTGGTCAGCTGGAACTCTCAGTTCAAAACACATTCTTCTGAGCAAATGTGACATTCAGGGTCATTCTGTGTTTCTGATAATGTCCACTCAAAGTAACATCTTTATTACTATTAACAGATACGGTTACAACTCCAAACTTGAAAACGTTGAGCTCATTTCTTTGAATGAAAATGATATAATTTCTGGTCTAAACAACTTTCCCGATTAATACAGCTTGAAAATAATCAGCTGGACAAATGGCCCCCACGTGTTCTATCACCTGATAGTTACATTCATTCATGCAGAGACAGAACCTGAAAGATGTCTGCAGAGAAAGATTCCCATCAGACTCTGTTCTTACCTGCAGTAATAATTATGGATCCAAACAATCTGGCATAGATTACTGGCTGGTGTCTGATTGTCTAAATGCAGATGATATTGAAGTCAACATTCTTCCTTCTCCACTAACAGATCATAAAGCAATTTACATTTCTATTAAATTATCCGAAACTAGATCCCAAAATAAGAGAGCATACTGGATGTTAAATAACTCACTGCTTAAGCTAGACACAGTACAACAAAAGGTTTCTGAATTCATCTCTTACTTTTATAATCTAGCAAAAGAAGAAAACTGTTACGGTAAAAACTGGGAACTTTTTAAATTTGAAATCACTAATTTTTGTTAGAAAGTTTAGTTCAGAACTAAATAAAACTAAAAAGGCTAAAGAAAGCCAAATTATCAATGACATTATGACAATTTCAAAAAGAAATCCTGCAGAGTTATCAGATGATGATAAAATAAATTTGGCATTATTACAAAAAGAATTAGACAGTATTTATAAGAACAGAGCTGAAGGAGCCTTTGGAAGATCAAGGCTGAAATGGTTAAAAGAGGGGGAGAAGAATTCCTCTTACTTTTTTCAACTGGAGAAACGTCGTTCCAAGACAAATACACTACAGCAGTTAAACATTGAAGGCCAGATGACCTCTGATCCCAAAGTTATTGCAGATGATGTTAGCCTGTTCTACAGTAAACTGTCTGCCTTTGAACCCAGCGTAGATCCTGATCACTTCCTAAACTAGAATCTACAACAATACAGGCTTCTGAACGGGATCTCTGTGATTCTCCTCTTTCAGAAAATGAAATACTTTTCTCTATTAACCATCTTAAGAATAACAAATCTCCTGGACCAGATGGCTTAACGGGAGAATTTTATAAACAATTTAGTGATAAAATGAGCCCCTTTCTGACACAGGTATTTGTAGAGAGCATAGAAAAAGGCTTCCTTCCTCCAACATTAAATCAAGGCGTTCTTACTCTGATACCCAAACCCAAAAAAGATGGACTTCTCATTGACAACTGGCGTCCCGTATATCTATTAAATAATGACTACAAGATTCTTGCATCTGTCTTTGCAAAGAGACTTAAATCTGTTCTAAACTCAGTTATTGCAGAGACACAATCAGGATTCAGACACATCTCCAATAACATTGGTCTAGTTCTTGATATTCTAGATTCCTCACACCTGATCTCTGATGACAGTTGATTCTCTTTTTAGACTTTTATAAAGCGTTTGACTCTGTTAATCATCATTTTATCTTCAGCTGTCTTCATACATTTCTTCTGTAATACAGTTAAAACTCTGTATGCTAATGCTAACTGTTCTGTCAAACTAAAAAATGCCCCCCCCCAGATTCAATCCCAATAGAGGAATCAGATGGGGGGGGGGGTCCTATTTCACCGTATCTTTTTCTTCTAGTTACCCAAACTCTTGCTGATTGTATCAATATTCATAAATTAAAAGGCGTCTCAGTTCTTAATAAAGAAATGTTAATGAGTCAGTTTGCTGATGACACGACTCTCTTCTTCAGAGACAGCAGTCAGGTTTCCTGATCTCTGAACCGTATCCAGTCTGTCTCTGATGTCTCAGGTCTACGTCTCAGTCTGAACAAATAAGAACTTCTTTCTGTTGAAGATTGTGCTTTAGAATCTGCAACAGTCCTGTAATAGAAACTGTAACATATTTAGGCGTTAATATTTCCAAAAGTAGTTTAGAAAGATGCTCATTAAATTTCCCTCCCCCTCATTGATGAAGCCAAAAAACGTTTGAACCAAAGGCTTCAGAGAGACCAGAGTCTGAGGAAGGATTCACTCTCCACAGCAGAGGGGATTTCTAGACTGACTAATTCTGGACAATCAGACTCTGAAATCTATTGATCAAATGCTGCTAAACTTCATCTGGAAAAACCGGATTCATTATTTAAAAAATCTGTATTAATGAACTCCTATGAAAAAGGAGGCCTAAATTTTCTTGATCTTACTACTTTAAATAATACTTTTAAAATAAACTGGATGATATTTCAAAAATCCACTCTCCATTTGGAATATTTTCCCTCGTCACATGTTTGCTAAAGTAGCTTTTCTCCATTTTCTTCTGCTTTGTGATTATAATATCGACAGAATCCCAGTGAAAATCTCTGCTTTTCACAGATTCTTCTTTCTTATCTATAAACACAACTTTTCTCCTCATAAGTTTTTTATTTGGAATAACAGAGATATCCTTTACAAGAACAAATCTTTATTTTACAATCATTGGTTTGACAATAATATCCTACTGGGGACGCCGTTCCTACTGAATCTGTGAACTCTTTAAAAATACTGTACTTGATGCAAATATTCCCTTCATGTCTCTAAGTGACACTAATGTTGGAAAATCTTGTTTCAACTAAAGAATAACAAGATCATCCGTGTTTCAGCTAAACGTCATTTCTGTTCCTCTGCTGTTTTCTATTGGAGAACATTTATTCCTGACTCGTCCTGGAAAAATGTTTGGACCCTGAATCAGAAATGATTAATTAATAACAAGATGAGAGACGTCTGCTACAAACGTCTACATAGAATCTACCCCATAATCAATACATGCTCAGATAGAAGAAAACTATTGACTAAGTAAACAGGAAGTGTAGCGAAACAGACCGGAAGTCGCTTGGAAGGCCTGAAAGGCACCGCCCACCAGCCTACGTCAGCAGTCACGTGAAGGATCATCTTCCGGAAGAATGGTGAGTTCGCTCTCTGTCTCCGTGCCGCTTTTCCGAACCGAACCTCACCGAACCTCACGTGTGTTGTGTGCAGAGCACGGCGGCGCTGACGGCGGGTCTGGACCGGATCCCGGACCAGCTCGGGTACTTGGTGATCAGCGAGGACGGAGTTCTGGCGGTAAGTAGTATCCGGGCCCAGCTTTGTTACCGAACCGAACCTGAGCAGGCTCACCTGTGCAGTCGGCAGGTGAGCTGGAGAACGACGAGCACACGGCGAGCGTCATAATGCAGATGGTCCGGACCGCGAACCGCTTCCGGTTATCTGGATCTGCGGACCACTTCCGGTCACCCGGATCCGAGGACGTCCCGTTTAAGCGCATGTCCGGTAAGTCACACCTGACAGGTGAGCTCGGCTGGTGATGCCCCGCCCTGACTCGGTTCTGTTCGCAGTGGTTCTGGAGGACTTCGTCTTGGCGGTGACCGTTTCCGGTCAGAAGGTGTTTGTGGTCAAACGTCAGCACGCGCATCCTGAGCACGTCACAGCGTGAAGGCGGGGCCAGGCGGAGAGGACGACAGTCCACCTTTGGACCGAGTCGGAACCGACTTGCTCAGTAATGAACTGATGTGACCCACCAATCGCACAGAACTGGAGCAAGTTCTCTAAACAGTTTCGGTTCTGTTTGGATCATTGGACAGAACCCAGTTACGTTTAGGTTCTGGACCTTTACAGAACAAGGTCAGCTACAGTGGTTCTGAAGGCAGAGCGGAAGACCGATCCTGCAAAGGTTCTGCTGCATGTTTTGGATTCTGAAATAAAATCTTCATCTCCCAAAGAAACCAGATTTTCTGTCAGAACTTGTCATTTAAATAAAGTTTTAATGTTTTGAAAACTGATTCAAATAAACATACGAAAACCTGAAGTTTGTCTGATCCTTAACCAGATTCAGTTCTGAGACCGGTCTGGTCTAGAGTCTGCAGGTTCTGGTTCAGAACAAAGCCCACCAGCGTGACAAGAAAAAGCTTTATTGCGTCATCTTCTTCATCTCTTCTTCACATTAGGCAGGAATGACGGGGGCGCCGGTCCGGCTGTGGAATGACTCGTCACCTGCCCAGGTAGCTCTCACCTGCCCCAAGCCCCACCCCTCTCCCAAAACATCCTGTCACATGATCTGGATTTAAAACATGCGCATAAAAGAACAAACACCGGCAGAAGAAGAAGAGGATGATGGGAAACCTCAGAGTCTGTGACATCACTTCCTTCTACAGCTATAATTTAAAAAAAGAAAAAAAAAACAGGAACAGTCTGGCGGAAGGCTCCTCCTCTTCCTCTGTACACGGTGACATCATCAGTCAGCTGCTTAGCGTTTGGACAACTCATTGGACAGCCAGTCCAGCCCCTCGTACAGACCGGTCCCCTGAGTGGCACAGGTGGCCTGGACGTGCCACTGCAACACACAAACACACACATGTCAGGAGGAGCGGTTCTGACCCACGTCTGCTTAAGATCCCCCCCCATGGTTCTGGCTCCATAAGTCAGGGGGGCCAAAGGGGTGGAGCTGTTCTGACCCACGTCTGCTTAAGCCCCCCCCCCCCCCCCATGGTTCTGGCTCCATGAGTCAGGGGGCCAAAGGGGTGGAGCGGTTCTGACCCACGTCTGCTTAAGATCCCCCCCAATGGTTCTGGCTCCATGAGTCAGGGGGCCAAAGGGGTGGAGCGGTTCTGACCCACGTCTGCCCAAGGCCCCCCCCCCATGGTTCTGGCTACATGAGTCAGGGGGCCAAAGGGGTGGAGCGGTTCTGACCCACGTCTGCCCAAGGCCCCCCCCCATGGTTCTGGCTACATGAGTCAGGGGGCCAAAGGGGTGGAGCGGTTCTGACCCACGTCTGCTTAAGCCCCCCCCCCATGGTTCTGGCTCCATGAGTCAGGGGGCCAAAGGGGTGGAGCGGTTCTGACCCACGTCTGCCCAAGGCCCCCCCCCATGGTTCTGGCTACATGAGTCAGGGAGCCAAAGGGGTGGAGCGGTTCTGACCCACGTCTGCTTAAGGCCCCCCCCCATGGTTCTGGCTCCATGAGTCAGGGGGCCAAAGGGGTGGAGCGGTTCTGACCCAAGTTTGCTTAAGGCCCCCCCCCATGGTTCTGGCTCCATGAGTCAGGGGGCCAAAGGGGTGGAGCGGTTCTGACCCACGTGTGCTTAAGGCCCCCCTCCATAGGGTTCTGGCTCCATGAGTCAGGGGGCCAAAGGGGTGGAGCGGTTCTGACCCACGTTTGCTTAAGGCCCCCCCCCATAGGGTTCTGGCTCCATGAGTCAGGGGGCCAAAGGGGTGGAGCGGTTCTGACCCACGTTTGCTTAAGGCCCCCCCCCCCATGGTTCTGGCTCCATGAGTCAGGGGGCCAAAGGGGTGGAGCGGTTCTGACCCACGTTTGCTTAAAGCCCCCCCCCATGGTTCTGGCTACATGAGTCAGGGGGCCAAAGGGGTGGAGCGGTTCTGACCCACGTCTGCTTAAGCCCCCCCCCCATGGTTCTGGCTCCATGAGTCAGGGGGCCAAAGGGGTGGAGCGGTTCTGACCCACGTCTGCCCAAGGCCCCCCCCCATGGTTCTGGCTACATGAGTCAGGGAGCCAAAGGGGTGGAGCGGTTCTGACCCACGTCTGCTTAAGGCCCCCCCCCATGGTTCTGGCTCCATGAGTCAGGGGGCCAAAGGGGTGGAGCGGTTCTGACCCAAGTTTGCTTAAGGCCCCCCCCCATGGTTCTGGCTCCATGAGTCAGGGGGCCAAAGGGGTGGAGCGGTTCTGACCCACGTGTGCTTAAGGCCCCCCCCCCTAGGGTTCTGGCTCCATGAGTCAGGGGGCCAAAGGGGTGGAGCGGTTCTGACCCACGTCTGCCCAAGGCCCCCCCCCATGGTTCTGGCTACATGAGTCAGGGGGCCAAAGGGGGTGGAGCGGTTCTGACCCACGTGTGCTTAAGCCCCCCCCCCCCCCCCCCCTAGGGTTCTGGCTCCATGAGTCAGGGGGCCAAAGGGGTGGAGCGGTTCTGACCCACGTGTCCTTAAGGCCCCCCCCCCTAGGGTTCTGGCTCCATGAGTCAGGGGGCCAAAGGGGTGGAGCGGTTCTGACCCACGTCTGCTTAAGCCCCCCCCCTAGGGTTCTGGCTCCATGAGTCAGGGGGCCAAAGGGGTGGAGCGGTTCTGACCCACGTCTGCCCAAGGCCCCCCCCCATGGTTCTGGCTACATGAGTCAGGGGGCCAAAGGGGGTGGAGCGGTTCTGACCCACGTGTGCTTAAGCCCCCCCCCCCCCCCCCCCTAGGGTTCTGGCTCCATGAGTCAGGGGGCCAAAGGGGTGGAGCGGTTCTGACCCACGTGTGCTTAAGGCCCCCCCCCCTAGGGTTTTGGCTCCATGAGTCAGGGGGCCAAAGGGGTGGAGCGGTTCTGACCCACGTCTGCCCAAGGCCCCCCCCCATGGTTCTGGCTACATGAGTCAGGGGGCCAAAGGGGTGGAGCGGTTCTGACCCACGTTTGCTTAAGCCCCCCCCCCCATGGTTCTGGCTACATGAGTCAGGGGGCCAAAGGGGTGGAGCGGTTCTGACCCACGTCTGCTTAAGCCCCCCCCCCATGGTTCTGGCTCCATGAGTCAGGGGGCCAAAGGGGTGGAGCGGTTCTGACCCACGTCTGCCCAAGGCCCCCCCCCATGGTTCTGGCTACATGAGTCAGGGGGCCAAAGGGGTGGAGCGGTTCTGACCCACGTCTGCTTAAGCCCCCCCCCCATGGTTCTGGCTCCATGAGTCAGGGGGCCAAAGGGGTGGAGCGGTTCTGACCCACGTCTGCTTAAGCCCCCCCCCCCTAGGGTTCTGGCTCCATGAGTCAGGGGGCCAAAGGGGTGGAGCGGTTTTGACCCACGTGTGCTTAAGGCCCCCCCCCCTAGGTTTCTGGCTCCATGAGTCAGGGGGCCAAAGGGGTGGAGCGGTTCTGACCCACGTGTGCTTAAGGCCCCCCCCCATAGGGTTCTGGCTCCATGAGTCAGGGGGCCAAAGGGGTGGAGCGGTTCTGACCCACGTGTGCTTAAGGCCCCCCCCCTAGGGTTCTGGCTCCATGAGTCAGGGGGCCAAAGGGGTGGAGCGGTTCTGACCCACGTGTGCTTAAGCCCCCCCCCCATGGTTTTGGCTCCATGAGTCAGGGGGCCAAAGGGGTGGAGCGGTTCTGACCCACGTGTGCTTAAGCCCCCCCCCCCCCCCCCCCCCCATGGTTCTGGCTCCATGAGTCAGGGGGCCAAAGGGGTGGAGCGGTTCTGACCCACGTTTGCTTAAGCCCCCCCCCTCATGGTTCTGGCTCCATGAGTCAGGGGGCCAAAGGGGTGGAGCGGTTCTGACCCACGTTTGCTTAAGCCCCCCCCCCCATGGTTCTGGCTCCATGAGTCAGGGGGCCAAAGGGGTGGAGCGGTTCTGACCCACGTTTGCTTAAGCCCCCCCCCCATGGTTCTGGCTCCATGAGTCAGGGGGCCAAAGGGGTGGAGCGGTTCTGACCCACGTGTGCTTAAGGCCCCCCCCCCCCCCCCCATGGTTTTGGCTCCATGAGTCAGGGGGCCAAAGGGGTGGAGCGGTTCGGACCCACGTTTGCTTAAGCCCCCCCCCCCATGGTTCTGGCTCCATGAGTCAGGGGGCCAAAGGGGTGGAGCGGTTCTGACCCACGTTTGCTTAAGCCCCCCCCCCCATGGTTCTGGCTCCATGAGTCAGGGGGCCAAAGGGGTGGAGCGGTTCTGACCCACGTGTGCTTAAGGCCCCCCCCCCCCCATGGTTTTGGCTCCATGAGTCAGGGGGCCAAAGGGGTGGAGCGGTTCTGACCCACGTTTGCTTAAGCCCCCCCCCCCCCATGGTTCTGGCTCCATGAGTCAGGGGGCCAAAGGGGTGGAGCGGTTCTGACCCACGTTTGCTTAAGCCCCCCCACCCATGGTTCTGGCTCCATGAGTCAGGGGGCCAAAGGGGTGGAGCGGTTCTGACCCACGTTTGCTTAAGCCCCCCCACCCATGGTTCTGGCTCCATGAGTCAGGGGGCCAAAGGGGTGGAGCGGTTCTGACCCACGTTTGCTTAAGCCCCCCCCCCCATGGTTCTGGCTCCATGAGTCAGGGGGCCAAAGGGGTGGAGCGGTTCTGACCCACGTTTGCTTAAGCCCCCCCCCCCATGGTTCTGGCTCCATGAGTCAGGGGGCCAAAGGGGTGGAGCGGTTCTGACCCACGTGTGCTTAAGGCCCCCCCCCCCCCCATGGTTTTGGCTCCATGAGTCAGGGGGCCAAAGGGGTGGAGCGGTTCTGACCCACGTGTGCTTAAGCCCCCCCCCCCCCCCCCCCCCACGTGTGCTTAAGGCCCCCCCCCTAGGGTTCTGGCTCCATGAGTCAGGGGGCCAAAGGGGTGGAGCGGTTCTGACCCACGTGTGCTTAAGGCCCCCCCCCCCCCTAGGGTTCTGGCTCCATGAGTCAGGGGGCCAAAGGGGTGGAGCGGTTCTGACCCACGTGTGCTTAAGGCCCCCCCCCTAGGGTTCTGGTTCCATGAGTCAGGGGGCCAAAGGGGTGGAGCGGTTCTGACCCACGTGTGCTTAAGGCCCCCCCCCTAGGGTTCTGGCTCCATGAGTCAGGGGGCCAAAGGGGTGGAGCGGTTCTGACCCACGTGTGCTTAAAGCCCCCCCCCCCCCCCCCCCCCATGGTTCTGGCTCCATGAGTCAGGGGGCCAAAGGGGTGGAGCGGTTCTGACCCACGTTTGCTTAAGCCCCCCCCCCCCCATGGTTCTGGCTCCATGAGTCAGGGGGCCAAAGGGGTGGAGCGGTTCTGACCCACGTCTGCTTAATGCCCCCCCCCCCCATGGTTCTGGCACGTCCAAAGTCTTCCCAGTCTGAATCGTGATGAAGCCGTCCTCTAGGACAGTGTTTTTCAACCTTTTCTGAGCCACGGCACACTTTAACCTTAAAAAAATCCCGCGGCACACCAGCATCCAAAAATTAAAAAAAAGGAGAAACTCATAGTCTGTATTGATCTACAGCCCCTCCCTCCACAATCTCACATGCATTTTTGAGATAATTGTTACAGAAAAAGCTGGAAACTGCAGCTGTTTTTTTTTTTTTCTAAAAGATGCAATAAAAGTTAAGTTAGAAGATTTAAAAACAATTTGTGTGTTCGTTAGTTTCAAGACGTTTAACAACAGATCTCCTTTTGCGCTGTCCCTCTCACAACCCAATGCATCATGGGAAATGTAGTGCATAAAACGGCCGAAGATCGGTTTTCGGAGCTTCATGGTTTTGTTCACTTGTTCCACGGTCTGATACCGGATTCTGTGGAAAGCTACACCGCTAAAGACGAGCTTTAGCTGGTATTTTTGTTAGAACTGAGCGACTTTATCAGCAGAATCAGAACAAGGAAGTGAAGACTTTAACCACTTCTGATTGGTCAGACCGATGACATGTGATTAACCCGCCCAACACGGGACTTTTCCAAAATACAGCCGAAGGTGCAGCTGAATCGCGGTACGTCATTCTTATCAAAATGTCTTTAATAAAATAAAATAAACGCAAAGAAAAGGTATTTTACGATCTTTTATATTCCTAACTCCTTAGTGTTTTATCAGGGCCTGTTTGGATGAACACAGAGCAAAAATCCTGGAGATGGGAAATGTTTTTAGATCAGTTAATGAGGGCAATTTCCCACGGCACACTAGTGTGCCGCGGCACACTGGTTGAAAAACACTGCTCTAGGACATAGTTCCTGCAGAGCGGCAGGAGCTCATCACAAACTCACCCTCCTTAGAACCGATTTTATGTTTAGTACATTTAGTGAAACCTGTTGAGACGACTGTGTACTAATGTTGGACTATAGACAAAAAAGAATGGAGGGACCACCAGGTTCTGACCCGACCCACGGAGGAGGGGGTACTCACAGTTCTGCTGCGCAGGCTGTGCAGGCCCAGTTTGTCGGTGAGTTCACTGACCCCCATGGCATTGGGAAGATCTTGTTTGTTTGCAAAAACCAGAAGCACCGCCTCTTTGAGCTCATCCTCTTGGATCTGAGGAGAGAGGCGATCATGTGACAAAGTGGGCGGAGCTTTAATAACAATGTTAAACATAGAAGACTTACCATCTTTGAGAGTTCCTCTGCCGACTCCGCTACGCGCTCCCTGTCATTGCTGTCCACCACGAAGATCAGGCCCTGTGGAGGGGCACAGGCACGTGAGTGAGCACGCGCACGAGAGCGTGCACACGCATGAGAGCGTGCACAGGCACGTGAGCGAGCACGCGCACGAGAGCGTGCACGCGCATGAGAGCGTGCACAGGCACGTGAGCGAGCACGCGCACGAGAGCGTGCACACGCATGAGAGCTTGCACAGGCACGTGAGCGAGCACACGCATGAGAGCGTGCACACGCATGAGAGCTTGCACAGGCACGTGAGCGAGCACGCGCACGAGAGCGTGCACACGCATGAGAGCTTGCACAGGCACGTGAGCGAGCACACGCATGAGAGCGTGCACACGCATGAGAGCTTGCACAGGCACGTGAGCGAGCACACGCATGAGAGCGTGCGCACAAACGTGCACAGCAGCGTT
Organism: Oryzias latipes; assembly: GCF_053564925.1. Taxonomy (NCBI): domain Eukaryota; kingdom Metazoa; phylum Chordata; class Actinopteri; order Beloniformes; family Adrianichthyidae; genus Oryzias; species Oryzias latipes. Next base: position 26,638,470 of record NC_136259.1, read on the forward strand.
GAGACCAGCTCAGAGGAATCGTTTCGATTCTCTGAAATGTTTCAGGCTCAAACATGAACGTCTTCCAGCTGCAGGCCAGACTGACGGATCAACCTTCTCTAAGTTCAAAGGTCATCCACAGGACGCGTCCACAGACCTGATGAGGGAGGGGCGGGGTCATCTTGTCCTTTTACTCCACACCCTCTCCAGGAACTGGTCGGCTGTTGTTGAAACTCTTCATCATTCCTTTATTTTCATAACTGATCCCATCTAAACTCCAGAGAACTTCAGATCCAGAACGCCGCCTGACCACTTTGTTCTTCAACCAACGGCCATAAGTTCTAGAAGAGACGTTCTCCTGCAGCTCAGAGCTGACGCTGCTTCCTCACCTCCTCAGCTTCAGGAGACCCGGTCAGTCTGAAGGCCTCAGATCCTCTCAGCTCCCCTAAGGAGGAGATCCTATCTCCTATCGTAAGAATCTGGTCCATCTAAACTAGATCAGGAACATTTGATCTTGATCGTTTTCTCCAGAGTTTCTCTGAAATTGTTCTCAGGCCACAAACACGGAACCCACAGATGATCCTGAAGGTCCTTAAGGCCTGTTCACACCGGGACGAATTTGTTTAACGCCTCATGACTAAACAAAGGGCACCAATGTGAGTGTGCACACCGAGGCGAAAAAACGCCACGCGCCAAAGCGTCAAAAAAAAAAAACGCCTCGGGTTCGTTTTTTTTTTTCGACGCGTCGCGTCGAAATCTATTCGACCAATGAGAATGGCGCTTTTGCACACGGGTCTGGAGCTTCTGAAGTTACAGTAAAACACAACTTGGGGGCGCTCAAACACAAAACTGCCTTGCTGAGCACACATACCAGCGAAGAAGATAGACGCAAAGTAGCGTCTACACTGCCGCGAAGCAATAATGACGGACATTCTAAAATATCCCCGAACCAAGCACCAGTTGGAGCTACTGGTGCTTGAAATATTCATGTTTTCTTTGTATTATTCTGACAAGCGCGTAAATACTTGCTCTCTTCTTCTGAGTGAAAAGCGACTTTAAGAAGCGTAAAGTTGCGCAGCGCCACCTTGTGTACAGGAGTATTTCTGTTTTACATTAAGCGCCATCTAATGTCAGGGAATGAAATTGCATGTTCGCTCGGCTCATCGTCAGCGAAAATCGCCTGGGTGTGAACACAAAAAACGTGGCGAAAAACGCTGGCGAATAACGCCTGGCGAATATTCGTCCCGGTGTGTATGGGCCTTTAATCCGTAATCTCAGATTGATCAATCTTCATTTGTCAATGGTTTTTCTTTCGTTCAGGAACCTGCTTCTGCTTATGACGCATTATTCAGAACCTCACAGTTTATAAAGACGCCTTTGTCGGACTCCTGATGGACTGACCCCGTTGTGACAACCAGAACTCTGCAGATCCACCAGGACATTCAGAGAACACCTGATGGAGGCTAAGCCCCGCCTCCGTCTGCAGAAGATTCAACCACATTCAGCCACCAGAACCCAGCAAACCCAAAGGTTCTGCTGGTGGTTCGGGTCTTCTTGGCTTTTCCACTCACACATCCAGTTACAGAACCAGAACCACACCCAGGTCTGGTTCTGGAAGCCTTACCTGTGTGTTCTGGAAGTAATGTCTCCACAGAGGTCTGATTTTGTCCTGACCGCCCACGTCCCACACGGTGAAGCAGATGTTCTTGTACTCCACCGTCTCCACGTTGAACCCTGAAACACACGGCAGGTGACGCTAACGCCACAGGTCCCCAACCCCCCAGGGCGTGGCCCGGTACCGGCCCGTGGTCCACTTGGTACCGGGCCACAGACAGAACCAAAATTCCATCTCTGACTTGGAATTTTTCCATTTAGTTTATTTTCGGACACTAAAAGAAGTTTTATTTTGGAAAACCACATCCGTCTGTCTTGGTGCGTCACATGACTTCAAGAGCTAAATTAGCTTAAAAGCTAAAAATCTCACAATGTTTGGAAAGTTTCTTTGAGAGAAAAGATCAGCGAGGAAGAAGAAGGAAACATAAAGTTGCTGTTGACAGAAAAACTAGGAGTTTTCCTCCAAATAGGATTTATGGAGATGGTTGTTCTCACGGACCAGAAGCCGCTCCGCCTGAAACGCCGCAACTGACTCCAATGGTTCACAAGCGATAATAAAGATGCATAAAGATCATCTTGCTCTGTGTCAGAGCTTTGTTGTTTACAACTGGACCTCCAAGTTCATCTTCTATAGATTTATCCAGACCAATCACTATCTTTCATGTCATCAGACCAACGTACGGCCAATCAAATAGTGTGATGTCATTATTAGTCGCAGGCCCCCGAACACGGCCTGAACCAATGATGACATCACAGCATAGAAGAATAAAATTGGTGGATCCCTTGTAAACAAAGCTCCGACATTGAGCGGGCTTTTTTTTTTAAATCCGTGCGGCCAGTGCTTAAAGTCTGACGTTAGACCGGTCCATCAATCTACAGTCTGACGTTAGACCGGTCCATCAATCTACAGTCAGACGTTAGACCGGTCCGTCAATCTACAGTCAGACGTTAGACCGGTCCATCAATCTACAGTCTGACGTTAGACCGGTCCATCAATCTACAGTCAGACGTTAGACCGGTCCGTCAATCTACAGTCAGACGTTAGACCGGTCCATCAATCTACAGTCAGACGTTAGACCGGTCCGTCAATCTACAGTCTGACGTTAGACTGGTCCATCAATCTACAGTCTGACGTTAGACCGGTCCATCAATCTACAGTCGGACGTTAGACCGGTCCGTCAATCTACAGTCTGACGTTAGACCGGTCCGTCAATCTACAGTCTGACGTTAGACCGGTCCGTCAATCTACAGTCTGACGTTAGACCGGTCCATCAATCTACAGTCTGACGTTAGACCGGTGCGTGAATCTACAGTCAGACGTTAGACCGGTCCGTCAATCTACAGTCTGACGTTAGACCGGTCCATCAATCTACAGTCTGACGTTAGACCGGTCCATCAATCTACAGTCAGACGTCAGACCGGTCCGTCAATCTACAGTCTGAGGTTAGACCGGTCCATCAATCTACAGTCTGAGGTTAGACCGGTCCATCAATCTACAGTCAGACGTCAGACCGGTCCATCAATCTACAGTCTGACGGTCCGCCAATCTACAGTCTGACGTTAGACCGGTCCGTGAATCTACAGCCTGATGTTAGACCGGTCCGTCAATCTACAGTCTGACGTTAGACCGGTCCGTGAATCTACAGTCTGACGTTAGACCGGTCCATCAATCTACAGTCTGACGTTAGACCGGTCCATCAATCTACAGTCTGAGGTTAGACCGGTCCGTCAATCTACAGTCTGACGTTAGACCGGTCCGTGAATCTACAGTCAGACGCAAGACCGGTCCATCAATCTACAGTCAAACGTCAGACCAGTCCGTGAATCTACAGTCTGACGGTCCGTCAATCTACAGTCTTACATTAGAGCGGTCCGTCAATCTACAGCCTGACGTTAGACAGGTCCGTGAATCTACAGTCTGACGTTAGACCGGTCCGTGAATCTACAGTCTGACGTTAGACCGGTCCATCAATCTACAGTCTGAGGTTAGACCGGTCCATCAATCTACAGTCAGACGTAAGACCGGTCCATCAATCTACAGTCAGAAGTTAGACCGGTCCGTGAATCTACGGTCTGCCGTTAGACCGGTCCGTGAATCTACAGTCTGACGGTCCGTCAATCTACAGTCTGACGTTAGACCGGTCCGTGAATCTACAGCCTGACGTTAGACCGGTCCGTGAATCTACAGTCTGACTTTAGACTGGTCCGTGAATCTACAGTCTGACGGTCCGTCAATCTACAGTCTGACGTTAGACCGGTCCGTGAATCTACAGCCTGACGTTAGACCGGTCCGTGAAACTACAGTCTGACTTTAGACTGGTCCGTGAATCTACAGTCAGACGTTACACCGGTCCGTGAATCTACAGTCAGACGTTAGACCGGTCCATCAATCTACAGTCAGACGTTAGACCAGTCCATCAATCCACAGTCAGACGATAGACCGGTCCGTGAATCTACAGTCAGACGTTAGACCGATCCGTGAATCTACAGTCAGATGTCAGACCGGTCCGTCAATCTACAGTCTGACGTTAGACGGGTCCGTGAAACTACAGTCAGACGTTAGACCGGTCCGTGAAACTACAGTCAGACGTTAGACCGGTCCGTGAAACTACAGTCAGACGTTAGACCGGTCCGTGAATCTACAGTCTGACGATAGACCGGTCCGTGAATCTACAGTCAGACGTTAGACCGGTCCATCAATCCACAGTCAGACGTTAGACCGGTCCGTGAATCTACAGTCAGACGTTAGACCGGTCCGTGAAACTACAGTCAGACGTTAGACCGGTCCGTGAATCTACAGTCTGACGTTAGACCGGTCCATCAGTCTACAGTCAGACGTTAGACCGGTCCATCAATCTACAGTCTGACGTTAGACGGGTCCGTGAATCTACAGTCAGACGTTAGACTGGTCCGTGAATCTACAGTCAGACGTTAGACCGGTCCGTGAATCTACAATCAGACGTTAGACCGGTCCGTGAATCTACAGTCAGACGGTAGACACCATGGCCTCAAAAAGGTTGGAGACCTTTCCTGACAGCTCCCATCTCTGGAGAGATTCAGGTGGTCCACATCCAGACCTTAAGATCCACACACAGAAGTTTGGACCTGAAACTTTTTTAGTTCCAGAGAGTTCCATTTGGAGTCTGTGGATTTGAACCCACACTGTACCAGCATCAGGGTGGACGCTCTACACTAGGCCACTCAGCTGTGTGGACTTTGTAGAAGTCCTTTAAGAAACTTTAAGGAAGTCAGAGAGAGCAGACTTTCAGTACAACCAGTACCAGCGAGAAGTACCAGTAAAGATGCTGGATCCAGACTGCAAAGCATTATGGGACAGGATGACTTCACACAGGTCAACCACTACTGGGCTGTGGATCACACCAAGGATTCACGTGACTCCACACCTGCTCACCTGGACCGTGAACGCCTCGCTCAGACCGATGACGTCACCGATAACTGATCATCGAACGCTCCCAGTACCAGACCTGTACTAAGCCCCGCCCCTCGGGGGCTCACTCACCGATCGTGGGGATGGTGGTGACGATCTCTCCGAGCTTGAGTTTGTACAGGATGGTGGTCTTTCCGGCCGCGTCCAGACCCACTGAAACAACAGACAGCCATCAGGTTCCGAACAGTTTCCGGTCCACTCCGACGGGGGCGGAAACACGGCTGCCGTTAGCTTAGCTAGCTCCGCTGGCCGGAAGTTTGATGGATTTCTGCTGAGCGGAATGCCAACGGGTCCGGCCCGAGCGGAGTAACCCTAGCGGGGGCAACCCGGTTCGTTTGGACCTGCGACCCGGAGCCCGGCGGCGCTCACCCATCAGGATCCTCATCTGCTTCTTCCCGAACAGCCTGGAGAACAGCGACGAGATGGTCAGACCCATTTCAGCGGAGGTTCGGTTCGCACAGCCTCGGTTGGACTGGTGGGGCAGCTCCTCCTCGGTGCCACGTCCAGGCCAACGCGGAATAAATGACGTCACAGCCGCCTCACAACTTTATTGACAGGGTTGAGTGCTGCGTTCAGTGCCCAAGGGAAGAACTGTGTAAAAGGCTTTTCGGTACGTTTAGAAAATACTATCTTCTATTTTTTTCGAACAATTTTATTTATATGATTGAAATAAATAAGATCGTCTTTCAAGCAGAAAGTACTAGAAGTCCTAAAGCCCGTTTTCACTTCATTTGTTTCTGAGTGGTGTTTGCTCCTGAAGGCAGCACTATGCCCCGCCTCCTTCTCTTGCAGCACTTCCGGGTTGAAGGAACGTTGAACATGGCGGCCGAGCGGCACTAAAGCCTTCAAACTCATCAGAGCTGGCCCAGAGGCGGTTCTCCGTCCGGGATTTACTTTTACAAACCAGGACATCGAAGAAAGTTCAGAAACGAAGCGAAGGTGAGAAGAAAAGACATTTTTAAAGCCTTATGTGTTCCGCCTTTAAACCCAGAATGTTCCGGCTCCAAACGCAGGTACCCTCCCGGTTCGGAACTAAAGAATCGTCAGTTAACTGAGGAAGAAGTGGTCTCAGTTTGTACCAAACCGGGCCGGTCTGACTGTATGGATCACACGGCCTTGAAGGAGAAATAAGGACTAACGTGAGAAAAATTCTATTGACAGATTTGGACTGGTTCCAGGTTCAGAGATCCTGATGGATCCCGGATCCTGACGGAACCGGAGTCTCCAGTCTCCTGTGGCTCGGCTTAGACATGGATAAGTTCGGGATGAGTTTTGGAGGCGGGCCCTCTAGGAAGGAGCTGCTGGACACCATTGAGTCGCAGAAGAAGCAGTTGGTCCAGTACCAGACCCGGTTCAAGGATGTTGTCCGGGCCTACAAAAGCCTCCTGAAGGAGAAGGAGGCCCTGGAAGCCAGTCTGAGGGTCCTGACTGTCAGCCAAGAGGTGGACCTGAACCAGCAGCTCACCACTGGAGGCCCAAACTTCCTGGAGGACTGCAGCTCGGTGCACAGCGAGGACAGCGGGAGCGTCCGAGAGGACCGGAGCGAGGAGGAGCAGGGAGAGTCCAGACCTGGACCAGACTCCACGGTTCGTCCGAGCACGCTCACTCCAGCCTGACCTCCCGTCAGCAGCTTACCATCGGGCTTTTCTCCACAGCCGCCCCGCTCTGAGCCGGACGTGGACATCGGAGAGGCGGAGCAGCAACAGGCCACGCCCCCTCAGAACCTGGAGCCGGAGCGCCGCCTCTCCCAGCTGAGGAGCCAGCTGAGCACACTGACCGCGGCGCTGGCCACCGTCACGCAGGAGAAGTCTCGGATGGAGGCCAGCTTCCAGGCCGACAAGCGGCAGCTGAAGCAGGAGGTGGAGGAGCTGCAGGAGCGGCTGTCCGCCGTGACGGCGCAGCAGGAGGCGGAGCTGGGCGACCTGCAGCAGCAGCTGGCGGAGTGCCGCGCCCGCGTCATCACGCAGCAGCACGAGCGGCAGCGGGAGCAGGAGGACCACGCCCAGCAGCTGCGCGAGCTGCAGAAGCTGCTGCAGCAGGAGCGGGACGCCCGGCAGGACGCGGAGCTGCGCCTGCAGGACGCCAGCTCCGCCCTCATCGCATCCTCACAGGATCGAGGGGCGGAGCTTGAGCTCCACCTGAGCCAGGTGAAGGAGCAGAGAGACGAGCTGCAGAGGCGGCTGCACAGCCTCGAGGAAGGCCAGAAGAAGCCCGACCCCCGAGTGGAGGAGCTGCAGAGGGAGGTGCAGGAGCTGAAGACGCGATTGCATCAGCAGGTCCAGACGGAGACCAAGAAGGTGAGTCCGACACGGCGCCGCTCAGAACCGGACCAGGACCTCCAGCGTTCTCTGTGTCGCAGGCGGCCGTGGCAGAGGAGCGCGCCGTGGAGCGGGCGAAGGCGGCGGAGCTGCGGGTGGCGGGCCTGGAGCAGCGGGTGTCAGAGCTGTCAGAGCTGCTCGGGTCCTGCGAAAAGGCGAGGCAGCGGGACCAGCACGCCGCGCAGAGACTCCGGGACCGGATCCTGCAGCTGGATACCGAGAACAAGACGCTGGCGCTCGCCGCCTCCGGCAGGTCCGGCGCCGACCTCCGGCTGGACGAGGCGCAGCTGGACGTGGAGACGCTCAAGGGCAAACTGCAGACGGTGAAGAAGCTGCTGGTGCTGGCGGCACAGAAGAACCCGGACCAGAACATTCAGGACCTGACGGAGCCAGCCGACCACCCGCCCTCGGCGGCGGTCCAGCAGGAGCTGCGGCAGCTGAAGGAGGAGTTTGAGCGCTACAAGCAGCGGGCGCAGGTGGTGCTGAAGAACAAGAACGCCAAAGACGGCTGCCAGGCCCAGGAGCTGGAGGAGGTCCGGGCCCAGCAGGCCGAGCTGCGCGAGAAGTACATCAGCCTGCGGATCCAGGCCGACGAGGCCGAGGCTCAACACCGCCGGCAGCTGGAGGAGCGGCAGCAGCAGATGGCGGCGCTGCAGCAGGCCCACCGTCAGGATCTGGAGCGGGCCGAGGCGCTCCACCGTGAACGGCTGCTGTGCCTGGAGGCGGAGCTTCACAAACACCGGAACCGCGCCATGGTGCTGCTGGACGAGAAGGACCAAGAACTGGAGAGGCTCCGGGCCGCAACCCTGAGCTGCAGGCGGGAAACCCAGGAGGACGGAGGCGCGGAGGCTAGTTCTGACGGCGAGGGCGACGCCGTCAGCCAGGCCCTGCAGCAGGCCACGCCCACGGAGTCCACGCTGCTACTGTACGCCCAGCAGCTGGCCCGCATGGAGGTGGAGGCGGGGGCTCTGCGGCGGCAGAAGCACCAGCTGGAGGAAGACCTGCACCAACTGCAGGCTAAGCTCATCGCCAACGCCGAGCGGCACGACGAGGACGCCGCCCAGCTCCGAGCTCAACTCGACAAGCTGGTCCGCGACCAGAGCCGCGAGGGCGCCAACCTGGAGTACCTGAAGAACGTCATCTACAAGTTCCTGACCCTGCCGGACAGCGGCGGGCGGCAGCAGACGCTGGGCGCCATCCTCACCATCCTGCACTTCAGTCCGCAGGAGAAGAGCGATGTCCTGAAGCTGCAGGGGCCTGCCTGGTGGGGCCCCGCCCACAAGAAGTGAGACCGCCATTGTCAACCGTCTATTTGAATTAAAGTATTTTTCTGCTCTGTCGGTCTCCGTCTTTTCCCAGTTCTGCTGGACCGGACGGTCCGTTAGCAAAGCTCGTCTGAAAGGAATGTGCAGCCAATCAGGAAACAGATCCAGCAGGGGAAGCGCAAGTTCTGGTTCTGGTTGACAGGGACTGGGTCAACCTGAGCATTTCTCAAGCTTTCATGCATACAGATGTCAGGGTGGTTCAGACTTTATTGGACCTTCACAGCCTCCAGGTTCTGTAAACACTTCAGGGGATCATCTGTCCAACAGCAGAGCGGCGACCCGGTTCTGCGGGTCCAGAAACCATCAGCCCGTTTCAAAAACCTCATGCAGATTGTCCCGCAGTGATCCGATCAAAGTTCTGATGAAAGTGTCCAGGTTCTGTAAGACTCCGTCTTGGACCGGCAGCTGCTGTCTGCGAGCTTTAATCTGAAAGGAACAGGAAGTAGAAAGGTGAGGGCAAAGCTTTCCGTTCTAAAACTCAATTGAAGGGCAGATGTGGAGAAGAGAGAGAATCTGCACAAAGACGTGTGGACACTAAATTCATTTCAAACGGGACATTTCTGAGTTTTTGTCTCTAAACTGCTCATTTTAGAGCCGTTTGACGTACGTCTATAAAACGTAGAAATGCTGCGTTCAAGCGGTGTTTGAATGACGGGAAGAAGGAAAAACAAATGTTGGATGCTAGAGCGGGCCCTGAACCTTTGTCCTCTCATTTGAAACTTCAGTCTTTTATTTTGATGGTTCCCCTGAAGGAAGTGCTACATGAAGAAAGTTTCAGTCATTCATTAAAAATTCATTCAATAAAACTATTTACCAAATAAAAAACAACCAAATAACTGTGATTGTCAAAGAAATTCAATCTAGTGGATCCTCTGCCGTCATGGTCCGGGGAGGGGGGGAGGGGGTCAGGGATCAAACTGAGCAGCTGATTCCTGCACGTCTGTTTCTCATCCAGTAAGAATGAGAAAAGCAGCAGCTCAGCATTTCTCTCCAGAACAGAATTCCCTCGTTCATCGCAGGAGTTCTAAAATGAAATCCAGGGAGACGTTTCTGGCAGAGAAACTCCTCTGCACTCTTTCTACGCTTCTCTCTTATTTAAATTCTCAAGCCTTCATAGACATTTAGCCCAGCATCTTAGAATGAAAACAAAGACCTGATCGCGATCAAAGATTTCTGACTCGGCAGAATTGATTGACAAGGTCTCCAGCCAATCAGCACACAGGACAAGGTGCACTTTTGGAAAAAAAAAAGAAAAAGAGGCATAAAGATGAGCTGTGCCGTAGAAAGGTGTTAGGATCATGTAATTATCATTTACTTACAGGCTATTATCAACAGATGGTCTCAGTTCAAAAACAATAACTGAAAAGTTCTGACTACACAAGATATGATGTTCCTGTTCTGCTTGATTGAATGACCAGCTTTCATGGTATCGACCAATAAAAGCAGACTGGATCCACCGGGAAGGCAGCTTTGCGCTGTGACCTTCTGCAGACGTCTCTCATCTCCTGTGTGGTTCTTCTCAGAACCCCGACTAAAGGAAGCCCGTCTCCTGATTTGACAGGGACTTTAGAGGGTTCAGGTCGGGGCACAGACTGCAGAACGGTGGACTAAAACGTGTTCTATGTGGGTCTCTGATATTGTTTAGGGGCCGGACCAAGCATGGAGGCGGGCCGGATCAGGACCACGGGCCGTAGATCGTCCAACCCTGCAGCCACAGAAGCGGCTGGAAGACAGCAGCCCGGTTCTGTTGGGTCACCGGGTTTGACTTTGGTGGGGAGGTCATGCTTTCTCCTGACCTGATTTTGGAGCAGACTGGGAGAGGAGGTGGAGGAGGAGGTGTCATAAGGAGAAACTCACCAGCTTCTCTCTGAGCTTCAGGATCAGGTCCACAATCTCCACCTCAGATTTGTCCCTGGTCCATCCCAGCAGGTCCTGAGGGGAGACGCCTCAGAGTCAGGACAAAAAGACCAATCAGCTGTCGCGGCTGGGAGGGAGGGCGGGGCTTACCGCATCACAGATCACCTCCAGGTGGAGGCTCTCCAGCTTTTGCATCATCTCCTTGTGTCGCTGACGGTACCAGCCATCAAAGTTGGGAGATCTGAAGAACTTTCTGAGAGCAGGGGGACATGGACCAGAGGATGGGAGGCGGGGCTAATCACTCACTGACCACACATGACGACACCACCGGACTCACCTGTACAAACCCACCCAGTCCCCTCTGAGCGGGGAGGTAAGCTGAGGGCCTGCATGCTCCAGCGTGGACAGGAAGTCTTCCTGGACGAAGGGGCGGATCTGAGGAGGAGTCTGAGCACAAACACACCTGAGAACCTCTGCGGAGGACGGGATGCTGCACCTGCTGTTTACCTTCCAGGGGGTCACGGATCTCTGCAGGGGCATCAGGCTGGCCATGTACCGCTCCTGCCACACAGAGCACAGGGCTCAGGTCTCTGTCATGTGCGTCTGCTCAGGTGGGAGGAACCACCACACCTGCTCTTTGCGCTCACCAAAGGAATGATGAAGCTCTGCGTCAGCTCCAGCAGGTGGCGCCTCAGGATGGCGCTCTGCGCCTCCGACGGCCGCCTCCTCTGAATGCCCTGCAGATCCGCATAAACACTTCAGATGAAGCCACGCCCACCCAGGTGTGTCCACCTGCTCACCTTCAGCAGTCTCTTGATGAGGATCTTGTCTTTGTGTAGGAAGGTTTTGTAGGCTGTGTAGATACCTGTGCAGACACATGCATCAGGTAGCAGACGTGAGCAGAGGCTCAGGTGAGTTTGTTCTTACCTGGTTTGGTGTCGAGAGTCTTTAGTTTGGACGACTTCTTCACCTTCACCTGCTTCGGTAGGTCAGCTGCAGGACGATATTTGATGAGCTACACCAGACAAGCGTGTGGCACATGTCATGTGTTGGTGGCGTGTTTATAACGTGTAGGCAGCGTGTTTACAGCATGATTTGTCATGTAGGTAGCGTGTTTACAGCGGTCTGTTGTCATGTAGGTAGCGTGTTAACAGCGTAGTGTTGTTGTGTAGGTAGCGTGTTTACAGCGTGTTGTTGGCATGTAGGTAGCGTGTTTACAGCGTGCTGTTGGCATGTAGGTAGCATGTTTACAGCGGGCTGTTGTCATGTAGGTAGCGTGTTAACAGCGTAGTGTTGTTGTGTAGGTACCGTGTTTACATCGTGTTGTTGGCATGTAGGTAGCGTGTTTACAGCGTGCTGTTGGCATGTAGGTAGCGTGTTTACAGCGTAGTGTTGTTGTGTAGGTAGCGTGTTTACAGCGTGTTGTTGGCATGTAGGTAGCGTGTTTACAGCGTGCTGTTGGCATGTAGGTAGCGTGTTTACAGTGTGCTGTTGGCATGTAGGTAGCGTGTTTACAGCGTGCTGTTGGCATGTAGGTAGCGTGTTTACAGTGTGCTGTTGGCATGTAGGTAGCGTGTCTACAGCGTGCTGTTGGCATGTAGGTAGCGTGTTTACAGTGTGCTGTTGGCATGTAAGTAGCGTGTTTACAGCGTGCTGTTGGCATGTAGGTAGCGTGTTTACAGCGTGCTGTTGGCATGTAGGTAGCGTGTTTACAGTGTGCTGTTGGCATGTAAGTAGCGTGTTTACAGTGTGCTGTTGGCATGTAGGTAGCGTGTTTACAGCGTGCTGTTGGCATGTAGGTAGCGTGTTTACAGTGTGCTGTTGGCATGTAGGTAGCGTGTCTACAGCGTGCTGTTGGCATGTAGGTAGCGTGTTTACAGTGTGCTGTTGGCATGTAGGTAGCGTGTTTACAGCGTGCTGTTGGCATGTAGGTAGCGTGTTTACAGCGTGCTGTTGGCATGTAGGTAGCATGTTTACAGCGTGCTGTTGGCATGTAGGTAGCATGTTTACAGCGTGCTGTTGGCATGTAGGTAGCGTGTTTACAGCGTGCTGTTGGCATGTAGATAACGTGTTTACAGCGTGCTGTTGGCATGTAGGTAGCGTGTTTACAGCGTGCTGTTGGCATGTAGGTAGCGTGTTTACAGCGTAGTGTTGTGTAGGTAGCGTGTTTACAGCGTGTTGTTGGCATGTAGGTAACGTGTTTACAGCGTGCTGTTGGCATGTAGGTAGCGTGTTTACAGCGGGCTGTTGTCATGTAGTTAGCGTGTTAATAGCGTAGTGTTGTTGTGTAGGTAGCGTGTTTACAGCGTGTTGTTGGCATGTAGGTAGCGTGTTTACAGTGTGCTGTTGGCATGTAGGTAGCGTGTCTACAGCGTGCTGTTGGCATGTAGGTAGCGTGTTTACAGCGTGCTGTTGGCATGTAGGTAGCGTGCTTACAGTGTGCTGTTGGCATGTAGGTAGCGTGTCTACAGCGTGCTGTTGGCATGTAGGTAGCGTGTCTACAGCGTGCTGTTGGCATGTAGGTAGCGTGTTTACAGCGTGCTGTTGGCATGTAGGTAGCGTGTCTACAGCGTGCTGTTGGCATGTAGGTAGCGTGTTTACAGCGTGCTGTTGGCATGTAGGTAGCGTGTTTACAGTGTGCTGTTGGCATGTAGGTAGCGTGTTTACAGCGTGTTGTTGGCATGTAGGTAGCGTGTTTACAGCGGGCTGTTGTCATGTAGGTAGTAGCGTGTTAACAGCGTAGTGTTGTTGTGTAGGTAGCGTGTTTACAGCGTGTTGTTGGCATGTAGTTAGCGTGTTTACAGCGTGCTGTTGGCATGTAGGTAGCGTGTTTACAGCGGGCTGTTGTCATGTAGGTAGCGTGTTTACAGCGTGCTTTTTTTGTCTCAGAAGCCCAACAAACAGGCAGACTACAACACTCCACTGGGCCTCAAGTGTGAAGGTGCTTTCTCAGAGCAGAACGGTAGCAAACGGCGGAATCTACCGTCCATCTTGACGTCTCCCAGTCGTACGATGTGTGGCCAGCTCTGGAACGTCTTGATGAAGAACGGGTTGGTGACTCCCAGGACCACGTTCGGCCTGAACACAGAGGAGGTGCAGACAGGTGTGAGGACTGCAGGTGGACTTTATAGGCGCTGTGCGGGTTTTGGGGACTCACGGCGCTTGTGTTCTGGTGGTGTACTCCTTGAACTCGCTGTCATGGATGGTGAAATAAGGACGGAAGTCGCAGCAGAACTTCAGCGGACTGATTGACCTGATGGTACCGAGCAAACATCAGAAGCTGCTGTTCCTGAACAGTAAGACTTGAACCGTGGACCACTCAGTTACCTAGTGAGAGCCAGCACCATTTCAGAAGAAATCGTTGGAGATGGCGCCATGACAATGAGCGGTTCCCGAGCAACACCAGCTCCCAAAGCATCTGCAGGTGGATCAGAACCGACTGGAAACACCTGAGAGGAGCACAGATGCAGCTGAGAGGAAGACCTCTCTATGACAGAGGCAGGAACATGGGGGGCTGACCTGAAGAAGTCCAGTTCATGGACGGACGGCAGCAGCGTCGGAACCGGTATGAGGTTCTAAGGAGAGAGAATCTTCATCAACATCAAAACCTGCAGAGCCTGAAGAAGGTGGAGAAGCTCTGACCTCTGCAGCCGTCTGTCTCAGAGGACTTCCTCCCAGTTTGTCTGCTTTGGCGGGAATCCTCACCTGAACAAGAAAACAGCAGACAGGTGGGTCACATGACTCAGGTGTCTGACAGCAGCTGTGGGTCTGGAAGAACCTCCTAAAACAGGGGTGGGCAAACTACGGCCTCCATGTTTGGTCCGTCCCACTGAACAATATCAGAGACCCATGTTTTTTTATTTTGATCACGATCAAGACCCTCTTCTGCAGTCTGTGTCCCGATCTGAAACCCTCCAAAAATCTAACATCTCTGTCAAACAGAACAGCAGACAGTCTTCCTTTTCTACGTCACAGTTCATCTTTCCCGGTTAAGCTCATTCTTTTAGAGCGATCTTGCTGCTTTTTTTAAACAGCTTTTTTAAACAATCAGGTGTGTCCTGATTGGCTGGAGACCCTGTCAATCAATCTCCTCCAAGCCGTGTCTCCTGTAAAGAAGCGCGGAGCTCTTCAGATCAGAAATCTGTGATCGATCAGATCTTTGTTTTCAATCTAAGATCCTGGACCTCATTACTATGAAGGTTTGAGAATTTAAACCAGAGAAAAGTGTGAAAATGTTCATGTCTGTGTGAGAAAAAGTGTATTTATGCAGTGAGGAGTTTTACTGCCATAAACGTCTGGAATCAGACCATGGATTTCACTGATCACGGTTATTTTTAACGCAACTCCTGCAATAAACGAGGAACTCTGTTCTGGTAAAAAGGTAACACAGAAATATGATTAGCTGCAGCAGAAGACACAGAAATTAGTTATTTTTCATGATCACTGGATGAGAGACAGACATGCAGGACACAGAACAGCTGCACAAACTGTGAGACATGTGAGGAGATGCAGCCTCAAAGTCTTTATTAGGATTACGACGGCAGAGGATACACTATTTATTGTTTCTTCTTTATAACATATCAGTATATTTTTTCTTGACTTTTTGTCTTTGAAAATCACAGTTATTTGCTCATTTTTTTATTTCATAAATAGTGTTATTAATTTTATTAAAAGGATCATGAATTATTTAAACTTCATTATAGGACAATAAAAGAAAGAAAAGAAGTTGAGAGAAACAGACTTATTGTGGCCCTCAGTAGAAAATGTTTGGGGCCCCGCTCTAGCATCCATGTGGTGTTTGTTGTGTGTCATTCTTCCATCATTCAAACTCCACATGAATGCAGCATTTCTCTATGTTTTACATGAGGTACATAAAGCCGTTGGTGCAATTGACTCTAAAATGAAAACAAAAGTTTGAACCTAAAAACTCTAAAATGTTCTGTTTTGAAATATAATTTTCTTTTCTTTTTTTTTTTTTAACTTGTCCTGTCCAACAGCTGGGCAGACAGATGAGAGCTGAGGGCCTCTTGGGTTGGACATATTTTATTTTAACAAGAGGGGTTATTAATCTTCAGACAAACCAGAGGTATGTCTGAATAAACCCCTTTTGGAATTGAGGCCAAACTTTATTCATTTTAATTGTTTTTGAAATTCTTTTGTGTTGGACCGGACGGAAAAGGAAAGGAGGGAAGAAGAGAGAGGGACGTTAGAGAGGGGGGGATAGGAGGGTCATCATGGGGGGGGATAAAACCATGAAGCAGCATAAAGCAACAAGCTACTGGATGTTTATTACGGTAAGGTTCAGATAGAATACAAATCTTAAAGGGGCGGGGCCTGTCCAAACACACTCAAATGTTACAGACACACCTGCTAGCTGCAAAAATGTCCACATGTCAACATGTACACAATACAGATATTGTTCACACACGCATACTTATGCCTACTAGCCAACTGGTGTGAGAAATTTCATTCAATCACGCATAATATTAGTGCAAAGGTGAGCTAACACCTGTGCTCAGGTGAGTGTTTATGTTCTTCTAAAATGGATGACCGACCCCCAGGTGACCACGTCCGCCTCCCAGGCCAGGGCCGGCAGGACCGCCGCAGAGCCAGAGAGCAGGGAGGCATGGGGGGAAAGAGAGTGCAGCCCCAGCCCAACCACGCCAGTCAAAATACCCCCCCCCCCCCCCCCCCCAAAAAAAAAAAAAAGCCTGTTCACTTCAACCCTAAATGCCACACAGAACCTCTCCATGTTCCTCTGTTCTGCTTTTGTGTTCTCCTGCGTTCCTGTCCGGAATGCCAAACGCCTCCATCACCTCCTCCTCCCTCTGGATCTCCTCATCCATCTCCCTCCAACGCTTCTCCTTCTCCAGCTCACATACTACCTGCAGGCTAGAACCACGGACAACCTTCATCCTCCATCTTCAGACTTGTCCTCCTCCCTGACCCTCTCTTCTCCTTCTAACCCCTCCTTCAGGATCTCACCTCCTCTGTTCCTCCTTCTATCCCCTTCATGACCAACATCTAAACTGCTTCCAATCTCTCCTCCTTAATCTCCTTCTATCTTTTCTGAACACACAGGAGATCCAGCTGGTCTGGTTGAAGTTCCTCCTCAGTCTCAGGAATGTTCACAAGAACCTTCGTCTCCTCAGGACGTTGGGGTCCTTGGGTGTGAGGAGCGGCCTCCTGATTGATTCAACACCTGAGAAGCTCCTCCTCCAGCTTGCAGGTGAGGTCTTAGCCTGCATCAGACCCTCTGAACAGCGTTCTTTGACAGAACCTTTCTGTGTTTTCGTTCTCCTCTCTGTGCTGGTGACAAGAACAAAGTCAGACTTCAGAGTTCTTCCTCCTCCACTCGTCATCATGATGGTGGAGGAACTACAGCAGGAGGTCGTGAGGTGGGAGGGACGTCCCGCCCGGGCTGCAGGAAGTCTGCGTCACATGACCTGAAGTCATGCCTATAGTCAGGTAAGGACAGGTGAGTTGCTGCTTCTGTTCCTCAGTCCTTCTACACTGAATGACTGGGGCCTGTTAAGCCCCGCCCCCCTGACTGACCTGGAAGATCATGCCCATCACAGGTAAGTTGAGGGTGACTCCAGGTGTGGGAGCTGGCCATTGGTCGATCTCATTACAAACTGCAGAGAGGACAGGAGTAAAGCAGAAATCCTCAAAGCTGATTGGCTGGCGGTGATGATGCTAGCAGGACGAGCTCACCTGTTTCCAGGCACGGCTGCAGCTTCTCAAAGAATTCAGGTGCGAGGATCTGCAGAATGGAGTGGAACAGGATGGAATAGGGCAGCCTGGACACCAGCACCAAAGACTGAAAAACAGCCAAGATTGTCACATGACCACTCCGCAGTGACATCACAGGTGAGCAAACAGGTGAGTCACCTTCTGGAAGTAGCCTCTCTTCACAGAGGTGTCCTTCACCTGGCGGAAGTAGGCGTATCCAAAGAAATGTGCAGCTTCCAACTGGAGAGATTGACCTCAGCATCAGGACCTCCTGTTCTCTGACCGGTGAACAGGTGAGTGGTCTTACCTGCAGGCTGGCGGGGGCGTCTCTGTTGTAGGCGTCGATGGCGCTGGAGCCTCTGCGGCCAACAGACTGACGGAACCTGAAGGTGAACTGCGTGTCGCCATGGCATCCTGGAAAATCACACAAAGACCGCGTGACCTCACAGCTCACCTGCTCAGCCGCCCAGTTACCTGGACTCACCTGAGTAGGAGTCGGGGAAGGACAGGTAACAGATGCTGGTTTTCTGACAACAGAGCACAGATACGGTTAGAGTCTGATCAGAGCATCGATCGGGTTATTGATCAACAATCACCTCTTTCTCCGTTAACCGGGCGTCGGGCGGATGCAGCAGCTGCGAGCAGAAAACACAGACTCAGGGGGCGGGGCTACAGGATGGGGGAGGGGGGCACTCCAAAAACCCTCTGCTGTCAGTCACCACATGTCTTATTCATACAGAACCATATATTACAGAGTTTGGACCTTAAAAACAGGCTGGGGTTGCCTTAACCCCGCCCTCATCCATCATGCATGGATGGATGGATGGATGAATGGGTGACTGGATGGATGACTTGATGGATGACTGGATGGATGGATGACTGGATGGATGACTGGATGGGTGACTTGAGGACTGCATGGATGGATGGATGACTGGATGGATGACTGGATGGATGACTGGATGGATGACTGGATGGATGGATAGACCATAAATTCTAGATTGACCATAAAAACTGGGTCAGGAACAGGAACCCGTTTGCGGTATGAACCCTCAGCCTTCCAGGTCCCACGGCAGACACTCGTCCACTAGTAGGTTGGCAGTGAGGAGGGGGGCATTTGGGCCCCCGTCTGTACATGCAGCAGCTTCAGAACCAGACGGATGTTCTGAGGTTCTAAAGCGGGCTTTAATGCGCATGTCTGAGCCCAGGATGAAAACCTGCACGCGAGAAACGGTCATGCTAAGCTAACGCACCTCGAGGGCCTGTCCGAGCTCCAGATCAAAGGTCACCACGCACGCGCACTCCAGCCAGCGCGAGAAGCGCGTCCACGTGCCGGTTCCTTCGCCGTGAGGACCTGGACCGTCATGCAGATTCATCGTGACCGGGTCTGGACCGCCGCGCGCCTCACGGAGAAAGGGGAGGGGCTCCGGACAGCCCCCGATGGAGAATGCTTCAGAAAAAAAGGAGAAAACGTCTGACGTCATTTTTTTTTCAGTTAGGGAGCGACGATCTTTCCAAAACAAAAGCATGTGTTCGCCTTCTATTTTGAAGGGGCGCCGGCGGAAGTGTCTCGTGTTCCGGGGAGCCGGCGGGAGCTCCCTCTCATTCTGTGCTGGGTTACCGGACGGTCAGCATGTCGGACCCCTGCTCCTTCTCGTCCCCCTCCAGGTGCGTCACCAAACACCTGAACCTGCACCTGCGAGTGGACTTCCGGCGGCGCGTGATCGCGGGGACCGTGGAGCTCACGGTGGAGGCGCTCGAGGACAACTTTTCTCTACTGGTAACTAACTGGCGGTTCTGGTTTTGGTCCTGATCTGATGATCCGAGCGTGGTTCTGAAGTCCAGGCGCGCGTGCACCTGATGTCCGCCACTCACGCGCCTTCCAATCAGCTGGAGAAAGCATTAGTGACCTCTCCAGGGCTGTGCGGCAGCGGCTCCTGCACCCCACTCAGAGGTCCCAGTCAAATTGTCGAAGTGTCATTGAGCAAGAACCGAACCGAGCTGCGTTTGGAAGCTCGATCCATCAGGTTGATCTCCACTCTGTAAACCAGGTCACGTGGTCACTTGATCGTTTTAACTTAAACCCTGGATCTGTGAGGAAAGAGAACCCGTCCGGTTCTTAGAAGTTCGGCTGCATTTGGACTTGAATCCAAAACGTTAACTCAATCCTGAAATGAGAAAATCTAGGGGCAGAGTTTCAGACCTGGACTCTGGCTGAAGGACAGGTGTGCTGACTCAGCAGGTGTGTGGTTTTTTTTGCAGACTTTGGACACCAGAGATCTGAACGTCGTGTCGGTGTCGGCCAACCAGCAGCCTGCTCGCTTTACTTTAGCCTCCAAACACAGCTTCAAGGGGACACAGCTGGACATCACGCTTCCCTTTCACCTGTCCAGGTGAGACTCCGCCCACTGTGCCTTTCGCCTGAACTTTCAGAGTAGACCTAATGACATTTTCTGCACGGACCAATCAGGGGGCAGCATGTCATCGTCCAGGTGGTGTATGAGACGTCTCCGTCTGCATCAGCACTGCAGTGGCTCACACCTGAGCAGACTGCTGGGAAGAAGCAGCCTTACCTGTTCAGCCAGTGTCAGGTGAGCATCACCTGTGGCCCCACGGATGGAGCCGCAGAGTTTGATGTAGCAGAACATTTGTTCCGAGTCAGAGGCTGAAACCCAAACCTCAGAGTTTCACCTCCGGACGGTTCTTCCTCTTTCACCTGTTGCTTCATCAAAATGTGGAACTGGTCTTCAGACCGACGCCCTCTTTCTTCACCTTTAACCGGAGGCCATGACTTCCTGTTGCTCCACCTTCCTGTCGATAATTGTGTGATGCAGAAATGTCCAAAAAGAATGTCGTCTGTGTTGGACCGTGTATAGTTCTGGTGCTGTTTACCCCAACCGACTCTAGAACCCAGCAGTGCAACAGTCCACAGATTATAACCCTGTGTTCTGTCTGACAGGCTCATCACTGCAGGAGCATGGTCCCCTGTCAGGACACCCCATCAGTAAAGCACACCTACTACGCCCAGGTAACCAGCACACCTAGTCAGCCCACACAAAGGGGAATAATGGGAAATCTACCAGAAAAATCTGCCTCCCCTCCCTCTATGTCTCTCTACCCGTCTCAGGTGTCTCTCTCTACCTGTCTCCGGTGTCTCTCTACCTGTCTCCGGTGTCTCTCTACCCGTCTCCAGTGTCTCTCTCTCTACCTGTCTTCAGTCTCTCTCTACCTGTCTTCAGTGTCTCTCTACCCGTCTCTGGTGTCTCTCTCTACCTGTCTCAGGTGTCTCTCTCTCCCTGTCTCCGGTGTCTCTCTACCCGTCTCCAGTGTCTCTCTCTCTACCTGTCTTCAGTCTCTCTCTACCTGTCTTCAGTGTCTCTCTACCCGTCTCTGGTGTCTCTCTCTACCTGTCTTCAGTGTCTCTCTACCCGTCTCCGGTTTCTCTCTCTACCTGTCTGAGGTGTCTCTCTACCCGTCTCAGGTGTCTCTCTCTACCTGTCTCAGGTGTCTCTCTCTACCTGTCTTCAGTCTCTCTCTACCCGTCTCCGGTGTCTCTCTCTACCCGTCTCCGGTGTCTCTCTCTACCCGTCTCCGGTGTCTCTCTACCCGTCTCAGGTGTCTCTCTCTACCCGTCTCAGGTGTCTCTCTCTACCCGTCTCAGGTGTCTCTCTCTACCCGTCTCAGGTGTCTCTCTCTACCCGTCTCAGGTGTCTCTCTCTACCCGTCTCAGGTGTCTCTCTCTACCCGTCTCAGGTGTCTCTCTCTACCCGTCTCAGGTGTCTCTCTCTACCTGTCTCAGGTGTCTCTCTCTCTACCTGTCTTCAGTGTCTCTCTACCCGTCTCCGGTGTCTCTCTCTACCCGTCTCCGGTGTCTCTCTCTACCTGTCTTCAGTGTCTCTCTACCCGTCTCCGGTCTCTCTCTACCCGTCTCAGGTGTCTCTCTCTACCCGTCTCAGGTGTCTCTCTCTACCTGTCTCCGGTGTCTCTCTACCCGTCTCCGGTGTCTCTCTCTCTACCTGTCTTCAGTCTCTCTCTACCTGTCTTCAGTGTCTCTCTTCCTGTCTCTGGTTTCTCTCTCTACCTTTCTCCGGTGTCTCTCTACCCGTCTCCAGTGTCTATCTCTCTACCTGTCTTCAGTCTCTCTCTACCTGTCTTCAGTGTCTCTCTCTACCCGTCTCAGGTGTCTCTCTCTACCTGTCTTCAGTGTCTCTCTACCCGTCTCTGGTGTCTCTCTCTACCCGTCTTCAGTCTCTCTCTCTCAGGTGTCTCTCTACCTGTCTCAGGTGTCTGTCCCTAAGGACTTGGTGGCAGTGATGAGTGCTGTGAGGGATGGTCAAGAGGAGGACCCTGAGGACAGCAGTCGTATTGTCTACAGGTTCCGGCAGCCGGTAGGCGTCGGCATTACCTTTACTTGTTGTGTGTGACACCATTACTTGATGTTTGACGGCCCTTTCTTTGACCTTTGACTTTAGGTGCCGATGCCATCCTATCTCATTGCCATTGTTGTTGGAGCTCTGGAGAGCAGGTACCGTGTGTCTCACCTGTGCACTGGTGTCATGGTGCTACCTGTGCTGGTGACAGCTGTTTTGTCTGGTCCACAGGGAGATCGGCCCCAGGTCTAGAGTCTGGTCTGAGAAGGAGTTTGTGGATAAAGCAGCGTTCGAGTTCTCTGAGGTGCATCATAGAGGCCACTGGGAAGAGACACACCTGGGGTTGGACTTTCTGAGTAACTGTTTAATGAACTTACCTGAGTGGTTGTCTACCTGTCCATCAGACTGAAACCATGCTGAAGACAGCCGAGGATCTGGCTGGACCGTATGTTTGGGGTCAGTACGACATTCTGGTTCTTCCTCCATCTTTTCCATACGGCGGCATGGAGAACCCCTGCCTCACCTTTGCCACGCCTACTTTACTGGTAAATCTAAGCTGAGTCAGCTGACCCACCAGAGTCATGTGACCAATCGTGTGACCATTGTTTCCTTCTGGTTCATTGTAGGCTGGAGACAAATCTCTGTCTACTGTGAGTACATTGCAGAGTCGCTTGAGCGCACACCTGCTGTAGATAATCATCCAGGTGCGTTCATGCTTGTCCACATGTCATCCAGGTAATTGCCCATGAGATCTCCCACAGCTGGACAGGGAACCTGGTCACCAACAAAACCTGGGAACATTTCTGGTAAAAGCACAGAGGTGAGTTTTGGCCCTGGGGTCAGGTCTGCGTTTGACACTCATCATTGCTTCAGGCTCAACGAAGGTCACACGGTTTACCTGGAGAGGATGATCGGCAGACAAATGTACGGCGAGCAGTTCAGGCAGTTTAAGGCCATGGGCGGTTGGAAGGACCTGCAGGACTCTGTGAGAACCCATTCAGATTTCTGTAGGTGGGAATGTGGGAGGTTCCCACTCTGACTGGTTCTAGCTGTCCTTCAGGTGAACACCTTTGGACCCAACAACCCTTTGACCAACCTGGTTCCTAGTCTTCAGGACGTCGACCCAGACGATGCCTTTTCCTCTGTGCCGTACGAAAAGGGCTTCGCTCTCTTGTACCACCTGGAGGAGCTGATGGGAGGACCAGGTAACACCTGTCTCTGAAGCTCCTTCCCCCCTCTAAGGTTCTGTTTGACCCGTTATGGTTCTGTGTCTCCGTAGAGGTCTTCATGGGTTTCGTGAAGTCGTACATTCAGCTCTATGCGTACGGCAGCGTCACCACTGATGACTGGAAGAACTACCTGTTCACCTACTTCAAGGACCAGGTTTGTGGGGGGGGCTAAGGTGCTATATGAGGGGGAACCAGAATCTCTGGGCTTGGTTCAGACTGAGCTGCTCCAAGTACAAGTGTGCTGTTGTTCTCAGGCAGAGGCCCTGAACCGGGTGGACTGGAACGCCTGGATGTTCACTCCTGGGATGCCTCCTGTCAAACCTCAGTAAGTGGGTCCAGCCAGACCTCCGTCTGGTTCCTGAGCCTCCTCAGTTCTGATGAAATGGTTCTGAACCGTAATGGTTGCTGTTTCAGGTATGACACCACGCTGGCCGATGCTTGCATTGCTCTGAGTCAGAGGTGGACCAAAGTAAGTTCTGCACCTGATCCCCGTCTGCTCTCATGGAGCATCCGTCTGAGTTCTCTCCACTGCTTCAGGCCGGAGACCAGGACCTGGACGGCTTCAGCGAGTCCGACGTGAAGACTCTGTCTTCCCACCAGCTCATCGAGTTTCTGTCCCTGCTGCTTCATGAGGTACGGCCGCCCTGTAGAGGCTGAGGTCCACGACAGTCCTGCTACTCGTGCGTTCTGACTGTTCTCCTGTTGGTCCTGCAGAACCCGCTCCCTCTGACTCATGTGAAGAAGATGCAGGAGGTTTATGGTCTCAACACTTGTACCAATTCTGAAATCCGCTTCAGGTGAGTCTGTGGCATCCATTTGAACAGCCAGACCATGCTCACTGCTGATTGGTTGATCTCTTCTCAGGTGGCTGAAGCTGTGTGTTCGCTCCAAGTGGGAAGAGGCGGTTCCGCTGGCGCTGAAAATGGCCACCGAGCAGGGCAGGATGAAGTTCACTCGGCCGCTCTTTAGGTATGAATTCAGAACCAAATGCTGGTCTTGGGTGACTGGACCTGACCTCCTGCATGTGGTTCTGCTGATCTCCATCCTGAACCACACCTTTTGACCCAAAGTTATTTTTGTCCTTCAGGGAGGTTTTCAACTTCAACAAGTACAGAGACGAAGCCGTTCAAGTGTTTGCGGCCCACCGGACAGCCATGCACCCGGTCACTGCAGGACTGGTTGCCAAGGACCTGAAGGTGGATGTCAGTGGCACCACTGCTCAGTGAGACCAGAACCTCTAATGTGGGACCAACAGAACCAGCAGGAGGGTCAAAATTGTTGGTTTCAAACGGGTCTGTAAGAACAAAAAATGCTTTGAGCAGAAATAAAATCTTTGCTGAACCGAACTGTGTGGTTCTTCAGAACTGGAACCAGAACTGAGCTTTGTTTTGCAGGAGGATGAACCGAGTATATCTTTTCTTCAGAACTTGGGGAAGAACCGAATCGTGTGGTTCTTTGTTTGTCCTTAAACTTGTGTTATTGAGACTAAGACCTCAGTTCAGACTGACAGGATGTGGTTTGTGAGGCAACAGGAAATGAGGGAGGGAGGGGGGGCAAAGGAAGCACAAGAACCACACAGCTGAACTGCTTCGACTGTGAGGTTGACTCAGTGTGTAGTGCTTATAGTCTATTTCGTTGTACTACAATTAAATTATAATTGTAGTACAATGAAATAGTAGTTAATCTATAAATAGTTAATCTGACCCAAGTCTATACTACAAATGAAGCAGTATACTTGAAGTTAAGCTTTTATATACTATCCATATATTTTGTAGGATTCCCTTATTTCTGCTACAATTCTAATCAGACAATGGATGTGTTGATTATAGCACCAAAGGGGAATTTTAAACATAATCACTGGGGAACAGCAAGTGAGTGGCAGGGTTATCATTGGTACATCCGAGGATTGTCAGGGGATGAAGGATGGGGATCTATATTTAGATCCACAGCAGAATCATCTTGGAAGAAAGGTACCTTTGTGGTGGTCTGGCTTGGCTTGGGGGGGTGGTCCCTTTGCCTGTGCTGGGGGGGGTTGGCGGGGGGCCCTGCTCGGGGGGGGGGGGGGGGGGCAGCGGCCTTAGACATGTAGGGTCCTTGGTAGGGGGGGTGCTTGGACATCACTGCAAGCAAGCAGCAGATGTCCTCCTGGCACCCTACCCGCCAATTTTAACCGCACCTTAGACATTTAGGGCCCCTTGGTGGGGAGGGTGAGGGGACATCACTGTGAGTAATCAGGAGATGTCCCCTTAGTGCCCTACTCGCCAATTTTAACTGCACCCCCCTTAGTACACACACCCCTCCCCCTTCAATATATACATTCAAACATAAACACACACACATGCATACAAACACCCATACACGCACACACATTTTACAAGGAAGGTGGGACCTGGGTCCATCTGTCCCCTACCCCTTCCCTGGTGGGGGGTGCGGGCCCCTTGGCGATGGCGGCCATGTCCCTTGGGTGCCGGCTCCCTGGGCCCGGCGGTGCTCTCTCCGCACGGTGGGGGGGTTCATATTACACCTGAGCCGGGGGTGTTCGTGTCCCTGGGGGGTGGGTCCTGGTCCTTGCCCCTGGGCGCTGGGCCCCGCCAAACTTCCAACATGGCCGAGCCTGGTCGGGCTATATTTATAACACCCCTTGTGGGCCGCCCTTTTTTCCCCGGGGTTCCCCCCTCCTGGGCTGGGGCGGCGGGCCCCTGCCTTGCTCCTACCTGGACCAACCGTGGGCCGGGTGGGTGGCTGCCTGGAGTGCGGAGCGGGTCTCCCTTGGGGGGTCCTGGCTCGTACCTTGGGTCGGGGCGGGGGGATGCCCGGAACTCCTGGGTGGTGGTGGGGTGCTCGTCTGGGGCTGTGGGCGTCCCTCTCCGGTGGGGCCCTGCGTTGGGCTCTTCCGGCGCGGCGGGGGGGCTGCTTTCCTGGCTGGGCTGGGGCGGCGCTCTCTTTCCCTCTGCGCCTCCCTGCTCTCTGGCTCTGGGGGCCTCGCGGCGGTCCGGCTGGCCCTGGCCTGGGTGGCGGTCTTGGTCGCCCGGGGGGCGGTTGTTCCCTGCCTGTTCCCGTATGGCGTTGGGGGAATTCCGGCTGCCGCTGCTGCTGCGGCAGGGGTCTGGGTGTGGGGGTGGCTGGGCGCTCCTCCTCCTTCTTTTCACATTCCACCATCCATTTTAGAAGAACATAAACACTCACCTGAGCACAGGTGTTAGCTCACCTTTGCACTAATAGTTTGCATGATTGAATGAATGAAAGATTTCACACTAGTTGGTTTAAAAGCATAGGTATGCGTTCGTGAACACTATCTGTTTGGTGTACATGTTGACATGTGGACATTCTTGCAGCTAGCAGGTGTGTTGATAATATTTGAGTGTGTGTGAACAGGCCCCGCCCTTTTTGTACTACATTTGAACCGTACCATAATGATTAACAACCAGTAAACTTGTTGCTTTATGCTGCTTCATGGTCTTACCCCCCTTCCCCTCCTATTATCACCCTCCTACCCCCCCATCTCTCTAACGTCCCTCTCTCTTCTTCCCCTCTTTCCTTTTCCGTCCGGTCCAACACCAAAGATTTTCAAACATGATTGAAATTAATAAAGTTTGGCCTCAATTACAAAAGGGGTTTATTCAGACATACCTTTGGTTTGTCTGAAGATTAATAACCCCTCTTGTTAAAATAAAATATGTCCAACACAAGAGGCCCTCAGCTTTCATCTGTTTGCCTAGCTGTTGGACAGGACAAGTTAAAAAAAAATAAAAATAAAAGAAAGGTACCTTTGGTTGGACATCCCAGGCTCAACAGTGGTCCAGAATAATTTCTAATTTTACTGTTTCAGATTTGTTTTTCACTTTCCGTGTTAACAGTACTGGTCAACCTTTCCTTTTATCCCCAACAATACACAGTCTGATGGAAAATTGACAGTGGCTATTGAAGGTATGCGCACATTTGTAACACTCAGCATTAAATGAGAGTATTTACAAAAAAATTAATCAGGGATCTACTTCTTTATCTGAATGTGCTTGATTCCTTTTCTCCATTTATTCAAAACAACTCCAACACAATGAGGTTTCCCAGGTAATGGTGGTATATTGAAATATACACATATACTTACAACTTCACCTTTAGAAGAAACCACCACCCAACTACACCGTCTTTTTCTTATTTACACAGTACTTTAAAGTTTCTAAAGTTTCTTTGGCGTCTTTTGTCCCTCTGGACAAAGCAGTCTCAAAGATAGTGGGGCCTGTGATGCTCCGTTCGCCTTCTGATGGTCAACGACTTCTTACCGGATCAGCTGTGATGGAAATCGTGAGACTTTCTGTTGAAGGAAGACCTTAGGAAGTGTGGCAGAAAGTTCCGGTATATTCCTCAGCTTTTTTAATCCATAGAACCATCCGTTGCTTTAATCCATCCTTCAAGCGGCAGTCAAACATCACCCCAGCCAGTTTGTTTCCCCTTCCTCCTGCTTGGCTCCATCTTTCTCTCTTTTCTGCTGTCATTAGCTGTCATCAGCCACACACCTGAGTGACCGGAAGTCACCAGCAGGAAGTCTCTTGGCCGCCATATTTGTAGTCCACAAAAACATAATCCAAAACCAAATACAAATCAAACTATTATAATGTGCTCACCTGGAAACTTAATGACATACTGGACCATTAATATTGGTGGATAATTTGGAAAGTATTTTTTTTTCCCAACAGCGAAATGAAAATCCTATATTTGTGTGGCAATGCTACACATTGAATAACAAAATGAAGGAACATTAAGGTGTAGAAACATCTATGTGGGATGACTGGCTGAAAATGTTTGGTCCATGGAAAACTTTAGTCTCCTCCGTTCTCGTTGCAGTAGCAGTTTTTTCAGCGATTCTCACACTCTGTGGTTGTTGTTGTATTCCCTGCCTTAGGACCCTTATGACACGCCTCATAGAGCAGGCTCTGGGAGAAAAGGTTCGGGAGTACGGACAGTATACAATGTTACCTGTCAGTGATCCCTTTTCACCACCTTGGTTGGGAAATCAGTCTGTGAGTTTGTTCTGTTTAACCTATCTCCATTATTTCCCTTAATTCTAGGTGTTTTCTTTTCTTGATAGGAAGTGTTATCTTTGTTGTATTTTTTACCTTTTTACTTTTATATTTTGACTTTTAAATTTTGAATTTGACTTTGAATGTTTTATTTTTCTGTCTTTACTGTTTCATGTCTTGTTCTCTGTAAATGCCAATGTGCCAAATATCTAATGAAGCATAAGTATCTTTAGGGATGGTCGCCGATGGGGCACGGGACCGTGGCGAGAATTTTTCCTGTCCAACTGAACGCTTCTTAAAGATGGTTAATGCAAGCTTTGACAGGTTTTCGCTCCTACACTTATGAATAGATCATCCACACCTTTGAAGTGCACATTGGTTCGGCTATAGATTGTGAGGGCTCGAGACCACAGCTGTTTTGATTGCATGATGTGATAATCTGTTTTTATTTTTTGTGTGACCTCACGAAGTGAGGTCAAGAGAGGGAAACTGAAGGAATTTATATTTTTTTGTGGTCCTTATTTCTCTTAGGCTTTTTATCTCATCTTTATTTCATTAAAGGTTTTCTTTCAGGTTTACTGTGTGTGGTTCCAGCCATTTGAATTTAAAAGGGACTTCCTGAAAATTGCATATGTAAAGAGGTTTTGATGCTGCAGCTCCGAACTCATCCCCCTTCAGGAGAAAACGGTCTTTGATCTTCTAAGACCATCTGGAAGCCTCAGCTGCAGATCTGACATGGACCAGAATTAAATTGCCTCCAGGATTCGATTCAATGGGTGGGAACCCCTGAAGGTGCCAACTCACATGAGAAGGACAAAGAGTTGGGACTGACTGCCTGCGGAGAAGGATCCGGGCGACTGTGCTGGACCCCCATGGGGACACAGTTTGTGGTCGGACAGATGTCTGTCTGTGAAATAACCCCCTGGACGTCTGAAGCAGGAAGCCAGTACCAAATGCTGTAATTCCAAATATGGACTGAAGGAAGTGGGCAGACTTTTCGACCGGCCAATCCGATCGGCCAGAGGCGGAGATACAGCAGCCATCTTGCTTCCAGAGGAGGAGACTCTGACCACCTGTTTAAAAGTCTGCACTCAAGGAACTTTCTTTGTTCTCATCAGGCTGGCACGTTAAGACGCTGGTAATTTGGCGCTGTGCAAGCTCTGAAACTGGGAACCCGGATGTCTGTTTTATTTTGTTTTACTCTGTTTTTAGAAATCTTGTTAGGGAAATAAATTTGTTAATCTTTAATCCGGCTGAGTCCATTGGTTTCTTCTTCTCGACTTTTTTGAGCACGCAAGGAAAGTAATCTCAAAGCGACTGATTATTTCCTACAATTTCAAACTTCAAATGTTCCTATTTAGTATAAAGAAGTATTCAGATTTACTTCCTACACTACAGTACAGGGTCTGGATCAGGCGTGGAACCTTTCACACTAAAATGTGGTCCAGTTTCTGAGCAAAACCCACAGAATCCCACTTTACCGCTTTTTATTTAGGACTTTTTTTTTAGAGATTTACAATACACTACTTTAATAAATCACATTAAAATAAAGACACACTGTACATTAACCCTTGTGCTATCCTAGGCACTTAACATTGGGAGTGGGGTCATCTAGGCCCACTAAACATTGGGAATGGGGTCATCTAGACCCACTAGACCGGGGGTCGGCAACCCGCGGCTCTTAAGCGCTGCCCTAGTGGCTCCCTGGAGCATTTTCAAAAATGTTTGAAAATGTAAAAAGATGGGGGAGAGAAATATATTTTTTGTTTTAATATGGTTTCTGTAGGAGGAAAAACAAGACACAAACATTCTTAAGGTATTCCAATGCTGTGAGAATGTGTAGAATAAATATTGTAACATCCGGCAGGTACGTCACTTGCAGCGAACAAAACAGGAGCCAAACTGTCAAAAATGTTGAGCTGTCAATCAACTGGCAGCGCTAGAAAACTGTCGGTGTCCTACACACCACACGACACCAAACAGTCTCTGACAGGAGGGGGCGGAAAGAGAAGATGAGAGCGCAGCCTCTTCCCGGCCATTCAAGCCCGTTTATTATGAACACACACAACATTGAACATTGCACAGGGGTCATCAACCTCTCCCCCTCCCACAATCATGGTGCAACATAAAGAAACAACATAACAGGAAGAATAAACTAAGGTGGAACAACAAAACTGCCATATGAAAAGAAACGTGGGCAAACAGAAACGCTCCTGCTGAACCCTAATCAGATCAGGAGACCGCATCCCACAATCCCCTGCTGCTAACAGACCTAAAATGCACATGACCGCCACTACAATTTCAACATTTCTGTCAACGAAGATTTGCGTCATAGCCTGCGACACACATTTCTACCAGCAGGGCGGCGGACCGCTAGGCAGGTGGCTGACGGAAATCGAACCACCATCGGTTCCGTGCATTGCTTGATGAAGTAGAAAGCAAATATTCTGATCTCCTGCTACACAACACAGTCCGATGGCTGTCCAGGGGGGACGTTTGTCGTCTTTGTCGTCTGTTTAGAACACGTGAAAACATTCCTGAAAAGCAAAGACCTGAACTACCCACAACTGGAAGAGAGTGGCTCTAAAAGCTGCACGTTTTGGTGGATATGACTGACAAGCCAGCTAAAGGAGCTGAATGAAAGTCTGCTTGAAGCTGTTCTGTCATTCCAGCTGACTGTCATGGGGAACGTCGTCACGCACGTTCCATTTTATGGGTTTGTGTTTGAATCCTCAAAATAAAAATGACATCAAAAATCGGATTTCTTTATTACATTTCTTTAATTTTATCAAAGCAATGAAACTAAATCATTGATATTGTAATGAAGTTAAACTTGCACAACAGAGCAGTCACGTGACGCGTCGTTCTCCCAGAATGCACTGCAGAGCAAATAAACATTTAATCCTTAATAATTATGTATTTGTAGCCAACTAGTCATTTTGATAGCAGGCTAATATAGCTAATATAGATACATATTGCATGTGTTGCCTTCATTATAAGGCTTAAATAGGGCTTTTAATATTATGCGGCTCCAGACAGATTTGCTTTTTGTTTTTTTCGTCCAATTTGGCTCTTTCAACATTTTGTGATCTTCACTGGTGTCCATGGATTACATGAAATCTTTCCACCTTTATCCACCTTTGTCATGGTAGGAAGAACACGTCAAAGTAAGGGGGGGTCATCTAAGATAGCACAAGGGTTAAAAGAAAAATAAAACCTAAAGGGACCCCATTGCGGAGCAAAAAACAGTATGTAGCCTGTAATCCGTCAATGTTGTTATCCTCCCTGATAGAACACAGAACACCCTCCAGAGCTCACATACTTTTGAACTTTTGAAGGTCGTCGGTCAACATAAAATGAGCAAATTCAACATTCACATGACTTTTCAGAAGAGAAAAAAATCATAAAGGGAACATCCACACAACCAACAGAGTAACCAATTTTTCCTTGTTAACCAGATAGCGAGTTTAGCTGTTGCAAAAATAAAATTGAGAATGGTGTGTACATGTTTCCTTTGGGCCATATATTTGGGACCAAAAATGAACAATGGGAAGGAGAACACCTCCCCGAGCCTGAGACACCAGTCTTCCTAGACTGTGAACAAACCCCTTAGCCTGTTACACTCCATTACCAAATCTGCCAGAGTTTCAGATGTCCCACAAAATTCAAATCCGTCTGATTGAGTTGGAGCAAAGTGTGCTTTTATCTGTTTGTAGCTATGGCAACGTGTACAATTCTCCATTGGAGATCAGCTACGCGTTTTTCAACAGGCAGCTTGTACAGAGACCACCAGCGTCTTTTTGGAGTGTGGCTTGTTCCTAAAACCTTAGTCCACTTGGAGGCATCTATGTCCATGACTGCAAATGTCGAACTTTCACGCACGTGGTGTAGTGTCTTCTTTGCCATGGTCTCAAACTCCCCATCTCCTGCATTACCAAAGGCAAGCAGTTTGTCCTCATCCTCTGTCCAATCCTCCACATTCGGGGAGACAGTCAAGGACGGAAAAGAATAATGCGAGGTTGCGAGGTACCAGTCCAGCCGTCATTGGGAATTGGAAGAAAATGTTTCCTCTGAGCAGGAACAGATGTCATGAGGTCATCCACCACTTTAGCTAGGAGCCTGGGACGTAGACTAACCCGTTGTCTCATGGCTTCCAGGGGTGAGAGAAGTGAGCCAGCTTCACACAGCCAACATTTCTCAATGCTGATCTAACTGAGTACGAGTTCAGGAGATAAGAGTCAATCAGAGTGTTAAAAAACAAGGGTTCTTCCAGTATCCACAGTCCAGGAGTGGCAGCCTGAGCCCGAGTAAACTTTAGAGCTCTCCAGGCTTTAAGAACTGAACTATAGAAAGGAGGGAGACCGCTTGAATCTAGATGTCCTCTGCTTGTCATAGCCAAGACCCCCAGCTCTTCTTAGGAGGATTCTGGCAGTGTCGAGCCATCGCATGCCGCTGTGATACAGCAGCCGCTGGGCAGTTTGCAGTCTGAAGGCCATCAGTCTGTGACGTCAACTAATCCCTGCCCCCCTTCCGAGAGCGGCAGAAACAGGGAAGCTTCTCGTGTCCAATGTTTACTGTTCCAAAAAAAGTCGGTAAGCACACGCTGCACCTTGGTGAGTGGATCCTTAGGAGGGGAGAGAACCAGCAGTTTGTGCCAGAGCATCAAGGCCACTAGGTTGTTTGCAATCAGGACGCGTCCTCTGTAAGACAGCTGAGGTAGCAACCATTTCCATTTAGACAACCTAGCACAAACCTTGTCCAACATCCCATCCTAATTTTTCATCTGAAACTCATTTGTACCCAAATAAACCCCAAGAACTTTTAAACCCCTTGTGGTACAAACTATATCTACAGGCGATGTAGGAGATGTTTTTTTCCCCCCATTACCCGAACATGCAGGCCGTGCATTTCGACCAATTAACCATGGCAGAAGATACCCTGGCATAGATCTGAAAACACTCGCTAAGGGCGGTGACATCATCTTGATTGGTCAAAAATATAGTGACATCGTCGGCGTAGGCACTCACTACCAATGGAGATGAAGCCACATCCCCCAACCCTGGTAAAGAAACCCTGCTCATCTTAAATCGTAGTCTACACAAGAGAGGTTCAATGGCCAAAACATACAGCAGCCCAGTAATAGGACAGCTTTGCAGTATACCACGAGACATTGGAAAAGGTCTACTAAGAGCGCCACCAACCTTCACCAAACACCAGTAAAAGAGCAATTTCACCCAAGAAAGAAAGTTCTTTAACTGGCCCAGATCTCCCTTCTTGGGGAGGAGCGACAGTACAGCTCTCAGACAAGAAGTAGGCATCATGCCCACAGAGAAACAACTCAAGACCACTTTATGGAAATCATGTCCTAGTAGATCCCAAAAGTGTTTGTAGAATTCCACGGTTAGTCCATCCAACCCCGGGACTCGTCCGAGGGCCACACCCTGTAAAGCATCTGAGAGCTCATCCAGTGTTACGGGCCTGTCAGCAGACTCTCGGTCTACAGCACTGAGTTGAGGAAGGCCGCTCAGAAGGTCAGCGCAGTACTCTCAGGGCAGCAGTCCTCAGCTGAGAAAAAGTTCCTGTAAAGATCCAAGGCACAGTTCCACATGTCACGGCGTTCAGTTGTAAGTTCTCCATTCGGGAACTTCAGACAGGACATTTGCTTTCTACGGCAAGCTGTTTGTTCCAAGCCAAAAAAATAAGAGCTGGATGCATCCATATCCTTGAGGCTGAGGTATCGGCTCCTAATGAGGGCCCCCTCAGCCCTTTCCTCCATAAGATGAGAGAGCTCACGCTGTTTCAGGTGAAGATCGTCAGCCGCTGAGGCATCACGACCAACAAACAGAGTCCGCTCAATAGTTTTACTTCCATCTTGAAGAGCTAAAACAGTGGACATCAATCTTGCTGTAGAATGCGAGGTGTACTGCTGACAAAAAGCACGGATCTGGGTCTTCCCCATCTCCCACCATTTATCCAGTAAAGCAAACTCAGCCGTCTCCAAACACCACTGTTTCCAAAAAATGTTAAAACTCCTGCAGAAATAACTGTCTTAAAGGAGCTTATTGTTAAAGTGCCAAAAGGACCCATTTTCCCGCCCTGAAGCCAAGAGCAGACTAATACAGACCAGGTGGTGCTCGCTAAAGGTGGTAGGAACAATCAGACTCTCAACCAGGCTGGGTCTAAGAGAGTCAGCGATGTAAAAACGATCCAATCGCGCTGCATGGGGGACACCATCAGTAATCATAAACCATGTGTGCTGCATGACCCTCCAAGCATCAAATGTATTTAGATGTTTGTTTGTTTTGTTGAACAGTATTGTAATCTCTAGGACTTTGTTAGAACACAAAACATTTGCTCACATATAAAAGGAAGCTTTTAAATATTAACTATTAATAATTTTTATATTTTTTATATATAATAGATTAAACCTATTTTACATTTGACACCAGAAGTTCCTTTCAAAATAAAATCATTCTGGAGCAGATTTACTTAAATTAAAAGTGTAAGAAAGTCAATTCGAACCTTTTCCGTCATGACTTATGTCAGTCAAATTACTAAAGAAAATAAATACAAGGTTTTTAAAATCTGCACATGAATTTGAAACTTTGTCTTCTTTTTTATTTATTTGTCCCTAAACAGCAACTCTTCCCTGTATTTCCTAGTACTTTCTAGTACTTCAGTGTACTTAAATAGACTACAGGTGTAGTAGTTTTTGCTAAAAGGCGGAACACCTGTGGTACACCTGGACTGAAGGAACCTGATTCTGGTCAGAAACTCTTAGTGGAAAGAAGGTCCACAGTTCTGACTTGTACCACAGGAGGAGGAAGACTGAGAAGCTCTGCAGATGAGTCAAAGTGGTTCCAGTGGTCTACAGACCACAGGTCTGACATCTACAAGCCTTTGAGCACCAACAACCAGTGACCTGTGAACCTGTGACTAATCCAAGCTTAAATGTGTTGGTTGCAGTTTTGAAGAAACTGCAGAAATGTGGATTCAGAGACGGTTCTGACGGGCCGACTTCCAGTTACACGACTGTCAGACATTTCATGAACCTGATTGTTTTGACCAGGATGTTCCTCTTTTTACAGACACGGTGGACGGCCAGACCACATGAGGGATGTTCTGTAACTCGTGGGGAAGTCTCTTTAAGGTTTCATCACTGGAACACTGAAATCTAGAGCAGCCGTCTGTTAAGGAGATGGTGTTAATCTGACCGAACATGGAAATACTGATTACAGGGAAACCTTTTTCCATGATCTGGTTAGAATCCGATTGAAGAGAGAAGCTGAAGAATAAGAAGATGTTAGAGATGTTTTGGACTCAAAGCCCGTTTGGATCAGTGATGGTTGAAAACCATCAGGACTGACCCGTTTGGATCTCTGTGATGGAGCAAGTCTTCAGCTCTGAGATCTAGAAGAACACCTGGATCATCAGAACTGAGGTTCAGTCTGGACCCAGAATGGTCGGACGTTCTGACGTCTTGTAGAGTTTCTCATAAATCAGATCACAGTCTTCAAAGAAAAATGTTTTTGGATCAAAACTTTATTTAAAGTTTTCTTGAGTTCAGCTGAAATGTTCTTCTCCTGAGAGTTCAACCAAAGGCCAACCAGAAGATTTCTGGAGTATTTCTCTGTACCTGTCCAAAAGGTGTCTGAACTCTCATCAGCACACCTTTACGGTCACATGGCTGTGGTGAGGCAGACAGGTGATCAGCGGCTGATGACGTTCTGGTTGTCATGATGACCGCAGCTGAACACCAACGCTTCGCTTTGACCACAGACGTGTGTGACCCTTGTGCTATCCTCGGCACTTTAACGTTGGGAGGTGGGTCATCTAGACCCACTAGACAGTGCTCTGAACCTTTTTTCTTCAATGATTTGTGATCTTCACTGGTGTCCATGGATTACATGAAATCTTTCCACCTTTGTCATGGTAGGGAGGACACCTCAATGGAAGGGGGGGGGTCATCTGGACCCCGTAGGATAGCACAAGGGCTAGAGCAGGTTATGGGCGTGTGCTGCTGCAGCACAGGTGTCTGCACATGTCCTCCACGCAGAGGCTGGAAGGTTCTTCTTCAGGCTGTAGCCCCGCAGTGACAGAGTCCAACAGCAGATGGCGCTGCTTT
Source organism: Oryzias latipes (assembly GCF_053564925.1). NCBI lineage: Eukaryota > Metazoa > Chordata > Actinopteri > Beloniformes > Adrianichthyidae > Oryzias > Oryzias latipes. The sequence continues at coordinate 26,674,482 of NC_136259.1, forward strand.
GTCACATTTGAACCACAGCTGAGAAGCAAGCGAGCTGCAGTCCAATGACAGGCCCTGACTCCGCCCATTTGAACACAAAGCCAACTAACCAACAGCATGTTAGCTTCTGCAGTGGGTCCTGAATCTATCTTTGGGTTGGGTTCTGCTGATGGGTTCTAGGTCCAGTGAGGTCCGAGCCCTCCAGTCATCATCAGCTGCTCCAGGTCCAGATCTTTCTGATGCTCCTGCAGCCGCTGCTCCTCCAGCAGAGACACCAGAGCATCCCGTTCCTCCACCAGCTCCAACATCTCCTCCAGGAGCCGACGCTCCACAGCCAGCTGCTCCTCCCCCTTCAGGCGGTCTGCACACACAGCAGGAGAACCCATGAGGAGCATGCCTGCTGAATGCACACTGACACGTGCACGCTCTCCCCACCGTCCACAGCCATGCTCTCCCTGAGCTCCTGCTGCAGCCAGCTCTGCCGGTCCTCCAGTGCCAGCTCACGAGCGCTGAAACAGAACCCCACAGTTCTGGATCCGGTTCTGGATCATCGGAACCGACGCCACCAGCTACACTACTCACAATATCAAGAGTTCAGATTCGTATCGACTCAGAGAGTTCTTCTGTCGGACCAGCTGGAACCACTGCTGCATCAGAACCGTCTCTTCCAGCTGATGAAAACCTGAAAACAGAGGAAATGTCTGACCGCCATCACCAAAAGACCGCCGCTGAGGAGGTCAGCCTGTTCATGACCTCCTTCTTCTCATTTCCCTCAGTAAAGGTTCCACCGTCAGGATCAAACCCAGTATTTCTCTGTAGAAACTCCTCCTCTGGTTCAGAATCTCCTGAAGTCTTCAAATGGAATAAACTCTTCCTGTTTGGATCCATCAGCTGATCGCAGCTTTGAATTAGCGGCAGTTGATTTTGTCTGGTCGCCGTTTTTTTAGCTTTTCTTCCTCACTGATGAAGAAGTTTCTGCATCATGGAACCATCAGCCAGTCAGAAACACACGCCATCACGATCCACACTTGAAAGTCCATTTGGATCCACAGAGGGGGCTTTGTGCACGATCCATGATCAATAACATATTCTGATCAATCAGCTTCATCTAACAGACTGAACCGCATGATGCTGAGTCACTTAGGACAGGTGAGCTCTTCTCCAGGTGGGACAGAGGCCTGATGTTTCCTAAACAGGTTGGACTGTGTGGATTTGCAGGTAGAAATGTGGGCGTGGCTAGTCTGTACCTGATTCTCCTCGCAGAATTTTCTCCACCAGCACTCCTCTCTCCTCCAGCTGCCGCTGCTTCTCCTCCACCTGCTGCAGCTGCTGCTGGATCATCTGAAACAGATGGACAGTCATTCCTCTGGCCTCCCCCCACCCTCAACCCACCCTCACCCGGTCCTCACCTGCACCCTCACCCGCTCCTCCCCCCACCCTCAACCCACCCTCACCGGTCCTCACCCCACCCTCACCGGTTGTCACCCCACCCTCACCGGTTGTCACCCCACCCTCACCGGTCCTCACCTGCACCCTCACCCGGTCCTCACCCCACCCTCACCCGGTCCTCACCCCACCCTCACCCGGTCCTCACCTGCACCCTCACCCGCTCCTCCCCCCACCCTCAACCCACACTCACCCGGTCCTCACCCCACCCTCACCGGTTGTCACCCGGTCCTCACCCCACCCTCACCCCACCCTCACCCGGTCCTCACCCCACCCTCACCGGTCCTCACCCCACCCTCACCTGGTCCTCACCTGCACCCTCACCTGCACCCTCACCCGGTCCTCACCCCACCCTCACCTGGTCCTCACCTGCACCCTCACCCGGTCCTCACCTGCACCCTCACCCGGTCCTCACCCCACCCTCAACTGGTCCTCACCCCACCCTCACCCGGTCCTCACCTGCACCCTCACCCGGTCCTCACCTGCACCCTCACCCGGTCCTCACCCCACCCTCACCCGGTCCTCACCCGGTCCTCACCCCACCCTCACCGGTCCTCACCCCACCCTCACCCGCTCCTCCCCCCACCCTCAACCCACCCTCACCCGGTCCTCACCCCACCCTCACCCGGTCCTCACCCGCACCCTCACCCGGTCCTCACCCCACCCTCACCGGTCCTCACCCCACCCTCACCCGCTCCTCCCCCCACCCTCACCCGGTCCTCACCTGCACCCTCACCCGGTCCTCACCTGCACCCTCACCCGGTCCTCACCCGGTCCTCACCTGCACCCTCACCCGGTCCTCACCCGGTCCTCACCTGCACCCTCACCCGGTCCTCACCTGCACCCTCACCCGGTCCTCACCCCACCCTCACCCGGTCCTCACCTGCACCCTCGCCCGGTCCTCACCTGCACCCTCGCCCGGTCCTTACCCCACCCTCACCCGGTCCTTACCCCACCCTCACCCAGTCTTCACCTGCACCCTCACCCAGTCTTCACCTGCACCCTCACCCGGTCCTGACCTGCACCCTCACCCGGTCCTCACCTGCACCCTCACCCGGTCCTCACCCCACCCTCACCCGGTCCTCACCTGCACCCTCACCCGGTCCTCACCTGCACCCTCACCCGGTCCTCACCCCACCCTCACCCGGTCCTTACCCCACCCTCACCCGGTCCTTACCCCACCCTCACCCAGTCTTCACCTGCACCCTCACCCAGTCTTCACCTGCACCCTCACCCGGTCCTGACCTGCACCCTCACCCGGTCCTCACCGGGTCCTCACCCCACCCTCACCCGGTCCTCACCTGCACCCTCACCCGCTCCTCCCCCCACCCTCAACCCACCCTCACCGGTCCTCACCCCACCCTCACCGGTTGTCACCCCACCCTCACCGGTCCTCACCTGCACCCTCACCCGGTCCTCACCCCACCCTCACCCGGTCCTCACCCCACCCTCACCCGGTCCTCACCTGCACCCTCACCCGCTCCTCCCCCCACCCTCAACCCACACTCACCCGGTCCTCACCCCACCCTCACCGGCTGTCACCCGGTCCTCACCCCACCCTCACCCCACCCTCACCCGGTCCTCACCCCACCCTCACCGGTCCTCACCCCACCCTCACCTGGTCCTCACCTGCACCCTCACCTGCACCCTCACCCGCTCCTCACCCCACCCTCACCGGTCCTCACCCCACCCTCACCTGGTCCTCACCTGCACCCTCACCCGGTCCTCACCTGCACCCTCACCCGGTCCTCACCCCACCCTCAACTGGTCCTCACCCCACCCTCACCCGGTCCTCACCTGCACCCTCACCCGGTCCTCACCTGCACCCTCACCCGGTCCTCACCTGCACCCTCACCCGGTCCTCACCCAGTCCTCACCCGCACCCTTACCCGGTCCTCACCCCACCCTCACCGGTCCTCACCCCACCCTCACCCGCTCCTCCCCCCACCCTCACCCGGTCCTCACCCCACCCTTACCCGGTCCTCACCCGCACCCTCACCCGGTCCTCACCCCACCCTCACCGGTCCTCACCCCACCCTCAACTGGTCCTCACCCCACCCTCACCCGGTCCTCACCTGCACCCTCACCCGGTCCTCACCTGCACCCTCACCCGGTCCTCACCCCACCCTCACCTGGTCCTCACCTGCACCCTCACCCGGTCCTCACCTGCACCCTCACCCGGTCCTCACCCGGTCCTCACCTGCACCCTCACCCAGTCTTCACCTGCACCCTCACCCAGTCTTCACCTGCACCCTCACCCGGTCCTGACCTGCACCCTCACCCAGTCCTCACCTGCACCCTCACCCGGTCCTGACCTGCACCCTCACCCGGTCCTCACCGGGTCCTCACCCCACCCTCACCCGGTCCTCACCTGCACTCACCTGTGCTCTGTGCAGTCTCCTCAGCTGGTTCTTCTTGGCCTGTCTTCTGGCAGTTATCTGAACCCTTTGTGTGGTTCTAACATCCAGGTTCTCTTCTTGGTGCTGGTTCTGGAACAGGGTCTCCTTCACACTCAGACTAGATGGTTCTTTTGCTGGAACCACAACACCCACAATCTCTGTGGAGCACGAGGAGCGTCCATCAAAGTACCGGACTCTGTCCTCCACACGTGGTTTCTACAACAGCACGTTCAGATCAGTGTCACTCAGAACCAGAACCCGTAGAGGCCACAAGATTTGCACTTGCCTGGAGAAGGTAAGATCTCCTGAAGGCCAGAGCATGAGGAACGTAATTCCGCTGAGAGACCTGAGAAGGCAGGAGATGTTCACACTGTTCAAGTTCTGTTCCACTAAATGGACTGGGGTCAGAACCATCTGAGGTGGTCTCTACAGGATGGACGTCACGTGTTGTGAAGATAAGGTTCTGCTTAGAACTGATGTGTCGGCTGGTACCTTTGGGTTCTCCTCGTCTACCACAGAAACTCTCTGGATTTCATTCATGAGGTCCAGCAGGTCCAGCTGCAGCTGCAACCACAGAAGAACCGTCACTGTTGGACTCGGTTCTGTGTGTGTGTGTGTGTGTGTGTGAAAGGGGGGGGGTGCTCCTACGTTGTTTCTGGGTTTCAGGGAACATCTCTGAAGCAGCACCATGGAGTCCAGACACGACTGTTCTCCTGGAGGTAGATGGTGTAAACTTGTCCAACGGTTCTGAAACACACTCTCACACACTCACAAACGCTCACTCTCACACACTCTGACACTCTCACACCCTCTCACACACTCTCACACACTCTCACACACTCTCACACACTCTCACACACTCTCACACACTCTCAAACTCTCACACTCTCACACACACAAACGCTCACTCTCACACACTTTCACACTCTCACACACATTCTCACATTCTCACACTCTCTCACACTCACACACTCACACACACACACTCTCACACACTCACATGCTCACAGTCATAAACGGTTCCCTCACCTGCTTCTGTCCTGTTTCTCTGTTGGTCTTTACAGTTCCCGGAGAAAACCATCTTCCAAAGGGCTTTAGGCCCTCCCACATCCACCCGACCAGGAGGAGGAGCCTCTCTCTCCTCCTGCATATTGATGCAGAGATTCCTGCCCTTGATCTGCAGGGGAGGGGGGCAGAGGCTTGGAGGGAGACTAGAAGCTTCCATGAGTCTGACTTTATCAAAGGACGCCTTCCTGTCTGAATCAGGCTCCGCCTCCTTTGGCCCCACTTCCCTTGTCTGCTGGGAGATGAACTCTGTGTTTGGCGGGGTAGCAGCGATGTAATCAGAGGAACCCCAGCCCCCAGAACTGAGTGACAGCTGAACCCCCATGATGTCTTGCTCAGCATCACAATCAGGGGAGGTGAAAAAAGGGGCTGTGGAGGGTGTGTCTAGGGTGGGTGGAGTCTGACAGAACATGCCAGAGGAAGTGCACCATTTCTGTAGGTTGTGGGCGGAGTCAGAGTCCACAGGTTCCTGAAGACAAAGTTCCTCCTCTAAAGGGTGGGGGTGAGGGGCAGAGGTACGATGAAACTTATGGCGGCCACAAAAACAGACATAAAAATCTGTGACTCACCTTCACTCCACTCTGCCCCCCCGATACCTTCCTCCTCCTCACTGTGGGGCCAGATCGGCTCTTCCCTCCATAACTTTTCGGGAGTGGGTCCTCTGTCCCCGCCCCCCTCCATCATCCCGCTGAAAAAGAGAAGCAAGGTCAAGAAGGGCGCAGGAGGAATGTTCAGAGCTTTTGTTTACTTACAGGAAGTTAGACGTGCTGCAGGAGATTTTCAAAATAAAACAGGCAACCTCTGCCTCGTTTAGACGATCAGGCAAAAACGGATTTGCTTTGTGACTCGAACTGAGTAACAGAACCGAGTCCAGGATCCCAGAACTTTCTCAAGGAATCCAGGAGGTCCACTCCTGCTTCACCTTTTCCCTTTTAAAAACCACCCGAATGCTGACCTGTCTCTGAACTGGACACCGTCGTCCAGGTCCAGGCCCAGGTTGAAGTGATTCAGAACCTCCTCAGAAACTTCTTCAGGCTCCTCCTGAATATCCGCCCCTGAGCTGCACCTGTGGTTGTCCAGCTGGATCCGCTCAGGTGTTGCTGCTGTCACAGAAGCAGCTGCAAACACAGCAGTGCAGCCACACACAGACACACACAGACACACACACACACTGATTCCAGCGTGAGGAGCACGCTCAGTGCGACCGCTCGTCAAGTCAAAGTCCACACACCACATGCAACTCACCTGACGACCGGCGCCGGCCGCTGGACAGCACAGAGTCCGAGAGAAGTGGACCAGAACTCTGAGACGTCTGACAGACAGAAGGTCTCATCAGATCAGAGGAACACCCCCCAGACCACCAGATCGATCACCTGACAACCACCACACCTAACATCCAAACAAGCAGAACCTCCCAGGTCTTACCATGGAGGTCCTGTGTGAGTCTGATGAAGGTCTCCTCTTCCTCACTGCTGCCGAGCTCAGCTGACAGTCAGGATGATGAAGACAGAAAAACTTCCCTGAGACAGACGGAAAGTTCAGCCGTCAGGTGGACTGGAGGATCTGTGGGTTCATGAGGTTCTGGAGGATCTGTGGGTTCATAAGGTTCTGGAAGATCTCTGGGTTCATGAGGTTCTGGAGGTTCATGAGGATTTCTGGGTTCATGAGGTTCTGGAGGTTCATGAGGTTCTGGAGGTTCTGGAGGATCTCTGGGTTCATGAGGTTCTGGAGGACCTCTGGGTTCATGAGGTTCTGGAGGTTCATGAGGATCTCTGGGTTCATGAGGTTCTGGAGGATCTCTGGGTTCATGAGGTTCTGGAGGTTCATGAGGTTCTGGAGGTTCTGGAGGATCTCTGGGTTCATGAGGTTCTGGAGGTTCATGAGGATCTCTGGGTTCATGAGGTTCTGGAGGATCTCTGGGTTCATGAGGTTCTGGAGGTTCATGAGGTTCTGGAGGTTCTGGAGGATCTCTGGGTTCATGAGGTTCTGGAGGTTCATGAGGATCTCTGGGTTCATGAGGTTCTGGAGGTTCATGAGGTTCTGGAGGTTCTGGAGGATCTCTGGGTTCATGAGGTTCTGGAGGATCTCTGGGTTCATGAAGTTCATGAGGTTCTGGAGGATCTGTGGGTTCATGAGGTTCTGGAGGATCTCTGGGTTCATGAGGTTCTGGAGGATCTCTGGGTTCATGAGGTTTTGGAGGTTCTGGAGGATCTCTGGGTTCATGAAGTTCATGAGGTGCTGGAGGATCTCTGGGTTCATGAGGTTCTGGAGGATCTCTGGGTTCATGAGGTTCATGAAGTTCTGGAAGATCTAGTGGGTTCATGAGGTTCTGGAGGATCTCTGGGTTCATGAGGTTCTGGAGGATCTGTGGGTTCATGAGGTTCATGAAGTTCTGGAGGATCTAGTGGGTTCATGAGGTTCTGGAGGATCTCTGGGTTCATGAGGTTCTGGAGGATCTGTGGGTTCATGACGTTCATGAGGTTCTGGAGGATCTCTGGGTTCATGAGGTTCTGGAGGATCTGTGGGTTCATGAGGTTCATGAGGTTCTGGAGGATCTCTGGGTTCATGAGGTTCTGGAGGATCTGTGGGTTCATGAGGTTCATGAGGTTCTGGAGGATCTCTGGGTTCATGAGGTTCTGGAGGATCTCTGGGTTCATGGCGTTCATGGGGTTCTGGAGGTTCTGGAGGATATCTGGGTTCATGAGGTTCTGGAAGATCTCTGGGTTCATGAGGTTCTGGAGGTTCATGAGGATTTCTGGGTTCATGAGGTTCTGGAGGATCTCTGGGTTCATGAGGTTCTGGAGGTTCATGAGGTTCTGGAGGTTCTGGAGGATCTCTGGGTTCATGAGGTTCTGGAGGATCTCTGGGTTCATGAGGTTCTGGAGGTTCTGGAGGATCTCTGGGTTCATGAGGTTCTGGAGGATCTCTGGGTTCATGAGGTTCTGGAGGTTCATGAGGTTCTGGAGGTTCTGGAGGATCTCTGGGTTCATGAGGTTCTGGAGGTTCATGAGGATCTCTGGGTTCATGAGGTTCTGGAGGATCTCTGGGTTCATGAGGTTCTGGAGGTTCATGAGGTTCTGGAGGTTCTGGAGGATCTCTGGGTTCATGAGGTTCTGGAGGTTCATGAGGATCTCTGGGTTCATGAGGTTCTGGAGGATCTCTGGGTTCATGAGGTTCTGGAGGTTCATGAGGTTCTGGAGGTTCTGGAGGATCTCTGGGTTCATGAGGTTCTGGAGGATCTTTGGGTTCATGAGGTTCTGGAGGTTCATGAGGATTTCTGGGTTTATGAGGTTCTGGAGGAGCTCTGGGTTCATGAGGTTCTGGAGGTTCATGAGGTTCTGGAGGATCTCTGGGTTCATGAGGTTCTGGAGGATCTCTGGGTTCATGAGGTTCTGGAGGATCTCTGGGTTCATGAGGTTCTGGAGGTTCATGAGGATCTCTGGGTTCATGAGGTTCTGGAGGATCTCTGGGTTCATGAGGTTCTGGAGGTTCATGAGGTTTTGGAGGTTCTGGAGGATCTCTGAGTTCATGAGGTTCTGGAGGATCTCTGGGTTCATGAGCTTCTGGAGGATCTCTGGGTTCATGAAGTTCATGAGGTTCTGGAGGATCTGTGGGTTCATGAGGTTCTGGAGGTTCTGCAGGATCTCTGGGTTCATGAGGTTCTGGAGGATCTCTGGGTTCATGAGGTTCTGGAGGTTCATGAGGATCTCTGGGTTCATGAGGTTCTGGAGGATTTCTGGGTTCATGAGGTTCTGGAGGATCTCTGGGTTCATGAGGTTCTGGAGGATCTCTGGGTTCATGGCGTTCATGGGGTTCATGAGGTTCTGGAGGTTCTGGAGGATCTCTGGGTTCATGAGGTTCTGGAGGATCTCTGGGTTCATGAAGTTCTGGAGGATCTCTGGGTTCAGGAGGTTCTAGAGGATCTCTGGGTTCATGAGGGTCTAAAGGATCTCTGGGTTCATGAGGTTCTGGAGGTTCTGGAGGATCTCTGGGTTCATGAGGTTCTGGAGGATCTCTGGGTTCATGAGGTTCTGGAGGATCTGTGGGTTCATGAGGTTCATGAGGTTCTGGAGGATCTTTGGGTTCTTGAGGTTCTGGAGGATCTGTGGGTTCATGAGGTTCTGGAGGATCTCTGGGTTCATGAGGTTCTGGAGGTTCTGGAGGATCTCTGGGTTCATGAGGTTCTGGAGGATCTCTGGGTTCATGAGGTTCTGGAGGTTCATGAGGTTCTGGAGGTTCTGGAGGATCTCTGGGTTCATGAGGTTCTGGAGGTTCATGAGGATCTCTGGGTTCATGAGGTTCTGGAGGATCTCTGGGTTCATGAGGTTCTGGAGGTTCATGAGGTTCTGGAGGTTCTGGAGGATCTCTGGGTTCATGAGGTTCTGGAGGTTCATGAGGATCTCTGGGTTCATGAGGTTCTGGAGGATCTCTGGGTTCATGAGGTTCTGGAGGTTCATGAGGTTCTGGAGGTTCTGGAGGATCTCTGGGTTCATGAGGTTCTGGAGGATCTCTGGGTTCATGAGGTTCTGGAGGTTCATGAGGATTTCTGGGTTCATGAGGTTCTGGAGGATCTCTGGGTTCATGAGGTTCTGGAGGTTCATGAGGTTCTGGAGGTTCTGGAGGATCTCTGGGTTCATGAGGTTCTGGAGGATCTCTGGGTTCATGAGGTTCTGGAGGTTCATGAGGATCTCTGGGTTCATGAGGTTCTGGAGGATCTCTGGGTTCATGAGGTTCTGGAGGTTCATGAGGTTTTGGAGGTTCTGGAGGATCTCTGAGTTCATGAGGTTCTGGAGGATCTCTGGGTTCATGAGCTTCTGGAGGATCTCTGGGTTCATGAAGTTCATGAGGTTCTGGAGGATCTGTGGGTTCATGAGGTTCTGGAGGTTCTGCAGGATCTCTGGGTTCATGAGGTTCTGGAGGATCTCTGCGTTCATGAGGTTCTGGAGGTTCATGAGGATCTCTAGATTCATGAAGTTCTGGAGGATTTCTGGGTTCATGAGGTTCTGGAGGTTCTGGAGGATCTCTGGGTTCATGAGGTTCTGGAGGATCTCTGGGTTCATGGCGTTCATGGGGTTCATGAGGTTCTGGAGGTTCTGGAGGATCTCTGGGTTCATGAGGTTCTGGAGGATCTCTGGGTTCATGAGGTTCTGGAGGATCTCTGGGTTCAGGAGGTTCTAGAGGATCTCTGGGTTCATGAGGGTCTAAAGGATCTCTGGGTTCATGAGGTTCTGGAGGATCTCTGGGTTCATGAGGTTCTGGAGGATCTCTGGGTTCATGAGGTTCTGGAGGATCTGTGGGTTCATGAGGTTCATGAGGTTCTGGAGGATCTTTGGGTTCTTGAGGTTCTGGAGGATCTGTGGGTTCATGAGGTTCTGGAAGATCTCTGGGTTCATGAGGTTCTGGAGGTTCATGAGGATCTCTGGGTTCATGAGGTTCTAGAAGATCTCTGGGTTCATGAGGTTCTTGAGGATCTCTGGGTTCATGAGGTTCTGGAGGTTCTGGAGGATCTTTGGGTTCATGAAGTTCATGAGGTTCTGGAGGATTTCTGGGTTCATGAGTTTCTGGAGGTTCTGGACGATCTCTGGGTTCATGAGGTTCTGGAGGTTCATGAAGATCTCTGGGTTCATGAGGTTCTGGAGGATCTCTGGGTTCATGACGTTCATGGGGTTCACAAGGTTCTGGAGGTTCTGGAGGATCTCTGGGTTCATGAGGTTCTGGAGGATCTCTGGGTTCATGAGGTTCTGGAGGTTCTGGAGGATCTCTGAGTTCATGAGGTTCTGGATGATCTCTGGGTTCATGACGTTCATGGGGTTCATGAGGTTCTGGAGGTTCTGGAGGATCTCTGGGTTCATGAGGTTCTGGAGGATCTCTGGGTTCATGACGTACATGGGGTTCATGAGGTTCATGAGGTTCTGGAGGATCTCTGGGTTCATGAGGTTCTGAAGGATCTCTGGGTTCTGGAAGATCTATGGGTTCATGAGGTTCTGGAAGATCTCTGGGTTCATGAGGTTCTGGATGTTCTGGAGGATCTTTGGGTTCATGAAGTTCATGAGGTTCTGGAGGATCTCTGGGTTCATGAGTTTCTGGAGGATCTCTGGGTTCATGAGGTTCTGGAGGTTCATGATGATCTCTGGGTTCATGAGGTTCTGGAGGATCTCTGGGTTCATGGGGTTCACAAGGTTCTTGAGGTTCTGGAGGATCTCTGGGTTCATGAGGTTCTGGAGGATCTCTGGGTTAATGAGGTTCTGGAGGTTTCAGAGGATCTCTGGGTTCATGAGGTTCTGGAGGTTCTGGAGGATCTCTGGGTTCATGAGGGTCTAAAGGATCTCTGGGTTCATGAGGTTCTGGAGGATCTCTGGGTTCATGAGGTTCTGGAGGATCTGTGGGTTCATGAGGTTCTGGAGGTTCTGCAGGATCTCTGGGTTCATGAGGTTCTGGAGGATCTCTGGGTTCATGAGGTTCTGGAGGTTCATGAGGTTTTGGAGGTTCTGGAGGATCTCTGAGTTCATGAGGTTCTGGAGGATCTCTGGGTTCATGAGCTTCTGGAGGATCTCATGGTTCATGAAGTTCATGAGGTTCTGGAGGATCTGTGGGTTCATGAGGTTCTGGAGGTTCTGCAGGATCTCTGGGTTCATGAGGTTCTGGAGGATCTCTGGGTTCATGAGGTTCTGGAGGTTCATGAGGATCTCTGGGTTCATGAGGTTCTGGAGGATTTCTGGGTTCATGAGGTTCTGGAGGTTCTGGAGGATCTCTGGGTTCATGAGGTTCTGGAGGATCTCTGGGTTCATGGCGTTCATGGGGTTCATGAGGTTCTGGAGGGTCTGGAGGATCTCTGGGTTCATGAGGTTCTGGAGGATCTCTGGGTTCATGAGGTTCTGGAGGATCTCTGGGTTCAGGAGGTTCTAGAGGATCTCTGGGTTCATGAGGGTCTAAAGGATCTCTGGGTTCATGAGGTTCTGGAGGATCTCTGGGTTCATGAGGTTCTGGAGGATCTCTGGGTTCATGAGGTTCTGGAGGTTCATGAGGTTCTGGAGGTTCTGGAGGATCTCTGGGTTCATGAGGTTCTGGAGGTTCATGAGGATCTCTGGGTTCATGAGGTTCTGGAGGATCTCTGGGTTCATGAGGTTCTGGAGGTTCATGAGGTTCTGGAGGTTCTGGAGGATCTCTGGGTTCATGAGGTTCTGGAGGTTCATGAGGATCTCTGGGTTCATGAGGTTCTGGAGGTTCATGAGGTTCTGGAGGTTCTGGAGGATCTCTGGGTTCATGAGGTTCTGGAGGATCTCTGGGTTCATGAAGTTCATGAGGTTCTGGAGGATCTGTGGGTTCATGAGGTTCTGGAGGATCTCTGGGTTCATGAGGTTCTGGAGGATCTCTGGGTTCATGAGGTTTTGGAGGTTCTGGAGGATCTGTGGGTTCATGAAGTTCATGAGGTGCTGGAGGATCTCTGGGTTCATGAGGTTCTGGAGGATCTCTGGGTTCATGAGGTTCATGAAGTTCTGGAAGATCTAGTGGGTTCATGAGGTTCTGGAGGATCTCTGGGTTCATGAGGTTCTGGAGGATCTGTGGGTTCATGAGGTTCATGAAGTTCTGGAGGATCTAGTGGGTTCATGAGGTTCTGGAGGATCTCTGGGTTCATGAGGTTCTGGAGGATCTGTGGGTTCATGAGGTTCATGAGGTTCTGGAGGATCTCTGGGTTCATGAGGTTCTGGAGGATCTGTGGGTTCATGAGGTTCATGAGGTTCTGGAGGATCTCTGGGTTCATGAGGTTCTGGAGGATCTGTGGGTTCATGAGGTTCATGAGGTTCTGGAGGATCTCTGGGTTCATGAGGTTCTGGAGGATCTCTGGGTTCATGGCGTTCATGGGGTTCTGGAGGTTCTGGAGGATATCTGGGTTCATGAGGTTCTGGAGGATCTCTGGGTTCATGAGGTTCTGGAGGTTCATGAGGATTTCTGGGTTCATGAGGTTCTGGAGGATCTCTGGGTTCATGAGGTTCTGGAGGTTCATGAGGTTCTGGAGGTTCTGGAGGATCTCTGGGTTCATGAGGTTCTGGAGGATCTCTGGGTTCATGAGGTTCTGGAGGTTCTGGAGGATCTCTGGGTTCATGAGGTTCTGGAGGATCTCTGGGTTCATGAGGTTCTGGAGGTTCATGAGGTTCTGGAGGTTCTGGAGGATCTCTGGGTTCATGAGGTTCTGGAGGTTCATGAGGATCTCTGGGTTCATGAGGTTCTGGAGGATCTCTGGGTTCATGAGGTTCTGGAGGTTCATGAGGTTCTGGAGGTTCTGGAGGATCTCTGGGTTCATGAGGTTCTGGAGGTTCATGAGGATCTCTGGGTTCATGAGGTTCTGGAGGATCTCTGGGTTCATGAGGTTCTGGAGGTTCATGAGGTTCTGGAGGTTCTGGAGGATCTCTGGGTTCATGAGGTTCTGGAGGATCTTTGGGTTCATGAGGTTCTGGAGGTTCATGAGGATTTCTGGGTTCATGAGGTTCTGGAGGATCTCTGGGTTCATGAGGTTCTGGAGGTTCATGAGGTTCTGGAGGATCTCTGGGTTCATGAGGTTCTGGAGGATCTCTGGGTTCATGAGGTTCTGGAGGTTCATGAGGATCTCTGGGTTCATGAGGTTCTGGAGGATCTCTGGGTTCATGAGGTTCTGGAGGTTCATGAGGTTTTGGAGGTTCTGGAGGATCTCTGAGTTCATGAGGTTCTGGAGGATCTCTGGGTTCATGAGCTTCTGGAGGATCTCTGGGTTCATGAAGTTCATGAGGTTCTGGAGGATCTGTGGGTTCATGAGGTTCTGGAGGTTCATGAGGTTTTGGAGGTTCTGGAGGATCTCTGAGTTCATGAGGTTCTGGAGGATCTCTGGGTTCATGAGCTTCTGGAGGATCTCTGGGTTCATGAAGTTCATGAGGTTCTGGAGGATCTGTGGGTTCATGAGGTTCTGGAGGTTCTGCAGGATCTCTGGGTTCATGAGGTTCTGGAGGATCTCTGGGTTCATGAGGTTCTGGAGGTTCATGAGGATCTCTGGGTTCATGAGGTTCTGGAGGATTTCTGGGTTCATGAGGTTCTGGAGGTTCTGGAGGATCTCTGGGTTCATGAGGTTCTGGAGGATCTCTGGGTTCATGGCGTTCATGGGGTTCATGAGGTTCTGGAGGTTCTGGAGGATCTCTGGGTTCATGAGGTTCTGGAGGATCTCTGGGTTCATGAGGTTCTGGAGGATCTCTGGGTTCAGGAGGTTCTAGAGGATCTCTGGGTTCATGAGGGTCTAAAGGATCTCTGGGTTCATGAGGTTCTGGAGGTTCTGGAGGATCTCTGGGTTCATGAGGTTCTGGAGGATCTCTGGGTTCATGAGGTTCTGGAGGATCTGTGGGTTCATGAGGTTCATGAGGTTCTGGAGGATCTTTGGGTTCTTGAGGTTCTGGAGGATCTGTGGGTTCATGAGGTTCTGGAAGATCTCTGGGTTCATGAGGTTCTGGAGGTTCATGAGGATCTCTGGGTTCATGAGGTTCTAGAAGATCTCTGGGTTCATGAGGTTCTTGAGGATCTCTGGGTTCATGAGGTTCTGGAGGTTCTGGAGGATCTTTGGGTTCATGAAGTTCATGAGGTTCTGGAGGATTTCTGGGTTCATGAGTTTCTGGAGGTTCTGGACGATCTCTGGGTTCATGAGGTTCTGGAGGTTCATGAAGATCTCTGGGTTCATGAGGTTCTGGAGGATCTCTGGGTTCATGACGTTCATGGGGTTCACAAGGTTCTGGAGGTTCTGGAGGATCTCTGGGTTCATGAGGTTCTGGAGGATCTCTGGGTTCATGAGGTTCTGGAGGTTCTGGAGGATCTCTGGGTTCATGAGGTTCTGGATGATCTCTGGGTTCATGACGTTCATGGGGTTCATGAGGTTCTGGAGGATCTCTGGGTTCATGAGGTTCTGGAGGATCTCTGGGTTCATGACGTTCATGGGGTTCATGAGGTTCTGGAGGTTCTGGAGGATCTCTGGGTTCATGAGGTTCTGGAGGATCTCTGGGTTCATGACGTACATGGGGTTCATGAGGTTCATGAGGTTCTGGAGGATCTCTGGGTTCATGAGGTTCTGGAGGATCTCTGGGTTCTGGAAGATCTATGGGTTCATGAGGTTCTGGAAGATCTATGGGTTCATGAGGTTCTGGAGGATCTCTGGGTTCATGAGGTTCTGGAGGATCTCTGGGTTCTCTTGGCCGTGCTTTTACTGTAAACTCATTTGGTTTGCTTCCCGTCATTCTGGTTCTGTTCTGGCCCGATGCAGGTTTTACTCTAGTCAGGAGCAGATCAGCGAAAGACCGGCGGGATGAAGGTCACTGACCTCTGTGCTGGTCGAAGGTGTAGGATGGCGGTCTGAGGGCGGAGCCACAGGAGTCACAGGTGAAACAGCTGCGGTGGAAGAACAGCCCCTCCGCCGTCAGACGCTCGATGACGTACAGCCTCTGCTGGCAGAAGCAGCAGGTGAGGCTGCAGCCGCCGCATGACTGCAGACAAAACGCAGACAGAACGCAGACACTGTGACGTCGTGAGAGCCGCGGGTCGCTGGTCCTGGTCCAGGTCTCGTCAGACCCACGTCAGTCTTACCTGTTCACTGTCAGGGATCTGCTCAGCCAATGAGTTTGCTTCGTCCAAACCCACCTACAGAGGAAGCACAGCTTTACTGCAGATCTTAAGCTGGGGCTGATGGGAGATGCAGTTTTTGTTCTTCCACAACAGAACCAGAAAGCAGGAATCCCAGTGAGCTGATGGGAGGAGCTTCTGGTTCTGATGGTTCTGTTGCAACAGCGTTACGTTCAGAAATCGGAAGATGAAAGGTGGTGATGATATCATGGCAGGTGGGGGAGGGGCTTCCAGCAGAACTAAGCTGGAGCCGAGCCACAGCTGATCCTGGACCAGACTGGAAAACCAAAGCTTCGTGAAACCACACCCCCGCCACACACCTGTACCTGCTGGCTCCTGCTGGAGGCGCTCTGACCTCTGATCCTCTCCCTGAAGCGGAAACTCATCTGCTCCTGCTGAAGAGTTCGTTTCCTCTGGCAGAGACAGAAGGAGAGTCAGAGCAGACCGGAACCACAGTTCTGATGATAGAGGACACTGGTTCTGAACCCAGGTTTGCTAAACTCCGCCCACATCCCGCCTCAAAAATGAGCACCTCTAAACCAGGTAATGCTGAAACCAGCAGTTGGATTCTGGCAGCTTTACCGGTTTCCATGACGACTTTTGTTCTGCATCAGGGGGACAGCCTGCAGACTCTGGAGCGGACGGAGGCGCCCCCTGCTGGTCAACACAAGAACAGAACATGTAGATAAACGTTCCTGTCATGAGGCCGTGGTCACTGAACCCACGCATGACGTCACATCTGAGAAAAAACGCTAAAAATGAGACAGAAAGCCTGAAAAAAGACTTTCCGAAGAGAAAGAAAACTCTAAAATATTTATCATCACCGGAGCACAAGAATAACCAGCACCAGTACCTTCGCTGGAGCAGCAGGGGTCCTGCAGATGGCCACGCCCTCGTCTAGCTTTGCCTGCAGCTGATTGGCCATCAGACGGACTCTAGAACCTTCAGTTCCATCGCAGCAGAGCTGGAGGTTCTCCATCTCTGCTTTTCCATCAGGTATCATTGGAGCTCCTGGCTGCTTTAGGGACATAGAGCTTTATGTTGGGGCTGGTTCTGACACGGTTCTGTGGAAAAGCAGTGCACCACTGACTTGCTGCTCCTCGCCCAGCTGACTCCGCCTCCTCCTTTTGTCCTGATGGTCTCTGTGCCCCTGCAGAGATGAAGGTGGGCGGTTCCTCAGAGTGCACAGACGGAGCTGCAGGTGTGGAGAAGCCGGTCCTACCTTCGGGTTTCGCTTTCTGGATGTTTGGGTTCCCAGTCTGCTAAGAAGTGATGCTGGAACCACCAAAGCTGCTCTCAGATCAGCGCTCTGACCGAAGGAACCTGAGTGGAACACAGTGGAAGCTGGTCTGAAGGTGATGACGTCCAACATCCTCCTCATTTTCTCATCATCTTCTGATGCGCAATGATTTTCTGCTGGTGGGGGGAGGGGTGTGCTGCACTACCTGCAGGGGGGGGTGAGTGTTTGAGCAGCTGATGGAACTGGCTCAGGTACATGATCATGGACAGCGAGTCCGGTTCTTCCACAGACGCCATTTCTTCCACCGTCAGGAGGGGAGGAATTCCGAACTCCTCCTCGGCCACATGGAAGGCGAGGCGGAGGTTCTCCTCCCCCCGCGAACGGACCAACGACTGGAAGTCTCTGAGGGGAAACAGGAGGTCAGTCTGCAGTCGAAGCAGCTGCAGTCCAAATGACATCATCACCTCATCAGCATATTGTTTGAATGGAGCTTGACCCACAGATTCTAAGCACAGCCTCGTCTTTGGTCCAGGCTTGGGACAGGCAAAGTGATCCAGAGATCCACTTTGTGCTGCTCTAAAACGATGGAGGGAAGTCACAGAGTCTGAGGGCCCGTTTGCCCAGCGGGTCGCTCGTTTGCACTTTTTACCCTCAGATCTATCGGGGGGGGGGGTCACACTGACTGTGCATACTGCTTATGGGTGGGCGGAGCATGCCCTCGAAGGAGATTATAAATGGCAGAATATACGTTTGAATATGTCTCCAAACACCAGGAGAAGTCACCCGATTGGTTGATGGTCACTTCGAGAAAATAGGTGATCAAGAGGGGGGGGGGGGGGGGGGGGGGGGGTCGAGAAAGTCACTAAATATAGCAGAAAAGTCGCCAAGTAGGCGACACCAACTGCAGTTAAAGCCTTCATGCAGTTTCTGAAGAAACCAGAAGTTTCAGAACCGGTCCAAAACACGAAAAACCTCCTGAGGAGCACCTGAACACCTCAGACCCTCTCAGAGAACTTCTTACACCAGGTCGGGACGGTATCGGTGGAGAAGAGCACACAGGGCGAGGCCGTCCTTCCAGGACGAGGTGAGGTCCCTGACAGAAACGCCACGGTAGCCGCGAGTCTGTTCCTGAAACCAGGTCAGCAGCTGATTGGACGGCGAGAAGCTCTCTGAAGAAAAGAGCGGCATTTCAGTGCTGCCCCTGCGGCTGTCAGCGACCCCCCAACACAGACAATACATATCACCTTTTTGAAGCACTGTGGGGGGTGGCAGCCCTGTGATGTCGGATGGGTTTGTGATTGGCTCCGCCTCCTCACCTGTGTCCATCAGGTGTCTCACCTGAAGAGAAAGCCTTATCGTCTTTGGTGAATAAAACCTTTAGCTCTTCAACATTTGTGACACCAAGACGATGCGTACCTGTGCAGGTGTAATCAAAGGGGTGGTGTTCAGGTACCTGCTGGCTGGATCCACAGTGAACATGCTGATGTTCCTCTGCATGTTCTCTGGAGTGGTTTGTGGGAGGAGGCGGTACAAACTCTCTCTGCAGGACAGATGGGCCACAGGTCAGGTTTATAAGGAGGGGGAGGTGGTCGCCACCTTCCAGGTGTGTTCTCACCTCTCTGCCAGAACCTCCAGAGGAGCGCCACCTTGAGCCCACCTTTGTATCATCCAGGCTGAATCCAGAGCTGCCAAGAACCCTCGAGCCACACCAGTGCCCATGGGCCAGAAAGGCTACAGACAGAGGTCAGGTGGTCACTAGGAGGTCATTAGGAGGTCATCAGGAGAACATTAGGAGGTCACTAGGAGGTCATTAGGAGGTCATCAGGAGGTCATCAAGAGAACATTAGGAGATCGTTAGGAGGTCTTCAGGAAGTCATTAGGAGGACACTAGTAAGTCACTAGGAGGTCACAATGGGGTCATCAGGAGGTCACAATGGGGTCATCAGGAGGTCACTAGGAGGTCATCAGGAGGTCACTAGGAGGTCATCAGGAGGTCACTATGAGGTCATCAGGAAGTCATTAGGAGGACACTAGTAAGTCACTAGGAGGTCACAATGGGGTCATCAGGAGGTCACTAGGAGGTCATCAGGAGGTCACTATGAGGTCATTAGGAGGTCAAGGAGGTCATCAGGAGATCATTAGGAGGTCTTTTGGAGATCATTAGGAGGTCACAAGGAGGTCATTAGAAGGTACTTGGAGGTCATCTGGAGGTCATTAGGAGGTCACTAGGTGACTAGGAGGTCACTAGGAGGTTCTCAAGAGTTCACTAGGAGATCATTAGGAGGTCATCAGGAGGTCACTAGGAGGTCATCAGGAGGTCACTAGGTCACTAGGAGGTCATCAGAAGGTCATCAGGAGGTCACTAGGATGTCGTCAGGAGGTCATTAGGAGGTTATCAGGAGATCACTAGGAGGTCATCAGGAGGTCACCAGGAGGTCACTAGGGGGTCATTAGGAGGTCATCAGGTGGTCACTAGGTCACTAGGAGGTCATCAAGAGGTCACTAGGAGGTCATTAGGAGGTCATCATGAGCATCAGGAGTCTGAATGGCATATTCATCATTCCTGAAGTTAGTGATCCTCCACATTTGTCTATCAAACCCAGGGTTGAGGTCCGGAGGTCCCACAGAGCCAAAAAGCATCAGACGCAGCTTTGGGTGGTTTAGATAATCCAGATAGACTACGAGTCTAAACAAAGAGTTTTGGGCCTGATCACCTGCCTCTTCTAACCGGCAGGTTCACCTGCTCATCCTCTAACTCATAACATCTCCTTGTGCACCACCTGTCTCACCTCCAGTAGGCTGTCTCCCACCAAAGTGACCAACAGCTGGTGTCCGTGGCGCTGGCGGATCATCGCAGCGTTTTCTGATGCATACATGCAGGTAAAGTCAAACATGGCCACATCCGGCTGGCCGTAGTGGTTTATGGCGAAGTCCAAATCCGGCAGCTGGTGATTGGTGGAGAAGCTTGCTGCCTCACGAGCGTACGCCTGCAAAGCATCATGGTCTACATTTTCCCGAGAGAGGAGCTGCTCCGTGTCTGCAAAGTCCTAAGAGACAGCAGAATGAGAACTTCATCGAAACTGCTGCTCGTCTGTGGAATGGGGAGGGGTTACAGGTGTGGTCTGTTACTGTAAGAACTACTGTCACCTGGAAGGGGAGGGGTCACAGGTGTGGTCTGTTACTGTAAGAACTACTGTCACCTGGAAGGGGAGGGGTCACAGGTGTGGTCTGTTACTGTAAGAACTACTGTCACCTGGAAGGGGAGGGGTCACAGGTGTGGTCTGTTACTGTAAGAACTACTGTCACCTGGAAGGGGAGGGGTCACAGGTGTGGTCTGTGACTGTAGGAACTACTGTCACCTGGAAGGGGAGGGGTCACAGGTGTGGTCTGTGACTGTAGGAACTACTGTCACCTGGAAGGGGGAGGGGTCACAGGTGTGGTCTGTGACTGTAGGAACTACTGTCACCTGGAAGGGGAGGGGTCACAGGTGTGGTCTGTGACTGTAGGAACTACTGTCACCTGGAAGGGGAGGGGTCACAGGTGAGATGGATCATGAAGACATCAGATAATCATCTGACCATTGTGTCCTCTGCTTTATGTATCTAGAACAAGAACCTTAAAAACAAGAGGAACCCCCTTTCCAACCATCAGTGGATCCTCCTTTCGTCACCTGCCTGCTCCTCAGGAACCAGATGCTGAGACCTGCTGTCCATGTGAGGAAGAACCAGTTCATGTTCTTCACTTTGAGCTCATTTGTTTTATTTCTTCTGTTGGTTTGTTAAATGGAGGTTCCCTGACGTGAAGAAATGAATGCAGAACTTTGAAAGACCAGACCAAACCTGTTTATGGAAAAACAGATGTGTTCCTTCAGCTGGAGGTTCTGTAGACCTCAGGTCTAAAGGAACGTAGAACAAGATCATGGGTTTTAAAGCCGACTCATGTGACAGCAGCTTCCAGCATCTCGGTCACATGGACTACCGGATCTCATTTCGTCATGGTTGATGCCACCTCCATACCTGCAGGATGACCCCTTTGTCCAGCAGGCTCTGCTTCTTTGCCGTCATCACGAAGTAGTGTGTGTCATCTTTGTAGTAAACGATGTTCTCCAGGTCGATCCCTGAAACGTGTCAGCAGGTCAGGTGACACTCAGAGCAGACGCTGTTGGAGGAGGCGAGGACTGACCGGTGTTCTGCTGCAGCTCCTGGAAGAACCTTTGGTTGAATATGAACGCCACGCCGCTGATCTCCTCCACCTTGGCCTCCGCTGACGTGTTTCTGTTCTTGAAGTTGGCTGTGATGGCAATGGCTAGCTTCCCCCTGAACTCTTTCCGTCTGAAACCTGCCAAAAAAAATATCCACAGGTTCACTTGTGTGGGAAGCAATTTCTGCTTCTGCTCAGAGAACTCTCACAAGGACCAAAGAAAAGCTGTCCACTGAGGTGAAAACGGACTCTGACCCATAGATTTCACATTTTCATCAGTTCCCTCATATTAGTACACATCCTGGTTGTCTCACAGCACAACAAAAAAAACAGTTTATTATCACAGCTGACCTCACACAACATTGATGGAGGATTTTCCATGGATACCCTTAGCAAAAGCAGAATGTTCCAGGAAGACAAGATTTGTCATTGTTTCCAACAGTTCTCGGTGTAATCCAACACCATCCATCCATCCATTGTCTCAACCCCTGTATCCCTCACGGGGTCACAGGGTTGCCAGAGCCTGTCCAGGCAACCGGTCCAGGGTGAAGGTGGGGTTCCCCCTGGACCGGTTGCCATTCTGTCACAGGATACAGACTTTTGGACTGTGGAGGAAGCTGGAGTGCCCGGAGAAAGGCATGTACACTCAACACAGAATGGTCCCAGCCGGAACCTCAACCAGGGACTTCTCGCTGTGAGGCGAGAGTGCTAACCACTACACCACCATGCAGCTCGTGATCCAACACCCGATGTTTAAGCTCTTTGAATGTTTCTTCTCGTGTTCTGCAAGGAAAACTAGTTTATAAAGTGTAGCAAGAGTACTATAGACCGGTGGTCCACAACCCCGGGGCCGCAGAACGGTACCGGGCCGCACAGAAAGAATAAATAACTTCTACCTCTTCCGTTTTATTTATTTCGGAATGTTTTTTTCTGAAAAATTGATGTGGGCCAAGGCGCTCTTCTCGGTCACGTGATAGGTTACCGCTAAAATAAAACCCAGGAGCTAGAAAATGAGTGAAAAAAAAAAAACGTCTTTGGAAAGATTCTTTGCCAAAGGGAAAAGGCCCAGCCAGGAGACAGAAGAGGAGCCTTTGACTTCCAAAAACAGAATGCTACATTTAATAGACAGTACTTCTTTTTTGTACCTTGAGTGTAGGAAGGGGAGAGGATGTTAACACCTGTGCGATGTACGTCTTGCGTGTCAAAATAAAAGCTCAAATTTCACATTGTCACGTTTCTGTTCCTGCTCCATCGTTACGTTGCTACAATAATCGTCTGCAACATTTCAATGACCGGTCCCTGAAAACTTTGTCAGACATCATACCGGTCCGTGGCATTAAAAAGGTTGGGGACCACTGCTATAGACCATGTACATGTACTGTAGTGTAGAAAATATTAACTGAATACTTTATGGTAAATTGGGACATTTACACGTTTACGTTTGCAGTACCCCGGTCCCTGACTGGACTCTCCCCCATCAGACCACAGTCAGTGCTCCACTAACCCGGCCCCCAGTCTCACTTGGATCTCGGTTCTGGTCTTGAATTCTTGTGCGAGTTACGAGTCAGAGTGACACAAATGTGTCCAGGGCTAGACTGAGGCTGGATTCAGGTGCGTCTCAGGTGTGAGGGTCTTACCTGGCAGCGTATTCCTCCGCCCATCGGCCCCGATGATGACATCAAACTCCAGCTGACTGACTGGGTGGTTCTTTGGATTCACTTCCAGCCTCCAGCCTCTCTCTGGACAGGTAGACATGAACCATCAGAAACCAAGTCGAAGCTTCAAGTTCTCCTGTTTCAGCCAAAGTTCTCTGAGGTTCTGCAGAGCTTCAGAAACATCTAACATTTTGATTTCACTGATGAAGAAACCAGTTGCCGTTCATGAAGTACAGGAAGTTGTTTCTCTACACCTGAGCTCTTCTGAACCTCCTGGACTGAGCTTCTGCTCGTCACTGGTCTTACTCTGTCCAAGCTGCTCCTCCGGAGGATCCAGCAGCTGCTTGAATTCCACGTTCACGTGAACTTCAGCTCCTAGCATCAGCGCCACCTTCAGCAGGACCAGCTGCAGCTGACGAATACCTGCCACAGGATACAGGATGCTGAGGGGCGCTCTGGTCTGAGGAACGGGACCAGCAGGTCCACACTCACTGATGTGGTCGATGGATCCAGCGCTGAACTTCCCATAGAACTTTTTGGCCCCGAGTCCCCGGAGGTCATGGATGGTGAAGGGCCACAGGTGGAGCACGTTGTTCCTGGAGAATGAGTTCCTCTTCTCCAGCACAACTACCCGTGCGCCCATGAAGCACAGCTCCACCGCCGTCCTCAGACCACAGGGCCCCGCCCCAATGACCACACACTTACCAATCAGAGGAACAAGAGCTGACCAATCAGAGAGCTTAAACATGATCACTGAAATGGTCACACCCACAACACTCACCGTCATGTTGCTGCAGGCTCGGGCCCTCAGGTACTCAGGCTGTGCAGCCCTCCGATCCAGTTTGGCCCACAGAGCATTGGCCCTCCAGTAGTTGAGCCGCTGTTTGAGTGGCTGGTACAGCGGCCTCTGGGGAGCGCTGGGGTCCAGCTGCAGATGTTCACACAGCTGGGTGAAGCAGCGAAGCACTGCCCTGCAGGTCGATGCTGACACAAACTCGTCAAACAGCTCTTGAGCCTGGCATTCTGGGTGAGATTTCTCCCCCATGGTCACACTCCCAGGCACCAAGGACAAGTGAGTGACGTACGTCCGGCGTGAGGTCAGCTCAGAGGTTTCTGCATGGATCTGCTTCTGCAGGGCCACCTTTACGTGGAGGTCCAGTCGGAACAACCAGGTCACTAATTCGGATCAGACTCCACAATGGGAACATCTCACCGGAACCTTCAGAAAGGAACGAGCATCAAAGAAGTCAGAAGAACCAGAGAAGGTCCACTTCTTTTGTCACCTTTGGTTCCTTCAAGTTCTCATCTGGTTTTGGGTTTCTGGCTGCCTAATGGGCTTGGTCCGATGACCCTCAGGTGGGCCTCTTTAGCCTCAGTCTCTGGTTTCATCCTGGTCCACAGAAATTCTTCAGATACTTCCATGAGAGTTGAAGGAATATAAGGAAGCTTCTTAGGAGATTTCGCTGGTGGTTCTGGATGTGAGTCTAGCTAGCAGTTTGTTTTCCTCCAGAAGGATCTTCTCCTGGTGGAACAGAACCTTGGTTTAGGATTCCATGAGAAGTTCAGCAAAGCCTGAAGCTTACAGAACCTCTTAACAGGAAATGTGTGCAGAGCTGAATCCAGATGTTCTGCTGGTGCACCTGAGCTCCTGCTGAAGGAACTCAGGTGCCGTCAGGTGTGACGTCTTCACGGACAAATGCAGCAGCCAATCAGTAGATTAACAGCATGGTTCTGGTTCTGGTTCTGTTCTTCATCTTCAACACCAGAACTGTGGTCAGAACCTGGAAGATCCAAGAGCTTCTTCCTCTGCGTCTTTGACCAGAGAACCAAGATCAGGTCAGCTCAGAGGAAAAGTCCTCACACTCACCTGACTGCTAATCCATGCTAATCCCTGCTCCTCGCTGTGGTGCACAAACAACGCCAGGCAGGGGTCAGGAGGCGGGGCCAGATGAAGCTCCACCCACCAGAGTCAGACAAAACTGAGCCTGAGCTGCTGCTAATCTGGGAGTTAAAGAGCTTACAGGCAGAGGAAAAGCCACTAGTCATCTTCATCAGAGCAGCAGTGAAGGGGGGGGGGGGCGTGGCACAGAGGTGAAGCGGTTCTGAATACAGGTTCAATTCCCATTTAGCCTGTTTGTGGGCGTCAAACCCCATGTGGTCTTCTCGTTAATCCTCACAGGTGAGACCGACCAAACCTGCTGACGGCGAGATTTTCATAGAGAACCACACATTTGAGCCAAGTAGCCAGTAGAAATTCTAAATCGAGCTATTTTACAAACAATGTTTGGAAAACAGTGAGAGAACTAAAAAAAAAGCCTTCAACCCAACTACCTTTATACTCAAAGTTGAAAATTTAATAATTTGGTACAAAGAACAAATGATCAATACATGGAAAGTGGTGCATGATCAGTGATAACTATTGGATGTATCTGGACATCTCTAACATCCTTCATGTAGGAGTTGCTAAAGACTATATAATCTAACTGGGAGTAAGAGTGGTGAACAGGAGAAAGGACGGTGAAACCTTCAGTGTTTTGGTGACAGGAGCGCCAAACGTCGCAGAGACCCATTTCGTCCAGATACTGCCTGAGAGTTCTGGTTTATTGCCAGTTTCGCTGTTTCCCCGCTGAGCTGAGTCTGTCGACTTCAGGGTCTAATACAAGATTGAAGTCACCTCCTATAAAAAATTGGAGCCAGAGTGAGCCGACAGTGATGTAAAGAGCCTGTGAAAAAAGGAGGAGTCATCTACATATGGCCATATATTCTAGCCATCCAATATTTCGTATACTGAACTTATGTATTAATAATCACATATCTACCTTCTGAATCAGACACAGTGTCGGAGTGCGTAAATGTGGCATTTTTATTGATTAAAATGCACCTCTTTGCTTTGAGTTATAACAGGCTGAGTATTTGAATGGAAGCTGTTGGGAGGAGAGAAGATGGTCAGAGCACCCGAGACTCCACGTTAGTAATAGGTTCTCCCCCCTCAGCGACACACCCGCTGAACACTCAACTCTGGTTATCGGCTCTTCTGAAGTTAGAAACGTGGAGCTCCCAGCGGCTACAGTCAGGTGTTATCCGGGGGCCAGAGTTGGTGACATCGAGGGGAACCTTAGGATGTTAGCTCAGAGTAAGTCCAGGTTCCGTCGAGTCGTGATTCACGCAGGCGGTAATGATGCCCGACGGAGACATTCAGAGGTGGTTAAGTTAAACGTAGCTTCGGTGTGTAAACTGGCTAAGACGATGTCCGACACTGTAATTTTCTCTGGTCCCCTGCCGAACTTAGTCAGTGATGAAATGTACAGCCGCTTTTCATCATTTAACCGCTGGCTTTCTAGATGGTGCCCAGAAAACGGCGTTGGTTTTGTGGATAACTGGAGCGCGTTTTGGGGGAAGCCCGGTCTCATGCGGAGAGACGGCGTCCATCCCACCCGGGACGGTGCCGCTCTTCTTTCTAGAAACATTTCTGCTAGCCTTAAGGCCCGTACACACCGGGACGAATTTCACGCGCGATATTCGCCAACATTTAACGCCTCGTGACTAAACAGAGGGCACCAATGTGTGTGTGCACACCGACGCTAAAAACTCCACGCGTAAAAGCGTCATTTTTAAAAAACGCCTCAGGTTCGTTTTTCTGGTTTGATGCGCCGCGTCAAAAACTATTCGACCAATGAGAATGGCGCTTTTGCACACGTGTCTGGAGCTTCTGAAGTTACAGTAAAACACAACTTGGGGGCGCTCAAACACAAAACTGCCTTTCTGAGCACACATACCAGCGAAGAAGATAGACGCCAAGTAGCGTCTACACTGCCGCGAAGAAATAATGACGGACATTCTAAAATATCCCCGAAAACGCTGATGATACATTTTCAGCTCTTGTACCAGTCGATAAAACTCCCCATGTTCTTCTCTTCTCGTAACTATGGGATGTACCCAAAATCGGCGTCTTTTCCGGCGTCTTTCATCATCAACAGAACAATAATTTCTTCATCGCTGGAACTGGAGCAACTGGTGCTTGAAATATTCATGTTTTCTTTGTTTGATTCTGACAAGCGCGTAAATACTTGCTCTCTTCTTCTGAGCGAAAAGCGACTTTAAGAAGCGTAAAGTTGCGGAGCGCCACCTTGTGTACAGGAGTATTTCTGTTTACATTAAGCGCCATTTAATGTCAGGGAATGAAATTGCATGTTCGCTCGGCTCATCGTCAGCGAAAATCGCCTGGGTGTGAACACAAAAAACGTGGCGAAAAACGCTGGCGAATAACGCCTGGCGAATATTCGTCCCGGTTTGTACGGGCCTTCAGTCTGTCAACCTGACAATCCAGAGACGAGACCCGGGCGCAGAGCAGCAGTGTAAAACGCTCCTCTGAGCCTCCCTTAGGGTTAGTGCTGGTGCAAAACCCATGCAGGGAAAGTCAAGCAGGTCCTAGCTTTAGCTTATGTGCTGAAAGACAAGTGAAAGGAGCGCGTCATAGAAACCTTAAAGTGACAGACAGCAGTACTATGATGCAGAATTGTGATGTCATTAAATGTGGTTTATTAAACATTCGATCCATTTCCTCCAAGTCCCTCTTAGTCAATGAGTTAATCATTGATAACAACCTCAGTCTTTTAGCCTTAACAGAAACTTGGAGCCCCCCCCCCACACACACACACACTTATGCTAACTATCAGCAATCCAGGATTTCAAATAAATACAATACTTTAAAAATCAGGAAGTGATTTTCTGGATTTTTGTTTTCATTTTGTCTCTTATAGTTCAGGTTTATCTGTAAACTTAGGCCTCTAGTCTTTTTAAGAGGGAGAACTTACACAGTTGGTGGCTGAATACTTTAGTCCCACTGTAAGTAACAGGACAGACTCCACACAGGACACCCATTGAGGACAGACAGATGGACAGATGCTGCCTGAGACACAGAATGTGAGAATAAAAACTAAATAAGGATGGAGATCTTTTAGAAAAGAACCAGAACCGAACATTAAAAACTGAGATCACCTCAGAGTTGGTGATGTCATCAAGGACCAGTCTTCAACAAACCTGTAAGAAGTGAGGACTCAGGTAATCTTTGGTGGATTTGGAGAATATCATTTCCAGGTCTCTGCTGGCCGTCATCCATCAGGCCCTCCCTATGAACCAGTACCTGAGCAACCTGTCTGACCACATGACCACACGACTCCATGATCACATGACTGCATGATCACATGACCACATGATCACATGACTGGATGATCACATGACTCCATGACCACATGACTCCATGATCACATGACTGCATGATCACATGACCACACGACTCCATGATCACATGACTGCATGATCACATGACAACATGATCACATGACCACACGACTCCATGATCACATGACCACATGATCACATCATCACATGATCACATGACTGGATGATCACATGCTCACATGACCACCTCATCACATGACTGGATGATCACATGACCACACGACTCCATGATCACATGACTGCATGATCACATGACCACATGATCACATCATCACATGATCACATGACTGCATGATCACATGATCACATGACCACACGACTCCATGACCACATGATTGCTTGATCACATGACTGCATGATCACATGACCACACGACTCCATGACCACACGACTCCATGATCACATGACTGCATGATCACATGACTGGATGATCACATGATCACACGACTCCATGACTGCATGATCACATGACTGCATGACCACACAACTCCATGACCACATGACTGCATGATCACATGACTGCATGATCACATGACCACATGATCACATCATCACATGATCACATGACTGCATGATGACATGACCACACGACTCCATGATCACATGACTGCATGATCACATGACCACATGATCACATGACTGCATGATGACATGACCACACGACTCCATGACCACATGACTGCATGATCACATGATCACATCATCACATGACTCCATGATCACATGACTGCATGATCACATGACCACACGACTGCATGATCCCATGACTGCATGATCGCATGATCACATCATCACGACCACATGACCACATCATTACATGACTCCATGATCACATGACCACATGACCACATGACTGCATGATCCCAATACTGCATGATCGCATGATCACATCATCACGACCACATGATCACATGACCGCTACACTATTTCAACTTCAGAGCGTCATTTGTTGGCTGACAGTGACATGACATCCATCTGGTCTCATGCAACATCCTTCCAGTGAACTTTCAGAGGAAATCTGGACATGTTCTCGTCCAGAAGACATTCCTCTAAACCACCAGACGTCTTCCAGATGTAAATCATTTTTATTGCACTTCCAAGGAGCAGCAGAACCCTGGTCAAACTGTCCAAACAGCAAAAACATTGAAACATTTGAAAAGCTGGAGGATGGTGGAGAGGGAGAACATCAGGTGGGCTCCTCAGCCATCAAGAACACCTGCTGCTGCGTTCAGAAGTCCAGCTGGACCCATGAAGAGGCTCTGACCCGAGTGGGGCAGCAGACTGTGCTACAGGTGTCTGTTGTCCCTGATGAGGAACTTTCCTCCAGAGTTCATGAAGAAGAAAAAACGTTTCCAGGCACAAAAACAAAGAGAGGGGCTTCTGATCCGGATCAGAACTGGTTCAGTCCCGGTTCCCACAGAAGATCCAGGACCATCGGGTAAAAATCAAACTTTTTGTGGGGCGTCATCAGGAGTTTTGCTGGAAAACAGAAGATAACATGAGAGTCTGACGGAGGTGAAGAAGGTCCAAAGACGAGGGGACAGCCCCCCTCACCAGCAGAGCGCGGCCCCTGGTTTCTATGGGCAGCAGGAAGTTTCCCAGCGCGCAGATCACACAGGCCACTGCAAACGGGCTCAGGGCCAGAACCACTGACTTGGACATCAGCACCTGAAGGACACACAGAATCAGGGGGGCTCTGAGAAAACTCCGCCCATTCCTCAGGAACGCACCTGTGCGATGAAGGGAGCGATCATTCCTCCGATCCGGCTGAAGGATGTACAGAATCCCATCCCCAAGGAGCGCGCTACTGTCGGGTACACCTGCCGGAAGAGAACCTGAAGCTCCAGAACCACAAGACAGCGAGGTACCAGGGGGAGGGGCTTACCTCTGCTGTGTAAATGTAAACCACGTTAAAGTTCATGGAGACCAGCGATCGGAGCAGGAACAGCAGCACGGTGAAGCCGAGCCTGCAGACACAGAGCGCCGACAGTGACCCCTCCCTTAACGGTCGGACCGGCCCATCAGAACCACAGGAAGGTTCTTACATGGTGCTGCAGATGTTCAACATCATGAAGACCAACGCAGCCAGCAGCTGCAGGACGCTCAGACTCGTTTTCCTTCCAAACACGTTCAGCAGAGCGATGTTCAGGGGGACCACTGAGGAGACAGGAGAGACCCCCCCGGGTCACTGGAGGGTGGCAGCATGTGACCCCCCCCACCCCCTCTAACACTCACAGGCCACCTCCCCCAGGCAGCTGATCAGCAGGGTCTGGTAGTCCCCGTATCCGAAGGGGATGCAGTAGCAGACGCCGCCCTGGTGGCGGTGTTTGACCTGGTGCTCGCGCTCGGCGTTGGTCACACACAGCAGGTTCTTCTCCAGCAGCTCCGAGCTGCTCAGCACCGAGCCGTAGTACGCAAACGACGCCACGAACCTGCAGACATCAGAAACTCAGTCCTGGTTCCAGAAGGAGAAGAACTTCTCTGAGGGTCTGCTCCTCAAAGCTCTCCACACAAATGAACGCAGAGATGAGGGGGTTACCATGAGTACCACAGCAGCAGGGAGGTCCTCCTGAAGGAGGGGCTGAGCAGAATCCTCCAGCTGCCCCGGTTTCTCTGGAACATACAAGAGCATCCATCAGGTCTTCGTCATGAGGCCAACATGAAGGACTGAACGTCTGCAGACACGGGGTTCCACAGGGATCCAAACCGAGCCCCTGAAGGATCTTTGAACCATTTTACCAAAGAACGGAACAGGTGCTAAAATGAAGGCGGAGCAGCCAGAAGTGTGACCCCAGAGATTCTGATGGATGAAAGTGAAAACGCTCCTCTTCCTCAGAAGAGCAAGCACCTCGATCAGCTGAGGGAAAGACCCTTTGAGAAGGCCAGGAGAACCGGTCAGACGTCGGACGTACCACAGCAGGTTCCACCAGCCGACCTTCAGGCAGACCCGCGCGGTTCATCCTGGCGATCCTCTGCAGCGTCTTCAGAGCGGCGTCCACGTTTCCTGCAGACACGTTGTACCGCGCCGACTCAGGGATAAACTGATAGAAGATCCACAGGAAGTTGGAGTCAGGAGGGCAGAGGTCGGGGCAGGAAGTGAAGGACAGGTGGGCGGGGGCGGAGGAGGAGATGGATGTACCTTAAACAGAAAGATGAGGACGATGCTGGGCGTGACGGAGATCCGGATCATCCACCTCCACCCCAGAGTGGGAACAACCAGCATCCCCAGAACGATGATCAGCATGGAGCCCATCATCCAGAAGATCTGACACAGAGAGCATGCTGGGAAACTCAACTGTTATGTCACTCAGGCACGGCGAGACTTTAGCACTGCCTGATCAAAGCTCATTCACGTAAAGGAGGCTCCGCTTCCTGTTCTAGGCAGGAGCATCTTCATCTCTGATGAAGACTCCTGGAGCACGACTCTGCTGCCGCCGATTGTCTAAAGGGTCATGTGACAGGAACTCACTGTGGCGAGCGGCAGCAGGACGGCGCGGTACTTCGCTGGGATGAACTCCGTCTTCAGCACGAACCTGAACAGCAAGCACACACCTGGTTACCGGCAAGCCGTCTCCCAAAGCGGAGGAACGTCCGGGGCGGCGGCGAGCTGACCCCTGAGACACGCCGGCGACGCCACAGCCCACCATGCTGCGCAGGAAGATGAACCAACCGTACGACGGCGCGAAGGACGTCAGCAGAGAGAAGTAGGCACTCCAGACAAAGCCGCCAAAGACCACCTACACATAAGTACACACATAAACATATACACAAGTGCACACAAATATACACACACAAGTGCACACAAAAACACACACAAATATACACACAAGTACACACAAATACACACACAAGTGCACACAAATATACACACATATGCACACAAAAACACATAAGTACACACAAATATACACACAAGTACACACAAATATACACACAAGTACACACAAATATACACACATGTGCACACAAAAACACAAGTATACACAAATATACACACAAGTACACACACAAGTACACACAAATATACACACATGTGCACACACAAGTACACACAAATATACACACATGTGCACACAAATAATAATAATAATAATAATAATAATGGATTAGATTTATTTACGCTTTTCAAGTCACTCAAAGCGCTTACAGTGTGTCCATTATTCAGTCATACTTGGTGATGGTAGCTACGGTTGTAGCCACAGCTGCCCTGGGGCAGACTGACAGAGGCGTGGCTGCCAGTTGGCGCCTACGGCCCCTCTGACCATCACCGGGATCATCCATACACATGCACACACCAGTGGAGCCCCACTGGAGGCAAGGAGGGTGAAGTGTCTTGCCCAAGGACACAACGACATTTTGGCTGGTGGGAGCGGGGATCGAACCGCCAACCCTTCGGTCATTGCACGACCCGCTCAACCACCTGAGCCACTGTCGCTCCGTATATAATATACACACAAGTACACACAAATATACACACAAGTATACACACAAGTACACACAAATATACACACAAGTACACACAAAAACACACAAGTACACACAAAAACACACAGGTACACACAAATATACACACAGGTACACATAAATATACACAAAAATATACACACAAATATACACACAAGTACACACAAATATACACACAAGTATACACACAAGTACACACAAATATACACACAAGTACACACAAATATACACACAAGTACACACAAATATACACACAAGTACACACAAATATACACAAGTACACACAAAAACACACAGGTACACACAAATATACACACAAGTACACATAAATATACACAAAAATATACACACAAATATACACACAAGTACACACAAATATACACACACAAGTATACACACAAGTACACACAAATATACACACAAGTACACACAAATACACACATATGCACACAAAAACACACAAGTACACACAAATATACACACAAGTACACACAAATACACACATATGCACACAAAAACACACAAGTACACACAAATATACACACCAGTTCACACAAAAAGACAATATCAAGCAAATGATCCAATGAAAAATGAGCGGCAGCTGAAGATTTTCTGACCTTCCAACGTCCGAATCTGTCAGCCATGTAACCACTGAGGACGCCACAAACCATGAACCCCAGGAACACAATCTGTGGGAGACACAAACACACAAAAACTCAGGAAGAAAACAAAAACTCAGAAAACCCACAAAAACTGACACCAAGACAGAAAACCCCCTAAAACATGAACATAACTGAAACATGAACACAACTGAAACATGAACACAACCAAAACATGAACACAAATCAAACATGAACACAACTCAAACATGAACACAACTCAAACATGAACACACAAGAGTCAGACACAAACAGACAAACCCGGAGCGACCCGGGTCTCACCGTTGACACCAGCGCGACCTGCCAGTCATCCAGTTTCCACTCACAGCGAATCTCTGGAGAAACAACGGCCAACAGCATGATCTCCATGGCCTCCACGACCTGCAAACACACACAGTTGTGTGTCTACAACCTGCAAACGCACACAGTTGTGTGTCTACAACCTGCAAACACACACAGTTGTGTGTCTACGCCCTGCAAACCCACACAGTTGTGTGTCTACGCCCTGCAAACCCACACAGTTGTGTGTCTACGACCTGCAAACACACACAGTTGTGTGTCTACGCCCTGCAAACCCACACAGTTGTGTGTCTACGACCTGCAAACGCACACAGTTGTGTAGCCACGACCTGCAAACGCACACAGTTATATGTCCATGACCTGCAAAGGCACACAGTTATGTGTCTACGACCTGCAAACGCACACAGTTGTGCCTCTACGACCTGCAAACGCACACAGTTGTGCGTCTACAACCTGCAAACGCACACAGTTGTGCGTCTACAACCTGCAAACGCACACAGTTGTGCGTCTACGACCTGCAAACACACACAGTTGTGCGTCCACGACCTGCAAACGCACACAGTTGTGTGTCCACGACCTGCAAACGCACACAGTTGTGCCTCTTCGACCTGCAAACGCACACAGTTGTGCGTCTATAACCTGCAAACGCACACAGTTGTGCGTCTACGACCTGCAAACGCACACAGTTGTGCGTCCACGACCTGCAAACGCACACAGTTGTGTGTCCACGACCTGCAAACGCACACAGTTGTGTGTCCAAAACTTGCAAACGCACACAGTTGTGTCCACGACCTGCAAACGCACACAGTTGTGTGTCCACGACCTGCAAAGGCACACAGTTGTGTGTCTACGACCTGCAAACGCACACAGTTATGTATCCACGACCTGCAAACGCACACAGTTATATGTCTACGACCTGCAAAGGCACACAGTTGTGTGTCTACAACCTGCAAACGCACACAGTTGTGTGTCCACGACCTGCAAACGCACACAGTTATATGTCCACGACCTGCAAACGCACACAGTTGTGTGTCTACGACCTGTAAACGCACACAGTTGTGTGTCTACAACCTGCAAACGCGCACAATTGTGTGTCTACGATCTGCAAACGCACATAGTTGTGTGTCCACGACCTGCAAACGCACACAGTTGTGTAGCCACGACCTGCAAACGCACACAGTTGTGTGTCTACGACCTGCAAACGCACACAGTTGTGTGTCTACGACCTGCAAACGCACACAGTTGTGTGTCCACGACCTGCAAACGCACAAAGTTGTGTAGCCACGACCTGCAAACGCACACAGTTGTGTGTCTACGACCTGCAAACGCACACAGTTGTGTGTCTACAACCTGCAAACACACACAGTTGTGTGTCTACGCCCTGCAAACCCACACAGTTGTGTGTCTACGACCTGCAAACGCACACAGTTGTGTAGCCACGACCTGCAAACGCACACAGTTGTGTGTCTACAACCTGCAAACGCACACAGTTGTGTGTCCACGACCTGCAAACGCACACAGTAATATGTCTACGACCTGCAAACGCACACAGTTGTGCGTCTACAACCTGAAAACTCACACAGTTGTGCATCTACGACCTGCAAACGCACACAGTTGTGTGTCTACGACCTGCAAACGTACACATTTGTCTGTTTACAACCTGCAAACGCGCACAATTGTGTGTCTACGACCTACAAACGCACACAGTTGTCTGTCTACGACCTGCAAACGCGCTCAATTGTGTGTCCATGAGCTGCAAAGGCACACAGTTGTGTGTCTACGACCTGCAAACGCGCACAATTGTGTGTCTACGACCTGCAAACGCACACAGTTGTGTGTCTACAATCTGCAAACGCGCACATCTGTGTGTCTACGACCTGCAAACGCACACAGTTGTGTGTCCACGACCTGCAAACGCACACAGTTGTGTGTCTACAACCTGAAAACGCGCACAATTGTGTGTCTACGACATGCAAACGCACACAGTTATATGTCCACGACCTGAAAACGCACACAGTTGTGTGTCTACGACCTGCAAACGCACACAGTTATATGTCTACGACCTGCAAACGCACAGAGTTGTGCGTCTACGACCTGCAAACGCACACAGTTGTGTGTCCACGACCTGCAAACGCACACAGTTATATGTCTACGACCTGCAAACGCATACAGTTGTGTCCACGATCTGCACACGCACACAGTTGTGTGTCTACAACCTGCAAACGCGCACAATTGTGTGTCCATCACCTGCAAACGCACACAGTTATATGTCCACGACCTGCAAACGCACACAGTTGTGTGTCTACAACCTGCAAACGCACACAGTTATATGTCTACGACCTGCAAACGCACACCGTTGTGTCAACGACCTGCAAACGCACACAGTTGTGTGTCCACGACCTGCAAACGCACACAGTTATATGTCTGCGACCTGCAAACGCACACAGTTGTCTGTCTACGACCTGCAAACGCGCACAATTGTGTGTCTACGACCTGCAAACGCACAGTTATATGTCCACGACCTGCAAACGCACACAGTTATATGTCTACGACCTGCAAACGCACACAGTTGTGTCCACGACCTGCAAACGCACACAGTTGTGTGTCCACGACCTGCAAACGCACACAGTTATATGTCTGCGACCTGCAAATGCACACAGTTGTCTGTCCACGACCTGCAAACGCACACAGTTGTGTAGCCACGAACTGCAAACGCACACAGTTGTGTGTCCACGACCTGCAAACGCACACAGTTGTGTGTCTACAACCTGCAAACGCACACAGTTGTGTGTCCACGACCTGCAAACGCACACAGTAATATGTCTACGACCTGCAAACGCACACAGTTGTGCGTCTACAACCTGAAAACTCACAAAGTTGTGCGTCTACGACCTGCAAACGCACACAGTTGTGTGTCTACGATCTGCAAACGTACACATTTGTCTGTTTACAACCTGCAAACGCGCACAATTGTGTGTCTACGACCTGCAAACGCACACAGTTGTCTGTCTACGACCTGCAAACGCGCTCAATTGTGTGTCCATGAGCTGCAAAGGCACACAGTTGTGTGTCTACGACCTGCCAACGCACACAATTGTGTGTCTACGACCTGCAAACGCACACAGTTGTGTGTCTACAATCTGCAAACGCGCACATCTGTGTGTCTACGACCTGCAAACGCACACAGTTGTGTGTCCACGACCTGCAAACGCACACAGTTGTGTGTCTACAACCTGCAAACGCGCACAATTGTGTGTCTACGACATGCAAACGCACACAGTTATATGTCCACGACCTGCAAACGCACACAGTTGTGTGTCTACGACCTGCAAACGCACACAGTTGTGTGTCTACTACCTGCAAACGCACACAGTTATATGTCTACGACCTGCAAACGCACACAGTTGTGCGTCTACGACCTGCAAACGCACACAGTTGTGTGTCCACGACCTGCAAACGCACACAGTTATATGTCTACGACCTGCAAACGCATACAGTTGTGTCCACGACCTGCACACGCACACAGTTGTGTGTCTACAACCTGCAAACGCGCACAATTGTGTGTTCATCACCTACAAACGCACACAGTTGTGTGTCCACGACCTGCAAACGCACACAGTAATATGTCTACGACCTGCAAACGCACACAGTTGTGCGTCTACAACCTGAAAACTCACACAGTTGTGCGTCTACGACCTGCAAACGCACACAGTTGTGTGTCTACGATCTGCAAACGTACACATTTGTCTGTTTACAACCTGCAAACGCGCACAATTGTGTGTCTACGACCTGCAAACGCACAGTTATATGTCCACGACCTGCAAACGCACACAGTTATATGTTTACGACCTGCAAACGCACACAGTTGTGTCCACGACCTGCACACGCACACAGTTGTGTGTCCACGACCTGCAAACGCACACAGTTATATGTCTGCGACCTGCAAATGCACACAGTTGTCTGTCTACGACCTGCAAACGCGCACATTTGTGTGTTTACGACCTGCAAACGCACACAGTTGTGTGTCCACGACCTGCAAACGCACACAGTTGTGTGTCTACAACCTGCAAACGCCCACAATTGTGTGTCTACGACATGCAAACGCACACAGTTATATGTCCACGACCTGCAAACGCACACAGTTGTGCGTCCACGACCTGCAAACGCACACAGTTGTGTGTCCACGACCTGCAAACGCACACAGTTGTGCCTCTTCGACCTGCAAACGCACACAGTTGTGCGTCTATAACCTGCAAACGCACACAGTTGTGCGTCTACGACCTGCAAACGCACACAGTTGTGCGTCCACGACCTGCAAACGCACACAGTTGTGTGTCCACGACCTGCAAACGCACACAGTTGTGTGTCCAAAACTTGCAAACGCACACAGTTGTGTCCACGACCTGCAAACGCACACAGTTGTGTGTCCACGACCTGCAAAGGCACACAGTTGTGTGTCCACGACCTGCAAACGCACACAGTTATATGTCTACGACCTGCAAACGCATACAGTTGTGTCCACGATCTGCACACGCACACAGTTGTGTGTCTACAACCTGCAAACGCGCACAATTGTGTGTCCATCACCTGCAAACGCACACAGTTATATGTCCACGACCTGCAAACGCACACAGTTGTGTGTCTACAACCTGCAAACGCACACAGTTATATGTCTACGACCTGCAAACGCACACCGTTGTGTCAACGACCTGCAAACGCACACAGTTGTGTGTCCACGACCTGCAAACGCACACAGTTATATGTCTGCGACCTGCAAACGCACACAGTTATATGTCTGTCTACGACCTGCAAACGCGCACAATTGTGTGTCTACGACCTGCAAACGCACAGTTATATGTCCACGACCTGCAAACGCACACAGTTATATGTCTACGACCTGCAAACGCACACAGTTGTGTCCACGACCTGCAAACGCACACAGTTGTGTGTCCACGACCTGCAAACGCACACAGTTATATGTCTGCGACCTGCAAATGCACACAGTTGTCTGTCCACGACCTGCAAACGCACACAGTTGTGTAGCCACGAACTGCAAACGCACACAGTTGTGTGTCCACGACCTGCAAACGCACACAGTTGTGTGTCTACAACCTGCAAACGCACACAGTTGTGTGTCCACGACCTGCAAACGCACACAGTAATATGTCTACGACCTGCAAACGCACACAGTTGTGCGTCTACAACCTGAAAACTCACACAGTTGTGCGTCTACGACCTGCAAACGCACACAGTTGTGTGTCTACGATCTGCAAACGTACACATTTGTCTGTTTACAACCTGCAAACGCGCACAATTGTGTGTCTACGACCTGCAAACGCACACAGTTGTCTGTCTACGACCTGCAAACGCGCTCAATTGTGTGTCCATGAGCTGCAAAGGCACACAGTTGTGTGTCTACGACCTGCCAACGCACACAATTGTGTGTCTACGACCTGCAAACGCACACAGTTGTGTGTCTACAATCTGCAAACGCGCACATCTGTGTGTCTACGACCTGCAAACGCACACAGTTGTGTGTCCACGACCTGCAAACGCACACAGTTGTGTGTCTACAACCTGCAAACGCGCACAATTGTGTGTCTACGACATGCAAACGCACACAGTTATATGTCCACGACCTGCAAACGCACACAGTTGTGTGTCTACGACCTGCAAACGCACACAGTTGTGTGTCTACGACCTGCAAACGCACACAGTTATATGTCTACGACCTGCAAACGCACACAGTTGTGCGTCTACGACCTGCAAACGCACACAGTTGTGTGTCCACGACCTGCAAACGCACACAGTTGTGTGTCTACAACCTGCAAACGCGCACAATTGTGTGTTCATCACCTACAAACGCACACAGTTATATGTCCACGACCTGCAAACGCACACAGTTGTGTGTCTACAACCTGCAAACGCACACCGTTGTGTCCACGACCTGCAAACGCACACAGTTGTGTGTCCACGACCTGCAAACGCACACAGTTATATGTCTGCGACCTGCAAACGCACACAGTTGTCTGTCTACGACCTGCAAACGCGCACAATTGTGTGTCTACGACCTGCAAACGCACAGTTATATGTCCACGACCTGCAAACGCACACAGTTATATGTTTACGACCTGCAAACGCACACAGTTGTGTCCACGACCTGCAAACGCACA
This sequence comes from Oryzias latipes, assembly GCF_053564925.1. Classification (NCBI taxonomy): domain Eukaryota; kingdom Metazoa; phylum Chordata; class Actinopteri; order Beloniformes; family Adrianichthyidae; genus Oryzias; species Oryzias latipes. Next base: position 26,713,932 of record NC_136259.1, read on the forward strand.
CAGTTGTGTGTCCACGACCTGCAAACGCACACAGTTATATGTCTGCGACCTGCAAATGCACACAGTTGTCTGTCTACGACCTGCAAACGCGCACATTTGTGTGTTTACGACCTGCAAACGCACACAGTTGTGTGTCCACGACCTGCAAACGCACACAGTTGTGTGTCTACAACCTGCAAACGCACACAGTTGTGTGTCTACAACCTGCAAACGCCCACAATTGTGTGTCTACGACATGCAAACGCACACAGTTATATGTCCACGACCTGCAAACGCACACAGTTGTGTGTCTACGACCTGCAAACGCACACAGTTAAATGTCTACGACCTGCAAACGCACACAGTTGTGCGTCTACGACCTGCAAACGCACACAGTTGTGTGTCCACGACCTGCAAACGCACACAGTTATATGTCTACGACCTGCAAACGCATACAGTTGTGTCCACGACCTGCACACGCACACAGTTGTGTGGCTACAACCTGCAAACGCGCACAATTGTGTGTCCATCACCTGCAAACGCACACAGTTATATGTCCACGACCTGCAAACGCACACAGTTGTGTGTCTACAACCTGCAAACGCGCACAATTGTGTGTCTACGACCTGCAAACGCACAGTTATATGTCCACGACCTGCAAACGCACACAGTTGTGTGTCCACGACCTGCAAACGCGCACAATTGTGTGTCTACGACCTGCAAACACACACAGTTGTGTGTCCATCACCTGCAAACGCACTTAGTTGTGTGTATGTGTGAGGCTGTGGTGTCAGACGTCGCACAGGAACTCACATTGGCGCTCCCCATGATGACAAACAGAAGTACGTGGAAACGCCCGAAGCCGATCTCTTCCACGGCGTCCTCCACCGTGAACGTTTTGTCTGCGGGCACACAGAGGGGGCCGTTTAACTTTTTACCTTTCAACCTTTCAACAAAAATCATTTCCAGAAAAAAAAAATATTAAAAAATGAAAACATGTCAGAAAACTAACCCTAATTTTCAGAAAACAAAATTAATTTCCAGAAAACAAAATGAAATACAAAAGAATGAAAAACATTTCAGAAAAAAAAATGAAATATTAAAAAATGAAAAACATTTCAGAAAAAAAAATGAAATATTAAAAAATGAAAAACATTTCAAAACACAGAATTAATTTCCAGAAAACAAAACGAAATTTTCAAAAATGAAAACCATTTCCAAACCGGAAGAAGCAGGTACTATGGGACAACGCTGATTGGATGATGATGTTTGTCAATCATTTGAACTGAAAAGTATTTTAAATGAAGCGATGCCGGATTTCATCGTCCAAACAACAATGTACTATAATAATCCACGTATTTCCCATTTACATATTAAATCAAAAATGCAGCAAACGGATAATGAAGGTTTAAATTATTTTTTGAATATTTCGTCTGAAGCAGAACGGTCACCCGGAAATAGTTTGTGTGGATGACGTCCGTTCTGCAGGTAAACAAAGAAAGGGACGGTAAAACGTTAACATAAACTTTAATCTTTGAATATTTAGCGGATGTGATGACAGAACGCACGCAGAAATATCAACACCAACCAGGTTTACAAATGTTTCAAAATGTCGTGAGAGGATTCTGTCTAAAGCAGCAGCTGGGAAGAAACGGGTGTTAAAGACGGCGCACATCAGGAAATGCAGTCCCGCCATCCACTGATAAGGTATGGAGGCACATTTGTTTGATCTAATAAATGTAGCGTTAAACGTGATTTCTAGGTGGGTGTTTACAGACAGATCCAAGATCCTTCAATCATACGTTAATGACAGGTTACCTCATCAGGTAAAAGTACGGTTGGAGGTAGAGCGTTTAGCCACCAAGCCCCTGTCTTATGGAATAAACTCCCAGCTCATGTAAGAGAGGCCGACTCAGTTTCTACATTCAAAGCTAGACTGAAAACATTCCTCTTTGGACAGGCTTATTGTCAGACTAGTTAGTATTCAGAGATTATTTAACTTAATGTTAGTGTGTTTAAATTAAACTTAATTAGTTTTAATTAAACAATTAATTGTTAGCTGCTAGAAGTTGAAGCTGGGGTAACTATGGTGCACTGGGGTTCTGTCCTCTTTCCTTTTTTACTTCTACCCTTCCTCTCCTCTATTCTTGATCATAATTTATCATTTAGTTCTCCATGCCTCTGTTTGGTACAGTGCGATTCATGTATTGTCCCTCTTTTCCTCTCCCCTCCTGGGGAGTGGGAGTGCTTCCAGACTCCAGTTGGCTCATCCGTGCTCCAGTTCCTGACCGTTTACCTCGCCTTTGCTCCTGCTCCTACACCTGGCTGTGGATCCTGCCTCTGGCTCATCTCTGGCTCGTCTCTGCTCTGTACCTGACCGAGTACCTCGTCTCTGCTCGCCCTCCTACACCTGGCTGTGGTTCCTGTCTCCGGCTCGACTCGCGCCTTTGACTGTCCCGATAACCACGGCTGGATGAAGCTCGTCTGCTGGACTTTATATATGTAGTTGTAGATTTAGATAAGTTAATTCTTCTCTAAGAGTTCTGGTAAATCGCCTGTCCGTCCTGGGGGAGGATCCCTCCTTCATGTGGACACCCCTGAGGTTTCTTCGTTTTTTCTGGAATCCGGTTTTTTTGGGAGTTTTTCCTTACCGCGAAGGGGGGTCTAAGGGCAGGGATGCCAGTATAGCTTAGTCAGTTTGTTAGTTCATTTTAGTATTTTTCTATTGAACTCTTTGTATTCGTGATCCTTTTGATTTCATGTTTTACTTCGAAGCCCATCGAGACGACTGTTGTTGTGATTTTGGGCTATACAAATAAAATTGAATTGAATTGAATTGAATTGAATCAGCTGGAGAGGGGGGGTCACGTGGGCAGGATTCTCAGACAGGTGTACCAGCCGCATAAATAAGCAAAGCTGTCAGGTAAACTGCAGCAGTTTGTGTCTCAGAATAACATTTATGAATGCTTCTTATTCACACTATTAAGATCTGTGACTTTAGACTAGAGTGTGTCAGTGCACAGAAACATGACAGTAAATGACTGGATGTGCACATCATCAGACATGTACAGGTGTGTAACTAAAGGTGGCAAAGTCTGTAGAGTAAAATAAATCTTTAAAAAAACATTTTAGTCTTTCAGGCAGAGGAGGAATACCAAATTGTTTTAGAATGTATTTTTATAAGACTGAAATAATGTATTTTATTCTGAGTTTGGTGTTTTGACCCCTCCCTAATGAATTTCTGGTTTAATCCATTTTCTCCTCATTTTGATGAACTCAACTTTTTCCTGAATGAAAGATGAACGGTAGCCGATGTTTTTCTGTCAGGGATTTTTAATTTATTAATTTATCTCTGTCAGGGATTTCAAGAGCTGGAGCTGGAGTCCAGGGCAGAGGAAGCTGCAAGCATGTACGAGCAGGAACTGGGGTCTCTTACCTGTGCATCTTCCTCTGGATGTGATGCTGAGCAGCAATGTGGACAAACCTTCCCTGACATGACTCTTTTTGATATAGTTGTTAAGCACAAACAGACTTTTCCCAGATGCATTTTTTCCTCTAATAAATGTGACTGACAGGTACGCTGAGTAAATGCTGAATGTAAACGGAACATTTGATTGACTGCATGAAGAAGCCCTTAAAGGAAAATCCACAACTGTTTCTTTGTTTCTGTTACTGAATAACGTATTCATGTTAAGTTTTCAATAAATATACTGCATTGCTATGAAACAAATTTGTATATTTTCATGTCCATTATTACAATCCTCACGTCAGCATTCAGTTTTTTCATTGACAAAAAAACATTTCTAAACAACAGCTTTGAAAATCAAACATCATCTTTGTTAATAAAGCTTTAAAACCTAAAATGGTAAACATGGAAAAACTCCTAAATGAAGCAAGCCTAATATGAACATTTTAAACTGGAGTTTTGCTTAAAGGAACATTAAGTTGTTTGGAGTTGTACAAGTGTTTGATGCGATTCCTCATAGATGTGATTTCCAGATCATCAGCCCGACACTAAAGCCAGGAATTGTGCTTCGTTTTTCACTCCCCATTGCATCATTTACAACTAATCAGGCTTATGCAGCAGGTTAAAGACGTTTTTTTAAAGGACCTGCAATTTAAAAAAAAAAATTAGATATTAAGGTTAAATAATATTTATTGATTACATTGCACATAAATCATGGTGACTTGCCTGTACACTGCACAATGATATGAATGACTTTAGTCTTCTTGTATTCCCATGTAGAGCTGCCATCTGTTCTTCTGCAGCACAAACCTTTCTGGAACTTCGCTTTGAGAAACTTCACCTGCAGAAATATCACATGTTAATTCAATTAAGTATTTTATAAACTTTTAAAGTTCATTTTTAAGGGTCAGTATATGTGTATATGCATGGTTCAAAAATATACAATGCACTTTAATATTATTTCACATAATAACTTGTTTACTGATTTCAATCTTAAAGTCGATTTTTAGCAACACTGATGCCATATAATTACTGTAATTACTGTATAAATCACAGAACCAGGCTGGCTCGGAGCTTTTTCTCTCATCATGTTGTCACCGAAAACGGGAACGGCTATCATGTGAAGACGGTTCGTCTCCATCGGGTTCTTTTTGCGCATGCGCAAGATAAAAAGAAATTATCTTTTCAAAGCAGCACTTTAACATCCTAAAACTAACATCCTTAGAGACATGTGACTGACAAAAAAAAAGATCACAGAATTGATTCTTACCTGAAGATGATTGACAGCGTGAACCTTGCAGCCGTAGACATCAGCGCACAGCGTTCACAGTAAAAGTGCTCACAAACTACTTCCGGGTGACCGTGTGTCAGGCGAAAAGTCAAAAAAAGAATTTAAAAGTTCATTATCTGTTTGCTGCATTTTTTATTTGATATATAAATGGGAAATACGTGGATTATTATAGTACATTGTTGTTTGGACGATAAAATCCGTCATCGCTTCATTTAAAATACTTTTCAGTTCAAATGATTGACAAACATCATCATCCAATCAGCGTTGTCCCATAGTACCTGCTTCTTCCGGTTTGGAAATGTTTTTCATTTTTGAAGATTTTGTTTTTTTTCTTGAAATTAATTCTGTTTTCTGAAATGTTTGTTTTTATTTTTTTATTTTTGTTTTTTAAGTTTTGGTTTCTGAAATTTTGTTTTGTTTTCTAAAATGTAATGCTGCTATTTAACATTTGTTTTTTGTTTTTAATTGTTGTGATCTTAAAAATGTTTTTGTATGGAGTGATTTGTTGAGTGCTTTGGACTTCAGGGCCACCGTAGCTCCATCAGTGCAGCACAAACATACAGGGACTTCTTCAGGAACCATCACGGTCTGAAAGGTCCTCCTTCTGCTGTCAGTCCGTGATGGAACCTGATCGCCCTCCATCAATGGTGAAAGACTCTCCACCCCCCTCACCACCACCACCTCTTTGGCTTTGCTGCAGATGGGTTCAGGGGTCAGAGTCCAGGAGCTTCACCCCCCCCCCCCCCCCCCCACACACACACACACACTCACTCACCGTGGTTCCCGCCCTCCTGGAGCTCTTCATGTTTCTCCTGCTGCTGTACTTCCTGCAGCTGAATGGCGCTGACCAGCTGAGTCCTCATGGAGTCCCCCATCCTGGAACCGGACCAGAACAACATCTTCATGTCAGACATTTCCAGAGCTGAAACTGTGACCAGAAACCAAAGGCCTGGAGAAGTTTCCCTCTGAAAGGTCCTGCTTAGTCCAAACAGAACCAGAGAGGCTGATGGACCAGCTAGGAGCCCGTTTCCATCCAGAACCTGGGGTTCTGAGCTGTTCTGACCTGAGGGGTCCTACACCGGTTTCAAGCCCCAGCCCTTCAGAGGCCACACCTGTCAGATGACCCGGGCCGAACCGAACCGGGTCGGAGTTCTTGTCTCAGGTGTCCAACAAGAGCTGCTGGAAAGTTACGAACAGCTGATCAGGTTTCACCTGCACTTCCTGTTTGCGGCCCCTCGCCCAGGTGGAACGCGGGCCGAACTTCCGCCGCGCACAGGTGAGACACGTATGATAAATAAACTGCTCGTCACGGTTCCGGTTCCGCTGCTGTTCGACAGATCCCTTCCCGTCCCGAGGCGGCGCGCGGCTCTGCTGTTTCACCTGCGCAGGTGAATCAGGAAGGAAAGCAGAGGGGGAGGAGCTTCAGCGAGGAGGGCGCGGCAGAGGGAGGGTGGTGTGGGTCAGGCGTTCAGGTAGGTTCAGGTAAACTATTATGTTTATTTGGTAAAGACTTTTCGGCTAAACTTTCCTCCTGACGCGTTTCTTTCTTTTTTTAAAAACTTTATTGAGCATAAAAACATTTACAGACAGCAGAATCAGAGCTCTGCCACACTGTGATGACAAATCTACAAAAAACCTCCAATGAATTAAAGAAGGGAACTCAAAAATACAGGAAGTTACTTGGATTTTCTTTTCCCTTCAACCAATCAGCTTCCTCCATCTGACCCTGTCTTCCTCCCCTCTAACACAGAAGCAAATCCTCTGCTTCCTTTTCATGAATGGATGTAACCCGGAGGATTTCTTCATCTTAGTCCACACTTTGATACAACACGTAAGGGGAAGTAGGTGAGGCACACGTGTGTCAGACAGATTTGTCATGTTTTCATCCCCCAAATCCTGCAGACTGTGAGGTTCTCCTTAGGGCTGTCCACGTTCACGTGCACGCTTGTCTCTGCAGTCTGACTGTTAGAAATGAAGGATCAGACAATCAGAGTTTGTGTGGACGTTTCTACAGGATGTCTAGATTGTTGAATAACAGAAATTTACTCATTTTTAACATTTTCCAGTGTTTGCAATTTCCTTGACTGATTGCTTTGTTGATGGCAGAGAATACCCTGAACTGGTTTACATGATGAATGTCTTCAAATGTCTACTAAAATTAGACAGACATGATTTTTGCAATGGTGCTTTGATTTGATTCTGCACAAACACAACACATGGTTTTAGGGTCCCCCCCCCCCCCCCCCGTACTTCTGTGGGTGTGTCCAGTGCTCCATCTGGGAGGAGCTTATGAGTCAAGCCTTATTCTTGGTTCTTGATCATATCCTTCTGGAAAATGTGCAGATTATTATCCTGGCAGGAAAACACCTTTCATTTCACAAAGACACAAACGGACGGACATGTTTAAAGAAAGAGTCCATCAGAACCAGAATGTTGACTTCATTTGGATGAAGTTAAACTTGATGGAGGAGACCGTGGCAAACCACGTTGGATACAACTCCATCTGTCCGTCCATCCAGGATCAGGTCGCAAATGCAGCAGTCAACTACTTTTTCTGGAAGACCTGGATGTCCTTTAAAAGACCTGGATGTCCTCTGGGAGATCTGGATGTCATCTGGTAGACCCGATGGAAACACGTACACAAATGATGGTTCTTTCCTCCTGAACCAAAGAGTTGTGTAATCTAAGTCTAGATTTGGACAAAACATGTTTGAAGGGTCCCCTTTGAATAAAATGTATAGAGCTTGTTTTCTGGAACCGTCCGAATCAACACAGACACAAAGGGTTTCAGTGAAAACAAAGTCTGTTTGGGTCTGAACGTGTTTCTTTAATGTTCAGTACAATCAGATTTCAAACACCACAGAAATAGCTCACAGACTCAGTGGGCGGGTCTGCCCAGCCTTCACATGGCTGGTGCATTACTGGTGTCCCTATGACAGCCCCACTGACTAAAACACCTTCAAGTTCAGTGAATCACAAGACCTGGAACCTGGGCTGAGGCAAAGTGACCTGGTTTAGGACTTAATCCAGACCACTGGACAGGCTCACCTGGCGAGGGAGTGGCCTCAGCACAGTGTGAAGATATTAGTTTAGATTAGTCACAATTGAGGATGTTCACTCATGTGAAACTGGAAAATGATGGTACCAGAAAAGTGGGACAAAAGCCGCTTATCCTCCTTCACAGTCAGAGACTGTCAGGCCAGGTGGAGCCAGGTAGAGATGGATACCTGCTCCTGCCCTTCTGCGTTAAAAAACCCTGGTAATGACCCAGTCCTCACTAGTGTGTGCATGGGGGCGGTACATCGTGGCGCAGCTTTGTGGTACGTCCACGGCGCCACACTTATCTGATAGATCCTACGAAGTTTGTAGAAGAAACGCAGACTAAAAACGGAGGAAACATTTAGGCGGACGACTCAGCAACTGAACTGGGTACCTGCAGGACCTGATTTTGTTCTCGTGTTTCTGGCAGGTTTAACCCACCTCTCCAAAGCTTCAAGTAGCACCATTTGGTTCTTCGGACAGGGCCAGGTCCCACTGGATGATTGACACATGCTAGGTCCAATCAGAGGGTCTTATGCCTGTACAGTTTCGGACCCATAAAGGATGCTTTGATTGCGGCCTAAAGTCTGACTTGACTTTAGCAGACTTAGACTGTTTTTAGCCCAGTTTGGCATGTTTGGGATGTCCTCACATCCTGGAGGAAGCCAAAGATGAAGGACACTGAGTCTCGCTGTGTGGATAAAGAGACACGGTGACATTCTTCAAGCCACTCATCTTTACTTGATGAGCAACAACTCCTCTTTTTTACACACGAGTGCTTTGAGCAGCATGCTGAACAACAACAGAAACACCAAGAGCAGCTAAAGCCAAAAACCTGGCTTGACATGCTAAAGTAAGGAACCCCACCTCCAAGAAGAGCTCTGGAAACAGGCAGAGAACACCACAGACAGCCAATCATGGACTAGGGACGACCATCTGCTACACCTCCTTTGGTAGACAGACCAAAAGGTAAGCCAGGTGTGTGGGGGCGTCTGCAGATGTTACTCTCTGTTCCTGTGTGTGTGTATGTTGGGAGGGACACTGGTTGATTTTCATCCAGCTCTGACCCCGACTTTACGCAGTCTAAGGAGATGTAGCAGAAATCTCCACAGAAACAGTCCTGCAGCATCAGAGGACTGGGACCACGAAGGCCGTTGACACAGCCAGACCCCCAATGTGGGCGGGGGTCCACATTAGGGTGAAGCAGGTAACTCTGTCAGGTCCCAAGTTTTTGATCTGCACAGATTGATGAATGCAACAGAACAGGAAGAAGAAGCCCAATGGCAAAGCGCCAGCCGTTAACATGACCGCACGATCACAAGCAAAGATGCAAAGCAGCAAGCACCTACAGCACACAGAAACACAGCAGGATCAAGCCACAACGGCCGTCTGTCCGGTTCTGGATCAACCCAGAACCGCCGTCTATCTGGGTCCGGATCAACCCTGAACAGCTGTCTGTCTGGGTCCAGATTGAACCCACAACGGACGTCTGTCCGGTTCTGGATCAACCCAGAACCGCCGTCTATCTGGGTCCGGATCAACCCTGAACAGCTGTCTGTCTGGGTCCAGATTGAACCCACAACGGAAGTCTGTCCGGTTCTGGATCAACCCAGAACCGCCGTCTATCTGGGTCCGGATCAACCGGTTCAAAGAAAAAGCAGCAAAAATAACATCTCAATACTCCATTAGGACTTTTACATTTACATTGTGCTCATTGGAAACCTATCTCTTTACATATATATTTTTTATACTAAACAATATTTTTCTCTCTAATTTTATATATAGTTATATATGTGTGTGTATGTATATAGTTATATATATTTATCCATCATGTTTATGTTTCTAGTTCATACAGTGGTCTACAGTGCAATGACCCCACCATGACAGTTTCTGAACCCTGATCAATGAGGCTGATGGGACAGTGGAAGGCAGTAAGTGGTCAACGATGTATTGAAGATGTAATGAGGCTAATGGTTAGCACCGAAAAAGATCTGGTGGAACAGGGCCCTTCAGAACTTTGGATTGGGAGAGTTGTCTTCCAGGGGTCTAAAGGGACCAGTCACTGCAGAAGATCCGGAATGACGACCCTAAAATAGGCCTGAAAGAAAGATGGAACCCTGTCCAAAATGGCCCTTCAGAATCCAGAATCCTTATTCCAGACCTTCAACGGGACAGAGTAGGTCTAAAGTTTAGAAAAGGTTACTGTAGAATGACTGACTATAGGAAGCACTTCAGTGAAAATGCAAGTCTGACATACGAACCAATGGAGCTGAGGGGCCGGACACACCTGAAAGTTTGACCCTGTAAAGTACCGAAGGTGGAGATAAGACACTGTCCTTGTTTCCAACACGGATCAGATTTTTTGGGGGGTCAGGGAAACAGACGGGGATAAAATCCAGACTGAAAATCGGTTACCATTTATCACAAAGGTAAGTCTTGGTCCAAAATGCTCCAGGTGAGTCTACGGATAGCTTGTAACTGCAGCCTGTTTCTGAGCAAGCCGTCGCAGTTCCTCCCTGATGGACTTTATGAGGGAGGCCGAGGTGTGCGCTGAGGGGGAGGCGTCCTCAGGGGGGTACTCTGGGGTGGGCGAGGTTAGTAGTAGGGGAGGAGCCGAGGGATCCTGCAAAGAGGAGCTGGGCATTTGGAAAACAGAGGAAGAGGAGAACTCTGGAAATGACAGGACCTGCAGGGAGAAGAGAGAGGGGGAGGAGTCACTTTTTTGGAAGGCGACCTCATAAAAGTTCAGCCTCAGGCTGGGTTCTATCTGAGCTCTCATGGAGCCCTCTGCAAGACCTTCACTGTTCGTCATGGCCTTTGACCAAACTCCTCTTTGTCCCACATTAGTAAGAATACACCCACTCCACTGTGGCGAGCCTTAAAATCCAGTTTGATGAAGACTTGACTTTCACTTTGGTTCTAGAACTTCCTCCTTTCATCTGTGCAATGTTTTGTACAGTCAGGAACATCCGTCTCAGAACAAATTCTCCACCACATCTACGCGCTCACATTCACAGTGATGAAGGCTCTAATATAATGTAGGAAGGTGGTAGCTAAGGGTTTGTTTGAGGACGAGGGTTCAGCCGATCTGGGCTTTTGGCGTGTATCGGTTGCCACAGTTTTTATTAAAGCAGTGAGCCGATGTCACAATATTTCAGCTCAGATGAAGCTGCACCATTCCACGTCTTCATCACTGTCCTGCCCACAGTGGCATCTGATTGGTTACACAAGGCACAACACAGGTCATCGCCAACCAGAGGCGGAGTCTATATGAATTATCAATGCCACAAACATTGGTTATCGAGCACCTTAAACACTGATAAACGTATCGTGATGGGCCCTAAAAAGCACGTGGCAAAGCACAGTAGACAAAGATCCACCCCCCCCTTATTCTTTACTGTCCCAGGTACCATGAAAACCCCCAGACCAGCGGAGAGACGTAATCTCTCCAAAGTGTCCTGAATCCCGGAACGCCTCCCTAACCTCTCTAGGGAGGCGTCTAGAGGCTTCATCTCACCTTTACCCTTTAACATCGGAGGTCTTTACGTTCTTTGGACTATCGTAACTCTCCAACAGTTTACTAATTGGTTGAATGCTGTAAAGCATTCAACCCTTTGTTTTTTTATTTATGGTATCTTCCGCCGTTTTTTGGCACCTAACTCCTCCTACAGTTTTTATCCAATTTTAACCATTAGACTATTAAAACATTCAGCTCTATCAGCTTATTCCAGCTATGACTTTTGGTTTTTCAAATCCTTGTACTTTTTAAGATATTCCAGGTTTTCCGGGAATTCTTGCCCTATTAAAATACATTGGGAAGTTATGGCGCAAGAGGTTCCCGGTTCGACACCCGGTTCGGACCCTTAAATTTTTTTTTACCATTTTACTTTTAAAATGTTGAGCTCTTTCAACTTATTACAGTTATTACTTTTGGTCATTCAAATCATTGAAATTTTTAAGATATTCCAGGATTTTCCAGGATTTCTGCTCCATTAAAATAAATTGGGAATCCTTGTGTTTAATTCTTTTACACTTTTTCACCTATTTTACTTTTGGTCTTTCAAATACTTGTACTTTTCCAGATATTCCAGGTTGTCCAAGATCTTTCCCCCCATAGAAATACATAGGAAACCCCCCACCCCCCCTGCAGAAGCTCGCCGGTTCAAGACCCGGCTCATCAGCTTTTACAAAAATATATATATTTTTAGTTTGCTTTTCTTTTTAATTTTATTTATGGTCAACTTTGATTATTTCTTAATTTAAACCTTTTTCCCCCCACAAATGATCACCGTTTAGACCAGGGGTCGGGAACCCTCGCGATCCATAACTGGCTCTTTTGATGGCCACATGATCTGGGTCGTAGACAAAGGGTTTCTCCGGAGCGTTTCACCGGAGCGTGTCAGCGTGTTCTGTCGGTCGAGTTGTAAGAACGAGATGTCGAGACCTGCTCAGTTAACAAGATCCATCATTTATTTTCTTCTTCCGTTTTGGAATGACAGTCTATAATAACACCACACAGCGGTGACTGTGTCGCCGGCGACAAGCGGAGCTGGCAAGCCAACAAAAGTGGCAAGAAATGAAAAAGCTGACACGCAGACCACTTGATCGTCAAAACTTGAAAGGCGCTTCCTGTCACACTGACGGCTGATTTGACACCGCAGATCCGAATGAGAGCTACTTTGTCTGCAGTTTTCTTGTGACCCACATTATTTCAAGAGAGGATCATGCGGTGCGAAGCGATGCCCTCCGGTACCGCGCGATCACTGGTGTCAAGCCAGCCCTCTCTCGTCGAACGGCTGTCAAGTGAGCCCTCTCTCGAAAACGGTGTGCCGCTTTTTTACATACATTGCGGTAAATGCAAGAAAGCCTTCATTCGATTAAATGCAAAAAGTAAGAACTGTTATTATACTCATATGTATATATTTACACATAAGCCCCCCTCCCTGTATATAACTATATATTTATATGTGTATATTTTAGTATATGTTTCAGGTGAATTATCAATTAGAGACGAAATTAAAACCATTTGTTGAAGAGGATTTACTGTAATGTTGACTTATGTTTAGGAAAAAAACTCCTAGTTTACACAGACTCATTTCACTTCTCACTTATAGTATCCCACCTGGTGAGGCCACAAAAAAAGTTTCAGCACGATCTGATGTGGAATTTCAAAATAAAACCCACTTGAAATCTGTTATTACAGCATTATCGCCACATGTGGACAGAGCTGTAAATTGAAAACTCCTAGTTTCCACAGACTCATTTCACTTCTCACTTATAGTATCCCACCTGGTGAGGTCACAAAATAAGTTTCAGCAGGATCTGATGTGGAATTTCAAAATAAAACCCAATTGAAATCTGTTATTACAGCATTACCGCCAACTAATGACAATGGTGTAAATTGAAAACTCCTAGTTTCCACAGACTCATTTCACTTCTCACTCATAGTATCCCACCTAGTGAGGCCACAAAATAAGTTTCAGAGGGATCTGATGTGGAATTTCAAAATAAAACCCATTAGAAGTCTGGTATAAATGCGTTATCGCCATATGTTGACAGAGCTGTAAAATGAAAACTCCTAGTTTCCACAGGCTCATTTCACTTCTCAATGATAGATACCCACCTGGTGATGTCACAAAAAAAGTTTCAAATAGATCTGATGTGGAATTTCAAAATAAAGCCCAATTGAAATCTGTTATTACAGCATTATTGCCACATGTTGACAAAGCTGTAAATTGAAAACTCCTAGTTTCCACAGACTCATTTCACTTCTCACTTATAGTATCCCACCTGGTGAGTTCACAAAAAAAGTTTCAGATAATTCTGATGTGTAATTTCAAAATAAAACCCAATTGAAATCTGTTATGACCGCATTATCGGCACATGTTGAGAGAGCTGTAAATTGAAAACTCCTAGTTTCCACAGAGTCATTTCACTTCTAACTTATAGAGACCCACCTGGAGATGCCATAAAAAACGTTTCATAGGGATCTGATGTGGAATTTTAAAATAAAACCCATAAGAAGTCTGGTATAAATGCGTTATCGCCATATGTTGACAGAGCTGTAAAATAAAAACTCCTAGTTTCCACAGACTCATTTCACTTCTCACTTATAGGATCCAACCTGGTGAGGTCACAAAATAAGTTTCAGAGGGATCTGATGTGGAATTTCAAAATAAAACCCTATTGAAATCTGTTATTACAGCATTATTGCCACATGTTGAAAGAGCTGTAAATTGAAAACTCCTAGTTTCCACAGACTCATTTCACTTCTCACTTATAGTATCCCACCTGGTGAGTTCACAAAAAAAGTTTCAGATAGATCTGATGTGGAATTTCAAAATAAAACCCAATTGAAATCTGTTATTACAGCGTTATCGTCATATGTTGACAGAGCTGTAAAATGAAAACTCCTAGTTTCCACAGACTCATTTCACTTCTCACTTATAGTATCCCACCTGGTGAGGCCACAAAAAAAGTTTCAGAGGGATCTGATGTGGAATTTCAAAATAAAACCCAATTGAAATCTGTTATTACAGCATTATTTCCACATGTTAACAAAGCTGTAAAATGAAAACTCTTAGTTTCCACAGACTCATTTCACTTCTCAATGATAGATATCCACCTGGTGATGTCACAAAATAAGTTTTAATTGGATTTGATGTGGAATTTCAAAATAAAACCCATTAAAAATCTGGTATACATGTGTTATTGTCATAAGGTGACAAAGTTGTAAAAAGCTGGGTTTTAGTAATTCCACATCAGATCTATGTGAAACTTATTTTGTCATATCACCAGGTGGGATACTATAAGTGAGAAGTGAAATAACTCTGTGGAAACTAGCAGTTTTCATTTTACAGCTCTGTCAACATATGGCGATAACGTATTTATGCCTGATTTCAATTGGGTTTTATTTTGAAATTCCACATCAGATCCTGCTGAAACTTATTTTGTGACCTCACCAGGTGGGATACTATAAGTGAGAAGTGAAATGAGTCTGTGGAAACTAGGAGTTTTCAATTTACAGCTTTGTCAACATATGGCATTAATGCATTCATACATGATTTCAATTGGATTTTACTTTGAAATTCCACATTTGACATATAACTATCTAAATCTAATAATATATCTCGGAGGGGGGGTATACATTGAAATTTCATGTATGCTTTCACTTTAGAAATAAGTCCTTCTTGCTGTTACCGCGATGTATGTAAAAAAGCGGCACACCGTTTTTGAGAGAGGGCTCACTTGACAGCCGTTCGACGAGAGAGGGCTGGCTTGACACCAGTGCGCGATCCGAGGCACGGGGCTTTTCGCAGCGCATCCGCGGCGGATCGCGCGGTGCCGGCGGCTTTCCACCGCTTAATGCGCTGCAAAAAGCCCCACGCCGCTGATCGCTTTCACTCCGCAATGAAAGGCTGGGTGTTTGCACGGCGTTACCGCTCGGCAGCCCCCGGTCCTCTCTTAAAATAATGTGGGTCACAACAGAACTGCGGTCAAGCCAGCCATCATTCACATACCACACACTGCAGCGTGTGAGTATCGCTGTACTGACAATGTTTGGCTCTACGTCTGTACGTGAGCAGTATTTCTCACATCTAAAGAACATTAAGACTAACCTACGATCACGTTTAACGGGTGGAAGTCTCAACACCTGCATGAACCTTAAACTCACCATGTAGGTATGGTGTCAAATTAATGCCTAAACTATTTGGCATTAAAACTGTAAAACCAGGAATCAAAACCCCAAATCTGCGAATCAAATTCTGAAATTGTCTTTTGAGTTGAGCTTTTATTACGGATGAACCAGATTACAAGACCATGAGCAAAACCATGCAGCACCAGAAGTCGCATAAGAAATACTTACCATTAATAGCAACAGCATCACAATGATATTAAGAAATAATCCACAGATGTTTTGTACTTTAAAATTGTTGAAATTACATAAAATTCACACATTCACTTAAACATATTGTATGGCTCTCATGTAATTACATTTAAAAATGTATGGTGTTCATGGCTCTCTCAGCCAAAAAGAATCCCGACCTAAAGAGCCTAAAGAGCCTAAATAAAAGAGTTTGTTCGTCATCATTTTTTTGTCCATTCAGCCCTGTTTTGAGCTAATTCAGCTTTCATTCAGCAGTACAGCATTCAACCCTGCATTTTCTTCTGGAAATGCAGACTTTCTAGTTTAAAGTGACTCCAGCGGATTCGGAAGCGGAGAAAAGACGCTTTGGGCCGTTAGGCAACACTTTATGTTGGTATATTGTTGAGCCAATGAGCGTGTGTTATTCAGGAGTCGCCGGCGTCGTCTCAGGTGTTAAAGAGTTAAAGAGCAGAGATGGCATCCGTGTTGGTTAGACACATTTATGACATGTTTGTCTTAGGATTTGGACATAATCATTTGATGTAATTTATCTCTGCTTGATGTTTGCAGTACTTACACTCTCTCTGCTGGCTCCTGGTCTGGAGAGGTCCTGGTCTGAATGCTGTTGGTGCCAGCTGGACCCCGTGGGCCCGGACATGCTGCGACCCACTCCCACTCCATGGTAGGAACCTATCTGACTGGACAGACCCACCTGTGTCAGGTGGTGGAGTTGGGCACCTGAAAAAGGATGAGGGAGGGTCTCAGCCTGAGCTAGTGGGATTATTAGTAGTTAGTGGTCTTGTCATCTGTAAATTTGGTTAACAGAGTTTTTTGGGTTGATAACAAAGCTGGTTGTAATTCCTTGGAAACATAAATAAACTATGGTTGGTTAACCAGTCAGTAGGAGGGCTTTTCCATCACTAGAGTGTTCAAATCAGGGGTAGACTTATAAATTAGACGAGTAAATTGATTGGCAGATATTTTGTGTTTTGGTGGTGTCACATTTTTGCTTAATAATAATAAAAATATGAATTAAAATACAAACAACTGGTATGACCCTGAAAAAAACATATTGTCACTGCTTTGAATGGGTGTACCTGTACTTCCTCCTACAGGTCGCGGTCTGGAAGAGGAGGGGGGGTCCTCATACTGCCCCCTATTGGAGTAAATAGACTCCTGCAGTTGGTCTCCAGTAGAGAGGTATCCTCCGGAGCCCATGCCTTGTCTGTTTAAAGTACAGTAGAAATCAGCGGCAGTTCATGTTCAGTCTACAGACCCGGATCTGGATCTGGATCTGGATCTGGATCCGGGTTCGAGTGTGCTGGTTCTGCTCACCTCTGTAGAAGACTGTGGAGGGACGTGGGGGACATTCCTAACTCTGCATATCTCTGAGGAAACGAACAAGAAGGAGAGAAAAGTGGGAACAAATCCATCTAAAGACGGTCATTATTACATTTCTTACTGGGGGGGTCAAGGGGTTATCCCACTGAGTAGGAGGGGGGCTTATTTACACAAATTTACCCCACTCACCCCAGCACTGCCCTGTGAGGATGGAGATACCAGGGCAAAGGCATCATCCAGGAGAGAATGCATCTGCTGCCGCGCCTCTTCGATGGAGGGCTGTGGGGGCATGTAGGGGGGCGGAGGTGGGGCAGAGTCAAATACCTCATCAGTGGGGGAAGGGCTTCTGTTGCCTTGTGGCAGATCAGGGTCAGACTGAAACAGAGAAAGCAGGGTAGATTTGTTTAAACACAATCCGGAGCTTTATTACCACAAGGGGGCAAAATCCAGCTCCATGTGCTGAAAGGAGAGGATGAAGGAGAGGAGGAAGGCGAGTAGGAGGGAGAGGAGGAGAAGGGAGAGGAGGAGGGAGAGGAGGAGAAGGGAGAGGAGGAGGGAGAGGAGGAGAAGGGAGAGGAGGAGGAGGGAGAGGAGGAGGGAGAGGAGGAGGGAGAGGAGGAGGGAGAGGAGGAGGAGGGAGAGGAGGAGGGAGAGGAGGAGGGAGAAGAGGAGAAGGGAGAGGAGGAGGGAGAGGAGGAGGGAGAGGAGGAGAAGGGAGAGGAGGAGGAGGGAGAGGAGGAGGGAGAGGAGGAGGTAGAGGAGGAGGGAGAGGAGGAGGGCGAGTAGGAGGGAGAGGAGGAGGGAGAGGAGGAGAAGGGAGAGGAGGAGGGAGAGGAGGTGGGCGAGTAGGAGGGAGAGGAGGAGGGAGAGGAGGAGGGAGAGGAGGAGGGCGAGTAGGAGGGAGAGGAGGAGGGAGAGGAGGAGGGCGAGTAGGAGGGAGAGGAGGAGGGAGAGGAGGAGGGAGAGGAGGAGAAGGGAGAGGAGGAGGAGGGAGAGGAGGAGGGAGAGGAGGAGGGAGAGGAGGAGAAGGGAGAGGAGGAGGGCGAGGAGGAAGGAGAGGAGGAGGGAGAGGAGGAAAGAGAGGAGGAGGGAAAGGAGGAAGGAGAGGAGGAGGGAGAGGAGGAGGAGGGAGAGGAGGGAGGAGAGGAGGAGGGAGAGGAGGAGGGAGAGGAGGAGGGAGAGGAGGAGGGAGAGGAGGAGGAGGGAGAGGAGGAGGAGGGAGAGGAGGAGGGAGAGGAGGAGGTAGAGGAGGAGGGAGAGGAGGAGGGCGAGTAGGAGGGAGAGGAGGAGGGAGAGGAGGAGGGAGAGGAGGAGGGCGAGTAGGAGGGAGAGGAGGAGGGAGAGGAGGAGGGAGAGGAGGAGAAGGGAGAGGAGGAGGGAGAGGAGGAGAAGGGAGAGGAGGAGGGAGAGGAGGAGAAAGGAGAGGAGGAGGAGGGAGAGGAGGAGGGAGAGGAGGAGGGAGAGGAGGAGAAGGGAGAGAAAGAGGGAGAGGAGGAGGGCGAGTAGGAGGGAGAGGAGGAGAAGGGAGAGGAGGAGGGAGAGGAGGAGGGAGAGGAGGAGAAGGGAGAGGAGGAGAAGGGAGAGGAGGAGGAGGGAGAGGAGGAGGGAGAGGAGGAGGTAGAGGAGGAGGGAGAGGAGGAGGGCGAGTAGGAGGGAGAGGAGGAGGGAGAGGAGGAGAAGGGAGAGGAGGAGGGAGAGGAGGAGGGCGAGTAGGAGGGAGAGGAGGAGGGAGAGGAGGAGGGAGAGGAGGAGGGCGAGGAGGAGGGAGAGGAGGAGGGAGAGGAGGAGGGCGAGTAGGAGGGAGAGGAGGAGGGAGAGGAGGAGAAGGGAGAGGAGGAGGAGGGAGAGGAGGAGGGAGAGGAGGAGAAGGGAGAGGAGGAGGAGGGAGAGGAGGAGGGAGAGGAGGAGGTAGAGGAGGAGGGAGAGGAGGAGGGCGAGTAGGAGGGAGAGGAGGAGGGAGAGGAGGAGAAGGGAGAGGAGGAGGGAGAGGAGGAGGGCGAGTAGGAGGGAGAGGAGGAGGGAGAGGAGGAGGGAGAGGAGGAGGGAGAGGAGGAGGGCGAGTAGGAGGGAGAGGAGGAGGGAGAGGAGGAGGGCGAGTAGGAGGGAGAGGAGGAGGAGGGAGAGGAGGAGGAGGGAGAGGAGGAGGGAGAGGAGGAGGGAGAGGAGGAGAAGGGAGAGGAGGAGGGCGAGGAGGAAGGAGAGGAGGAGGGAGAGGAGGAAGGAGAGGAGGAGGGAGAGGAGGAAGGAGAGGAGGAGGGAGAGGAAGAGAAGGGAGAGGAGGAGGAGGGAGAGGAGGGAGGAGAGGAGGAGGGAGAGGAGGAGGGAAAGGAGGAAGGAGAGGAGGAGGGAGAGGAGGAGAAGGGAGAGGAGGAGGAGGGAGAGGAGGAAGGAGAGGAGGAGGGAGAGGAGGAGGAGGGAGAGGAGGAGAAGGGAGAGGAGGAGGAGGGAGAGGAGGGAGGAGAGGAGGAGGGAGAGGAGGAGAAGGGAGAGGAGGAGGAGGGAGAGGAGGGAGGAGAGGAGGAGGGAGAGGAGGAGGGAGAGGAGGAGGGAGAGGAGGAGGGCGAGGAGGAGGGAGAGGAGGAGGGAGAGGAGGAGGGAGAGGAGGAGAAGGGAGAGGAGGAAGGAGAGGAGGAGGGAGAGGAGGAGAATGGAGAGGAGGAGGGAGAGGAGGAGGGAGGAGAGGAGGAGGGAGAGGAGGAGGGAGAGGAGGAGGGCGAGTAGGAGGGAGAGGAGGAGGGAGAGGAGGAGGGAGAGGAGGAGAAGGGAGAGGAGGAGGGAGAGGAGGAGAAGGGAGAGGAGGAGGAGGGAGAGGAGGAGGGAGAGGAGGAGGGAGAGGAGGAGAAGGGAGAGGAGGAGGGAGAGGAGGAGGGAGGAGAGGAGGAGGGAGAGGAGGAGGGAGAGGAGGAGGGAGAGGAGGAGGGAGAGGAGGAGAAGGGAGAGGAGGAGGAGGGAGAGGAGGAAGGAGAGGAGGAGGGAGAGGAGGAGAAGGGAGAGGAGGAGGAGGGAGAGGAGGAGGGAGAGGAGGAAGGAGAGGAGGAGGGAGAGGAGGAGGGAGAGGAGGAGAAGGAAGAGGAGGAGGGAGAGGAGGAGGGCGAGTAGGAGGGAGAGGAGGAGGGAGAGGAGGAGGGCGAGTAGGAGGGAGAGGAGGAGGGAGAGGAGGAGAAGGGAGAGGAGGAGGGAGAGGAGGAGGGCGAGTAGGAGGGAGAGGAGGAGGGAGAGGAGGAGGGAGAGGAGGAGGGAGAGGAGGAGGGAGAGGAGGAGGGCGAGGAGGAAGGAGAGGAGGAGGGAGAGGAGGAAGGAGAGGAGGAGGGAGAGGAGGAAGGAGAGGAGGAGGGAGAGGAGGAGAAGGGAGAGGAGGAGGAGGGAGAGGAGGGAGGAGAGGAGGAGGGAGAGGAGGAGGGAGAGGAGGAAGGAGAGGAGGAGGGAGAGGAAGAGAAGGGAGAGGAGGAGGAGGGAGAGGAGGGAGGAGAGGAGGAGGGAGAGGAGGAGGGAGAGGAGGAAGGAGAGGAGGAGGGAGAGGAGGAGAAGGGAGAGGAGGAGGAGGGAGAGGAGGGAGGAGAGGAGGAGGGAGAGGAGGAAGGAAAGGAGGAAGGAGAGGAGGAGGGAAAGGAGGAAGTAGAGGAGGAGAAGGGAGAGGAGGAGGAAGGAGAGGAGGAGGGAGAGGAGGAAGGAGAGGAGGAGGGAGAGGAGGAAGGAAAGGAGGAAGGAGAGGAGGAGAAGGGAGAGGAGGAAGGAGAGGAGGAGAAGGGAGAGGAGGAGAGGAGGAGGGAAAGGAGGAAGGAGAGGAGGAAGGCGTGATCTTTAGCAGAGCAAAGTCAGGAATGAAGACATTGGAGCAGAACTTTGACTGAAGGAGAAATAGAGAGTTGATGGACAGAAGGAGGAGGATCTCTTGTGTGATCAGGAGAAAAGATGGAAGGAGAACACGGCTGATGGAGTGGAAGCAGCTTCAAGATGTTTTATCACGGAGTGATGGAAGGAGGAACAGAGGAGGAGGAGAGACTCTGAAGGAGGAGTTTGAACAGAACGTTGTGGAGGTGAAGTGAGGGTCTAATGACCTTTGATTTTGGAGCGCCGTTGCTGCAGGTAAAATGTTTGTTGGATGACTTTAAGGTCATTTCATGGACGCTAAATCAGCCTTTTGGTCAGAGGAGGAAAGGTTTTTTTTATTCATGACATGAAATTTTCAGCGTCTCGTCTTTGCTGTTTGTTCTCCTTCATGAGAACCGCGTTCAGTCAGCAGCAGGTCCTGGAGAACCGCCATCTGACGGACAGTAAAGCCTCTGGAACGGCCAATCAGAGCCAATGTTCTCATTTTACTCACAGAAACACGCAAAGTTACTTTAAGAATAACTAGTTAGCTTTAATAAAGAGTAAATAAGTTACTAACTCAGTTACTAGAAGTGACATTCCTGAAAGGCTGAAGAGCAGAAACCTTAGAAAACCCACATCGGTACCAAAGCACTCGGTCTGGACTGAGGGCACGACCTTTCCTCTCACCATGTAGGCCACGTTGTTCAGTCCTGGGTACTTCCTGTAGGTGGCGCTTTGGTCAGTGAGCAGGCGGTCTCGGTCTGTATCAGGGAGACTTCCTGGACCGGGCTGGGCCCAGCGCCCCCGAGGAGAGTGTTTCCCTCTGGAAGGAAAAGCAGAGAGTGATGAAGAACAGGAGCAGTTTCTGGTTCTTCATCACAGAAAAGACGTTCCACCAACACAACCTCGAAACCATTCTTCCAGTTCAGAAGAGGTTCTGCGCTTCTGCTCCTTCTGATCCGGAGAAACTGCCCCTGTTTCCAGAAACCTTC
Organism: Oryzias latipes; assembly: GCF_053564925.1. Classification (NCBI taxonomy): domain Eukaryota; kingdom Metazoa; phylum Chordata; class Actinopteri; order Beloniformes; family Adrianichthyidae; genus Oryzias; species Oryzias latipes. The sequence continues at coordinate 26,735,720 of NC_136259.1, forward strand.
TCCGCAGGAACATCAGGTTCTCCTTCTATTGCTGTTTGGGTTTTTCAGAAAACCTTTAGGGTTCTACCTAGAACCATCTCAGACGCTTCAGCCTCGGATCTTTGGAGAACAAAGGTTCTGCCAGACTGTACTCAGAACTGTCCTGACAAATGGACCTGCCCAGAACTTAGAACGTGGCTGAGGTCTCAGGTGGAGTCTCACCTTTTCCTGGACTCTGTGGGCGAAGTGTCGGCCTGAAGGATGCAGTCCATGTGGTCGTGGGCGGAGCTATAGAGTCTTTGTGCCGCCTCGCTCTGGACTGGCCCGTCACCAAAGGCATCCATGATGTCATCCATGGAGGGAAACTCACACTGGCCCCGCCTCTTGGCACGTTGCCGCAGTTTGTTCCTGTGATGCTCAATCTCTGACTTGTGCCTCAGCGCCACCTGCAGGGACACGGCGAACAGGTGCATCAGGTACGAGCCAGCATGCAGTGAGCAGGTGCCCCCTGTGCCCCACCCACCTCAGTGTTGACCTTCTCAGTGAGGGAGGGGCTTGGTTGGGAGGTGGGGTGCAGGGGAGAGCTGGGGCGTGGCTGCATGGCGATGAGCTGCACCTTGTTGGCCTGGCGACGGGTGCCGTCAGACGAGGCGCGAGAAAGGCGGTCAACATGGTCAAAGATGGAGGATGAGGACAGAAGCTCGTCTGGACCGTAGCCTGGAGGAGCAGCTGCAGAGGTCAGAGGTCAGTGGTGACACCAGAGCATCTGCTCCAAAGGGAAGCATCCGTCTCATGGAAAACCCCCCAAGTCTGAGAGCAGAGCCCCCCACAAATGTTTATGTCAACATTTAGAACCAACTAGGAGCTGGAAGCATTACGGTGAGAAGATTGGACTTGACCATGATCATCAGGGTGGAGCTGATAACGGCAGTCCCACCAAACACCCTCTGCTCGCAGGGCGGGACGATACAGCCTTTTCTCATTTTGGAGGCACGAAATCCAGTTTGAGATGGTAGGAAACCACCTGGCAGGACAATGTGCATCCCAGAGGAGTTCCAGTTCTGGGCTGATCATACAGATGCTACACTTTGACCATTAAAACTGGGCGGAAGTATTTACTTTTGTTATTTTTTCCTGATTCGGTTTTCTTGCTGTAAATTTGAATTTAAAATGAACCAAAACTTTGCGTAATGTACTTTGAAGTTTGTTTTAGCAGCTGACTCCACCATGGATTTGAACCCTCCACCAACCAGCCTCAGGACGGACACTGACATGTATTGTTAATCAGTGCAGGTGCAGGTGCTGTGTAGAAGTGTGTGAAGCCGTGGAAACACACCTGTCTTGCTCCTCCCTGCAGGGGTGGGAACACGAAACACAGAAGAAACAAAGTTAAATGTGGCGGCGTCCTCGCCGATTCAGACTCTTCCCGAGATTCTGACCGTTTCTGGTTTTCTTGTGCTGTTTCCCCTCGTTGGGCATGGCCACGGGTCGGGTGCTTTCCTCTACAGACTCTCTGCCGCTCGACTGCTCGCTGCCCAGCGAGTCGCCATCCGACGGGCTGAGCCTGGCGAGACAAAGCATTTGGGAGGAGCCTCTGACTGTCAGGACTGATTACAGGTTCAATTCCACGGCTTGGAATGCATAAAAGATGGCAGCTAACCTCCCCCTGCGGCGGCTCAAGCGGGCGGGTTTGGTGGAGGATCCCTTCGACTTGGGGGTGTTAAGGTCGCCTGTCTCTGAGGGCGTGGCTTCTTTGGCGGGAGCAGGTAGTGGACCGGGCTCCTGGATGACCATGATGTCATCCTTGCTGTGCTGACCGAGGTGGAGCTTTGCAAAGTCAAATCCTTTGACGCTCGGAGCCTGAAGCTGCAGTCAGGAGAGAATCTGTCAGACCTAGCGAGTCTGGAAGGGGGGGGGGGGTGGTTCTGTTGACCTCTGACCTTCTGCCTCTGCTGGATAGTGTTGATGGCATCAGGCTGAAACTCAAGCTTTTCAGAGCCACAAAGCTTCCAGTAGAGGAGGATGATGATGAAGACTGCAAGAAGGACGGGAACAGCCACGCCCACAATCAGCCAGATGTTGTTGCTTTGTGTCTCTGCTGGGGGGACAAAGAGCTCCTCCACAGCTGGAAGGGAAAGAGTGAGACACAGGTGAGGTTCAGGTGAGACACGGAAGAGACTCTCCCTTTCTCCATATACCAGGTTTGAAGTTGAAAAGCTGTTTGCCTGTGGGCACTTTGGCACTCCGACTCACCCTGTGCCAGTGGTTTCAGGACTCGATGTCCCAGGACGATGGCAGCCCTCTGAAGATCCAGACTGTTCAGGGTTGCAGCTGTTACCTCTGCTGGGACCCTCTCTCCACCAGAACCCTCCACAAAATAAAAAACCTCCAACGGGTTCTCTGGACTGGAAAGCCTGGACACCCGCACCACCTGACACACAACAGCAGTTCTGGTTCATGTACCTGCTTTTGTCGTCTCTAATCCCCATTTCCTGCTCATGGCAGCGGTCAGAGTGAGCACAGACTCACATCAGAACCGGTTTCCTGTCTGACACGATAAGCTCCGCCCACAGCAGGAAGGTCCCAACGGGCAAAGCGCTGTTTGCTGAATAATAATGCCAGGTGCATCAAGCACATACCTGCAGGCTGTTGTTGCCCACAGCAGTTGCTCTCCTCCAGCGCCTCCTGCTGGTTTCCTGCAGCCCCTCCTCCAGCAGCAGAGCCAGGCGTCTCTCCAGACGAGCCTTGAAGCTGCGCTCCGCCACCAACTGCTCCTGGACTCCCAGCAGAACTGAAACGGCACCAGCAACAGGTCAGAGTCAGACCTAAATCGGACCGCCGACGTCGGAATGTTCGGGAAGATACCTGTGCGGACCCAGGAGGAGCGCAGGAGATGGGACGTGTTGAGCTCCGGGTAGTGGAATGCTGAAAACACAGGTGAGTTACAGGTGAGTTACAGGTGAGTTACAGGTCAGGACTGATGGTTGCTCCATGAAATGTTACATTTGAGCATTGAAACAAGGATGGTCTCTGTTCCAGGGGAGCAGCTTCTGATGCTCCTGAACACACATGCTAGCTGTCTCAAACCCATTTGTCGTACCTTCTGCGATCTGCAGTGCAGGAAATCCGACGTAGAAGCTGAACTCCACCAGGCTGAGCTTCCTCAGATGTTCGCTAACCTCTGATCCTGGCAGGTAACCCCGCCCATCCCGCACTGCAAATATAATGTCGACAGGAACTTTCCCGCCTGGTGCTGCCTGGACGGCGCCAGTTGTGATGTTCAGCAACTGCATGGAGGCAAAAGGTTTTTAACTCTGGTGTGGACGACATTCCGGTCATGAGAACGAACGGGTTCGACTCACCTGTACCATGATGTTCCCGCCCTCATGTGATCTTCTTAGCGTCTCTGCATACGCCATCCCCAGCCCCTTCTCGATACGTTCGCTGAAGTTGCACACCTTGATGTCGATGTGAGCAGGAACGAACTGAAGCACAGAGTGGATCTGGTGCCTGAGATCCGGAACCGTGTACAGCGGCAGCACCGTGGGAACCGGACCCGAGCCGCGAGGCAGCCGGCGCAGAGCGTTAATGACAGATATGGCAGTGAAGACCAGAGGTCCCGACACAACACGGAAGGCGAAACTTGATGGCGTTCTGAGGAACTGAATAGGAACCGGATGTCAGGTACCTTCAAGAACTGACCCTGAACCGGTAAAAACTTTGACATCAACAAGAGTTCTGACGAAGCATCACCTGGAACAGAAGCTCTGGGCCTTGAAGAAATGTTTGACATAAAGTCTATGACAAGTTTCCACATGATTACCTGCAGCTCCACAGAGCGGTTGAACTCTCTCCTGAGGAGATCTCGGACCTGACTGAAACCGGATGAAGAACCTTTAGAACCGACTGCAAACACATAACAATCATCAGCTGGAATCTGACCAACACGTGGATCTGCAGGAATGTCATCCAGAACTCTCTAAGCTCTCACCTACTTGCACCAGATACAACTCTGGCTTGGTGATGTTGCAGAGGTACTGCCTGGTGGGCAGGGTCTGCACCACCCTGGGTGTGGTGACGGGAGGCGCTCTGGTCAGACTGATTGCAGTAAACTGAGTGGTGGTTGTGGTGATGGGCTGGACCTTTGCTGGTTTTTCAGTCACCACTGATGGTTTCTCTGGTTTGCCAGTACTGGTAGTAGGTCCCAGGGGTGGGGAGGGTGGCAACCGGATGGTGGTGTTGGACGGGGGACGGGCAGGACGTCTGCCGTGGACTGAACCACGATCTCTGGTTCTTAAGACCGGAGAAGAGGGGGTGGAGGAGGTATTGGAGGTGGATGACGGAGCAGTTGGTTTGTCTTTACCTGCTCCGGCAGGTGAAGGAGGAAGAGAAGGGGCGGGTTTTGGGGGTGGGTGCCTGGGCTCTGGCGGAGAGCTGGCCGTGAACACAGAGGTTTTTGGAGAAGGGTGGCTGTGAGTTGCTGTTGGAGAAATGGTGGTTCTGAAGTAGGTCTGGTTCAGCGTGTCCTTATCTTCTTTTCTTTCCTTTCCTGTCTCCATTTTCTTTTCCTTCTTTCTGTCTCTTTCTTTTTCCTTCTCCCTTTCCCGGGCCACCAGGTTGGTGTAGTACTCCAAACTGTTCATGTCAGGCAGCAGCACTTCTGTTGGCTCCAGAGGAACCATGTCCTCCAGGTCGTAGTCCTCGTCCCAGTTGGAGAAGACGTCTCGATCAGTGGGGTGAGGATGGAGAGAAACGTGGGGTGATGAGGAGGAGAGGGGTAGACGGGAGAATAGAGGAAGGGTAGGTCTGACGGGGAAGGTGGTGTCATAAGAAATCCAGTTGCCCTCCTCGTCCGTGTGCCACGGATGCCTGGGAAGGGGAGTGGCCAGAGCCAGCTCTTCGCCATCTGGCACAATAAAGGACAGAGTCTCCACATAGTCTCCAGAACCCCAAGCATCTTCTAAAGTGGGACCTGACTCCCAGGGAGAAGGAGGAGTCAGGGTGGTTTGGCTGTGTGGGGGGAGCGGGGGAGGTAGACTGGGGGACAGCAGGTCTGGAGGTCTCAGCAAAAGGTGAATCCCTTGAGCTCCAGGGTCTGATTCTGCCATGGAGCCTCCCTCAGCATGGTCACCATAGTAACCGGAGTCTGGAGGACGACCAGAGGGGAAGGGGGGTGGTGAGGATGTTGGTGGTGGAAAATCAGATAAAGACTCCTTGGTGTTGGTGGACTTTGGCATCCCTGTGGAGCCAGAGGGAGAGAAATGCTTGTAATTTAACAAAACTCAATGGTCCGTGTCCCAACACACCCCGGACATGGACCGGACCGTCCGGGTCCATCCTACAGACGCTAGAATGGAGGTGGACCAGACGCTCCATGGAATGACATTCCATAATGGTAAATGGCGTATACTTATAAAGCACTTTCTACCTTCTTTCGAAGGCCCAAAGCGCTTTACAGTCACAGCCCCATTCACCCATGCACACACACATTCACTGCGGCTCCGCTGCCAAACACTGGCGCCAACCTCCCACCAGAGGAAAGGTGGGGTTCAGTGTCTTGCCCAAGGACACTTCGACACATGGGCGTGCAAGGCGGGAATCGAACCTGCAATCTTACGATCATGGGTCGACCGCCCTACCGCTGCACCACGGCCGCCCCGGGGGACAAGCGCGGTTGCCCCGGTGTTTGTCATGACCTGGACACATAAAGCAGGTTCTGGTTGGAAGACCTTAAAACTCCAGAACGGCTGTAGTCAGTTCAAGGATCACTGGAACAAGTAGAACTCCGCCATGAGCTGTCAATCAGGGGCTGAAGTGGATGTTCGGGGAACACAGGTGAGTCCAACGGCAGGTACACGCCTCCCTGGTGGAAGAACACCTACTGCTGGGACAACTACCACCTGTTTTGTCCTTCCCACCGGGCGAGTCGCTCCGTAGATTTTTGTTGTTGACACATATGTACCCCCCCCCAGTCCACCTCATCCCCCTCCTTTTCACACTCCTTTGCACACACATAGATAGCTGACTAGCTGCCTTGAATCTCTTTCTTCTTGTTGCCATGGTGACAGTTTGCTTCAGCGCAGTATCCCATGATTAGCACAGACAAGCCACAAGTCGTTGACATTCAGAGGCGCCGCCGTTCAGCGCTCAGAGCCTGTTGGGCTGGACCATCAGAAAGTCCCAAAATTGCCCAAAGGGCTGATGGTCTGCAGACTCTTTCAGGTGGGACTCAGCAGGAATCGGTCAGACTGAGCTCCACCTGCCGCCGTGGCGTGTACACCAATGATAAAATACACGTTTGTCCACTAATCTGTTCTATAAATGTGGTTCCTGTGTAGAACACCTGGGCTTGCTTCCCAGGGGGAGCAATAAGTTCAAAAATCCAGACCCTTTGCTGCTGCCTATCTGGGTCTCCCTGAAAGTAAAGGTTGTGTCAGGAAGGGCATCCGGCGGGAAAACTCTCTGCCAAACCACGGTGACAGCTCCTTCGCTGTGAAAACCCGATGGGATGTGTATAGCGAAAGGTGAACAACACGTGTGTCGTCCGCTGTGATGCATGTGGTCATTTTGATGTTATAGTAAAATAAACCTACCATGTCTCAAGTCCAAATGATATTTTCCAAAATCAATTATAGATCAATTGCCTATAGATTGATGATTCAATGAATAACTTGGCTGAGACAGATCGATTGGAGGAATAGAAATCTATTCATCGGTTAATTGTTGCACCCGTACTAATACCATAATGCTTTATTACAGTGTTTTCATCCATTCTAAACTTTTTTCTTCCACGGTCTTACTTTCCATTTGAGAGGTGATGTATTTCTCCTTTTTTACTGTTTACATCATTCAGATCTGACCTGAGAAAACACAAATGTGAGGCAAGCAGTATCTCTGCCTGACCAAAGGGGCGCTCGTGAGCTCGCATTTGTTCTTCAGTGATTACCAATAAAATTTAATTGGAGTCCTTTATTTTCTGTTTTGACTGACTGCAAAAACAGCTGATGTAATATCATTACAATAATGTCTCAAAGTTGGACTTTCAATAAAATCCTTCAGTAGAGATGAGGAACCGATGATGGATTTACGGCGTCTTCAGACACATTTGGTCCCCTTAAAGTGAACCAGACTCCCTTTTCAGTCTGAATACAGCCAAGCAGACCCTGGTCTGGGACTCCATCAGCAGGCAGGGTTGGGGGTAACAGATTACAAAGTAACGAATTACTGTAATTTAATTACTTTTGTCAGTAATGGAGAAATGTAACGAATTACAGTTTAAATGTTAGTAATTAATTACAATTACTGGACTACAGAATCCCTCGTTTCTTAGGTCCTGTAGGCTCTGACATTTTCTCTCGGTTAAATGAAACAAAACGGAGGTTAATTTAAAAAAAAAAAACAGTTAGCATGCGCGCACTCATGCAGAATGAGGGATGGTCAACGTCCAGCCACGCCCTCATTGCTGCAGTCACGTTGCTCACGAGGAGGGCAACTGATGGTCCTAACCCATTTATAAGGCAAGAAATCACACTTATTAACCCTTGTGCTTTCTTAGATGACCCCCCCCTTCCATAGACGTGTTCCCCCTACCATGACAAAGGTGGATAAAGGTGGAAAGATTTCATGTAATCCATGGACACCAGTGAAGATCACAAATCATTGAAGAAAAAAGGTTCAGAGCACTGTCTAGTGGGTCTAGATGACCCCACTCCCAATGTTAAAGTGCCTAGGATAGAACAAGGGTTAATGAATCACATAAATCCATTTATGCATTTGACCAATCGGAGGAAGCCCTCTGACGTTAGATTCCCGAGGTTCATTTGGAGAATAATATCAGTGATGTTGACTCTTATTTAATTAAACGGTTGCAGTGAAATGGAAAGGATCTTTTCACATGTTCTGCTATTTGTTCATGTATCACAGGTTATATGATCATCATAGTATTGATCACTAATATCGCGAGTTTTCCTCGTATCGTGCCACCATCATGTCTACAGGTCACATGTTTAGATTTCATGAGGAGGGAAACTTTCACTTCCTGCTCTGTGAGGTCATCTGTCTCGCATCAGATTTTCCATTTACCTGCATCAGGTGAGCTGCTGGTTGCCATGGATACCACAGTGCTGGCCATCAACAGCACTGTGAGGCTGCATCTGGAGGCGGAGCTTATGGCCTCCATTTCAGTTCTGGTGCTGGAGGTGCAGCCTGCTGGTCAAGGGCCCACTCCAATGTGGGGGCAGGGGGGTGGGGGCCTGTCAGGAACACCTGAGCAGCAGAACATCAGCTAATCACCATTATTGATCATAGGAGAGTTGACAGACAGGTGGGCGGAGCTCCAGGGGTCTGCTTCATGTAATCCACCTGACATGATCCCAGATTCTGAGGTCATTCTGCCTCTCAGCTGATTGTGATCACGTGACCCAGAGAGACCACCTGGAAGAGCAGCATCTCACAACCACAGGTCCAGCTGTGCAGCAGTGTCCGGCCTCTGTCTGCATTTCAAGACCCAAAGGAAAAAAGACCCCCCCCACACACACACACACCACCACCATCAGAATGAGGCCACACACAGGGGGGGGGGGGGGGGTGCTTACAGATAGATTGGGTTCTAAAAAGCCGGGTCCGCAGAGCGGGACGGATCAGTTCCTGTGGACTCCCATAGGTCACTCCGAACCTGATCCAGGAGTCAGACCACCTGCAGCAGCTGGTCAGGTGACGTCACCAGCAGATCAATAAAACCTGCAGTGAGATCTTCTCATCGATTGGTTTCTGGATCACCTCCCAGTCTGCTTCCTGTAAACCGGTTTGGCTCAGTGCTGTCCCGGTTCGGCTCGGTCCGCACTAACTCGATTCGAAACAGAACCGGCGGGCTCCTTCCTGCCTCTGCAGCGGCTGTGCGCGGCCCAGTCCCCGCGCGCATCGCCCCTCGCGGCGCTGCTCATGCTTTAAGGTGACCCCCCCCCCCCCCCCCCTTCCTATACACAAATGCACGAAATAGAAGCGGTCCGGCCCGCTGTGACCAGCCCTTCGGTTCGGGTCTGGACTCACCTGCCATTCTGAAGATGCGGTCCGGTCGTGTCATGACTCTCCATTGCAGCGCGGCGCGCGCCCTGTGCGTGCACGAGGGGCGGAGCTTCAGTCTCATTTCACGCAGGCAGCTTCTTAGATCTATTTTTCGCAGAAACCGTTCAGGTGACCGAGCCGAACTTTAGACACCGGATCCATAGATTTTAATTTCTTGGTGAATCTGCAAAGGCGCGTTAGCGCGTGCACAAATCGGCCTCCTCACAATCTTGGCTCTCCTGATTTTGATGAGGAAGGTGACTTCCTGCAGCAAACAGGTAAAGTCTCACCTGGAGGTGGATGACATTCTTCTGGAACCTCTGACTTTCTGCGTTTGGGTCCAAAATACTGCTTTGGTTCCAAATCCAAACCGGTGTCATTTTTTGGGACATAGTTTCTGCGGAGCGGCAGGAGATGATAGAATTTCACCTCTGAGCTGTAGGCGGGACGGTTGGTCAAATCAAGTCAACTTTAATAATAAAGCGCTTTTAAAACAGGACCAAAGTGCTTAAGAATGAAAGACAAAGCAAAAAAACAATCCAACATGACATCATCATTCCAAACCAATCAAATCACACTGAGTTACAAGCCAGAGAGAAGATAAGACATTCTGGTGAGTTTTCAACTTGGATTTCAAATCATTCAATGAACCTTTCTGACCTGCATAGGCAGAGCATTCTGGGGCCACCAACGGAAAATGCCCCCCCCCACCCCCCTCACCCCCGAGTTCCCGCCACGCATCCACCATCCACAGGTCAGCTGATCAAGGAGCAGGAAGGGGAATGCAGCTCAGAGGCAGGGCGGAGCCTAACCATTAAAAGATTTAAAATGTTAGTGCTGAGTGAACCTGCCCTTGTTTCCCATTATCCATCCCATTTTTCGTCTGCTCCTGTTTCCCAATGATTTGAATAAAGACAAACTCAGAAATGCAGATTCATCTTAATTGTCTTTATAGATGTTCTTCATAATCAGAATGGAGTCTTTAGGAGGCCCAGGACCTCACAACACATGACTAGTCCAGTTCAGACAGCCGAGTCATGGTGAGAAACGCCGTGTCATGGTGAGACACGCCGAGTCATGGTGAGACACGCCGTGTCATGGTGAGACACCCCGAGTCATGGTGAGACACCCCGAGTCATGGTGAGACACGCCGAGTCATGGTAAGACACGCCGTGTCATGGTGAGACACCCCGAGTCATGGTGAGACACCCCGAGTCATGGTGAGACACGCCGAGTCATGGTGAGACACGCCGTGTCATGGTGAGACACCCCGAGTCATGGTGAGACACCCCGAGTCATGGTGAGACACCCCGAGTCATGGGGAGACACCCCGAGTCATGGTGAGACACCCCGAGTCATGGTGAGAAACGCCGAGTCATGGTGAGAAACGCCGTGTCATGGTGAGACACCCTGAGTCATGGTGAGACACCCTGAGTCATGGTGAGACACGGCGAGTCATGGTGAGACACCCCGTGTCATGGTGAGACACCCCGAGTCATGGTGAGACACCCCGTGTCATGGTGAGACACCCTGAGTCATGGTGAGACACGCCGAGTCATGGTGAGACACCCCGAGTCATGGTGAGACACCCCGTGTCATGGTGAGACACCCCGTGTCATGGTGAGACACCCCGAGTCATGGTGAGACACGCCGTGTCATGGTGAGACACGGAAAGGATTGAGATGGGGGGTGGTGCCTAAAGACTGGTGTTGAATAAGAAGTTGTAGACACCTGATGTGACTCTGGAGCCGCTCCAGATGTTGGACTCTGTTTCAAAACACAAAGACAGCAGACGTTTGCAGAACTGAGGAAGGTCCACAAGGAGGTTCTGGAGGTCCACTATTTCCAGCTGAGTAGACAGTCATCTGGAAGGTACCTCCCTGTCTTCTGACACAGAACGCTTTGGTTATTTCTCTGATACTAGAACCAGCAAGCGTGGACTGTCCACATCCTTGTTTGTTGTAGTTTTGGATTCTTGGTAAACATCAAACATGTCTGTCTCTGCATTTGGGTCTACAAGAACATGACATGAGCTTCTCTCATTTCCTGGTGTGTGGAGGACTTTGGTGTTTGGTCATGAAATGAACGCCAGAGACTTCCAACCCAAACATCCATAAACTTCAGCTCAGATGACATGTGAAGATGATAGTGGCTTCGAAGCTTCTCTGAGCTCACTTCCTTCATGTCTTTAGGTCTTGCTAAAGCTCGGGACCACCAGCACTAATACCCAAGCCTGGGTCACCACCGCTGGGTTCCGGATCCCCGAGTCACTCTGCTGAGACAACAAAAAACTTTATTAGCAGCAGACTGTTTGTCGAAGCAGGTCACATGACCAGTTGTGAATGATGTAGAGCCATGGCTCTCGGCAACACCTGTTGTACCACCGAACAGAGCCGAACTGTACAAGCGACCTGGACTGAGTGGCCCCTCCCCCTTGGTATTAAAAACAGGAAATACCAATGGACTTCTATAGAGAAATAAACAGCTGTTACTCCGTCATTCTATTGGTCAGAAGAATCGTTCTCGGTCTGATATGGTCGGTGAGCCAAACAAACTTTTCTAAAACCAGAATCCATCACCAATCTGAGAACAACCCAACAGGGGCAGAAGGGTAGGGGCGGTTCACCTGTCTGCAGTCCACAGGGGGCAACAGACCACACCGGACAACTCAAGAGGGACTGGTTAGAACCAGCCGGACCACTTTGTGTTCAAGACCCTGGAACTTGGATTAAAAAGGAGCAGAGCCTTACCTGTGGTCTTTAGGACGACAGCTCCTCCCACCAGCACCAAATTAAGGCCACTATTACAATCAGCCCAATGATGGGGGTGGAGAGAAGAGGGGGCTCTGACTGGGGGGTGCAGTCCTGAAGAGAAGACAGAAGGGAAGAGCAGAAACGTCAAATGATCAGAGTCTTACAGCCGGACGAGGTCCGGACAACCTGGTGGAGGAAGAAGGGATGGACCGGCAGGAGAGTGGAGCAGAACAAGACCATACTGAGAATGTCTCCAAAACTGGAGAACTGCTCTAAAAGCTAGAAAACAACAGCTGAAATAAAGAATGCTCCTTTGGACCAATCACCTTCTTCAGGTGAACTGACCCAGTCGGCCAGGACAGGTGGTTCTGAAGAGGCCACTGGATTCTCTCAAGTTTGAACCCTCAGGCACCGACTCTTCCGTCGGTGCCTGAGGGTTCAAAGAGTTGAACTCATTGTGGAAGATCCCCCGGTCACACCTCCAAAAAACATTTGACTCCTCCCACTTCACATCATAACACGTCAAAATCTGACCAATCCAGTTTAAGAAACCTGTAACACGCATTAAATAAGGCTAAGCGCTTTAAGCGCTTTGATTGGTTAGACAACTCGCCTGGAGGGGCCCAGAGTGCATGAATGAAAACCTTATTAAAAAAACATTTTACCACAAACAAACATTAACAGGACATAAACAAGTCTGTTCCATGCTGAAGAACATGGATAAGTTGTTATCCACCAAGCTCTTCGGTCAACATGAAGTTGACAGTGGAAAGTTCAGTGCAGTTCAGATTTTGTGGTTCTGAAGTGGACAAAACAGACATAACTTTTCTGTTCAACCTTTTGAGGGTTATGACGGGTTCTGGTACAGCCAGACTAACAAGACAGCTCACAGTGCACAATGTTGCTGTGGGAATTTGGGTGGAGTCGGATCAGGAATGTGGGTGGAGTCCGATCAGGAATGTGGGTGGAGTCAGATCAGGAATGTGGGTGGAATCCGATCAGGAATGTGGGTGAAGTCCGATCAGGAATGTGGGTGGAGTCAGATCAGGGAATCTGGGTGGAGTCCTGATCAGGAATGTGGGTGGAGTCAGATCAGGGGATTTGGGTGGAGTCAGATCAGGGGATGTGGGTGGAGTCTGATCATGAATGTGGGTGGAGGCAGATCAGGAATGTGGGTGGAGTCAGATCAGGGAATGTGGGTGGAGTCTGATCAGGAATGTGAGTGTAGTCCGATCAGGTGATGTGGGTGGAGTCAGATCATGGAATGTGAGTTTAGTCAGATCAGGGAATGTGGGTGGAGTCAGATCAGGGAATGTCGGTGGAGTCAGATCAGGGGATGTGGGTGGATTCAGATCAGGGAATGTTGGTGGAGTCCGATCAGGAATGTGGGTGGAGCTAGATCAGGGGATGTGGGTGGAGTCAGATCAGGGGATGTGGGTGGAGTCAGATCAGGGGATGTGTGTGGAGTCCGATCAGGAATGTGGGTGGAGCTAGATCAGGGGATGTGGGTGGAGTCAGATCAGGGGATGTGGGTGGAGTCAGATCAGGGAATGTGGGTTGAATCAGATCAGGGAATGTGGGTGGAGTCAGATCAGCAATTATGGGATGGAGTCAGATCAGGGGATATGGGTGGAGTCAGATCAGGGAATGTGGGTGGAGTCAGATCAGGGGATGTGAGTGGAGTCCGATCAGGTGATGTGGGTGGAGTCAGATCAGGTGATGTGGGTGGAGTCAGATCAGGAGATGTGGGTGGAGTCAGATCAGGAGATGTGGGTGGAGTCCGATCAGGAATGTGGGTGGAGTCAGATCAGGGGATGTGGGTGGAGTCAGATCATGAAATGTGGGTGGAGTCAGATCAGGGAATGTGGGTGGAGTCCGATCAGGAATGTGGGTGGAGCTAGATCAGGGGATGTGGGTGAAGTCAGATCAGGGGATGTCGGTGGAGTCAGATCAGGGGATGTGGGTGGACTCCGATCAGGAATGTGGGTGGAGTCAGATCATGGAATCTGGGTGGAGTCAGATCATGGAATGTGGGTGGAGTCCGATCAGGGAATGTGGGTGGAGTCCGATCAGGAATGTGGGTGGAGGTAGATCAGGGAATGTGGGTGGAGTCCGATCAGGGAATGTGGGTGGTGTCCGATCAGGGGATGTGGGTGGAGTCAGATCAGGGGATGTGGGTGGAGTCAGATCAGGGAATGTGGGTGGAGTCCGATCAGGAATGTGGGTGGAGCTAGATCAGGGGATGTGGGTGGAGTCAGATCAGGGGATGTGGGTGGAGCTAGATCAGGGGATGTGGGTGGAGTCAGATCAGGAATGTGGGTGGAGGTAGATCACGGAATGTGGGTGGAGTCCGATCAGGGAATGTGGGTGGAGTCCGATCAGGGGATGTGGGTGGAGTCAGATCAGGGAATGTGGGTGGAGTCAGATCAGGGGATGTGGGTGGATTCAGATCAGGGAATGTTGGTGGAGTCCGATCAGGAATGTGGGTGGAGCTAGATCAGGGGATGTGGGTGGAGTCAGATCAGGAATGTGGGTGGAGGTAGATCAGGGAATGTGGGTGGAGTCCGATCAGGGAATGTGGGTGGAGTCCGATCAGGGGATGTGGGTGGAGTCAGATCAGGGAATGTGGGTGGAGTCAGATCAGGGGATGTGGGTGGATTCAGATCAGGGAATGTTGGTGGAGTCCGATCAGGAATGTGGGTGGAGCTAGATCAGGGGATGTAGGTGGAGTCAGATCAGGAATGTGGGTGGAGTCCGATCAGGGGATGTGGGTGGAGTCAGATCATGGAATGTGAGTTTAGTCAGATCAGGGAATGTGGGTGGAGTCAGATCAGGGAATGTCGGTGGAGTCAGATCAGGGGATGTGGGTGGATTCAGATCAGGGAATGTTGGTGGAGTCCGATCAGGAATGTGGGTGGAGCTAGATCAGGGGATGTGGGTGGAGTCAGATCAGGGGATGTGGGTGGAGTCAGATCAGGGGATGTGTGTGGAGTCCGATCAGGAATGTGGGTGGAGCTAGATCAGGGGATGTGGGTGGAGTCAGATCAGGGGATGTGGGTGGAGTCAGATCAGGGAATGTGGGTTGAATCAGATCAGGGAATGTGGGTGGAGTCAGATCAGCAATTATGGGATGGAGTCAGATCAGGAGATGTGGGTGGAGTCAGATCAGGAATGTGGGTGGAGTCAGATCAGGGGATGTGGGTGGAGTCAGATCATGAAATGTGGGTGGAGTCAGATCAGGGAATGTGGGTGGAGTCCGATCAGGAATGTGGGTGGAGCTAGATCAGGGGATGTGGGTGAAGTCAGATCAGGGGATGTCGGTGGAGTCAGATCAGGGGATGTGGGTGGACTCCGATCAGGAATGTGGGTGGAGTCAGATCATGGAATCTGGGTGGAGTCAGATCATGGAATGTGGGTGGAGTCCGATCAGGGAATGTGGGTGGAGTCCGATCAGGAATGTGGGTGGAGGTAGATCAGGGAATGTGGGTGGAGTCCGATCAGGGAATGTGGGTGGTGTCCGATCAGGGGATGTGGGTGGAGTCAGATCAGGGGATGTGGGTGGAGTCAGATCAGGGAATGTGGGTGGAGTCCGATCAGGAATGTGGGTGGAGCTAGATCAGGGGATGTGGGTGGAGTCAGATCAGGGGATGTGGGTGGAGCTAGATCAGGGGATGTGGGTGGAGTCAGATCAGGAATGTGGGTGGAGGTAGATCAGGGAATGTGGGTGGAGTCCGATCAGGGAATGTGGGTGGAGTCCGATCAGGGGATGTGGGTGGAGTCAGATCAGGGAATGTGGGTGGAGTCAGATCAGGGGATGTGGGTGGATTCAGATCAGGGAATGTTGGTGGAGTCCGATCAGGAATGTGGGTGGAGCTAGATCAGGGGATGTGGGTGGAGTCAGATCAGGAATGTGGGTGGAGGTAGATCAGGGAATGTGGGTGGAGTCCGATCAGGGAATGTGGGTGGAGTCCGATCAGGGGATGTGGGTGGAGTCAGATCAGGGAATGTGGGTGGAGTCAGATCAGGGGATGTGGGTGGATTCAGATCGGGGAATGTTGGTGGAGTCCGATCAGGAATGTGGGTGGAGCTAGATCAGGGGATGTAGGTGGAGTCATATCAGGAATGTGGGTGGAGTCCGATCAGGGGATGTGGGTGGAGTCAGATCAGGGAATGTGGGTGGAGTCAGATCAGGGGATGTGGGTGGATTCAGATCAGGGAATGTTGGTGGAGTCCGATCAGGAATGTGGGTGGAGCTAGATCAGGGGATGTGGGTGGAGTCAGATCAGGAATGTGGGTGGAGGTAGATCAGGGAATGTGGGTGGAGTCCGATCAGGGGATGTGGGTGGAGTCAGATCAGGGAATGTGGGTGGAGTCAGATCAGGGGATGTGGGTGGATTCAGATCAGGGAATGTTGGTGGAGTCCGATCAGGAATGTGGGTGGAGCTAGATCAGGGGATGTAGGTGGAGTCAGATCAGGAATGTGGGTGGAGGTAGATCAGGGAATGTGGGTGGAGTCCGATCAGGGAATGTGGGTGGAATCCGATCAGGGGATGTGGGTGGAGTCAGATCAGGGAATGTGGGTGGAGTCAGATCAGGGGATGTGGGTGGATTCAGATCAGGGAATGTTGGTGGAGTCCGATCAGGAATGTGGGTGGAGCTAGATCAGGGGATGTGGGTGGAGTCAGATCAGGAATAAGGGTGGAGATAGATCAGGGAATGTGGGTGGAGTCCGATCAGGGAATGTGGGTGGAGTCCGATCAGGGGATGTGGGTGGAGTCAGATCAGGGAATGTGGGTGGAGTCAGATCAGGGGATGTGGGTGGATTCAGATCAGGGAATGTTGGTGGAGTCCGATCAGGAATGTGGGTGGAGCTAGATCAGGGGATGTAGGTGGAGTCAGATCAGGAATGTGGGTGGAGGTAGATCAGGGAATGTGGGTGGAGTCCGATCAGGGAATGTGGGTGGAGTCCGATCAGGGGATGTGGGTGGAGTCAGATCAGGGGATGTGGGTGGAGTCCGATCAGGGGATGTGGGTGGAGTCAGATCAGGGAATGTGGGTGGAGTCCGATCAGGGAATGTGGGTGGAGTCCGATCAGGGAATGTGGGTGGAGTCCGATCAGGGAATGTGGGTGGAGTCCGATCAGGGGATGTGGGTGGAGTCAGATCAGGGAATGTGGGTGGAGTCAGATCAGGGGATGTGGGTGGATTCAGATCAGGGAATGTTGGTGGAGTCCGATCAGGAATGTGGGTGGAGTCAGATCAGGAGATGTGGGTGGAGTCAGATCAGGAATGTGGGTGGAGTCAGATCAGGGGATGTGGGTGGAGTCAGATCATGAAATGTGGGTGGAGTCAGATCAGGGAATGTGGGTGGAGTCCGATCAGGAATGTGGGTGGAGCTAGATCAGGGGATGTGGGTGAAGTCAGATCAGGGGATGTCGGTGGAGTCAGATCAGGGGATGTGGGTGGACTCCGATCAGGAATGTGGGTGGAGTCAGATCATGGAATCTGGGTGGAGTCAGATCATGGAATGTGGGTGGAGTCCGATCAGGGAATGTGGGTGGAGTCCGATCAGGAATGTGGGTGGAGGTAGATCAGGGAATGTGGGTGGAGTCCGATCAGGGAATGTGGGTGGTGTCCGATCAGGGGATGTGGGTGGAGTCAGATCAGGGGATGTGGGTGGAGTCAGATCAGGAAATGTGGGTGGAGTCCGATCAGGAATGTGGGTGGAGCTAGATCAGGGGATGTGGGTGGAGTCAGATCAGGGGATGTGGGTGGAGCTAGATCAGGGGATGTGGGTGGAGTCAGATCAGGAATGTGGGTGGAGGTAGATCAGGGAATGTGGGTGGAGTCCGATCAGGGAATGTGGGTGGAGTCCGATCAGGGGATGTGGGTGGAGTCAGATCAGGGAATGTGGGTGGAGTCAGATCAGGGGATGTGGGTGGATTCAGATCAGGGAATGTTGGTGGAGTCCGATCAGGAATGTGGGTGGAGCTAGATCAGGGGATGTGGGTGCAGTCAGATCAGGAATGTGGGTGGAGGTAGATCAGGGAATGTGGGTGGAGTCCGATCAGGGAATGTGGGTGGAGTCCGATCAGGGGATGTGGGTGGAGTCAGATCAGGGAATGTGGGTGGAGTCAGATCAGGGGATGTGGGTGGATTCAGATCGGGGAATGTTGGTGGAGTCCGATCAGGAATGTGGGTGGAGCTAGATCAGGGGATGTAGGTGGAGTCATATCAGGAATGTGGGTGGAGTCCGATCAGGGGATGTGGGTGGAGTCAGATCAGGGAATGTGGGTGGAGTCAGATCAGGGGATGTGGGTGGATTCAGATCAGGGAATGTTGGTGGAGTCCGATCAGGAATGTGGGTGGAGCTAGATCAGGGGATGTGGGTGGAGTCAGATCAGGAATGTGGGTGGAGGTAGATCAGGGAATGTGGGTGGAGTCCGATCAGGGGATGTGGGTGGAGTCAGATCAGGGAATGTGGGTGGAGTCAGATCAGGGGATGTGGGTGGATTCAGATCAGGGAATGTTGGTGGAGTCCGATCAGGAATGTGGGTGGAGCTAGATCAGGGGATGTAGGTGGAGTCAGATCAAGAATGTGGGTGGAGGTAGATCAGGGAATGTGGGTGGAGTCCGATCAGGGAATGTGGGTGGAATCCGATCAGGGGATGTGGGTGGAGTCAGATCAGGGAATGTGGGTGGAGTCAGATCAGGGGATGTGGGTGGATTCAGATCAGGGAATGTTGGTGGAGTCCGATCAGGAATGTGGGTGGAGCTAGATCAGGGGATGTGGGTGGAGTCAGATCAGGAATAAGGGTGGAGATAGATCAGGGAATGTGGGTGGAGTCCGATCAGGGAATGTGGGTGGAGTCCGATCAGGGGATGTGGGTGGAGTCAGATCAGGGAATGTGGGTGGAGTCAGATCAGGGGATGTGGGTGGATTCAGATCAGGGAATGTTGGTGGAGTCCGATCAGGAATGTGGGTGGAGCTAGATCAGGGGATGTGGGTGGAGTCAGATCAGGAATGTGGGTGGAGGTAGATCAGGGAATGTGGGTGGAGTCCGATCAGGGAATGTGGGTGGAGTCCGATCAGGGGATGTGGGTGGAGTCAGATCAGGGAATGTGGGTGGAGTCAGATCAGGGGATGTGGGTGGATTCAGATCAGGGAATGTTGGTGGAGTCCGATCAGGAATGTGGGTGGAGCTAGATCAGGGGATGTAGGTGGAGTCAGATCAGGAATGTGGGTGGAGTCCGATCAGGGGATGTGGGTGGAGTCAGATCATGGAATGTGAGTTTAGTCAGATCAGGGAATGTGGGTGGAGTCAGATCAGGGAATGTGGGTGGAGTCAGATCAGGGGATGTGGGTGGATTCAGATCAGGGAATGTTGGTGGAGTCC
Organism: Oryzias latipes; assembly: GCF_053564925.1. Classification (NCBI taxonomy): domain Eukaryota; kingdom Metazoa; phylum Chordata; class Actinopteri; order Beloniformes; family Adrianichthyidae; genus Oryzias; species Oryzias latipes. Next base: position 26,754,911 of record NC_136259.1, read on the forward strand.
GATCAGGAATGTGGGTGGAGCTAGATCAGGGGATGTGGGTGGAGTCAGATCAGGAATGTGGGTGGAGGTAGATCAGGGAATGTGGGTGGAGTCCGATCAGGGGATGTGGGTGGAGTCAGATCAGGGAATGTGGGTGGAGTCAGATCAGGGGATGTGGGTGGATTCAGATCAGGGAATGTTGGTGGAGTCCGATCAGGAATGTGGGTGGAGCTAGATCAGGGGATGTAGGTGGAGTCAGATCAGGAATGTGGGTGGAGGTAGATCAGGGAATGTGGGTGGAGTCCGATCAGGGAATGTGGGTGGAATCCGATCAGGGGATGTGGGTGGAGTCAGATCAGGGAATGTGGGTGGAGTCAGATCAGGGGATGTGGGTGGATTCAGATCAGGGAATGTTGGTGGAGTCCGATCAGGAATGTGGGTGGAGCTAGATCAGGGGATGTGGGTGGAGTCAGATCAGGGGATGTGGGTGGAGTCAGATCAGGGGATGTGTGTGGAGTCCGATCAGGAATGTGGGTGGAGCTAGATCAGGGGATGTGGGTGGAGTCAGATCAGGGGATGTGGGTGGAGTCAGATCAGGGAATGTGGGTTGAATCAGATCAGGGAATGTGGGTGGAGTCAGATCAGCAATTATGGGATGGAGTCAGATCAGGGAATGTGGGTGGAGTCAGATCACGAATGTGAGTGGAGTCCGATCAGGTGATGTGGGTGGAGTCAGATCAGGTGATGTGGGTGGAGTCAGATCAGGAGATGTGGGTGGAGTCAGATCAGGAGAGGTGGGTGGAGTCAGATCAGGAATGTGGGTGGAGTCAGATCAGGGGATGTGGGTGGAGTCAGATCATGAAATGTGGGTGGAGTCAGATCAGGGAATGTGGGTGGAGTCCGATCAGGAATGTGGGTGGAGCTAGATCAGGGGATGTGGGTGAAGTCAGATCAGGGGATGTCGGTGGAGTCAGATCAGGGGATGTGGGTGGACTCCGATCAGGAATGTGGGTGGAGTCAGATCATGGAATCTGGGTGGAGTCAGATCATGGAATGTGGGTGGAGTCCGATCAGGGAATGTGGGTGGAGTCCGATCAGGGAATGTGGGTGGAGGTAGATCAGGGAATGTGGGTGGAGTCCGATCAGGGAATGTGGGTGGTGTCCGATCAGGGGATGTGGGTGGAGTCAGATCAGGGGATGTGGGTGGAGTCAGATCAGGGAATGTGGGTGGAGTCCGATCAGGAATGTGGGTGGAGCTAGATCAGGGGATGTGGGTGGAGTCAGATCAGGGGATGTGGGTGGAGTCAGATCAGGAATGTGGGTGGAGGTAGATCAGGGAATGTGGGTGGAGTCCGATCAGGGGATGTGGGTGGAGTCAGATCAGGGAATGTGGGTGGAGTCAGATCAGGGGATGTGGGTGGATTCAGATCAGGGAATGTTGGTGGAGTCCGATCAGGAATGTGGGTGGAGCTAGATCAGGGGATGTGGGTGGAGTCAGATCAGGAATGTGGGTGGAGGTAGTTCAGGGAATGTGGGTGGAGTCCGATCAGGGAATGTGGGTGGAGTCCGATCAGGGGATGTGGGTGGAGTCAGATCAGGGAATGTGGGTGGAGTCAGATCAGGGGATGTGGGTGGATTCAGATCGGGGAATGTTGGTGGAGTCCGATCAGGAATGTGGGTGGAGCTAGATCAGGGGATGTAGGTGGAGTCATATCAGGAATGTGGGTGGAGTCCGATCAGGGGATGTGGGTGGAGTCAGATCAGGGAATGTGGGTGGAGTCAGATCAGGGGATGTGGGTGGATTCAGATCAGGGAATGTTGGTGGAGTCCGATCAGGAATGTGGGTGGAGCTAGATCAGGGGATGTGGGTGGAGTCAGATCAGGAATGTGGGTGGAGGTAGATCAGGGAATGTGGGTGGAGTCCGATCAGGGGATGTGGGTGGAGTCAGATCAGGGAATGTGGGTGGAGTCAGATCAGGGGATGTGGGTGGATTCAGATCAGGGAATGTTGGTGGAGTCCGATCAGGAATGTGGGTGGAGCTAGATCAGGGGATGTAGGTGGAGTCAGATCAGGAATGTGGGTGGAGGTAGATCAGGGAATGTGGGTGGAGTCCGATCAGGGAATGTGGGTGGAATCCGATCAGGGGATGTGGGTGGAGTCAGATCAGGGAATGTGGGTGGAGTCAGATCAGGGGATGTGGGTGGATTCAGATCAGGGAATGTTGGTGGAGTCCGATCAGGAATGTGGGTGGAGCTAGATCAGGGGATGTGGGTGGAGTCAGATCAGGAATAAGGGTGGAGATAGATCAGGGAATGTGGGTGGAGTCCGATCAGGGAATGTGGGTGGAGTCCGATCAGGGGATGTGGGTGGAGTCAGATCAGGGAATGTGGGTGGAGTCAGATCAGGGGATGTGGGTGGATTCAGATCAGGGAATGTTGGTGGAGTCCGATCAGGAATGTGGGTGGAGCTAGATCAGGGGATGTAGGTGGAGTCAGATCAGGAATGTGGGTGGAGGTAGATCAGGGAATGTGGGTGGAGTCCGATCAGGGAATGTGGGTGGAGTCCGATCAGGGGATGTGGGTGGAGTCAGATCAGGGGATGTGGGTGGAGTCCGATCAGGGGATGTGGGTGGAGTCAGATCAGGGAATGTGGGTGGAGTCCGATCAGGGAATGTGGGTGGAGTCCGATCAGGGAATGTGGGTGGAGTCCGATCAGGGAATGTGGGTGGAGTCCGATCAGGGGATGTGGGTGGAGTCAGATCAGGGAATGTGGGTGGAGTCAGATCAGGGGATGTGGGTGGATTCAGATCAGGGAATGTTGGTGGAGTCCGATCAGGAATGTGGGTGGAGCTAGATCAGGGGATGTAGGTGGAGTCAGATCAGGAATGTGGGTGGAGGTAGATCAGGGAATGTGGGTGGAGTCCGATCAGGGAATGTGGGTGGAGTCCGATCAGGGGATGTGGGTGGAGTCAGATCAGGGGATGTGGGTGGAGTCAGATCAGGGAATGTGGGTGGAGCTAGATCAGGGAATGTGGGTGGAGTCAGATCAGGGGATGTGGGTGGATTCAGATCAGGGAATGTTGGTGGAGTCCGATCAGGAATGTGGGTGGAGCCAGATCAGGGGATGTGGGTGGAGTCAGATCAGGGGATATGGGTGGAGTCAGATCAGGGGATATGGGTGGAGTCAGATCAGGGGATGTGGGTGGAGTCAGATCAGGGGATGTGGGTGGACTCCGATCAGGAATGTGGGTGGAGTCAGATCATGGAATGTGGGTGGAGTCAGATCATGGAATGTGGGTGGAGTCAGATCAGGGAATGTGGGTGGAGTCCGATCAGGAATGTGGGTGGAGCTAGATCAGGGGATGTGTGTGGAGTCAGATCAGGGGATGTGGGTGGAGTCAGATCAGGGAATGTGGGTGGAGTCCGATCAGGAATGTGGGTGGAGCTAGATCAGGGGATGTGTGTGGAGTCAGATCAGGGGATGTGGGTGGACTCCGATCAGGAATGTGGGTGGAGTCAGATCATGGAATGTGGGTGGAGTCAGATCATGGAATGTGGGTGGAGTCAGATCAGGGAATGTGGGTGGAGTCCGATCAGGAATGTGGGTGGAGCTAGATCAGGGGATGTGTGTGGAGTCAGATCAGGGGATGTGGGTGGAGTCCTGAGCGTCTGACATCTAACCTGTGGGCTCCTTAGTAGCAGCTTCTGCAGCTCCGCCTTGCAGCGCTGCAACTCAAGCGCCAGCGAGGTCCGTTCCCGCTGACTGCTGTCGTACAGCACCTGCAGCTCCACCAGCTCCGTCTTCACGGTGTCACACTGACATGCACACACAAGTGTGTTATTCATCATGCAAAGATGGAACACAGTGATGCAGAACAAACACTGGAACATATGGAGAAGATGGCAGAGAAGAAACGCTGAACACGGTCTGGTAAAGAAACGATTCTTCGTTGTAGACGGTCTAAAACTGCTGTCAAGCCAGCCGTCATTCAGATCTGCGGTGTCAAATGAACAGCTCCTGAATTTTTAGTGCTCTTGCATTCTCAGCTTTACAGGAACTGAGTGAACGCGGCTGAAATCCCTTTCCAGTTTTCAAAATAAGTTTAAAACACTGAGAAGTCAAATGAATGATTGAAGGACAAAATACTTTTCTTATATTAATCAATTGAAAAATTATTATGAAAAAGGTTGAGATAAGATTGGCTGTGTATAAACATACTACCAACCATATATAGCCCATTCATTTATGTTTATTGTAAATGTCATTTAATTATTCCATCATGGACATGTTATGATTTATGATTTTTGAGAATCAGTACAAACACTTCATGATGAAATATAGAAGTGGAGACTTGATCTAAATGTCCAATTGGGTATTTGTCTCAAACATAGCATCTTCTGACAGAGATGCTATGCTTGAGACACTGTAGTTGAGGTTTTTGCCAGAATCCATGATAGCAACTACTTTCATTCTCATCAGGACTGTCTTGGCCACCCCGACAATTATTTACAGGCACTTTTACTGTAGAAAATTTGAGTTATTCATGTTTGAAATCCCAAATATTTTACATTTTCACAAAGTCCAATCATCTTTTTTGGACATGCTATGGATCCATCCATCCATGCTATGTTTGAGACACTGTGCAGAGACACATGGTGTCAGGAGCGGCTCATTTGACACCGCAGATCTGAATGACGGCTGGGTGACAGCAGTGTTCTAGATGGTGGATCGTACCTTTGTTGTCTCAGGACTTCTGCTGTTTGACTGGGCTCGACATTTTCCTCGTAAACAAACATAAACCGGATTAAACGGAACCGTCTGAGTCTGATTTATGTGCAGGTTTCTGTCTAATCTCAGGTTCTGTTCCTGGATTTCCCCAACCCCCATCAGCACAGCAGCTAAACATCCTGGTTCTGCTCCTGAAGATCCAGAACCCGAGCGACGTTCTTCACATAGAGGAACGTTCTGCTTCTGTGAAGACCCCGTGCTGAGGAACGTTCAACCAGAAAGAGTCAAACCCGGACCGAGCTACCTCCTTTTGGACCTTCTGCGCCGTCTCCTCAGCCCACCTCAGCTGGACTTTCAGGGAGCTAATCTCAGACCGGCTGTTGTCCCCTTGGACAGCTGCAGAGTCCAGCTGTTCTGGTCCAGCCTGGGAGGGGGGGGCGCAAGGATCTGCCTTCCTGTGGGGGTGCGGTTCAGTAGTGAGCTTCTCTTTGATTGCCAGGTAGACCTCATCACACCTGTGCATCAGGAAGCAGGGGATGATGACTCAGCAGATGAAGCTGCTGTTAGCAGTGAAAAGAGCTGAGTCGGCACTCACACATCTCCCTGCTGCTGCAGACGCTCCACCCTGTTGCTCAGATGCCTGTTATCGCCACTCAGAGTCTGACGCTCGCAGGTCAGAGACCACACCTCCTCCTGCAGCCGAGCCGCCTCTACTGAAAACAAAAATGTATTCAAACCGACGTTTTCACACAGAGACGCGTCAGCAACTTTGAACAAAATATTTCGTTTTGATTTCAGGTTTTTGGTTTATTATCCATCCATCCATGATCCATCCATGATCCATCCGTCCATCCGTCCGTCCATCCATGATCCATCCATCCATCCATGATCCATCCGTCCATCCATCCATCAATCCATCCATCAATCCATCCATGATCCATCCGTCCATCAATGATCCATCTGTCCATCCATGATCCATCCGTCCATCCATGATCCATCCATCCATCAATCCATCCATGATCCATCCGTCCATCAATGATCCATCCGTCCATCCATGATCCATCCATCCATCCATGATCCATTCGTCCATCCATGATCCATCCGTCCATCCATGATCCATCCTTCCATCCCTGATCCATCCGTCCCATCCATGATCCGTCCGTCCATCCATGATCCATCCATCCATCCTTCCATCCATGATCCATCCGTCCATCCATGATCCATCCGTCCATCCATGATCCATCCATCCATCAATCCATCCATGATCCATCCGTCCATCAATGATCCATCCGTCCATCCATGATCCATCCATCCATCCATGATCCATCCGTCCATCCATGATCCATCGATCCAACAATCCATCCATGATCCATCCGTCCATCAATGATCCATCCCTCCATCCATGATCCATCCATCCATCCATGATCCATTCGTCCATCCATGATCCATCCATCCATCCATGATCCATCCGTCCATCCATGATCCATCCATACATCAATCCATCCATGATCCATCCGTCCATCAATGATCCATCCGTCCATCCAGGATCTATCCATCCATCCATCCATGATCCATCCATCCATCCATCTATCCATGATCCATCCATCCATCCATGATCCATCTGTCCATCCATGATCCATCCGTCCTTTTATGATCCATCCATCCATCCATCCATGATCCATCCATCCATCCATCTATCCATGATCCATCCATCCATCCATGATCCATCTGTCCATCCATGATCCATCCATCCATCCATCCATGATCCATCCATCCATGATCCATCCATCCATGATCCATCTGTCCATCCATGATCCATCCATCCATCCATGATCCATCCATGATCCATCCATCCATCCATCCATCCATCCATGATCAATCCATCCATCCATCCATGATCCATCCATCCATCCATCCATCCATCCATCCATGATCCATCCATCCATCCATCCATCCATCCATGATCCATTCATGATCCATTCATCCATCCATCCATCCATCCATCCATCCATGATCCATTCATCCATCCATCCATCTATCCATGATCCATATATGATCCATCCATCCATGATCCATCCATCCATCTATGATCCATCCATCCATCCATCCATCCATCTATGATCCATCCATCCATCCATCCATCCATCCATCCATCCATCCATCCATCCATCCATCCATCTATCCATGATCCATCCATCCATCCATGATCCATCCATCCATCTATGATCCATCCATCCATCCATCTATCCATGATCCATCCATCCATCCATGATCCATCCGTCCATCCATGATCCATCCATCCATCCATCCATCCATCCATCCATCCATCCATCCATGATCCATCCATGATCCATTCATCCATCCATCCATCCATCCATCCATGATCCATCCATCCATCTATCCATGATCCATATATGATCCATCCATCCATGATCCATCCATCCATCTATGATCCATCCATCCATCCATCCATCCATCCATCCATCCATCCATCCATCCATCCATCTATCCATGATCCATCCATCCATCCATGATCCATCCATTCATCCATCCACCCATCCATCCATCCATGATCCATCCATCCATCCATCCATGATCCATTCATCCATCCATCCATCTATCCATGATCCATATATGATCCATCCATCCATGATCCATCCATCCATCTATGATCCATCCATCCATCCATCCATCCATCTATGATCCATCCATCCATCCATCCATCTATGATCCATCCATCCATCCATCCATCCATCCATCCATCCATCCATCTATCCATGATCCATCCGTCCATCCATGATCCATCCATCCATCCATGATCCATCTGTCCATCCATGATCCATCCATCAATCCATCCATGATCCATCCGTCCATCCATGATCCATCCGTCCATCTATGATCCATCCATCCATCCATCCATGATCCATCCATCCATCCATCTATCCATGATCCATCCATCCATCCATGATCCATCTGTCCATCCATGATCCATCCATCCATCCATCCATGATCCATCCATCCATCCATCTATCCATGATCCATCCATCCATCCATGATCCATCTGTCCATCCATGATCCATCCATCCATGATCCATCCATGATCCATCCATCCATCCATCCATCCATCCATCCATCCATCCATGATCAATCCATCCATCCATCCATGATCCATCCATCCATCCATCCATCCATCCATGATCCATCCATCCATCCATCCATCCATCCATCCATGATCCATCCATGATCCATTCATCCATCCATCCATCCATCCATCCATCCATGATCCATCCATCCATCCATCCATGATCCATTCATCCATCCATCCATCTATCCATGATCCATATGTGATCCATCCATCCATGATCCATCCATCCATCCATGATCCATCCATCCATCTATGATCCATCCATCCATCCATCCATCCATCTATGATCCATCCATCCATCCATCCATCCATCCATCCATCCATCTATCCATGATCCATCCATCCATCCATGATCCATCCATCCATCTATGATCCATCCATCCATCCATCCATCTATCCATGATCCATCCATCCATCCATGATCCATCTGTCCATCCATGATCCATCCATCCATCCATCCATCCATCCATCCATCCATCCATCCATCCATGATCCATCCATGATCCATTCATCCATCCATCCATCCATCCATCCATGATCCATCCATCCATCCATCCATGATCCATTCATCCATCCATCCATCTATCCATGATCCATATATGATCCATCCATCCATGATCCATCCATCCATCTATGATCCATCCATCCATCCATCCATCCATCCATCCATCCATCTATCCATGATCCATCCATCCATCCATGATCCATCCATTCATCCATCCATCCATCCATCCATCCATGATCCATCCATCCATCCATCCATGATCCATTCATCCATCCATCCATCTATCCATGATCCATATATGATCCATCCATCCATGATCCATCCATCCATCTATGATCCATCCATCCATCCATCCATCCATCCATCCATCCATCCATCCATCCATCCATCCATCTATGATCCATCCATCCATCCATCCATCCATCTATGATCCATCCATCCATCCATCCATCCATCCATCTATCCATGATCCATCCGTCCATCCATGATCCATCCATCCATCCATGATCCATCTGTCCATCCATGATCCATCCATCCATCCATCCATGATCCATCCATGATCCATTTATCCATCTATTCATCTTTAGGACCTGCTGATGTTGCTGGAGCCTATTCCAGCCAGTCTTAGGTGAAGGCGGGCTCTACCCTGAGCCCGTCACTAGTCTGCCACAGGCCCACATACTCTCACACACACTCACATTCAGAACCACAGATGAATGTCTGAATCCGCTTTCTGGACTGTAGGGGGAAGCTGGAGAACACCTCCACACAGAAATAACCCAGCTGGGATTTGAACCAGGACCTTTTTCATGTGAGTTGAGAGTGCGGAGCACTACACCACTGTGCCAAACAAAATATGGTTCAGATTACCTTTTGAGCAGGGGTTCAGGGTCTCCGTGTTCAGCTCTGCCCTCAAGGAGTTGATCTCCAGCTCGTACTTGGCCACCGTGGCGTGCAGAGCCTGAAGCTCCGCCTTCAGACGGCACAGCTCCTCCTGCAGGTAGGCTATGTCGCTCTCACTGTCTGCTGCTGCCTCCTCGGCCGCCTGCTGGAGCACCAGCACCTCCTCTTGGGCCAAACGCAGCTCCTGCTGGACCTCCTTTAGCTCTCCTTCCCTCTCCTCCTGCAGGCGGTTCACCTCATCCTGAGCTGAGCGGAACTGCACTGCAGCCGACACACAACCAGAGGGTGAGTCCATGAGACGGTCCCAAGTCCGGGCCAAAGCTGTCACAAAGAGCAACTGAACGAAAATAAAACCCGACCACAAATAGAACTTTCATACCGGATCAGTCCCAGATCAACACCCACCGCCATGTCAGTCTGTGCAGAAAGGATAAACACCTTTCTGCCTGTATGTGTGTATGTGTGTGTTGGTGCCGGTGTATGCGTGTCTATGTCTATGTGTGTGTGTGTATGTGTGTATGTGTGTGTCTATGTGTGTGTGTGTATGTGTGTGTTAGTGCCGGTGAATGCGTGTCTCTGTCGATGTGTGTTTGTGTGTATGTGTGTGTTAGTGCCGGTGTATGTGTGTCTATGTCTATGTGTGTGTGTGTGTGTGTATGTGTGTGTTAGTGCCGGTGTCTGCGGGTCTATGTCTATGTGTGTATGTGTGTGTGTGTTCGTGTGTGTATTTGGGTTTCCCTGCATAATCAGCTGTTTGCAATAGAACCTTGCAGCGTCTGGATGTGTCTGGTGAAGCTCTCCGCCTGGTGGGCGCTCGCCAGCCGCTCGTCCTCCAGCAGACCTGGGGGGCACAGAGGGTTTATGGTCATGGAGGGGGCATGCTCCTCTGAGAGAGCGGCTTGTGGCTCCTCACCCTGCAGCTCTTCACAGCCCTGCTCATGCTTCTGGGAAACCTCCTGGGTCTCCTCCAGCCGCAGGAGCAGCTGCACCAGCTGAGCCCTTAGCTCCTTTAGCTCCTCCTTACTCTTTAGCGCTGCCCCTTTCCCCTCCGCCTCCTTTTCGTGCTGCCTCTTCTTCACGTGGCCCTCATCCTCTGTGTGTTGGCAGCTCGGATCTCTAACCCCCATGATGAGCGTGTCGTCCTGCAGTTCATCTGCCAACACAAACGGGGCGGAGTCACAGGCACGGAAACACAGATCAAAGGTCATCTATGTCCCCAACACCAGGGGCCTCCAACCGTTTTCAAGCCATGGGCCTGGTCCAACGTCATTTCACGGACCGGCCCAAACGTAGAACTCCATCAGAACTCTGAGAATGAGCAGGAAGGCTGTAACATCTGAGTGATGCTGCATTCAGGTGATGCTGCATTCAGGTGATGCTGCATTCAGGTGATGCTGCATTCAGGTGATGCTGCATTCAGGTGATGAAACGAAACAACTACATGCTGCATTCGGGCGATGCTGCTTTCAGGCGATGCTGCGTTCGGGCGATGCTGCGTTCAGGTGATGCTGCATTCAGGTGATGCTGCGTTCGGGTGATGCTGCATTCAGGTGATGCTGCATTCAGGTGATGCTGCATTCAGGTGATGCTGCATTCGGGCGATGCTGCATTCGGGCGATGCTGCATTCAGGCGATGCTGCATTCGGGCGATGCTGCGTTCGGGCGATGCTGCTTTCGGGCGATCCTGCGTTCGGGCGATGCTGCGTTCGGGCGATGCTGCGTTCGGGCGATGCTGCGTTCGGGCGATGCTGCATTCGGGCGATGCTGCATTCGGGCGATGCTGCATTCGGGCGATGCTGCGTTCGGGCGATGCTGCATTCGGGTGATGCTGCGTTCGGGCGATGCTGCATTCGGGCGATGCTGCATTCGGGCGATGCTGCGTTCGGGCGATGCTGCATTCAGGTGATGCTGCATTCAGGTGATGCTGCATTCGGGCGATGCTGCATTCGGGCGATGCTGCATTCGGGTGATGCTGCATTCGGGCGATGCTGCATTCGGGTGATGCTGCATTCGGGCGATGCTGCATTCAGGTGATGCTGCATTCGGGCGATGCTGCATTCGGGCGATGCTGCATTCAGGTGATGCTGCATTCGGGCGATGCTGCATTCGGGCGATGCTGCATTCGGGCGATGCTGCGTTCAGGTGATGCTGCGTTCGTGCGATGCTGCATTCAGTTTTTTCAATCGTTCATAAACTTCACCACTACATTCTCACTACATTTTAGACAACACACTAAACAGAAGGTTCGCGAGCGTGCACGCGCCCGCTGTGCTGCTTGATTGTAAATATCAAAAGGATTGAAAATGATCCATAAGGTTTCCTGGTTCGGCTCCCAGACATGACGTCACGGCTCTGTTCACCTGCAGCCCTTCTCCTGTCTACGGCGCTGTTTGGTGGGGTTCAGGTTTCGCGGGAGGGGGGGGGGGGGGGGGGGCTCCGCTCCCACACACACGCAACCTCACCCACCCCCACGCCAGGACCCGCTGCGTGCTCCGGCTCCCTTTATGACACAGAAAGTGTCAGCGGGGACTTTTGGGGGAACGTAAGGAAGCTCACTGACCAGATGGATCCAGAACCTCCTCGATGAGGGGGGGCAACCGGAGTCCGTCCATGATCCCGTAGACCGGACCAGCTGGACCGATGGGGATCCGGGGAGGAAGACGCGCAGCAAGCCCAGGACGCGCGCTCACGCTGCGCGCACACGGAGCCCCCTACATCACCCTTCAGTTTGGGAGGGGGCTCAACTCACGCCCCCCCTCCACACACACACATCTCTCCTCAATGAAGAAGGAGCATTAGAGGGGGGGGGGGGCGCTATAGGATCAGAACCATAGACCGTAAGAGAAGTAGACTAAGTGACCCCGCCCCCTGCCTTCCAAACAGGAAGTACCCGCAGACATAAACAGCTGTTCTTTTGGATCTGATACTTTTATTTTAACTTGCTCTTTATTTTTTTCATGATATTTTTTTCTGCAGTTCAATTTATAAACGGACCAATCAGATTGAACGATTGATTGACAGATTCTCCCGAGTCGCTTTCAGTTGAAGGGGTGTGGTCTTCCCACAAGCTTACTTCTGATTGGCGACAGTAGTTGCCATGGAAACGTGAATGCAAGGACTGGCACCAATCACTGTCTTCTGGCTCCAACATGGCGGCATCTGTATTGCAGAAAAACGGCTGAATTGGCTTCATTTTGTTGGAGCCGGAGGGAAGACGTTTGCACACCCGCTCAGTTCAGGTCTCTGATACGGTCGATGACAACACGGACAGTCAGGCAAACTTCCGGGTTGAAGCTGGGTCAGAAAACAAGCTTGATCAGATCTCTGCAGTCTGGTCCTGAGGGTTCTGCTCTGAGGTCCATCATCTGAAAGAAGATCAAACAATCGCTGATGTCATCCAGAGGATTCGGACAAAGACAAAACCGGTATCTGGGTTAACTCCGCCCACTTTTATTATGTCTGGATGAGACAGAATTAAGACTTGACTGAGTCCACAAACAACCCATGATACAACAACACACACACAGAAAGACACACAAAATTCATACATGAACCAGGAGAAAATGACAATTGCACTGAAAGAACCCAGCTGGGATTTGAACCACCAACTTCTGACTATGAGGAGTACTACACCAATGAGTTATATCGCTAGAGGAGACACGCCGAGCGCGACGCCATCTTGGTGAGGCCGACGACGCCCACATGACAATGATTTCTATTGCTTTTAGTGGTGTTTAAGTAGCTTTTATTTACTATATATATTTTTACATTTACGGCCCCCGACTAAAGTCCTGTCGCTTGTCCATTTTGTAGAAACTAAAGCGTATAACCTCACTGTTAATGAATCCATTGGTTTTAGAAATGTCTGATATGAAAGCTAAAACCCTCCCAAATTATGTTCAATATACTAAATTAAAATTTCTTCACTGAAGACAGATTGATCATTTAATGAACACAGAAAGGTCACATTTTGGCAAGACAAAAAGTTTTGTCGTCTAGAGACAGTAATGTGAGAATTTAACAAATAATTTATTTCAAAAACCAAAACATGTTGCATAACATCAGTGAATGAAGTAGTGCTACTGTGAGATCCATATTTAATATCTGGTATGACTTCCATGAGCTTGAAGGACAGCATCCATACGGTTTGACAATGATTATCATCAGGAATAGCAAAGAAAGCAGTCTTCCATGCCTCCCAGAGTTCATCAAGACTCTTTGGTTTGGTCTCCCATGCTTCCTCTTTCATTCTACCCCAGACATGCTCAATGATGTTCATGTCTGGTGACTGGGCTGGCCGGTCCTGGAGCACCTTGAGGAACTTTGATGTAGAGATGGAAGTATGCCATGGAGCCCCATCCTGCTGCAGAATTTGACCCCTTTTCTGGTTGGGAATGTAGGAGGTAGCTAATACTTCTTGATATTTTAGGCTATTGATATTGCCTTCCCCCCTGCAAATGTTTCGCTCCCCCCCTACTGGATGGAACCCCAGACCATGATTTTTCCGCCACCAAACTGAACTGTTTTCTGGGTGAATCTAGGGTCCATGCGGGCTCCAGTTGGTCTCCTGTGATGTAATTCAGCTGAAGACTCATCTGAGAAATCCACCGTCTGCCACTTTTCCAGCGTCCATCCTTTTAGCAGGCTGTGGGCCTTGGCAAATGCCACACGTTTGTTCAATTGCCTTTTGTTTGGTGCTGGTTTCTGGGCACTGATTGGACCATGGAGGCCTTTTTGAGACAGAATTCTACAAACTGTTCTGGTTAACACGGGGACTTGAGGTGACCAGGCCTGGTGGAGCTCTGCTGCAGTGGAAAAGGGGCTGGCCCTCCCCAGCAGTTGTCTTGCGGGGTCTGCCGGACCTGGGCTTGTCAAAAACATCTCCAGTCTCTTCAAATCTTTTTCTTCTTCTTTGTTCTTGACGCTGAGACACATTGAAGGTGTCGGCCACCTCAGCAGTGGATCTGGTCTTCAGCCTCTTGATAATCAACGCTTTGGTCTCAGGGTGAACCTTAGGCATGATGTCAGAGGTCAAGTTGCAGTTGATGTGAAGGCCTGGTGTGCTGGGGTTCTTTTTAGACACACCCACTAATTGATTGATCAGTAATTGATCACAGGTGAGGCTGTAATCTAGGATTGGGTGCATCATATGACAAGGCGACAAGACTTTTGTCTTGCCAAAATGTGACTTTTCTGTGTTCATTAAATGATCAATCTTTCTTCAGTGAAGCAATTTTAATTTAGTATATTGAACATAATTTGGGAGGGTTTTAGCTTTCATATGAGACATTTCTAAAACCAATGGATTCATTAACAGTGAGGTTAAACGCTTTTGTTTCTACAAAATGGACAAGCCTTTTGTCAGGGACTATATATATATATTTATACATATATGTAAATATATTATATTTATACATAATATATAGATACGTCATTTGTTGTTGTTAAAGAAGAGAAACAGTCAGCCTTAAAAGCTCAAACTTTAATGAAAATCCATTGTTGCAGGACTTCTTACAAACAAAAACAACGAAACCAAAACACACGTGTTGGGGATATCCCAAAGAAGTTTTGAAATCATTATGGGATGGCCATATGACCTACGGCTTGGCGGCCATTTTGTGGCGAACTCTGAGAATTGGCAATTTTTGTGTTTTCCCAAGATATGGGAAAACAACACTTTTGTTTGAACGATTTTCTCGCACACTTGCTGCCAGCTCCAGTCTACAAACACCACAGAAGTGTCGTTGACCTTTGACCTTAGGAAAAGGCCGCCATCCTGCATTTTAAAAAAAAAGCTCCTTTAGCGCCACATACAAACGAAAACTCGTCCTAGGGATTTTTTGCCATTGTCTCGTAACTTCTAAAGCATCCATAGCAAGGTGATGCAGACAAAATTTTGGAATTAGAAGTTGTAGATTTTGAACGGCGTGCGCATGGCGAGCTAGCAAAGTGGCGCACTGTTATAACTCCCATGCCTTTAATTTGAATACAGTGAAAATTGAATGCATGCATCCTTGTCAGGAACTGAACATAAGGAATAACAATGGACATGGACATATAAGGAATGTGGGCGTGGTTAGCATAAAACCACTGTTGCTAAGGGCAACAAAAAGTTTACTTTTGCCGATTCGTCTGAAACTGACGTTAAGTTCGTCCTCCTGAGGCGACCAATACATAAAATGGTTGCTATGGAGATAAAATCAACAGAAAAGCCACCAATTTGACAAAAATGTTTTTTTAAATCAACTTATGACATATAGCTCTCACCAATGGAGCAATGTGTTTTTCTGAGTTAGTTGATGCTGATCTCTATGCTAGCACTTTTAGCCACATTAGCATAGCTAGCATAGTTAGCATAATTAGCATCTTAAGCAATGTGTTTTTCTGAGTCAGTTGATGATGCTGATCAACATGCTAGCACATTTGACCAAATTAGCATAGTTAGCATAAGCAGTTCTGACTGGCCTTGATAAAAGGTGCCCGGCGAGGGCGGCGGTGGTGTGTAGAGAAGGGCGTGGAAGGCGGGTTGCGTCTGCAGGCCATACAACGCCGCTTGCAGCTTTAATTATTATTTTTATTATTATCAGGAATGAGGATATCAGAGGGACAAAACATGTTAGAGGTTCTGGAGATCCAGTCAGACTGAGATGGTTGGGACATGTCCAGAGGAGAGACTGAAGGATGCTGAGTCTAGAGGAAGAGAGGGGGATTCCGGATGCAGAGAAGGAAGACTTGAAGGTAGCTGCTGGTAGAGGATGCAGGAGACGGACGGAGGAAGCTGATTGGCTGTGGAGACCCTGGAGGGATATGCCGTGGGAAGAAAAATTGTGAATTTTGCTAAAACTTGCATTTTTATTAACAAAAACAGCTCATTCATGTTTACTATTGAATGTAAAATTCCTATTTTAAACTTCTCAGTTAATTTCTGCCTTGGTCCTTTTTGGGTCGGAATCAAGAGGGTTCAGAAGGAGCTTTAGTAAAAAGCTGAGTATTATTGATATTATACTGGATGGTGATTATAAACGGACACAGAAATAACAGCGTAAACGCCCACTGTCATTTTAAAGCCCAGCTCTTTGTCCTGTACGGAAGATGATTTTAAATAAAGTTTATTTAAAGAGTCGCGTTTTGATGACATCAGCGCTGTTGGGTTTTTGCCATTCGGTGGCGTGAATTCGCCGGTATCGTTTGATCAGATTAACGTGACGCATGCACGTCAGAAGACAGAGCTCGTGAAGCAGCATCGTGTTCGGTTCGGGTCCAGACGCACAGGTTCGTTAAGGTGTTCAGAACTGTAGCCACATGTGAGGGACGCCGATGACCCCCGCGGCGTTACGTCAGCAGATCCGCCACGTTGGTCCAGGGAGGTCACAGTGAACACATCGCGGCTCGGTTCCGGATCCATAGATCAGTCGATCGATGTGATCAGATGACGTTCAGTTCAACTCTGGGCTTTGAAGCGGCAGAACGAGTCACGTGTGTCACTGCGGTTCTATTCCTGACCGCAGGAGGCGGAGCTTCGCCCTGGCGGTCTGGAGGGATTGATAGAGCCAATGACAGGCTGACAATCGTCATCAATAGTGACATTAACAGCCTATAATGATCACAGAACAAACGCGCCTGGTTCTGGTCTCACCTGTAGAAATTCCAGGCGGTTCATTCTGGTCCAATCACAGAACTGCACCGACGTAAACAGCTGGCTCCTCCCATCAGAATGACCCAAATGGTTCCCATGTGATGGCAGCAGTAACAACCATGTGAACGATGGTGCTGCACCTGTCCACCTGTCTTCATCATTTCCTCTCCTCTTTCAGGTCGGTCTATGCAGCGGACCTCTGCGGCCTTCGCCTGCTGTGGCGTACACAGGCTCCGCCCCTGAACGTCTCACCCCCTGTGGAGTGCGGTCACCAGGGCGGCCATGTTGGCGATGCGGGGGATGTGCGTTAGAGTCCTGCTGCACTATCAGAGGACGAGTGGACGTTCAGTGGGCGTGGCTTCCCTGCGGACCAGCCCCTCTCAGCTGTGTCAGAGCCGGTCCCAGTCTCAGGGTTCTGACCCGCTGAACTCTGGTGTCACAGTGAAGCTGCGGACCCGGCTGCTGGTGTCGCTGCTGTTTGGCGGCGGGCTGCTTGGGGCGTGGGCGTACGTGTACTGGGAGAAGCAGCAGCGGCGGTGGCAGCAGCGGACCGAGCAGCTCCGGAAGGTGGCTCTGGGCCAGGGCACCTTCAGCCTGGTCGACCACACGGGCCGGCGGCGGACCAAGCAGGACTTCCTGGGCAGCTGGGTGCTGCTGTATTTTGGGTTCACGCACTGCCCAGACATCTGCCCCGACGAGCTGGACAAGCTGAGCGCTGCGGTGGCAGTTCTGGACCAGGACGCCTCGCTGCCCCCTGTCCAGCCCCTCTTCATCACCGTGGACCCGGAGAGGGACGGCGTGCCGGCCTTGGCCCGCTACGTCAAGGACTTTCACCCGCGGCTGATCGGCTTGACCGGTACCCCGGAGGAGGTGAAGCACGCGGGGCGGGACTACCGGGTGTACGCCAGCCCCGGGCCCAAAGACCAGGACGGAGACTACATCGTGGACCACAGCATCCTGATCTACCTGCTGAGCCCCGATGGACTCTTCCTGGACTACTACAACCGCATGAAGAGCAGCGAGCAGATCGCCGACAGCGTCAGGAACCACATGAGGAGCTACCAGAGGCTCTGAGCGGCCACGCCGGACCCCAAGCTGCTGGGGGAGGAGTCGGATCATGTGGGCGGGATAAGAGCTGTCATAAATAAAGAGTTTTCGGAAGCGGTGTGTTCATTTGTGAGCCAAAGTTCTGGTCCTCAGACAGGAACCAGTCCTGCCTTCGTGGTTCCTCAGGTCTCTACGGTTTATTAGACGGTCAGGTTACACTACAAACAAAACAGTGCAGGCGGAGCTGCTGGGGCGGTCCGGTGGTCGTCCAGGTCCTCACACCACTCAGTCAGGATCAGCTGGACGCCTGCAGGTTCTGGAAGCGGTCCGTGGCTCTGTGGGTGCTGAGCAGGGTCAGACTCATGGTGTCCAGGCTCTCCTCCAGACCTGCAGAACTCTGGATCTCCACCGTATAATCGTTGGCCTGGGGGGCAGAGGTGGACCATCAAACACGGAGAACGTCACCGCTAAAGTTTCGTCTGATGAAGATCCTGCTTCATGGGAACCGGCAGGTTCTTGGCTGCAGACCTGAGACCCCCCACGCTGACTCGTGGGTTCTAAGCTGACCTGAACCTCCAGGAGATCTGGTTTGTACATGCTAGTAAAGTGGAGCATCAGATTTACCAGCTGCAGTGAAGCCAGCAGGAACTTGCAGACCTCCAAGTTGTCCTGACCCTGAACGAGGGAGGAGAACGTCCGGCAGCATCCCACGCCGCTCAGCGCGCCCGTGATGCGGTCTCCGTACTCGCGGATGCTGAAGGGAGGACGCTGCTCCTGGAAAAAACAGAGTCCACTGTGGTTCTGAGCCGGACCTCGGCGGGTCAGTTTCTCACCTGCAGCAGCAGCTCTGGTCCAATATGGTCCTCCCAGTCCTTGACTCTGCGGGACAGAGCCGACTCCTGAATGTAACCTCGACTGTGGGCCACCAGCTGCTCCTGATCCAGAACACACCAACAGCAGCCGTCATGGAACCAAACGGGACAGAACACAGAACCAAGCAGGACAGAACCGAACACGTTTTCAGGACACCCGAGGATCTGCTGATGTTCTGGACGGGGTCAGTGCCTGATGCAGTCCAGCCTGTCAACAGGCTTTCAGGGATTCTTCCAGCTGAACAAACGGATCAGAACCGGTCCAGAATTTGACTGTTGGACTGATGGAGCAGCAGCTTCCTCATAGGTGATGCAGGTAGTGATTACCAATCAGTGATGGGTTGAACCGGTTTCTTCTAGTGGCTGGGTAGCTCGGTTGGTAAGGTGGAAGGCTGCCACGCAGGAACCCAAGGTTCGACTCCCAGCGGGGAATCAACAATGGTACTGGGGGCAATTACCATTACAATTAACATCACTCAGTGGGGCAAAACTTAATGCTACTGCCTCCCGAGCTGCAGCTCACAGCTCCCCCAGGGGATGGGTCAAATGCAGAGAAGAATTATTGATAAATAAATTATTTATTATTATTAGACACCGTGGCCCCACCAAATTGCACATTTTAAATGTGGAGGTGGGCGGAGCCATGAAATGGCCAACGCCCTTCATTCATCTGACGTTTAATCCACCAGAGATTCATTTGACCCTCGGGCCGACCCAGACAATAAAAACGGTCAACGGCAGCCGACTCACCACCTGCAGCTTCACCAGGTCTTCGTAGGACAGCTCATCCGCCTGATCTGCAGACAGAAGGAGAGGCTGAGACGTGCACACACACACGTGCACACATACAGGGGTGAGACAGACTTAGCCCCGCCCCGTTTTCTTCTGATGCAAAATTTCAACCTGAAAACTAGATTTACCCAACCCCTCCGTGCCTCAGGTTTTTCTACCAACCCAAATCCTCACCAGTCCGGTCAAAACCGGACGGCGGGACCATCAGACACCTGAAACCGGGTCAACTTTACCTGCAATGTGCTGAGCTCCTCCAGCAAAGTCTGCAGGATCTTCAGGAGACTCTTCCTCTGAGAGGTCGTGCTCTCCTGCACACACTGCTGGTCAGACGTGGTACTGCAAGCGTTGGCGTCTCACAAAGATGCAAAACCTTTTTTACCAAACATGTCAGCGTCCCTGAAGGCGTCTGCAGGCTCATCCCCCTCCTGCTGCAGCCCCACCTCCTGTGGCTGCAGCAAGGTTCTCCTCAGCTCATCCTCTGACATCACCAGACCCTGGTGGACGTCATCCTAATCATCATCATGTTCAGGTCCAGACTGAAGGCTTGTAAAGTGCGGCAGGTCTCACCACTCTGCGATTGAGCCTCCTCCTGGTCCGGATCTTGTCCTTCAGTGACTTCAGGTAGATGTAGTTCAGGTCTGAAACAGGAAGTGGAGTCAGGAAAAGACCCGCCTCTCAGTTTGCCAGAGTCCTGATGTGCTGTGTACCTGTGAAGGTGGGTCCACCTTTTAGCTTGTTCTCCATAGGACCAGCTGTAGCACACGAGCACCCGCGCGCACACACACACACACACACACATGAGGATGATGATGTGGCTTTCATGAAACATCAGTGTGAGCAGTAGTTCTCACAGGTTCCTCTGAACCAGCTCCTGAAGTCCTGCAGAGGACAAGGGCACCTCCTCTTCCTCTTTCCTCCTTCATCCAGACCGTGTGGAACCCTGTAGCACCTCCCTAAGGAGACACACAACTGTGAGTGGACACAACTTTGTGTAGTGACACCCAGCTGAGGAACGGCCTTGACTGACCCATCCTGAAGGGCTTGTCGTGGGCGAGGACAGCGTAGGGGTCGTGGAGCGTCCAGACGTTCACCTGGAACAGAGAGACCTTCAGGTAGACGTTTACTTGTGGAGAAGCGTTTCAGAAAGTCCTGAGAACGAAGAAAGACGTCCTACAAACGCCTCTGACTAAAACGGGAGGACCGGCTTACAGCCCGGTCTGCACCTGACACCTTCACCTGAAGGCTGACAGAAACGAGGCAGAGGAGATGGGACTGCACATCTGCAGGATGAAGAACAGACAAGTGGTCTGTGGAATCAGGTGACCTACTGGAGGCGGGGCATCCTGCTGGGGTCTTTCCTCAGCAAAGATCTGCCGTTTCTCTCGGACGCCGCTCCCAGCCTGCAACACAGCCACAACAAGTTCAGGTTCTGGACCGTCCAGGTGGAGCACCTGTGCTGTTCTGATGAGACCTGGTGCCGGTCCACATGCTGCTCTGGGTCCTGGTCACTTCTGTCTTCTGGACGGCAGTCTTCTCCTGCCTCAGGGGGCACGTCTGCACCCATGGAGGCATCAACAGAGGAATCCTGATGCAAGAAGTTGGCGGGATGCAGGTCCAGCTCCAGCGCAGAGCGCAGCCTCAGTAAGACCACGCCCCCCTCCCCCGGGAAGAACAGGTTAATCCGAAAGTCCCTCTGGCTGCACAGCACCTCCCCCTTCACACTGACACACGAAGAGACGGCTGTGAGCAGAGCGCACGGCCCGGCGGGTCAGAACCTGCCGCTCCACCCACCTGATGAGGGGCAGCTTCTGCTTCTCCTGGCTTTCTGGAGGAATCAGAGACTCGGGAGGAAGAGGAGTGACGACCACGGTCTGAGGGTCACATGACAGCAATCACACGCTTACGGCCTGTGTACCTCCCAACAGGCAACACCTGTGTACCTCCCAACAGGCAACACCTGTGTACCTCCCAACAGGCAACACCTGTGTACCTCCCAACAGGCAACACCTGTGTACCTCCCAACAGGCAACACCTGTGTACCTCCCAACAGGCAACACCTGTGTACCTCCCAACAGGCAACACCTGTGTACCTCCCAACAGGCAACACCTGTGTACCTCCCAACAGGCAACACCTGTGTACCTCGCAACAGGTAACACCTGTGTACCTCGCAACAGGTAACACCTGTGTACCTCGCAACAGGTAACACCTGTGTACCTCCTAACAGGTAACACCTGTGTACCTCCTAACAGGTAACACCTGTGTACCTCCTAACAGGTAACGCCGCGGCCTCTTTTCTGAAGACACCGGGGGGGGTATTCCAGGAAGCAGGTTCTGCTAGCTCCCACGGTAAGTTTGAGGCTAAGGAAGTTGATAACCTCAGCTTTCGGTTCCAGAAATGGAGGTATGTTTCAGGGTAGGTCAAGTTGCCATAGCAACTCATGCTCTGAACATAACCTGGTCTGGAGCAGGTTTAGTTGAAGGTTAGTTTGTTTTCAGAGAGGTGAAGCAGCATGGCGTGTCCATTTGAAGATGATTTAGTGGATGAAGAAGCTCAGATAATACTTTTTCCACCATGAGAGAGTGATAAGACCACATATGGATGTTGGAAAGAGAAACTTTATACTTTGATCTAACTTCATTATTTGCTTCAGTTAAGATAAATCATTTTTTTTGTTAAGTTAGATTAAAAATAAAACGTAGTTTTCAGACAGTTGTTTTACTTTCATTCAAATTAATTCAATTAAGTAGGTGCTGTTAGATCGGCACCGCAAAGGATTGTGGGATACCATTCCCTTTGCCTGTCTGGACGGATTTGGATTTAAGTGTGGCTTTGTGACCAAATGTGTTTAGTTGTTTAGCTGTTTTACTGTGTTTTGTCGAGTTATTTTGTCCTACTTTGCTTACGTCTCTGCACCATGAGTGAGAGGGAGGGAGAGGATTATTGATTATTTAATCAATTTATACACTTTGTGCATTTTGTTTCGTCCTTTTTATTGTTATACAAATGAGAATATCTGCCGGCTCAAACTTAGACATTTGAGAGTTCAAGAAATATAATTAAGATGGAAAAAATATTAATTGAATTGGAGTAATATGACATTTAGTTAGATAAATACGTAAATTTGAGTTGCATAAACAATTATTGAGTTTTATAGACGTAAGAAATTACGTTGAATAATTTTAACTCAATTATTTGTTACCAATAGAAGTAATTCATTTAAGTTGGCAAAATTGGATAAGTTATATATATATATATATTTCTGCGTCACAAAGAAAATGGAAATAAGATCAGAAACTCGTGCGTTTACTTTGTTCTTTGTCTCCAAGCAGAAACTCTCTTTTGCTGATGATGCAGCCGTGTTACTTTTTTGATGGACGTATAATCTTCATACGGCGTCATTAAAATCTCAGACTCCGTCTCACTGAAGTATAGCGCTTTCTTTTTTTCCACGTGTTTCCATGGTGACTCCAGAAAGCGGCGATCCATTGAGAATGTCTTTATGTACCTGCTGTGCACGTGCATTAACCCAGGGTTACCAAGTGGAGCGTGATTACGTTAACTCATATCCGGTCTTTTGGAACCGACATACCCAGAGTAAGCAAGTTCGGGTGGATTTCAGCCAGAGTTCAGGCTTAAAGTCAGGGAAGTTTAATCATGCTATCTGGAATATTCTTCCTGGAATTTAAAAAAGAACTGGACATAAACTGCTCATGTTATCGTTCCTCACCAGAAACTGTGCCTCATCAGTTTTGCTCTTTCACTCCAACATTTTGGAAAGATTTGACTCATTTTAGAACAAACCCCGTGAAACTATAAATGATTCTATGAACATATTTCTGGATATTTTACACGAGGGAGATTTAATGCAGAGAAAACATAGATAGTTAACTTACTTATAGTTATGGTCAAATATTCCATTCATACGTGTAAATATGCTAACAAAAAAAACGTATTTTCCTAAAGAAATGATTCTGTGTGTCAATAGCTGTTGGAACAGTGGAAACATGGTCACTGTTGAGACTTTATTTCTGTTTTAGTGTTTTCTGCCTGTTTTTATTATGGCTTTTTGTTCATTTTCCTGGCAAATGTGAACATTTTGAGTTTTGTACAGTGTCAATGTTTGATATTTTGAATGTGCAATATTTGTTAATAAAGTTCATTTGAGGAAAAAAAAAACCTGCTTCCTGCCAGACAGGAAGTTGAACCCCAGCTCGCCCATGGATAGGAAGCTTCCTCACCGTACTCAGACCAGACTGATGCCAGTTCTGTGACTGATCCAGGTCCAGAGGGCTGAACTGATGTAGACAAAAACATCTCATGTTACCCAACATGCTTTGCAGCAGCTGCCAGGAGTAGGCAATCAACAAAACAGGGATTAAACAGGAAGTGACTTTTCTTACCATATCCTGGCCATCATCGTCCCTGTTGCTCGTCATTCTGCTTCCGCCGCTCTTCTCAGTCTCCGCCTCCTGGCTCCGCCTGTCAGGTGGACATCGGTGGACACGGGCAGAAGAACAGTGAGGCCCTGGACAACATGGCGGCAAAACTGCTTAAGCAGAACTGACTTCTTGTTTTTTTCACTGATGAACTCCAGCGTCTGAAAAACCAGATGATGCAGCAGCTCCACCTGCAATGGTCAGAGAGGCTCCATCAGTGGTCCATTTGGGTCACATGACCCGTCACATGACTGCGCCCACCTTCTTGCTGTAGATGCAGGCCGAGCCCTGAATAAGCAAAGCAGCTTCAGCGAAGTTCAGTCGGGTTTTTCCTCCGTCGAAGGTGATGCACATCTCATCCAGCTGCAGACACACAGGGAAGTTAACGTGTTACCTTCACAGAGGGGGAGCCACTGTGGGGAGGGGGGCATCACATGATCACAGCAGCCAATCAGAGTCAAGCTGCACTCCGCCTCCTTCAGTGAAACCAGTGTTTTCATGATGAAGGTCATCTAAATCTGTTTCAGGTTCATCTAACTCAGCTGCTGGGAGTCCAGGTGATTCTGAATAAAGCTCCAGCAGGTGTGGCTACCTGGTTCTTGGTCAGCTTCAGTTTACGTCAGAGAAGCTGGGGTTCTTCTGAGCCCCCCCCAAACAGGTGGCGCTCGTCTCCGTCTTACCTCGTCCAGGTAGTCGTTAAGCTGGGACGCCACGTCCACATCCCAGTTCTTGGTCAGTTCTCTGATGGGCTGCAGCAGGTGAGCAAAGCGGCTCTCTGTGGACTCCATGATGACTCCGCCCCCTCCAGACTCTGGAGAACTCAAAGAACGGGTCGGATCTGCAGGAGGGAACCGGGACAAACACTGAAGGGCGTTTGGGCCACGGATAAACCACCAACCCAGAACCTCCATTCTGGACCCAGAAGAGTGGAGGCGACCAAAGACTCCAGTGTGTGTCTGAACGTCTCACGAAAACGCCTGAACATCTCAGAGAAACGCCTGAACGTCGCACGAAAACGCCTGAACGTCGCACGAAAACGCCTGAACGTCTCACGAAAACGCCTGAACATCTCAGAGAAACGCCTGAACATCTCAGAGAAACGCCTGAACGTCGCACGAAAACGCCTGAACGTCGCACGAAAACGCCTGAACGTCTCAGAGAAACACCCGAACGTCTCACGAAAACAACTGAACGTCTCAGAGAAACACCCGAACGTCTCATAAAAAACCCCGAACGTCTCATGAAAACACCTGAACACTAACAACTCTGTTCTCTAGTCTGCACTGACTGTCGGTCGGTGTCCTCACGTCACTGTCGACCTTCTAAACTCCGGGAATGAAAAGTGGAAAGTCTACCTGCAAAGAGGGCAGTTCTCCAGCAGAGCGGGAAAGCAGTCAGACGTCCGTCACCAAAACACCTGTGGAGACGCACGCGCCCACAGGGAAGGTTAAGCAAAGGAATTGACCGGACTTAACGCTCGCGCCTGTTTCCACTCAAATTACCCGCGCGGCCGGAAGTTCTTATTCGTCGCTCTTGTTTGGTGTCTGCTGCCCCTGTGGCCGCGGGGCGGTACTGCACCGGGAATGATTTCGGATCAGCTCAAACGCAGTCAAACGGACCTTTTCCTGTAATATTCAGTGAAATAAACCTGTAGCAGAAGCTGTGAATAAAGTTGAACTGTTGACAGATTCCAGTTGTTAAACGGGTTGACGTGTTTACATCAATCAGGTCAGAACCAGCAGAACCACCGAGTAAGCCCAGGCTGCAGCCTGCAGAATTGTCTGCAGCCTGCAGAATGGCTCAACGTAGTGGAATGCTGGAACGCTGAGGAATGTGAACACGCTGTGGAATGTTAACCCCGCCCACGTTGAGCCCGTGCATTTGATTCACCTTCATCAGTGCAGTTGTGATTGCAGGAAAGGGGAAGAATAAGTGGAGCACATTTTGTGTCATTGTGAATTGAATGAGGAAGAAAGAGGACAGAGGGGAAGAAAATTTGAATGGTGCAATGTTTTTTTATCACTCAAAAAAATGATTCAAGCCCCTCTTTCATGTAACACAATATAATTGTGTTTGTTTTATTTAAAAATATTTATTTTAAAAGAATTTATCTACATTTAATTGACCTAACACAAAATGTATTAATAATTTCCCCGACAACTCCAGTAATCCAGAATAATTGAGTTCAAGTAAGGGGCATGCTGTTGAATGCTGTTTTCCTGTTTCTCTTTATTTATTCTTTTTGCCGTCTTACGGCAACAATTTTTCACCTATTTTAACTATTCAACTATTAAAATGTTCAACTCCTTCGTCTAATGCCTGGTTTGACTTTTGGTCCTTCAAATCCTTTGACTTTTCAAAAGTGAAAACTTTCGTTCGTTTTTTCCACGTAAAAAAACGAAACTGTGCCATGAAATCGTTTCAACTCGGCTTCTCCCAATAAGACGAAACACGACGAGCCTCATTTATGTAAATAATAAATCTATTTATTTTTACAGGCGGCTTGAAAACATCACAAAAGTGTTAGCTCAGTGGATTAGTTAGTGGGTTTAACATCCAGAGGTTCTGAGTTCGAGGCTGGCTTCTGATTGCTGATGCATGTTTTTTTCCTTTGCCTTTCTTGATAAAATTAAGTTCGATTAACTCAATTATATTTCGTTACATGGAAGAATTTTCTTTGAGGTGGGGTTACTCATATTTATTGGATGGAAATCCTGCCCACAATTAAATTGAGTTCATCCAATGAGTTATTTTTTTGAGTCCGTGAGGCCAGACAAAATTTATTAACTCCCTAATACATGCACATGGAAACTTGTAAAAGGCATGAGAAGACAGCAATCACTGTATAATTTCTCTAATTCAATTAAAAAATGTTTTTTTATTTAGCGCCAATTCGAATTACAGACGTCTCAATGGGCTTCATACCGGTAATTGTAAGGTAAACATACAATGAAAAAGGGATCATGAACACAAAGAATGCATTAGGATTAATACTAAACCTTAACAAAACAGATTAATCTAAACTGATATTCCTGCCCTTAGACCCCCCCTTCACGGTAAGGAAAAACTCCTTAAAAACTGGTAGGTGGCAATATTGCACATGGAAACTTGTGAAACCAAAGAAGACGGGCTCAGCGTGGGCGGGGTTAACATTCCACAGCGTGTTCACATTCCTCAGCGTTTCAGCATTCCACTATGTTGTGCAGTTCTGCAGGCTGGAGCCAGGGGTAGTTGGAACCAATGAGTTCTATCACTAGAGGAGACATCACGTGGTTCCTCATGGGAAGAGAGCACCGCCATCTTGGTGAGGTCAAGTTACTACTGCAGTGCATGTGAACACATTTTTTGCATAATACCAGTTCATTGTTTGGGTTTCAACTGCCAAAATCAGAGAAATGAGTCCATGAAGGAGGAAGGCATATAATGTTACGGGTAAGTATTTTGATTTTTTTAGGGGCTTCATTAATCGTACTCATGTACGGGAGCCGGTTTAGCTCGTGCTGGTTTGCGGCGCCTTCCGTCCGTGAAACCAGGGTTCGACTCCGGGCTGCTCCCTGTTCCCTTCTCTACCCCTGTGCCGGTTCCAAGCCCGGTTTGAGAAGGTTGCGTCAGGAAGGGCATCCGGCGTAAAACATTGCCAAGTTTACCATGCGACTTGTTCGCTGTGGCGACCCCTGATGGGAAAAGCCGAAAGAGACACACATTAATCGTACTCATGTAGACATCCATGATGCTGCAGGGCTGTTATCAACATGCTGCATGATGTACGGATAATTTCCTGTCGACATAAATGTACATTTTATTTTGCTAAACCTGTATACAGCATACTAGGCTATTATAGTAATATAGATTTATACATTTCTGACTCAGTGACTGAACTTTTCTTGCAGGTTTCTAATGGATTCAGACTTCAGGAAAAAGTGGGCCTTACTATCAAAAGAACTAACCCAGATGGATCACTGTGGTACCAACTAGTAATACAGTCTGGATAAGTTTAAAACATTTGTGGAAACAGATTTTGATGAGAGGCCAGACTGTTTGCTTGAAACCTGACACCAAAACATCAGTGTTACACAAACTGATCACTAACATGAATCAGTAAATCTATTGTTTTTCCTTGTTGTTTTTTTAGGGTAAATCTATTGTTTACTTTTGGACTTCTTTTGAATATTTATTTTATTATTGTATTATTATTATTTTTATTATTATGATTATTATTATTATTATTATATACTTTTTTCATTATTTATTGACTTATTATTTATTTATTGTTTGTATTTACTTAATATTGATTTATTATTATTATTATTATTATTATTATTAATTATTATTATTATTATTATTATTATTATTATTATTATTATTATTATTATTATTATTATTATTATTATTGACTTATTGTTGGGTTTTTCTAAATAATTTAAATTACATGTCAAAGAGGTATAAAACTTCTAAATATTTAGAAATTATTTTTAAAATTTCTTTGTAATAAATTTTTTATTAGTAAGAAGTCCTGCAACAATGGATTTTCATTCAAGTTTGAGCTTTTAAGGCTGACTGTTTCTCTTCTTTAACAACAACAAATGACATATCTATATATTATGTATAAATATAATGTATTTACATATATGTATAAATATATATAAATGTAAACATATATACAGTACATAAAAGCTACTTAGACACCACTAAAAGCAATAGAAATCATTGTCATGTGGGCGTCGTCCACCTCACCAAGATTGTGTCGCGCTTCGCCACCGTCGGCCAGGCTTCTAAAGCGGGCGTGTCTCCTCTAGTGTCTCAGGTTTATTCTTCCATCCATCTACGGCAGTGTTCTGAAACCCAAACAAACCAAACCAGTTCCACCTGGGTCGTTAATAGCTGACCAGTTTGGGGAGGGAGTCACTGGCTCCCCAACCCCCAGCTGAGGACAAAGGACTCTTAACGACCTTAAACCATGTAGGCTAAGTTGACAATACCATCCAGTTTCAGGTCTGACTCCTCCCCCATGAGCGCATATATACCAGCTTTTTGACCAGCTAATTCAGAATTGACAAAACCTCTTGGATAAGAAGTGAAACGTCTTCTAACTTTAAAACCAAGTTCAGATGACATCCCCTAAACATACTACTACGTTTAAGTTTATTTTTTAACAATTATGTTTTTATTCATAAATGATTTTTTTAAACAAAATGTTTTTGTGTTTTAAAAACAATCTTTTTCTTGAAAAATTTCTGAAATGTCTTAAAAATAATTGATTATAGAGCTGTGGAACTTGAATCGTTTCTCTGGATGAATGTCGTCATTTCTCTATTTTATACTTTTTAGTTTGTTTTTCTTCTCATTTTCTCTTTTTTTCGGCTGACTTTGTTGCAGCTTTTTGTTTGTGACTTTTGTGTACATAAAGTGTCCAGATTCTGGTTCCCCCATTGCCGTGTTGTGCACATGGGGGTCCAGATGGGGGTCCTCTGTCCTCCTGTTTGCCTGTAACATCGGTGCAGCGGGTCAGAAGAGGAGATAATGAAGATGATGATGATGAAGCTTATCTGATCAGGGTGACGGTGAACAAACTGGACCAATTCAGAATGAACTGAACCAGATTCAATGGTGTTTAAACAGGTTGAACTGGATTCTTCAGTTCTGTTTAATGTTCTGTTCTTCCTCTGTGTCCTAAAGTGTGCCCATTACCCAGACTGGATGAACATGAATGAGGAGGAGGAAGATGTGCTTCTGGAAGTCTTCCTCTCCCGGGACTTGCTCTGCTGATCTGACAGCTGGAATAAATGTCTTTGGGGAGGGTGGGGGTCAGCTGTGACTAAAAATAAGTTTATCCGGAACACTTCTAGCGGAGGAGCTGAGCTCTTCTTCATCCTTTGTGGTGAAAACACTGACCAGTATCTGAGTCTGTGTGTGTACGTGCGTGTTTTTGTGTCTCTGTTTTTGTGTGTCTCTGGTTCAGATTCAAAGATGGATCTGGTTCTGAGCTGGTTTAGAGTCTGAGCTCATTTAGGTTCCTATTCTGACCTGGTTCTGGTTCTCATCAGATCCATTGCTGATGAGCTGAGGCAGACAGGAGCAGACATCTGGTTCCTGTGTCGGTTCCTATTCACCTTCACACTGAAATGAAACACCCCAGCGAGTATCCCATCATGCACCTGTGTCCGGAACAGGTGAGCGCTGGCATGTCTGAGTGGTACTGGGCTTGGGGTGGGGGGATTGAGGAGCTTGTGGTCCAACGCTGTGATCAGGGCAGAAGAGGCCGACATCCAGTCTGGTTGATGGGAATCTGCCATTAACCACTGGACCGGAACCAAGCATGGCGGTGCCAGGGAGTAGCTAGGGTTGCCATAGTAACTGCAAGATTTAGCAAAGCAACCCTATAGCAACCCCAAAAGCGTTATTTAAATGATGTTCATTGTAGAATATTGTACGGCATGTCATCCTTTTCCATTTAACATGTATTTCATGTAATCGATGTTTATCTTTGACTAAATGATGTAATCTCATTAAATGATTCAAAGATCAGAATCAGAATCAGAGATACTTTATTGATCCCACACGTGGGAAATTTGTTTGTCACCATAGCAACTGACAGCAGAGGGAAAAAAGACTTAGAATTAAGTAAATAAAAGCAAGAACAAGAAAATGTAGCATAAATACAGACATCAAGGTATTATAATTTAAAAAGCTATTTACAGAACAGTGCAAGTAAAAAGATTTGCAAAAGAAATGTTCAAAATAGAAAACAACTAAATAAAGAGATAATAAAAAAATGTGCAAAGGTTATCTTTTGCATTGTGTGTTGTTGTACAGGGTTATTCCATTGGGTATGAATGACTTTTGGTACCGGGCAGTTTTGGAGCGGAGCTGTCTGAGCCTCCTGGAGAAGGAGCTCCGCTGTTTGTCCAGAACAGGGTGGAGAGGATGCTCTGGGTGGTCCATGATTGAAAGGAGTCTGTTCAGGGACCTCCTCTCCATCACTGCTTCAAACGTTTGCAGCCAATGACAGAACCCGCCTTCCTGATCAGCTGTTCAGTCTGTTGGTGTCACTGACTGCAATGCTGCCCCCCCAGCAGACCACGGAGGAGAACAAGGTGCTGGCCCCCACAGACTGGTAGAAGATCCCCAGCATCTTGCTGCACACATTGAAGGACCTCAGCTTCCTAAGGAAGTAGAGTCTGCTGCAGGCCTTCTTGTACACAGCAGTGCTGTGGCTCCTCCAGCTCAGTCTGCTGTCGATAGTCACACCCAGGAATTTCTGTAGGTGACATGACTCTGAGTTGTGCTGAAAATCTGAGGTGTATAAGGTGAACAGAAATGGAGAGAGCCCAGTGCCCTGTGGGGCCCCCACACCACTCAGCACCACGTCAGACAGGACGCCGCCCAGTCGGACAAACTGTGGCCTGTCTGTCAGGTAGTCAGTGATCCAGGAGACGGTGGACGCTCCAGCACCCATCAGCCTCAGCTTATCACCCAGTAAAGGAGGCTGGATGGTGTTAAAGGCACTGGAGAAATCAAAGAAGGTGATTCTCACCATGCCTCCACCACCATCCAGGTGTGAGTTCGCTGCAGCAGATGGATGACAGCATCATCCACCCCCAGGCGCGGCCGGTAGGCAAACTGCAGGGGGTCCAGAGAAGAGCTCACCACCGGTCTCACTTGAGCCAACACCAGCCTCTCCAGCACCTTCATCACATGGGAGGTGAGGGCAACTGGAGGGAAATCCCCGAGGTGAGATGGAGAGGTCTTCTTAGGAACGGGGACCAGGCAGGAGGTCTTCCAGAGGAGGGGCACCTTCTCCAGTCTGAGGCTCAGGTTGAAGAGATGCTGGAGAACCGCAGACAGCTGGGGGGCACAGGTCCTCAGGGTACGAGGGCTGACGCCATCCGGGCCGGCTGCTTTGTGCTGGTTAAGTTTCTCCAGCTGTTTCTTCACCTGGCAGGCTGTTACAGTCAAACAGGGAGGGAGGGGGGTGGTGGTTGGACTGGGGGGAGGGGTGATGGACTGTGGGCCCAGTAGGTGTGGTGTATTAGAGGGGGAGGGAAGGTGAGGAGGTGTGGGGGGTTCATGAGGGGGGAGGTCAGAGAGCTGAGAGGCAGCAGGAGTGGGGGGGTGGCGTGGTGGAGGTGGGGGGGGGGAGGCTGAGGCATTCAGAGAGCTAAACCTGTTGAAAAAGGTGTTAAACTCGTCAGCTCTCTCTTTGCTGCCTCTGATGGGTCTGCTTCTCCCCCCACATCCTGTCATCTTCTTCATTCCAGACCACTCCGCCCTCATGTTGTCCTGCTGGAGTTTGGATTCCAGCTTCCTCCTGTAGGAATCTCTGCCGTTCCTCAGCTGATCCCTAAGTTGGTGCTGCACCCTCTTCAGCTCCTCCCGGTCTCCAGACCTGAAGGCTCTCTTCTTCCTGTTCAGGAGGTTCTTCAGGTCACAGCTGATCCAGGGTTTGTTGTTGGGGAAGCATCGAACAGTTCGAGTAGGCACAACAGACTCCTCACAGAACTTAATGTATTCCGTGATGCAGTCCGTCATGCTGTCAATGTCCTCCCCATGAGGCGTGCAGAGAGCGTCCCAGTCTGTGTGGTCCACCTCCTCACAGCCTTTTTGTGAACACGTTCCCGCAGGGCAATAGGGACATAGTTTGGGATGAGGTGAACCAGGTTATGGTCAGACCTGCCGAGGGGGGGGGGGGCTGTGGCTCTGTATGCCTTCTTTGCATTTGCATACAGCAGATCCAGAGTTTTAATTAAATAGAATTTTATTTGAATAAAAGTTGGACTTTTATTCAAAACATGACGTCATAATTAATGGAGGCTGACGCTGAACAACACATCTGTAACCCTTGGTCTATCCTAGGCACGTTAACGTTGGGAGTTGGGTCATCTAGACCCACTAGACAGAGCTCTGAACCTTTTTTTTTCAATGATTTGTGATCTTCACTGGTGTCCATGGATTACATGAAATCTTTCCACCTTTATCCACCATCCTGTCATCTAGGATAGCACAAGGGTTAATCTGTACTGAGAAAAAGAAACGGAAGACTTTGACCTTAAAGTCACGGAGGTTTTTGTCCAACAGAGACGTTACGTTGTGTGCATAACACAAGCACTTTGTGTTATGCTTTTAAATGAAAAGTGCTTTATAAATAAAGTTTGATGGATTGATTGAATGGACGGCTGAAGGTTTGACCCGTGTGTGTTACAGTCTCTTGACTTCACCTTGGTGTGTTTTCTGGGTTTCAAAATTCATGAACATTTGGACTTTTCTGGTTTTCGTCTCCATCTTCATCCATTACAGCAGGGGGGTCAGACTCATTTTCCCTGGGGGCCACATCAGCATAGTGTCTGTCCTCAAAGGGCCAGATGTAACTTATACATGTAACTAAATGTAATGAAAAATAAATGTAACTACTCCTTAATGCTAAAAAACTCATTATTTATCTATTATAACTTTTTAAAGTGACGATTGCAGTTGCATAAAAAAACATTTGTTTGCTTGTTACTTTAGCATAAATCCTTTTACATTTGATTCTGTCAGGTTAGGTTATATGGACAGTGTAACTTCAGTCCTAATGTTTAGTTGCCCAATCCAATATTTCAAGTCAGATTCCCCTAGATATGAATAAATGCACACCAATTTTTAGTTTTTATTTTAAGAAATTAAAACCTTTTATGCTCTCGCTGGCCACAAAAAATGACATGGAGGGCCACATTTGGCCCCCGGGCCTTGAGTTTGACACGTGTACATTACAGCATCATTGTGTCGCTAAAGACAAAGGTTATGCCAACAGGGTTAGCTTCACATTGTGGGACACGTGTTCCAAACAAATGTTCTCACGGTTAGAGGCTTCAGTAGAACAATACCAAAAAGACTGTTTGTGGATGATGTGGTGCATAAATGACCTGCACAGCCTCTCATCACCACCTCACCGCTCCAAACGTCCTCCGTGTCTTCCACGCCTTGGAACGAGACACTTAAGCAGCCATCAGGCTAAGGACGTTTGGAAGTAGCTCCTCCCACACGCGGCTGTGGCGTCAAGCTCATGAACACATTTTGGACAGGCGTCAATCTACAGCAAGTGAAAAGAATCATGAATTGCCAGGAAAAGCGGCGTAAAGAAAGGCGTTTTGGCCAACAAATGACAGTTTTTGTTGCCAAGCAGCAAATGTGCTTCGCGGCGAATGACAGGCGGTCGACGCCGGGACCCCCGTAGACTCAACTGCTGACCTGTTTTCCTACCACACTTCACCCTCTCTCTCTTCAAGCCTCACGTGATTTTTTGGGGGGGGGGCGGGGGGGGGGGGGGGTTCCATGTGTCTGGAGTGTGAGGGAGAGCGAGAGATGCGACAGGGAAACGAGAAACGACATCGACACAAAACCGACAGAAAATGAGTGACAGTAGAGAAGCAAAACATGGAAACCCTTCATATTTATTGATCAGAAACGATGGTAAAAGGAACAACATTCCAGGAAGTAACCCTCACCCGTTGCACGAAAAGTATTCCATCTGGAACGGGCTCCACAACCAATCTGTACAGGAACCCTCCAGAACAGAACAGATCAACACTGACTGGAGAAAGACACTTTTTTTGAATACCAGCCTTTATTGTGAATCAAATTTTTGTTTATTTTTGATTTTGCACAATTTCATTTGTAATTTGGGTTGTTGTTGTTGTTGTTGTTGTTTTGTGTTGTTTCAGCTCCAATTTGTTTAAAAGGAAAAAGCTAAAAATGTTGCTAAGTAAAAGTTGACTTGTAAAAATCTGTTATTTGTTTTCGTCGTTTCTTTTGAACATTTTA
Organism: Oryzias latipes; assembly: GCF_053564925.1. NCBI lineage: Eukaryota > Metazoa > Chordata > Actinopteri > Beloniformes > Adrianichthyidae > Oryzias > Oryzias latipes. Next base: position 26,789,754 of record NC_136259.1, read on the forward strand.
TCAGGAAGGAATAAATAACAGGATATTATACACTTACAAAAACATTTTCAGACTTATGTAGATATTGAAAATAAATTAAATAAAGAAATAAAACAACCTAAAGAGCCGTTTGGGAGCCAAAAGAGTCGGTCCTTTTTAGTGAGCTGATCCAAAAATTATTCCCATCACTATAACCAATTGGAACAACAAAAAAGGTAAAGTTGGAGCAATGATGTCATTTTTCTGATAATATGCCTACAATGTATTGAAAAGAACTACATTATCCAGAAGCTGTCAGTGTTCTTCTCACAATTTCTCTGCTGAAATCCAAAGCGCAGCAATCATACGTCCACAGATCCACAGGTCGTCCACAGTCCACAGGTCACCCACAGGTCGTCCACAGATCCACAAGTCACCACAGGTCGTCCACAGTCCACAGGTCATCCACAGATCCACAGGTCACCCACAGGTCGTCCACAGATGCACAGGTCGTCCACAGATCCACAAGTCGTCCACAGATCCACAAGTCACCCACAGGTCGTTCACAGATCCACAGGTCGTCCACAGATCCACAAGTCACCCACAGGTCGTCCACAGATCCAAAGGTCACCCACAGGTCGTCCACAGATCCAAAGGTCACCCACAGGTCGTCCACAGATCCACAAGTCACCACAGGTCGTCCACAGATCCACAAGTCACCACAGGTCGTCCACAGATCCACAGGTCGTCCACAGATCCACAAGTCACCCACAGGTCGTCCACAGATCCAAAGGTCACCCACAGGTCGTCCACAGATCCACAAGTCACCACAGGTCGTCCACAGATCCACAAGTCACCACAGGTCGTCCACAGATCCACAGGTCGTCCACAGATCCACAAGTCACCCACAGGTCGTCCACAGATCCAAAGGTCACCCACAGGTCGTCCACAGATCCACAAGTCACCACAGGTCGTCCACAGATCCACAAGTCACCCACAGATCCACAGGTCACCAAAGGTCGTCCACAGATCCACAGGTCGTCCACAGATCCACAAGTCACCCACAGGTCGTCCACAGATCCAAAGGTCACCCAGAGGTCGTCCACAGATCCACAAGTCACCACAGGTCGTCCACAGATCCACAGGTCGTCCACAGGTCGTCCACAGATCCACAAGTCACCACAGGTCGTCCACAGATCCACAAGTCACCCACAGATCCACAGGTCACCCACAGATCCACAGGTCGTCCACAGTCCACAGGTCATCCACAGATCCACAGGTCACCCACAGGTCATCCACAGATGCACAAGTCGTCCACAGGTCGTCCACAGACACATAGGTCACCCACAGGTCGTCCACAGATTCACAAGTCACCACAGGTTGTCCACAGATCCACAGGTCGTCCACAGATCCACAAGTCACCCACAGGTCGTCCACAGATCCAAAGGTCACCCACAGGTCGTCCACAGATCCACAAGTCACCACAGGTCGTCCACAGATCCACAAGTCACCACAGGTCGTCCACAGATCCACAGGTCGTCCACAGATCCACAAGTCACCCACAGGTCGTCCACAGATCCAAAGGTCACCCACAGGTCGTCCACAGATCCACAAGTCACCACAGGTCGTCCACAGATCCACAGGTCACCCACAGGTCGTCCACAGATCCACAAGTCACCCACAGGTCGTCCACAGATCCAAAGGTCACCCAGAGGTCGTCCACAGATCCACAAGTCACCACAGGTCGTCCACAGATCCACAGGTCGTCCACAGATCCACAAGTCACCCACAGGTCGTCCACAGATCCAAAGGTCACCCACAGGTCGTCCACAGATCCACAAGTCACCACAGGTCGTCCACAGATCCACAGGTCGTCCACAGGTCGTCCACAGATCCACAAGTCGTCCACAGATCCACAAGTCACCCACAGGTCGTCCACAGTCCACAGGTCATCCACAGATCCACAGGTCACCCACAGGTTGTCCACAGATGCACAGGTCGTCCACAGATCCACAAGTCGTCCACAGATCCACAAGTCACCCACAGGTCGTCCACAGATCCACAAGTCACCCACAGGTCGTCCACAGATCCAAAGGTCACCCACAGGACGTCCACAGATCCACAAGTCACCACAGGTCGTCCACAGATCCACAGGTCGTCCACAGATTCACAAGTCACCCACAGGTTGTCCACAGATCAACAAGTCACCCACAGGTCGTCCACTGAACCACAGGTCGTACACAGATCCACAGGTCGTCCACTGATCCACCGGTCGTACACAGATCCACAGGTCACCCACAGATCCACAGGTCGTACACAGATCCACAGGTCACCCACAGGTTGTCCACAGATCAACAAGTCACCCACAGGTCGTCCACAGATCCACAGGTCGTCCACTGACCCACAGGTCGTACACAGATCCACAGGTCACCCACAGATCCACAAGTCACCCACAGGTCGTCCACAGATCCACAGGCCGTCCACAGTCCACAGGTCATCCACAGATCCACAGGTCACCCACAGGTCGTCCACAGATGCACAGGTCGTCCACAGATCCACAGGTCGTCCACAGATCCACAAGTCACCCACAGGTCGTCCACAGATCCACAGGTCGTCCACAGATCCACAAGTCACCCACAGGTCGCCCATAGATCCAAAGGTCACCCACAGGTCGTCCACAGATCCACAGGTCACCCACAGGTTGTCCACAGATCAACAAGTCACCCACAGGTCGTCCACAGATCCACAGGTCGTACACAGATCCACAGGTCACCCACAGATCCACAGGTCGTCCACAGATCCAAAGGTCACCCACAGGTCGTCCACTGATCCACAAGTCATCCACGGATCCACAGGTCGTACACAGATCCACAGGTCACCCACAGATCCACAGGTCGTCCACAGATCCAAAGGTCACCCACAGGTCGTCCACAGATCCACAAGTCACCACAGGTCGTCCACAGATTGTCCACAAGTCACCCACAGATCCACAGGTCGTACACAGATCCACAGGTCACCCACAGATCCACAGGTCGTCCACAGATCCAAAGGTCACCCACAGGTCGTCCACTGAACCACAGGTCATCCACGGATCCACAGGTCGTCCACAGATCCACAAGTCACCCACAGGTCGCCCATAGATCCACAGGTCACCCACAGGTCGTCCACAGATCCACAGGTCACCCACAGGTTGTCCAGAGATCAACAAGTCACCCACAGGTCGTCCACTGATCCACAGGTCGTACACAGATCCACAGGTCACCCACAGATCCACAGGTCGTCCACAGATCCAAAGGTCACCCACAGGTCGCCCATAGATCCACAGGTCACCCACAGGTCGTCCACAGATCCACAGGTCACCCACAGGTTGTCCACAGATCAACAAGTCACCCACAGGTCGTCCACTGATCCACAGGTCGTACACAGATCCACAGGTCACCCACAGATCCACAGGTCGTCCACAGATCCAAAGGTCACCCACAGGTCGTCCACTGATCCACAAGTCACCACAGGTCGTCCACAGGTCGTCCACAAGTCACCCACAGATCCACATGTCGTACACAGATCCACAGGTCACCCACAGATCCACAGGTCGTCCACAGATCCAAACGTCACCCACAGGTCGTCCACTGATCCACAGGTCATCCACGGATCCACAGGTCCACAGATCCACAGGTCACCCACAGATCCACAGGTCGTCCACAGATCCAAAGGTCACCTACAGGTCGTCCACAGATCCACAAGTCACCCACAGGTCGTCCACTGATCCACAGGTCGTACACAGATCCACAGGTCACCCACAGATCCACAGGTCGTCCACAGATCCAAAGGTCACCCACAGGTCGTCCACTGACCCACAAGTCATCCACGGATCCACAGGTCGTACACAGATCCACAGGTCACCCACAGATCCACAGGTCGTCCACAGATCCACAGGTCGTCCACAGATCCACAAGTCACCCACAGGTCGCCCATAGATCCACAGGTCACCCACAGGTCGTCCACAGATCCACAGGTCACCCACAGGTTGTCCACAGATCAACAAGTCACCCACAGGTCGCCCATAGATCCACAGGTCGTACACAGATCCACAGGTCACCCACAGATCCACAAGTCACCCACAGGTCGTCCACAGATCCACAGGCCGTCCACAGTCCACAGGTCATCCACAGATCCACAGGTCACCCACAGGTCGTCCACAGATGCACAGGTCGTCCACAGATCCACAGGTCGTCCACAGATCCACAAGTCACCCACAGGTCGTCCACAGATCCACAGGTCGTCCACAGATCCACAAGTCACCCACAGGTCGCCCATAGATCCAAAGGTCACCCACAGGTCGTCCACAGATCCACAGGTCACCCACAGGTTGTCCACAGATCAACAAGTCACCCACAGGTCGTCCACAGATCCACAGGTCGTACACAGATCCACAGGTCACCCACAGATCCACAGGTCGTCCACAGATCCAAAGGTCACCCACAGGTCGTCCACTGATCCACAAGTCATCCACGGATCCACAGGTCGTACACAGATCCACAGGTCACCCACAGATCCACAGGTCGTCCACAGATCCAAAGGTCACCCACAGGTCGTCCACAGATCCACAAGTCACCACAGGTCGTCCACAGATCGTCCACAAGTCACCCACAGATCCACAGGTCGTACACAGATCCACAGGTCACCCACAGATCCACAGGTCGTCCACAGATCCAAAGGTCACCCACAGGTCGTCCACAGATCCACAGGTCATCCACGGATCCACAGGTCGTCCACAGATCCACAAGTCACCCACAGGTCGCCCATAGATCCACAGGTCACCCACAGGTCGTCCACAGATCCACAGGTCACCCACAGGTTGTCCAGAGATCAACAAGTCACCCACAGGTCGTCCACTGATCCACAGGTCGTACACAGATCCACAGGTCACCCACAGATCCACAGGTCGTCCACAGATCCAAAGGTCACCCACAGGTCGCCCATAGATCCACAGGTCACCCACAGGTCGTCCACAGATCCACAGGTCACCCACAGGTTGTCCACAGATCAACAAGTCACCCACAGGTCGTCCACTGATCCACAGGTCGTACACAGATCCACAGGTCACCCACAGATCCACAGGTCGTCCACAGATCCAAAGGTCACCCACAGGTCGTCCACTGATCCACAAGTCACCACAGGTCGTCCACAGGTCGTCCACAAGTCACCCACAGATCCACATGTCGTACACAGATCCACAGGTCACCCACAGATCCACAGGTCGTCCACAGATCCAAAGGTCACCCACAGGTCGTCCACTGATCCACAGGTCATCCACGGATCCACAGGTCGTCCACAGATCCACAGGTCACCCACAGATCCACAGGTCGTCCACAGATCCAAAGGTCACCTACAGGTCGTCCACAGATCCACAAGTCACCCACAGGTCGTCCACTGATCCACAGGTCGTACACAGATCCACAGGTCACCCACAGATCCACAGGTCGTCCACAGATCCAAAGGTCACCCACATGTCGTCCACTGATCCACAAGTCATCCACGGATCCACAGGTCGTACACAGATCCACAGGTCACCCACAGATCCACAGGTCGTCCACAGATCCAAAGGTCACCCACAGGTCGTCCACAGATCCACAAGTCACCACAGGTCGTCCACAAGTCACCCACAGATCCACAGGTCGTCCACAGATCCACAGGTCACCCACAGATCCACAGGTCGTCCACAGATCCAAAGGTCACCCACAGGTCGTCCACTGATCCACAGGTCATCCACGGATCCACAGGTTGTCCACTGATCCACAGGTCATCCACGGATCCACAGGTCGTACACAGATCCACAGGTCACCCACGGATCCACAGGTCGTACACAGATCCACAGGTCACCCACAGATCCAAAGGTCACCCACAGGTCGTCCACTGATCCACAAGTCACCACAGGTCGTCCACAGGTCGTCCACAAGTCACCCACAGATCCACAAGTCGTACACAGATCCACAGGTCACCCACAGATCCACAGGTCGTCCACAGATCCAAAGGTCACCCACAGGACGTCCACTGATCCACAGGTCATCCACGGATCCACAGGTCGTCCACAGATCCACAAGTCACCCACAGGTCGCCCATAGATCCACAGGTCACCCACAGGTCGTCCACAGATCCACAGGTCACCCACAGGTTGTCCACAGATCAACAAGTCACCCACAGGTCGTCCACTGATCCACAGGTCGTACACAGATCCACAGGTCACCCACAGATCCACAGGTCGTCCACAGATCCACAGGTCGTCCACAGATCCACAAGTCACCCACAGGTCGCCCATAGATCCACAGGTCACCCACAGGTCGTCCACAGATCCACAGGTCACCCACAGGTTGTCCACAGATCAACAAGTCACCCACAGGTCGTCCACTGATCCACAGGTCGTACACAGATCCACAGGTCACCCACAGATCCACAGGTCGTCCACAGATCCAAAGGTCACCCACAGGTCGTCCACTGATCCACAAGTCATCCACGGATCCACAGGTCGTACACAGATCCACAGGTCACCCACAGATCCACAGGTCGTCCACAGATCCAAAGGTCACCCACAGGTCGTCCACAGATCCACAAGTCACCACAGGTCGTCCACAAGTCACCCACAGATCCACAGGTCGTCCACAGATCCACAGGTCACCCACAGATCCACAGGTCGTCCACAGATCCAAAGGTCACCCACAGGTCGTCCACTGATCCACAGGTCATCCACGGATCCACAGGTCGTCCACTGATCCACAGGTCATCCACGGATCCACAGGTCGTACACAGATCCACAGGTCACCCACGTATCCACAGGTCGTACACAGATCCACAGGTCACCCACAGATCCAAAGGTCACCCACAGGTCGTCCACTGATCCACAAGTCACCACAGGTCGTCCACAGGTCGTCCACAAGTCACCCACAGATCCACAAGTCGTACACAGATCCACAGGTCACCCACAGATCCACAGGTCGTCCACAGATCCAAAGGTCACCCACAGGTCGTCCACTGATCCACAGGTCATCCACGGATCCACAGGTCGTCCACAGATCCACAAGTCACCCACAGGTCGCCCATAGATCCACAGGTCACCCACAGGTCGTCCACAGATCCACAGGTCACCCACAGGTTGTCCACAGATCAACAAGTCACCCACAGGTCGTCCACTGATCCACAGGTCGTACACAGATCCACAGGTCACCCACAGATCCACAGGTCGTCCACAGATCCAAAGGTCACCCACAGGTCGTCCACTGATCCACAAGTCACCACAGGTCGTCCACAGGTCGTCCACAAGTCACCCACAGATCCACATGTCGTACACAGATCCACAGGTCACCCACAGATCCACAGGTCGTCCACAGATCCAAAGGTCACCCACAGGTCGTCCACTGATCCACAGGTCATCCACGGATCCACAGGTCGTCCACAGATCCACAGGTCACCCACAGATCCACAGGTCGTCCACAGATCCAAAGGTCACCTACAGGTCGTCCACAGATCCACAAGTCACCCACAGGTCGTCCACTGATCCACAGGTCGTACACAGATCCACAGGTCACCCACAGATCCACAGGTCGTCCACAGATCCAAAGGTCACCCACATGTCGTCCACTGATCCACAAGTCATCCACGGATCCATAGGTCGTACACAGATCCACAGGTCACCCACAGATCCACAGGTCGTCCACAGATCCAAAGGTCACCCACAGGTCGTCCACAGATCCACAAGTCACCACAGGTCGTCCACAAGTCACCCACAGATCCACAGGTCGTCCACAGATCCACAGGTCACCCACAGATCCACAGGTCGTCCACAGATCCAAAGGTCACCCACAGGTCGTCCACTGATCCACAGTTCATCCACGGATCCACAGGTTGTCCACTGATCCACAGGTCATCCACGGATCCACAGGTCGTACACAGATCCACAGGTCACCCACGGATCCACAGGTCGTACACAGATCCACAGGTCACCCACAGATCCAAAGGTCACCCACAGGTCGTCCACTGATCCACAAGTCACCACAGGTCGTCCACAGGTCGTCCACAAGTCACCCACAGATCCACAAGTCGTACACAGATCCACAGGTCACCCACAGATCCACAGGTCGTCCACAGATCCAAAGGTCACCCACAGGACGTCCACTGATCCACAGGTCATCCACGGATCCACAGGTCGTCCACAGATCCACAAGTCACCCACAGGTCGCCCATAGATCCACAGGTCACCCACAGGTCGTCCACAGCTCCACAGGTCACCCACAGGTTGTCCACAGATCAACAAGTCACCCACAGGTCGTCCACTGATCCACAGGTCGTACACAGATCCACAGGTCACCCACAGATCCACAGGTCGTCCACAGATCCACAGGTCGTCCACAGATCCACAAGTCACCCACAGGTCGCCCATAGATCCACAGGTCACCCACAGGTCGTCCACAGATCCACAGGTCACCCACAGGTTGTCCACAGATCAACAAGTCACCCACAGGCCGTCCACTGATCCACAGGTCGTACACAGATCCACAGGTCACCCACAGATCCACAGGTCGTCCACAGATCCAAAGGTCACCCACAGGTCGTCCACTGATCCACAAGTCATCCACGGATCCACAGGTCGTACACAGATCCACAGGTCACCCACAGATCCACAGGTCGTCCACAGATCCAAAGGTCACCCACAGGTCGTCCACAGATCCACAAGTCACCACAGGTCGTCCACAAGTCACCCACAGATCCACAGGTCGTCCACAGATCCACAGGTCACCCACAGATCCACAGGTCGTCCACAGATCCAAAGGTCACCCACAGGTCGTCCACTGATCCACAGGTCATCCACGGATCCACAGGTCGTCCACTGATCCACAGGTCATCCACGGATCCACAGGTCGTACACAGATCCACAGGTCACCCACGGATCCACAGGTCGTACACAGATCCACAGGTCACCCACAGATCCAAAGGTCACCCACAGGTCGTCCACTGATCCACAAGTCACCACAGGTCGTCCACAGGTCGTCCACAAGTCACCCACAGATCCACAAGTCGTACACAGATCCACAGGTCACCCACAGATCCACAGGTCGTCCACAGATCCAAAGGTCACCCACAGGTCGTCCACTGATCCACAGGTCATCCACGGATCCACAGGTCGTCCACAGATCCACAAGTCACCCACAGGTCGCCCATAGATCCACAGGTCACCCACAGGTCGTCCACAGATCCACAGGTCACCCACAGGTTGTCCACAGATCAACAAGTCACCCACAGGTCGTCCACTGATCCACAGGTCATACACAGATCCACAGGACACCCACAGATCCACAGGTCGTCCACAGATCCAAAGGTCACCCACAGGTCGTCCACTGATCCACAAGTCATCCACGGATCCACAGGTCGTACACAGATCCACAGGTCACCCACAGATCCACAGGTCGTCCACAGATCCAAAGGTCACCACAGGTCGTCCACAGATCCACAAGTCACCACAGGTCGTCCACAAGTCACCCACAGATCCACAGGTCGTCCACAGATCCACAGGTCACCCACAGATCCACAGGTCGTCCACAGATCCAAAGGTCACCCACAGGTCGTCCACTGATCCACAGGTCATCCACGGATCCACAGGTCGTACACAGATCCACAGGTCACCCACAGATCCACAGGTCGTACACAGATCCACAGGTCACCCACAGGTTGTCCACAGACACACATCAAATGAAGGAATCCAGTCATTTCTTGTATTTTTGGTCACTATTGATGAAAGAACAGACCTCACAGATAAATACAACTGTGCATTAGAGGTGTTGAAGAGACGTCACAGCAGAGTTTCTTGACTTGATGGACACAACAACAGCTGATGACTCAAGGCCCGTACACACCGGGACGAATATTCGCCAGGCGTTATTCGCCAGCGTTTTTCGCCACGTTTTTTGTGTTCACACCCAGGCGATTTTCGCTGACGATGAGTGGAGTGAACATGCAATTTCATTCCCTGACATTAGATGGCGCTTAATGTAAAACAGAAATACTCCTGTACACAAGGTGGCGCTGCGCAACTTTACGCTTCTGAAAGTCGCTTTTCACTCAGAAGAAGAGAGCAAGTATTTACGCGCTTGTCAGAATAATACAAAGAAAACATGAATATTTCAAGCACCAGTAGCTCCAACTGGTGCTTGGTTCGTGGATATTTTAGAATGTCCGTCATTATTTCTTCGCGGCTGTGTAGACGCTACTTGGCGTCTAACTTCTTCGCTGGTATGTGTGCTCAGAAAGGCAGTTTTGTGTTTGAGCGCCCCTAAGTTGTGTTTTACTGTAACTTCAGAAGCTCCAGACACGTGAGCAAAAGCGCCGTTCTCATTGGTCGAGTAGATTTCGACGCGACGCGTCGAAAAAAAAAAACGAACCCGAGGCGTTTTTTTTTTTTTTTGACGCTTTAACGCCTGGCGTTTTTTCGCGTCGGTGTGCACACTCTCGTTGGTGCCCTTTGTTTAGTCACGAGGCGTTAAACGTCGGCGAAAATCGCCGGCGAAATTCGTCCCGGTGTGTACGGGCCTTCAGTCAGCTCTCTAGTTACTGTGCTGGGTGATGTTGGAGTGAACTGGTCACACGACGTTGGTCTGGTCACTGATGGCGCCCATCAAATGTCAGGAAGAAGGCAGCTGTTTCATTTTTTTCCGTAGTCCCTCTTGAGTTTATTATTGGGATTGCTTCAGTGCCAGATGTTAAATGGAATAAACCATTTTTTTAAAGTGAAATGCATTTTATCCATTGGCCTGAATGAATGTGTCACGGGCGGCCGTGGTGCAGCGGTAGGGCGGTCGTCCCTTCATCGTAAGTTTGCAGGTTCGATTCCCGCCTTGCACGCCCATGAGTCGAAGTGTCCTTGGGCAAGACACTGAACCCCACCTAGCCTCTGGTGGTAGGCAGGCGCCTGTGTTTGGGAGCGGGCGGCCACCAGTGTGTGAATGTGTGAGTGAATGTGTGTGACGGTAAAGCGCTTTGTCCTTGTAGGTAGAAAAGCGCTATATAAGTCTACGCCATCTACCATTTACAATAAGTGATTCGGCTACCATGTTGGTTGATCGAAGCTACAGATAACCAGCTGACCAGAGGTTAGAGGTCCGGCCCACTTGAGATCAGATGGGTTGAATGTGGCCCCTGAACAAAAATGAGTTTGACACCCAACTTAAAAGGTCATGAAAAGAGTTTTCCTATTTCAGAATTAAAAAAAAACTTTTTTTTTTCATGGACGCAGATGTTTGTGACAACTCCACCATCCATCTCTCCATCCATCATCTAATCATCCATCTACCTGTTGCAGGGCCCCACCCACTGACCCATATGCACACACACACACTTCAGGACACTTAGAGTAACCAATCAACCTTCAACTGTGGGAGGAACCCGGAGAGAACCCACAAAATCACGGGGAGAACATGCAAACTCCATACTAAAGGGCCCAGCAGGGATACGAACCAGCAAACCTCTTGCTGTGAGAAAAGAGTGCTAATGACACATGTTTATTCCATCAATCAGATCTTTTAATGTTGATTAGTGTCAGGACAATAAACCAGCCGTCATGCAGATCTTCTGTTCTCCTTCACGTTCCTCGTGATCCTGCAGCTCTTTTCTGGGTCAGAACATCTATTTGGAGGTAGAGAAACCTGTTTTTCTAAAGGCTTCTCACAAATGATCTGCATCCTCCTTGGAGATTCTCTGCGGACACGCCCCCAAACTGGAGGAGGAGCGCGCGCGTCCACGTGTCCCCCGCATCAGCATCACCTGTAAGCCCAAACACCGCCTCTTCTCTTCTGTTGGCTTGTCGTGGTTCGGTTCGGTTCTCTCACTGCTGTCACTGGACCGCGCGAAGCCTCCCCGCCTACAGGAACGCACGCGCGCGCGCGCGCGTTCGAAAGCTGAGCGTTTTAATCCCGGACTGTGCTGGGGTCAGAAGCAAGGTGTGTGGAGGACACGCAGACAAGGCGGGTTTCAGCGTCTGGGGGCCCGCGAAGCAGCAGCGCCCCCTATCGGTGCGAGAGGAGGTGACCGTCCTGCGCTTTTACGCATCGGCTCTGTGCGTAAAAGCGCCTGTGGATGGACCCGGTTACGCCGCTCAGTCAGTCACCCCACTGTCTTTCACCCTCCACCGTCCCGTGAACTCCCCCTCGAGCCTCCGTGGACCTCCGGGACCAGCATGGCTGCAGGAGTGGCGGCATGGTTGCCGTTCGCGCGCGCAGCGGCCATCGGCTGGATGCCGGTCGCTCGCGCGCCCATGCCACTGCCGCCGAAGAAACGGGCGCGTGGTGGCGACGGGCTGATTCTGTTGAACGTGAGCGGCACGAGGTTTCAGACGTGGCGGGACACGCTGGAGCGGTATCCGGACACCCTGCTGGGCAGCTCTGAGCGGGACTACTTCTTCCACGAGGACAGCAGCGAGTTCTTCTTCGACCGAGACCCGGAGATCTTCCGCCACATCCTGAACTTCTACCGCACCGGGAAACTGCACTTCCCACGCCAGGAGTGCATCTGCGCCTACGACGAGGAGCTGGCGTTTTTCGGGATCGTCCCGGAGATCATCGGGGACTGCTGCTACGAGGACTACAAGGACCGGCGGCGGGAGAACCAAGAGCGGATCCAGGACGACCAAGAGAATGAGCAAAGCGTCGAGCTCGTCTCCGCGGACGTGAGCGTCCGCGAGAGCATGTGGCGGGCCTTCGAGAACCCGCACACGTCCACGCTGGCGCTGGTCTTCTACTACGTGACCGGCTTCTTCATCGCCGTGTCGGTGCTGGCCAACGTGGCCGAGACGGTTCCGTGCGGCTCTGGGCAGAACCGGCTAGAGCAGACTTCGTGCGGGGAGCGTTACGCGCTGGCATTCTTCTGCCTGGACACGGCGTGCGTGATGATCTTCACCGTAGAGTACCTGCTGCGCCTGCTGGCCGCGCCGAGCCGCTTCCGGTTCGCCAAGAGCGTCATGAGCGTCATCGACGTGGTGGCCATCATGCCGTACTACATCGGCCTCGTCATGACGGACAACGAGGACGTGAGCGGTGCCTTCGTCACGCTGCGCGTCTTCAGGGTCTTCCGGATTTTCAAGTTCTCCAGACACTCTGCGGGGCTGCGCATCCTGGGCTACACGCTGCGGAGCTGCGCGTCCGAGCTGGGCTTCCTCCTCTTCTCTCTCACCATGGCCATCATCATCTTCGCCACAGTCATCTTCTACGCAGAGAAAGGCTGCAGCGGCAGCAAGTTCACCAGCATCCCCGCCGCCTTCTGGTACACCATCGTCACCATGACAACGCTGGGGTAAGTGATAGGGGGGTGGGGGGTGGCGGTTGGAGGTTCGGCTGGTCCGGTTCTGCTTGCTGCTGTTAGTCTTCTGGCTCTGACTGGTCTCCTGGTTGGTGCTAAAGCTTTCCTGCCTGTTTGGGGCCTCAGCCGCTGACCTCTGACCTCTGGAGAACAGAAGGCTTAGTTAGTTGTGATGATGTCACAAAAACTGAGAACCGCTCATTAGCATATCATCATCATCATCATCATCAAAATCATCATCATCAAAATCATCATCAAGGATCCAGAGTCCTAAAACAACGGCGTCCCCAGAGCCCCCCCCCCCCCCCCCCCAGATATCAAAACACCAGCAGCACGTCTAGTTTGTGCGCACACACAACATGAACACAATAAACACACTACCCCCCCCCCCCCCACACACACACACACACTAACCCACAGCGACACAGCTGCTACTCTCAACAACAAGCATCCTGTGAGGCGTTGGCGGGGATGAGAGCTGTGGCAGCGGCATCCTGCGGCTGCACAGGTGATGATTTACCTGCAAACAAGACTGCAGCAGCACACAAACTCACAGTCGCACACTGGTCGACACCTGTCAGGTAAATCCAAAGACAGCTGAGGAGGAGGATGCTGGTCGCTGTCACTCCATTGATGTTTCAGCAGACTCACAACTGTGATGACAAACCTGATTGTGGAGCTTTGTGTGCACATGAATGTGTGTCACTGCCACACCTGTGCTGTAGACAAACAGACACACACACACACGCACACACACACACTTACACTTTGATATTGTTAAGGACAACTTTTGTACATTAACCACGTCATGGCGTGCAGCCGTCCTTACGTCATGGCGCGCAGCCGTCATAACGTCATGGCGTGCAGTTGTCATAACGTCATGGCGTGCAGCCGTCATAGCGTGCAGCCGTCATAACGTCATGGCGCGCAGCTGTCCTTACGTCATGGCGTGCAGCCGTCCTTACGTCATGGCGCGCAGTCGTCATAACGTCATGGCGCGCAGCCGTCCTTACGTCATGGCGTGCAGCCGTCCTTACGTCATGGCGCGCAGTCGTCATAACGTCATGGCGCGCAGCCGTCCTTACGTCATGGCGCGCAGTCGTCATAACGTCATGGCACGCAGCCGTCTTTACGTCATGGCGCGCAGCCGTACTCCGGTCATGGCGTGCAGCCGTCCTTACGTCATGGCGCGCAGCCGTCATAACGTCATGGCGCGCAGCCGTCCTTACGTCATGGCGCGCAGTCGTCATAACGTCATGGCGCGCAGCCGTCCTTACGTCATGGCGTGCAGCCGTACTCCGGTCATGGCGTGCAGCCGTCCTTACGTCATGGCGCGCAGCCGTCATAGCGTGCAGCCGTCATAACGTCATGGCGCGCAGCTGTCCTTACGTCATGGCGTGCAGCCGTCCTTACGTCATGGCGCGCAGCCGTACTCAGGTCATGGCGTGCAGCCGTCATAACGTCATGGCGTGCAGCCATCCTTACGTCATGGCGCGCAGCCGTCCTTACGTCATGGCGCGCAGTCGTCATAACGTCATGGCGCGCAGCCGTACTCAGGTCATGGCGTGCAGCCGTACTCAGGTCATGGCGTGCAGCCGTCCTTACGTCATGGCGCGCAGCCGTCATAACATCATGGTGCGCAGTCGTCATAACGTCATGGCGCGCAGCCGTACTCAGGTCATGGTGTGCAGCCGTCCTTACGTCATGGCGCGCAGCCGTCATAACATCATGGCGTGCAGCCGTCCTTACGTCATGCCGTGCAGCCGTACTCAGGTCATGGCGTGCAGCCGTCCTTGCGTCATGGCGCACAGCCGTCATAACGTCATGGCGTGCGGCCGTACTCAGGTTATGGCGTGCAGTCGTCATAACGTCATGGCGCGCAGCTGTCCTTACGTCATGGCGTGCAGCCGTACTCAGGTCATGGCGTGCAGCCGTCATAACGTCATGGCGCGCAGCCGTCCTTACGTCATGGCGCGCAGTCGTCATAACGTCATGGCGCGCAGCCGTACTCCGGTCATGGCGTGCAGCCGTCCTTACGTCATGGCGTGCAGCCGTACTCCGGTCATGGCGTGCAGCCGTCCTTACGTCATGGCGCGCAGCCGTCATAGCGTGCAGCCGTCATAACGTCATGGCGCGCAGCTGTCCTTACGTCATGGCGCGCAGCTGTCCTTACGTCATGGCGCGCAGCCGTACTCAGGTCATGGCGTGCAGCCGTCATAACGTCATGGCGTGCAGCCATCCTTACGTCATGGCGCGCAGTCGTCATAACGTCATGGCGCGCAGCCGTCCTTACGTCATGCCGTGCAGCCGTCCTTACGTCATGGCGCGCAGTCGTCATAACGTCATGGGGCGCAGCCGTCCTTACGTCATGGCGCGCAGTCGTCATAACGTCATGGCGCGCAGCCGTCCTTACGTCATGGCGTGCAGCCGTCCTTACGTCATGGCGCGCAGTCGTCATAACGTCATGGCGCGCAGCCGTCCTTACGTCATGGCGTGCAGCCGTCCTTACGTCATGGCGCGCAGTCGTCATAACGTCATGGCGCGCAGCCGTCCTTACGTCATGGCGCGCAGTCGTCATAACGTCATGGCGCGCAGCCGTCCTTACGTCATGGCGTGCAGCCGTACTCCGGTCATGGCGTGCAGCCGTCCTTACGTCATGGCGCGCAGCCGTCATAGCGTGCAGCCGTCATAACGTCATGGCGCGCAGCTGTCCTTACGTTATGGCGTGCAGCCGTCCTTACGTCATGGCGCGCAGCCGTACTCAGGTCATGGCGTGCAGCCGTCATAACGTCATGGCGTGCAGCCATCCTTACGTCATGGCGCGCAGCCGTCCTTACGTCATGGCGCGCAGTCGTCATAACGTCATGGCGCGCAGCCGTACTCAGGTCATGGCGTGCAGCCGTACTCAGGTCATGGCGTGCAGCCGTCCTTACGTCATGGCGCGCAGCCGTCATAACATCATGGTGCGCAGTCGTCATAACGTCATGGCGCGCAGCCGTACTCAGGTCATGGTGTGCAGCCGTCCTTACGTCATGGCGCGCAGCCGTCATAACATCATGGCGTGCAGCCGTCCTTACGTCATGCCGTGCAGCCGTACTCAGGTCATGGCGTGCAGCCGTCCTTGCGTCATGGCGCACAGTCGTCATAACGTCATGGCGCGCAGCCGTCCTTACGTCATGGCGTGCAGTCGTCATAACGTCATGGCGCGCAGCTGTCCTTACGTCATGGCGTGCAGCCGTACTCAGGTCATGGCGTGCAGCCGTCATAACGTCATGGCGCGCAGCCGTCCTTACGTCATGGCGCGCAGTCGTCATAACGTCATGGCGCGCAGCCGTACTCCGGTCATGGCGTGCAGCCGTCCTTACGTCATGGCGTGCAGCCGTACTCCGGTCATGGCTTGCAGCCGTCCTTACGTCATGGCGCGCAGCCGTCATAGCGTGCAGCCGTCATAACGTCATGGCGCGCAGCTGTCCTTACGTCATGGCGTGCAGCCATCCTTACGTCATGGCGCGCAGCCGTACTCAGGTCATGGCGTGCAGCCGTACTCAGGTCATGGCGTGCAGCCGTCCTTGCGTCATGGCGCACAGCCGTCATAACGTCATGGCGTGCGGTTGTCATAACGTCATGGCGTGCAGTCGTCCTCACGTCATGGCGTGCAGCCGTCCTTACGTCATGGCGCGCAGTCGTCATAACGTCATGGCGCGCAGCCGTACTCAGGTCATGGCGTGCAGCCGTCCTTACGTCATGGCGCGCAGCCGTCATAACGTCATGCCGTGCAGCCGTCTTTACATCATGGCACGCAGCCGTCCTTACGTCATGGCGTGCAGCCGTACACAGGTCATGGCGTGCAGCCGTCATAACGTCATGGCGTGCAGCCGTACTCAGGTCATGGCGTGCAGCCGTCATAACGTCATGGCGCGCAGCTGTCCTTACGTCATGGCGTTCAGCCGTACTCAGGTCATGGCGTGCAGCCGTCCTTACGTCATGGCCTGCAGTCGTCATAACGTCTTGGCGTGCAGCCGTCATAACGTCATGGCGTGCAGCCGTCCTTACGTCATGGCGCGCAGCCGTCCTTACGTCATGGCGTGCAGCCGTCATAACGTCATGGCGTGCAGCCATATATGTCATGGCGCGCAGCCGTCCTTACGTCATGGCGCGCAGCCATCCTTACGTCATGACGTGCAGCCGTCCTTACGTCATGGCGTGCAGCCGTCATAACGTCATGGCGCGCAGCCGTCCTTACGTCATGGCGTGCAGCCGTCCTTACGTCATGGCGTGCAGCCGTCATAACGTCATGGCGTGCAGCCGTCATAACGTCATGGCGTGCAGCCATATATGTCATGGCGCGCAGCCGTCCTTACGTCATGGCGCGCAGCCATCCTTACGTCATGACGTGCAGCCGTCCTTACGTCATGGCGTGCAGCCGTACTCAGGTCATGGCATGCGGCCGTCATAACGTCATGGCGTGCAGCCGTCCTTACGTCATGGCGTGCAGCCGTCCTTACGTCATGGCGTGCAGCCGTACTCAGGTCATGGCGTGCAGCCGTCATAATGTCATGGCGTGCAGCCGTACTCAGGTCATGGCGTGCAGCCGTCATAACGTCATGGCGCACAGCTGTCCTTACGTCATGGCGTGCAGCCGTACTCAGGTCATGGCGTGCAGCCGTCTTTACGTCATGGCGCGCAGTCGTCATAACGTCATGGCGCGCAGCTGTCCTTACGTCATGGCGTGCAGCCGTACTCAGGTCATGGCGTGCAGCCGTCCTTACGTCATGGCGCGCAGTCGTCATAACGTCATGGCGCGCAGCCGTACTCAGGTCATGCCGTGCAGCCGTCCTTATGTCATGGCGTGCAGCCGTCCTTACGTCATGGCGCGCAGCTGTCATAACGTCATGGCACGCAGCCGTACTCAGGTCATGGCGTGCAGCCGTCCTTGCGTCATGGCGTGCAGCCGTCCTTACGTCATGGCGCGCAGCCGTCCTTAGGTCATGGCGTGCAGCCGTACTCAGGTCATGGCGTGCAGCCGTCATAACGTCATGGCGTGCAGCCGTACTCAGGTCATGGCGTGCAGCCGTCATAACGTCATGGCGCGCAGTTGTCCTTACGTCGGGGCGTGCAGCCGTACTCAGGTCATGGCGTTCAGCCGTCATAACGTCATGGCGTGCAGCCGTACTCAGGTTATGGCGTGCAGCCGTACTCAAGTCGTGGTGTGCAGCCGTCCTTACGTCATGGCGCGCAGCCGTCATAACGTCATGCCGTGCAGCCGTACTCCGGTCATGGCGTGCAGCCGTCCTTACGTCATGGCGTGCAGCCGTACTCCGGTCATGGCGTGCAGCCGTCCTTACGTCATGGCGCGCAGCCGTCATAGCGTGCAGCCGTCATAACGTCATGGCGCGCATCTGTCCTTACGTCATGGCGTGCAGCCATCCTTACGTCATGGCGCGCAGCCGTACTCAGGTCATGGCGTGCAGCCGTACTCAGGTCATGGCGTGCAGCCGTCCTTACGTCATGGCGCGCAGCCGTCATAACGTCATGGCGTGCAGTTGTCATAACGTCATGGCGTGCAGTCGTCCTCACGTCATGGCGCGCAGTCGTCATAACGTCATGGCGCGCAGCCGTACTCAGGTCATGGCGTGCAGCCGTCTTTACGTCATGGCGCGCAGTCGTCATAACGTCATGGCGCGCAGCCGTACTCAGGTCATGGCGTGCAGCCGTCCTTACGTCATGGCGTGCAGCCGTACTCCGGTCATGGCGTGCAGCCGTACTCAAGTCGTGGTGTGCAGCCGTCCTTACGTCATGGCGCGCAGCCGTCATAACGTCATGCCGTGCAGCCGTACTCAGGTCATGGCGTGCAGCCGTCCTTACGTCATGGCGTGCAGCCGTACTCCGGTCATGGCGTGCAGCTGTCCTTACGTCATGGCCACAGCCATCCTTACGTCATGGCGCGCAGCCGTACTCAGGTCATGGCGTGCAGCCGTACTCAGGTCATGGCGTGCAGCCGTCCTTACGTCATGGCGCGCAGCCGTCATAACGTCATGGCGTGCAGCTGTCCTTACGTCATGGCGTGCAGCCGTCCTTACGTCATGGCGCGCAGCTGTCCTTACGTCATGGCGCGCAGTCGTCATAACGTCATGGCGCGCAGCTGTCCTTACGTCATGGCGCGCAGTCGTCATAACGTCATGGCGTGCAGCCGTCCTTACGTCATGGCGCGCAGTCGTCATAACGTCATGGCGTGCAGCCGTACTCAGGTCATGGCGTGCAGCCGTCCTTACTTCATGGCGCGCAGCTGTCCTTACGTCATGGCGTGCAGTCGTCATAACGTCATGGCGTGCAGCCGTCATAACGTCATGGCGTGCAGCCATATATGTCATGGCGCGCAGCCGTCCTTACGTCATGGCGCGCAGCCATCCTTACGTCATGACGTGCAGCCGTCCTTACGTCATGGCGTGCAGCCGTACTCAGGTCATGGCATGCGGCCGTCATAACGTCATGGCGTGCAGCCGTCCTTACGTCATGGCGTGCAGCCGTCCTTACGTCATGGCGTGCAGCCGTACTCAGGTCATGGCGTGCAGCCTTCATAATGTCATGGCGTGCAGCCGTACTCAGGTCATGGCGTGCAGCCGTCATAACGTCATGGCGCACAGCTGTCCTTACGTCATGGCGTGCAGCCGTACTCAGGTCATGGCGTGCAGCCGTCCTTACGTCATGGCGCGCAGTCGTCATAACGTCATGGCGCGCAGCTGTCCTTACGTCATGGCGTGCAGCCGTACTCAGGTCATGGCGTGCAGCCGTCCTTACGTCATGGCGCGCAGTCGTCATAACGTCATGGCGCGCAGCCGTACTCAGGTCATGCCGTGCAGCCGTCCTTATGTCATGGCGTGCAGCCGTCCTTACGTCATGGCGCGCAGCTGTCATAACGTCATGGCACGCAGCCGTACTCAGGTCATGGCGTGCAGCCGTCCTTGCGTCATGGCGTGCAGCCGTCCTTACGTCATGGCGCGCAGCCGTCCTTAGGTCATGGCGTGCAGCCGTACTCAGGTCATGGCGTGCAGCCGTCATAACGTCATGGCGTGCAGCCGTACTCAGGTCATGGCGTGCAGCCGTCATAACGTCATGGCGCGCAGTTGTCCTTACGTCGGGGCGTGCAGCCGTACTCAGGTCATGGCGTTCAGCCGTCATAACGTCATGGCGTGCAGCCGTACTCAGGTCATGGCGTGCAGCCGTACTCAAGTCGTGGTGTGCAGCCGTCCTTACGTCATGGCGCGCAGCCGTCATAACGTCATGCCGTGCAGCCGTACTCCGGTCATGGCGTGCAGCAGTCCTTACGTCATGGCGTGCAGCCGTACTCCGGTCATGGCGTGCAGCCGTCCTTACGTCATGGCGCGCAGCCGTCATAGCGTGCAGCCGTCATAACGTCATGGCGCGCAGCTGTCCTTACGTCATGGCGTGCAGCCATCCTTACGTCATGGCGCGCAGCCGTACTCAGGTCATGGCGTGCAGCCGTAATCAGGTCATGGCGTGCAGCCGTCCTTACGTCATGGCGCGCAGCCGTCATAACGTCATGGCGTGCAGTTGTCATAACGTCATGGCGTGCAGTCGTCCTCACGTCATGGCGCGCAGTCGTCATAACGTCATGGCGCGCAGCCGTACTCAGGTCATGGCGTGCAGCCGTCCTTACGTCATGGCGCGCAGTCGTCATAACGTCATGGCGCGCAGCCGTACTCAGGTCATGGCGTGCAGCCGTCCTTACGTCATGGCGTGCAGCCGTACTCCGGTCATGGCGTGCAGCCGTACTCAAGTCGTGGTGTGCAGCCGTCCTTACGCGATGGCGCGCAGCCGTCATAACGTCATGCCGTGCAGCCGTACTCAGGTCATGGCGTGCAGCCGTCCTTACGTCATGGCGTGCAGCCGTACTCAGGTCATGGCGTGCAGCCGTCCTTACGTCATGGCGCGCAGTCGTCATAACGTCATGGCGCGCAGCCGTACTCAGGTCATGGCGTGCAGCCGTCCTTACGTCATGGCGCGCAGCCGTCATAACGTCATGCCGTGCAGCCGTACTCCGGTCATGGCGTGCAGCCGTCCTTACGTCATGGCGTGCAGCCGTACTCCGGTCATGGCGTGCAGCTGTCCTTACGTCATGGCCACAGCCATCCTTACGTCATGGCGCGCAGCCGTACTCAGGTCATGGCGTGCAGCCGTCCTTACGTCATGGCGCGCAGCCGTCATAACGTCATGGCGTGCAGCTGTCCTTACGTCATGGCGTGCAGCCGTCCTTACGTCATGGCGCGCAGCTGTCCTTACGTCATGGCGCGCAGTCGTCATAACGTCATGGCGCGCAGCTGTCCTTACGTCATGGCGCGCAGTCGTCATAACGTCATGGCGTGCAGCCGTCCTTACGTCATGGCGCGCAGTCGTCATAACGTCATGGCGTGCAGCCGTACTCAGGTCATGGCGTGCAGCCGTCCTTACTTCATGGCGCGCAGCTGTCCTTACGTCATGGCGCGCAGTCGTCATAACGTCATGGCGCGCAGCTGTCCTTACGTCATGGCGCGCAGTCGTCATAACGTCATGGCGCGCAGCTGTCCTTACGTCATGGCGCGCAGTCGTCATAACGTCATGGCGCGCAGCTGTCCTTACGTCATGGCGCGCAGCCGTACTCAGGTCATGGCGTGCAGCCGTCCTTACGTCATGGCTTGCAGCCGTCCTTACGTCATGGCGCGCAGCC
This sequence comes from Oryzias latipes, assembly GCF_053564925.1. Lineage (NCBI taxonomy): Eukaryota > Metazoa > Chordata > Actinopteri > Beloniformes > Adrianichthyidae > Oryzias > Oryzias latipes. The sequence goes on from NC_136259.1 coordinate 26,811,775, forward strand.
GTCATAACGTCATGCCGTGCAGCTGTCCTTACGTCATGGCGTGCAGCCGTACTCAGGTCATGGCGTGCAGTCGTCATAACGTCATGGCGTGCAGCCCTACGCAGGTCATGGCGTGCAGCCGTACTCAAGTCGTGGTGTGCAGCCGTCCTTACGTCATGGCGCGCAGCCGTCATAACGTCATGCTGTGCAGCCGTACTCAGGTCATGGCGTGCAGCCGTCCTTACGTCATGGCGTGCAGCCGTACTCAGGTCATGGCGTGCAGCCGTCCTTACGTCATGGCGCGCAGTCGTCATAACGTCATGGCGCGCAGCCGTACTCAGGTCATGGCGTGCAGCCGTCCTTACGTCATGGCGCGCAGCCGTCATAACGTCATGCCGTGCAGCCGTACTCCGGTCATGGCGTGCAGCCGTCCTTACGTCATGGCGTGCAGCCGTACTCCGGTCATGGCGTGCAGCTGTCCTTACGTCATGGCCACAGCCATCCTTACGTCATGGCGCGCAGCCGTACTCAGGTCATGGCGTGCAGCCGTACTCAGGTCATGGCGTGCAGCCGTCCTTACGTCATGGCGCGCAGCCGTCATAACGTCATGGCGTGCAGCTGTCCTTACGTCATGGCGTGCAGCCGTCCTTACGTCATGGCGCGCAGCTGTCCTTACGTCATGGCGCGCAGTCGTCATAACGTCATGGCGCGCAGCTGTCCTTACGTCATGGCGCGCAGTCGTCATAACGTCATGGCGTGCAGCCGTCCTTACGTCTTGGCGCGCAGTCGTCATAACGTCATGGCGTGCAGCCGTACTCAGGTCATGGCGTGCAGCCGTCCTTACTTCATGGCGCGCAGCTGTCCTTACGTCATGGCGCGCAGTCGTCATAACGTCATGGCGCGCAGCTGTCCTTACGTCATGGCGCGCAGTCGTCATAGCGTCATGGCGCGCAGCTGTCCTTACGTCATGGCGCGCAGTCGTCATAACGTCATGGCGCGCAGCTGTCCTTACGTCATGGCGCGCAGCCGTACTCAGGTCATGGCGTGCAGCCGTCCTTACGTCATGGCGTGCAGCCGTCCTTACGTCATGGCGCGCAGCCGTCATAACGTCATGCCGTGCAGCTGTCCTTACGTCATGGCGTGCAGCCGTACTCAGGTCATGGCGTGCAGTCGTCATAACGTCATGGCGTGCAGCCCTACTCAGGTCATGGCGTGCAGCCGTCCTTACGTCATGGCGCGCAGCTGTCCTTACGTCATGGCGTGCAGTCGTCATAACGTCATGGCGCGCAGCTGTCCTTACGTCATGGCGTGCAGCCGTACTCAGGTCATGGCGTGCAGCCGTCCTTACTTCATATCGCGCAGTCGTCATAACGTCATGGCGCGCAGCCGTACTCAGGTCATGGCGTGCAGCCGTCATAACGTCATGCCGTGCAGCCATCCTTACGTCATGGCGCGCAGCTGTCCTTACGTCATGGCGTGCAGCCGTACTCAGGTCATGGCGTGCAGCCGTCCTTATGTCATGGCGTGCAGCCGTACTCAGGTCATGGCGTGCAGCCGTCCTTACGTCATGGCGCGCAGCTGTCCTTACGTCATGGCGTGCAGCCGTACTCAGGTCATGGCGTGCAGCCGTCCTTATGTCATGGCGTGCAGCCGTCCTTACGTCATGGCGTGCAGCCGTCCTTACGTCATGGCGTGCAGTCGTCATAACGTCATGGCGTGCAGCCCTACTCAGGTCATGGCGTGCAGCCGTCCTTACGTCATGGCGCGCAGCTGTCCTTACGTCATGGCGTGCAGTCGTCATAACGTCATGGCGCGCAGCTGTCCTTACGTCATGGCGTGCAGCCGTACTCAGGTCATGGCGTGCAGCCGTCCTTACTTCATATCGCGCAGTCGTCATAACGTCATGGCGCGCAGCCGTACTCAGGTCATGGCGTGCAGCCGTCATAACGTCATGCCGTGCAGCCATCCTTACGTCATGGCGCGCAGCTGTCCTTACGTCATGGCGTGCAGCCGTACTCAGGTCATGGCGTGCAGCCGTCCTTATGTCATGGCGTGCAGCCGTACTCAGGTCATGGCGTGCAGCCGTCCTTACGTCATGGCGCGCAGCTGTCCTTACGTCATGGCGTGCAGCCGTACTCAGGTCATGGCGTGCAGCCGTCCTTATGTCATGGCGTGCAGCCGTCCTTACGTCATGGCGTGCAGCCGTCCTTACGTCATGGCGCGCAGCTGTCCTTACGTCATGGCGTGCAGTCGTCATAACGTCATGGCGCGCAGCTGTCCCTACGTCATGGCGTGCAGCCGTACTCAGGTCATGGCGTGCAGCCGTCCTTACTTCATGGCGCGAAGTCGTCATAACGTCATGGCGCGCAGCCGTACTCAGGTCATGGCGTGCAGCCGTCATAACGTCATGCCGTGCAGCCATCCTTACGTCATGGCGCGCAGCTGTCCTTACGTCATGGCGTGCAGCCGTACTCAGGTCATGGCGTGCAGCCGTCCTTATGTCGTGGCGTGCAGCCGTCCTTACGTCATGGCGCGCAGCTGTCCTTACGTCATGGCGTGCAGCCGTACTCAGGTCATGGCGTGCAGCCGTCCTTATGTCATGGCGTGCAGCCGTCCTTACGTCATGGCGCGCAGCCGTCCTTACGTCATGGCGTGCAGTCGTCATAACGTCATGGCGCGCAGCCGTCCTTACTTCATGGCGCGCAGTCGTCATAACGTCATGGCGCGCAGCCGTCCTTACGTCATGGCGCGCAGCCGTCATAACGTCATGGCGTGCAGTTGTCATAACGTCATGGCGTGCAGTCGTCCTCACATCATGGCGCGCAGTCGTCATAACGTCATGGCGCGCAGCCGTACTCAGGTCATGGCGTGCAGCCGTCCTTACGTCATGGCGCGCAGTCGTCATAACGTCATGGCGCGCAGCCGTACTCAGGTCATGGCGTGCAGCCGTCCTTACGTCATGGCGTGCAGCCGTACTCCGGTCATGGCGTGCAGCCGTACTCAAGTCGTGGTGTGCAGCCGTCCTTACGTCATGGCGCGCAGCCGTCATAACGTCATGCCGTGCAGCCGTACTCAGGTCATGGCGTGCAGCCGTCCTTACGTCATGGCGTGCAGCCGTACTCAGGTCATGGCGTGCAGCCGTCCTTACGTCATGGCGCGCAGTCGTCATAACGTCATGGCGCGCAGCCGTACTCAGGTCATGGCGTGCAGCCGTCCTTACGTCATGGCGCGCAGCCGTCATAACGTCATGCCGTGCAGCCGTACTCCGGTCATGGCGTGCAGCCGTCCTTACGTCATGGCGTGCAGCCGTACTCCGGTCATGGCGTGCAGCTGTTCTTACGTCATGGCCACAGCCATCCTTACGTCATGGCGCGCAGCCGTACTCAGGTCATGGCGTGCAGCCGTACTCAGGTCATGGCGTGCAGCCGTCCTTACGTCATGGCGCGCAGCCGTCATAACGTCATGGCGTGCAGCTGTCCTTACGTCATGGCGTGCAGCCGTCCTTACGTCATGGCGCGCAGCTGTCCTTACGTCATGGCGCGCAGTCGTCATAACGTCATGGCGCGCAGCTGTCCTTACGTCATGGCGCGCAGTCGTCATAACGTCATGGCGTGCAGCCGTCCTTACGTCATGGCGCGCAGTCGTCATAACGTCATGGCGTGCAGCCGTACTCAGGTCATGGCGTGCAGCCGTCCTTACTTCATGGCGCGCAGCTGTCCTTACGTCATGGCGCGCAGTCGTCATAACGTCATGGCGCGCAGCTGTCCTTACGTCATGGCGCGCAGTCGTCATAACGTCATGGCGCGCAGCTGTCCTTACGTCAAGGCGCGCAGTCGTCATAACGTCATGGCGCGCAGCTGTCCTTACGTCATGGCGCGCAGCCGTACTCAGGTCATGGCGTGCAGCCGTCCTTACGTCATGGCGTGCAGCCGTCCTTACGTCATGGCGCGCAGCCGTCATAACGTCATGCCGTGCAGCTGTCCTTACGTCATGGCGTGCAGCCGTACTCAGGTCATGGCGTGCAGTCGTCATAACGTCATGGCGTGCAGCCCTACTCAGGTCATGGCATGCAGCCGTCCTTACGTCATGGCGCGCAGCTGTCCTTACGTCATGGCGTGCAGTCGTCATAACGTCATGGCGCGCAGCTGTCCTTATGTCATGGCGTGCAGCCGTACTCAGGTCATGGCGTGCAGCCGTCCTTACTTCATATCGCGCAGTCGTCATAACGTCATGGCGCGCAGCCGTACTCAGGTCATGGCGTGCAGCCGTCATAACGTCATGCCGTGCAGCCATCCTTACGTCATGGCGCGCAGCTGTCCTTACGTCATGGCGTGCAGCCGTACTCAGGTCATGGCGTGCAGCCGTCCTTATGTCATGGCGTGCAGCCGTACTCAGGTCATGGCGTGCAGCCGTCCTTACGTCATGGCGCGCAGCTGTCCTTACGTCATGGCGTGCAGCCGTACTCAGGTCATGGCGTGCAGCCGTCCTTACGTCATGGCGTGCAGCCGTCCTTACGTCATGGCGTGCAGCCGTCCTTACGTCATGGCGCGCAGCTGTCCTTACGTCATGGCGTGCAGTCGTCATAACGTCATGGCGCGCAGCTGTCCTTACGTCATGGCGTGCAGCCGTACTCAGGTCATGGCGTGCAGCCGTCCTTACTTCATGGCGCGCAGTCGTCATAACGTCATGGCGCGCTGCCGTACTCAGGTCATGGCGTGCAGCCGTCATAACGTCATGCCGTGCAGCCATCCTTACGTCATGGCGCGCAGCTGTCCTTACGTCATGGCGTGCAGCCGTACTCAGGTCATGGCGTGCAGCCGTCCTTATGTCATGGCGTGCAGCCGTCCTTACGTCATGGCGTGCAGCTGTCCTTACGTCATGGCGTGCAGCCGTACTCAGGTCATGGCGTGCAGCCGTCCTTATGTCATGGCGTGCAGCCGTCCTTACGTCATGGCGCGCAGCCGTCCTTACGTCATGGCGTGCAGTCGTCATAACGTCATGGCGTGCAGCCGTACTCAGGTCATGGCGTGCAGCCGTCCTTACGTCATGGCGCGCAGCTGTCCTTACGTCATGGCGTGCAGTCGTCATAACGTCATGGCGCGCAGCTGTCCTTACGTCATGGCGTGCAGCCGTACTCAGGTCATGGCGTGCAGCCGTCTTTACTTCATGGCGCGTAGTCGTCATAACGTCATGGCGCGCAGCCGTACTCAGGTCATGGCGTGCAGCCGTCATAACGTCATGCCGTGCAGCCATCCTTACGTCATGGCGCGCAGCTGTCCTTACGTCATGGCGTGCAGCCGTACTCAGGTCATGGCGTGCAGCCGTCCTTACGTCATGGCGTGCAGCCGTACTCAGGTCATGGCGTGCAGCCGTCCTTATGTCATGGCGTGCAGCCGGCCTTACGTCATGGCGCGCAGCTGTCCTTATGTCATGGCGTGCAGCCGTCATAACGTTCTTTATTTTGTCTGAAACTCCAGAATCTTTGAAATATATATAAATAAATGACCCGCTGTCACATCCGGCAGAGCAAGGAATTGTGGGATACCATTCCCTTTTTGTCACGGGTTCTGTCTTCGTGTTTTGTGTTGCAGCTGTTTTGCTGTTGTTTTATTCTGTCGTTCACAATGATCGAGGGAGGAAGAGGAGGATGACCAACTTCCTAGTTCTGATGCAGGAAACGGGTTTTCAGAGACTCATCCTGTCCAACCTGCACCTGTTTAAATACCTGAACTCAGCCAGTCGGGTTCTGATGGTAGAAAGAAGGAGGCTGTGCTGATGCAGCTCTTGGAGGGTGTGGGCGGAGTCCGATGGTGGAGCTCCTCCGGTGACAGATTGAGGTTAGACGCGTTTGCTGGATGGAGTGGCCATTAGCGCGGCGCAGGCTCAGGAGCGCGATGGCGTCCGGACCCCCATGGAGACTGAAGCCCACGGACTCATCAGACCGCTGTCACACAGCAGAACAACAGCAGCTCCCAGATATTTATACAGCTCATTAATGTAGAACTCAGACAGCTGAAGAACACGTCTTCATCCCGTCTTCATCACTTTTGGACAGCAAAGGAGATGATCCTCAGGGAGACCGAGCCGCTGGCTCACAGAGTTTATTTAAAGTTTATTTAAATTTGAGCGGCTGAGTAGCTCGGTTGGTAAGGTGAGAAGCCACCATGCAGGAATCCAGGGTTCGATTCCCGGAGGGGAAGAAACAATGGTACTGGGGGCGATCACCATATCAATGGCGAGCAGTTAACATCACTCAGTGGGGGTCCTTAGGCAAGACCCTTAACGCTACTGCCTCCCGAGCGCGGTTCAGTTGCAGCTCACCACTTCCCCAGGGGATGGGTCAAATGCGGAGAAGAATTTCCCCATTGAGGGATAAAGAAAGAATCTGAAAAAAGAAAAAAAAAAAGGAACAAAAGAAGGTGGATCACGGTAAAAGAGGGGACAACAGGTCATAGAAAAACTGCCTTTCCACCTGTAAAACAGGAAAAATCCTCGTTAGCCTGATAGGAGTGTTCCTCGTGACGAAGACGAGCACGAAGAATTGTGTGCACGCTTGTTCATGTTTGCAGCTGTGCACGTTTGTTCACGTGTGTCAGCTGTTCAGGTTTGTTCACGTGTCAGCTGTGCACGTGTGTCAGCTGTGCACGTTTGTTCACGTGTCAGCTGTGCACGTGTGTCAGCTGTGCACGTTTGTTCACGTGTCGGCTGTGCACGTTTGTTCACGTGTGTCAGCTGTGCACGTTTGTGTTCATGCGTGTCAGCTGTGCACGTTTGTTCACGCGTGCAGCTGTGCACGTTTGTGTTCACGTGTGTCAGCTGTGCACGTTTGTTCACGTGTGTCAGCTGTGCACGTTTGTGTTCATGCGTGTCAGCTGTGCACGTTTGTTCACGCGTGCAGCTGTGCACGTTTGTGTTCACGTGTGTCAGCTGTGCACGTTTGTTCATGTGTGTCAGCTGTGCACGTTTGTGTACACGTGTGTCAGCTGTGCACCTTTGTTCACGTGTGTCAGCTGTGCACGTTTGTTCACGTATCAGCTGTGCTCGTTTGTGTTCAGGTGTGTCAGCTGTGCACGTTTGGGTTCACGTGTGTCAGCTGTACACGTTTGTTCACGTATCAGCTGTGCACGTTTGTGTTCACGTGTGTCAGCTGTGCACGTTTGTTCACGTATCATCTGTGCACGTTTGTTCACGTGTCAGCTGTGCACGTTTGTGTTCACTTGTGTCAGCTGTGCACGTTTGTGTTCATGCGTGTCAGCTGTGCACGTTTGTTCACGCGTGCAGCTGTGCACGTTTGTGTTCATGTATACGGCTGTGCACGTTTGTTCACGTATCATCTGTGCACGTTTGTTCACATATCATCTGTGCACGTTTGTTCACGTATCAGCTGTGCACGTTTGTTCATGTGTGTCAGCTGTGCACGTTTGTGTTCATGTATGCAGCTGTGCACATTTGTTCACGTATCATCTGTGCACGTTTGTTCACGTGTCAGCTGTGCACGTTTGTTCACGTATCAGCTGTGCACGTTTGTTCATGTGTGTCAGCTGTGCACGTTTGTTCACGTATCATCAGTGCACGTTTGTTCACGTGTCAGCTGTGCACGTTTGTGTTCACGTGTGTCAGCTGTGCACGTTTGTGTTCATGTATGCAGCTGTGCACGTTTGTTCACGTATCAGCTGTGCACGTTTTTCATGTGTGTCAGCTGTGCACGTTTGTTCACGCGTGCAGCTGTGCACGTTTGTGTTCATGTGTGCAGCTGTGCACGTTTGTTCACGTATCATCTGTGCACGTTTGTTCACGTGTCAGCTGTGCACGTTTGTGTTCACGTGTGTCAGCTGTGCACGTTTGTGTTCATGTATGCAGCTGTGCACGTTTGTTCACGTATCAGCTGTGCACGTTTTTCATGTGTGTCAGCTGTCCACGTTTGTTCACGCGTGCAGCTGTGCACGTTTGTGTTCATGTGTGCAGCTGTGCACGTTTGTTCACGTATCATCTGTGCACGTTTGTTCACGTGTCAGCTGTGCACGTTTGTGTTCACGTGTGTCAGCTGTGCACGTTTGTTCACGTGTCAGCTGTGCACGTTTGTGTTCACGTGTGTCAGCTGTGCACCTTTATTCACGTGTCAGCTGTGCACGTTTGTGTTCACGTGTGTCAGCTGTGCACGTTTGTTCACGTATCAGCTGTGCACGTTTGTTCATGTGTGTCAGCTGTGCACGTTTGTTCACGCGTGCAGCTGTGCACGTTTGTGTTCATGTATGCAGCTGTGCACGTTTGTTCACGTATCAGCTGTGCACGTTTGTTCATGTGTGTCAGCTGTGCACGTTTGTGTTCATGTATGCGACTGTGCACGTTTGTTCACGTATCAGCTGTGCACGTTTTTCATGTGTGTCAGCTGTGCACGTTTGTGTTCATGTGTGCAGCTGTGCACGTTTGTTCACGTATCATCTGTGCACGTTTGTTCACGTGTGTCAGCTGTGCACGTTTGTTCACGTATCAGCTGTGCACGTTTGTTCATGTGTGTCAGCTGTGCACGTTTGTTCAAGCGTGCCTCTGTGCACGTTTGTGTACACGTGTGTGAGCTGTGCACCTTTGTTCACGTGTGTCAGCTGTGCACGTTTGTTCACGTGTCAGCTGTGCACGTTTGTGTTCACGTGTGTCAGCTGTGCACGTTTGTGTTCATGTATGCAGCTGTGCACGTTTGTTCACGTATTAGCTGTGCACGTTTTTCATGTGTGTCAGCTGTGCACGTTTGTTCACGCGTGCAGCTGTGCACGTTTGTGTTCATGTGTGCAGCTGTGCACGTTTGTTCACGTATCATCTGTGCACGTTTGTTCACGTGTCAGCTGTGCACATTTGTGTTCACGTGTGTCAGCTGTGCACGTTTGTTCACGTGTCAGCTGTGCACGTTTGTGTTCACGTGTGTCAGCTGTGCACCTTTATTCACGTGTCAGCTGTGCACGTTTGTGTTCACGTGTGTCAGCTGTGCACGTTTGTTCATTTGTGTCAGGTGTGCACGTTTGTTTACACGTGTGTCAGCTGTGCATGTTTGTGTTCACGTGTGTCAGCTGTGTACGTTTGTTCATTTGTGTCAGGTGTGCACGTTTGTTTACACGTGTGTCAGCTGTGCACGTTTGTTCACGTGTCAGCTGTGCACGTTTGTGTTCATGCGTGTCAGCTGTGCACATTTGTTCACGCGTGTCAGCTGTGCACGTTTGTTCACGTGTGCAGCTGTGCACGTTTTTGTTCATGTATGCAGCTGTGCACGTTTGTTCATGTATCAGCTGTGCACGTTTGTGTTCATGCGTGTCAGCTGTGCACATTTGTTCACGCGTGTCAGCTGTGCACGTTTGTTCACGTGTGCAGCTGTGCACGTTTGTGTTCATGTATGCAGCTGTGCACGTTTGTTCACGTATCAGCTGTGCACGTTTGTTCATGTGTGTCAGCTGTGCACGTTTGTTCACGCGTGCAGCTGTGCACGTTTGTGTTCATGTATGCAGCTGTGCACGTTTGTGTTCATGCGTGTCAGCTGTGCACGTTTGTGTTCACGTGTGTCAGCTGTGCACGTTTGTTTTCACGTGTGTCAGCTGTGCACGTTTGTTCACGTGTCAGCTGTGCACGTTTGTGTTCATGCGTGTCAGCTGTGCACATTTGTTCACGTGTGTCAGCTGTGCACGTTTGTTTTCACGTGTGTCAGCTGTGCACGTTTGTTCACGTGTCAGCTGTGCACGTTTGTGTTCATGCGTGTCAGCTGTGCACATTTGTTCACGCGTGTCAGCTGTGCACGTTTGTTCACGTGTGCAGCTGTGCACGTTTGTGTTCATGTATGCAGCTGTGCACGTTTGTTCACGTGTCAGCTGTGCACGTTTGTTTTCACGTGTGTCAGCTGTGCACGTTTGTGTTCATGCGTGTCAGCTGTGCACGTTTGTGTTCACGTGTGTCAGCTGTGCACGTTTGTTTTCACGTGTGTCAGCTGTGCACGTTTGTTCACGTGTCAGCTGTGCACGTTTGTGTTCATGCGTGTCAGCTGTGCACATTTGTTCACGCGTGTCAGCTGTGCACGTTTGTTCACGTGTGCAGCTGTGCACGTTTGTGTTCATGTATGCAGCTGTGCACGTTTGTTCACGTATCAGCTGTGCACGTTTGTTCATGTGTGTCAGCTGTGCACGTTTGTTCACGCGTGCAGCTGTGCACGTTTGTGTTCATGTATGCAGCTGTGCACGTTTGTGTTCATGCGTGTCAGCTGTGCACGTTTGTGTTCACGTGTGTCAGCTGTGCACGTTTGTTTTCACGTGTGTCAGCTGTGCACGTTTGTTCACGTGTCAGCTGTGCACGTTTGTGTTCATGCGTGTCAGCTGTGCACATTTGTTCACGCGTGTCAGCTGTGCACGTTTGTTCACGTGTGCAGCTGTGCAAGTTTGTGTTCATGTATGCAGCTGTGCACGTTTGTTCACGTATCAGCTGTGCACGTTTGTTCATGTGTGTCAGCTGTGCACGTTTGTTCACGCGTGCAGCTGTGCACGTTTGTGTTCATGTATGCAGCTGTGCACGTTTGTTCAAGCGTGCCTCTGTGCACGTTTGTGTACACGTGTGTGAGCTGTGCACCTTTGTTCACGTGTGTCAGCTCTGCACGTTTGTTCACGTGTCAGCTGTGCACGTTTGTGTTCACGTGTGTCAGCTGTGCACGTTTGTGTTCATGTATGCAGCTGTGCACGTTTGTTCACGTATCAGCTGTGCACGTTTTTCATGTGTGTCAGCTGTGCACGTTTGTTCACGCGTGCAGCTGTGCACGTTTGTGTTCATGTGTGCAGCTGTGCACGTTTGTTCACGTATCATCTGTGCACGTTTGTTCACGTGTCAGCTGTGCACATTTGTGTTCACGTGTGTCAGCTGTGCACGTTTGTTCACGTGTCAGCTGTGCACGTTTGTGTTCACGTGTGTCAGCTGTGCACCTTTATTCACGTGTCAGCTGTGCACGTTTGTGTTCACGTGTGTCAGCTGTGCACGTTTGTTCATTTGTGTCAGGTGTGCACGTTTGTTTACACGTGTGTCAGCTGTGCATGTTTGTGTTCACGTGTGTCAGCTGTGTACGTTTGTTCACGTGTCAGCTGTGCACGTTTGTTCACGTATCAGCTGTGCACGTTTGTTCATGTGTGTCAGCTGTGCACGTTTGTTCACGTATCATCTGTGCACGTTTGTTCACGTGTCAGCTGTGCACGTTTGTGTTCACGTGTGTCAGCTGTGCACGTTTGTGTTCATGTATGCAGCTGTGCACGTTTGTTCACGTATCAGCTGTGCACGTTTTTCATGTGTGTCAGCTGTGCACGTTTGTTCACGCGTGCAGCTGTGCACGTTTGTGTTCATGTGTGCAGCTGTGCACGTTTGTTCACGTATCATCTGTGCACGTTTGTTCACGTGTCAGCTGTGCACGTTTGTGTTCACGTGTGTCAGCTGTGCACGTTTGTGTTCATGTATGCAGCTGTGCACGTTTGTTCACGTATCAGCTGTGCACGTTTTTCATGTGTGTCAGCTGTCCACGTTTGTTCACGCGTGCAGCTGTGCACGTTTGTGTTCATGTGTGCAGCTGTGCACGTTTGTTCACGTATCATCTGTGCACGTTTGTTCACGTGTCAGCTGTGCACGTTTGTGTTCACGTGTGTCAGCTGTGCACGTTTGTTCACGTGTCAGCTGTGCACGTTTGTGTTCACGTGTGTCAGCTGTGCACCTTTATTCACGTGTCAGCTGTGCACGTTTGTGTTCACGTGTGTCAGCTGTGCACGTTTGTTCACGTATCAGCTGTGCACGTTTGTTCATGTGTGTCAGCTGTGCACGTTTGTTCACGCGTGCAGCTGTGCACGTTTGTGTTCATGTATGCAGCTGTGCACGTTTGTTCACGTATCAGCTGTGCACGTTTGTTCATGTGTGTCAGCTGTGCACGTTTGTGTTCATGTATGCGACTGTGCACGTTTGTTCACGTATCAGCTGTGCACGTTTTTCATGTGTGTCAGCTGTGCACGTTTGTGTTCATGTGTGCAGCTGTGCACGTTTGTTCACGTATCATCTGTGCACGTTTGTTCACGTGTGTCAGCTGTGCACGTTTGTTCACGTATCAGCTGTGCACGTTTGTTCATGTGTGTCAGCTGTGCACGTTTGTTCAAGCGTGCCTCTGTGCACGTTTGTGTACACGTGTGTGAGCTGTGCACCTTTGTTCACGTGTGTCAGCTGTGCACGTTTGTTCACGTGTCAGCTGTGCACGTTTGTGTTCACGTGTGTCAGCTGTGCACGTTTGTGTTCATGTATGCAGCTGTGCACGTTTGTTCACGTATCAGCTGTGCACGTTTTTCATGTGTGTCAGCTGTGCACGTTTGTTCACGCGTGCAGCTGTGCACGTTTGTGTTCATGTGTGCAGCTGTGCACGTTTGTTCACGTATCATCTGTGCACGTTTGTTCACGTGTCAGCTGTGCACATTTGTGTTCACGTGTGTCAGCTGTGCACGTTTGTTCACGTGTCAGCTGTGCACGTTTGTGTTCACGTGTGTCAGCTGTGCACCTTTATTCACGTGTCAGCTGTGCACGTTTGTGTTCACGTGTGTCAGCTGTGCACGTTTGTTCATTTGTGTCAGGTGTGCACGTTTGTTTACACGTGTGTCAGCTGTGCATGTTTGTGTTCACGTGTGTCAGCTGTGTACGTTTGTTCATTTGTGTCAGGTGTGCACGTTTGTTTACACGTGTGTCAGCTGTGCACGTTTGTTCACGTGTCAGCTGTGCACGTTTGTGTTCATGCGTGTCAGCTGTGCACATTTGTTCACGCGTGTCAGCTGTGCACGTTTGTTCACGTGTGCAGCTGTGCACGTTTGTGTTCATGTATGCAGCTGTGCACGTTTGTTCACGTATCAGCTGTGCACGTTTGTGTTCATGCGTGTCAGCTGTGCACATTTGTTCACGCGTGTCAGCTGTGCACGTTTGTTCACGTGTGCAGCTGTGCACGTTTGTGTTCATGTATGCAGCTGTGCACGTTTGTTCACGTATCAGCTGTGCACGTTTGTTCATGTGTGTCAGCTGTGCACGTTTGTTCACGCGTGCAGCTGTGCACGTTTGTGTTCATGTATGCAGCTGTGCACGTTTGTGTTCATGCGTGTCAGCTGTGCACGTTTGTGTTCACGTGTGTCAGCTGTGCACGTTTGTTTTCACGTGTGTCAGCTGTGCACGTTTGTTCACGTGTCAGCTGTGCACGTTTGTGTTCATGCGTGTCAGCTGTGCACATTTGTTCACGTGTGTCAGCTGTGCACGTTTGTTTTCACGTGTGTCAGCTGTGCACGTTTGTTCACGTGTCAGCTGTGCACGTTTGTGTTCATGCGTGTCAGCTGTGCACATTTGTTCACGCGTGTCAGCTGTGCACGTTTGTTCACGTGTGCAGCTGTGCACGTTTGTGTTCATGTATGCAGCTGTGCACGTTTGTTCACGTGTCAGCTGTGCACGTTTGTTTTCACGTGTGTCAGCTGTGCACGTTTGTGTTCATGCGTGTCAGCTGTGCACGTTTGTGTTCACGTGTGTCAGCTGTGCACGTTTGTTTTCACGTGTGTCAGCTGTGCACGTTTGTTCACGTGTCAGCTGTGCACGTTTGTGTTCATGCGTGTCAGCTGTGCACATTTGTTCACGCGTGTCAGCTGTGCACGTTTGTTCACGTGTGCAGCTGTGCACGTTTGTGTTCATGTATGCAGCTGTGCACGTTTGTTCACGTATCAGCTGTGCACGTTTGTTCATGTGTGTCAGCTGTGCACGTTTGTTCACGCGTGCAGCTGTGCACGTTTGTGTTCATGTATGCAGCTGTGCACGTTTGTGTTCATGCGTGTCAGCTGTGCACGTTTGTGTTCACGTGTGTCAGCTGTGCACGTTTGTTTTCACGTGTGTCAGCTGTGCACGTTTGTTCAAGTGTCAGCTGTGCACGTTTGTGTTCATGCGTGTCAGCTGTGCACATTTGTTCACGCGTGTCAGCTGTGCACGTTTGTTCACGTGTGCAGCTGTGCACGTTTGTGTTCATGTATGCAGCTGTGCACGTTTGTTCACGTATCAGCTGTGCACGTTTGTTCATGTGTGTCAGCTGTGCACGTTTGTTCACGCGTGCAGCTGTGCACGTTTGTGTTCATGTATGCAGCTGTGCACGTTTGTTCAAGCGTGCCTCTGTGCACGTTTGTGTACACGTGTGTGAGCTGTGCACCTTTGTTCACGTGTGTCAGCTGTGCACGTTTGTTCACGTGTCAGCTGTGCACGTTTGTGTTCACGTGTGTCAGCTGTGCACGTTTGTGTTCATGTATGCAGCTGTGCACGTTTGTTCACGTATCAGCTGTGCACGTTTTTCATGTGTGTCAGCTGTGCACGTTTGTTCACGCGTGCAGCTGTGCACGTTTGTGTTCATGTGTGCAGCTGTGCACGTTTGTTCACGTATCATCTGTGCACGTTTGTTCACGTGTCAGCTGTGCACATTTGTGTTCACGTGTGTCAGCTGTGCACGTTTGTTCACGTGTCAGCTGTGCACGTTTGTGTTCACGTGTGTCAGCTGTGCACCTTTATTCACGTGTCAGCTGTGCACGTTTGTGTTCACGTGTGTCAGCTGTGCACGTTTGTTCATTTGTGTCAGGTGTGCACGTTTGTTTACACGTGTGTCAGCTGTGCATGTTTGTGTTCACGTGTGTCAGCTGTGTACGTTTGTTCATTTGTGTCAGGTGTGCACGTTTGTTTACACGTGTGTCAGCTGTGCACGTTTGTGTTCACGTGTGTCAGCTGTGCACGTTTGTTCATTTGTGTCAGCTATGCACGTTTGTTTACACGTGTGTCAGCTGTGCACGTTTGTGTTTACGTGTCAGCTGTGCACGTTTGTGTTCACGTGTCTCAGCTGTGCACGTTTGTTTACACATGTGTCAGCTGTGCACGTTTGTGTTCACGTGTGTCAGCTGTGCACGTTTGTTCACGTGTCAGCTGTGCACGTTTGTTTTCACGTGTGTCAGCTGTGCACGTTTGTGTTCATGCGTGTCAGCTGTGCACGTTTGTGTTCACGTGTGTCAGCTGTGCACGTTTGTTTTCACGTGTGTCAGCTGTGCACGTTTGTTCACGTGTCAGCTGTGCACGTTTGTGTTCATGCGTGTCAGCTGTGCACATTTGTTCACGCGTGTCAGCTGTGCACGTTTGTTCACGTGTGCAGCTGTGCACGTTTGTGTTCATGTATGCAGCTGTGCACGTTTGTTCACGTATCAGCTGTGCACGTTTGTTCATGTGTGTCAGCTGTGCACGTTTGTTCACGCGTGCAGCTGTGCACGTTTGTGTTCATGTATGCAGCTGTGCACGTTTGTTCACGTATCAGCTGTGCACGTTTGTTCATGTGTGTCAGTTGTGCACGTTTGTGTTCATGTGTGCAGCTGTGCACGTTTGTTCACGTATCATCTGTGCACGTTTGTTCACGTGTGTCAGCTGTGCACGTTTGTTCACGTATCAGCTGTGCACGTTTTTCATGTGTGTCAGTTGTGCACGTTTGTGTTCATGTGTGCAGCTGTGCACGTTTGTTCACGTATCATCTGTGCACGTTTGTTCACGTGTGTCAGCTGTGCACGTTTGTTAACGTATCAGCTGTGCACGTTTGTGTTCACGTGTGTCAGCTGTGCACGTTTGTTCATGTGTGTCAGCTGTGCACGTTTGTGTACACGTGTGTGAGCTGTGCACCTTTGTTCACGTGTGTCAGCTGTGCACGTTTGTTCATTTGTGTCAGCTGTGCACGTTTGTTCATTTGTGTCAGCTGTGCACGTTTATTAACACGTGTGTCAGCTGTGCACGTTTGTGTTCACGTGTGTCAGCTGTGCACGTTTGTTCACGTATCAGCTGTGCACGTTTGTTCACGTGTGTCAGCTGTGCACGTTTGTTCATTTGTGTCAGCTGTGCACGTTTGTTTACACGTGTGTCAGCTGTGCACGTTTGTTCATGTGTTTACGTGTGTTCTGATGCTTCATCATCAGTGGGCAGCGATGGAAGAACGCTGGTTCCAGTGAGGTTGTCCTCACTGGTACCAGCGCTGGTTCCGGCGCACCAGCGGGGAGGACCATGAACCACCGGCTTCAGTCTCTGTGTCGTGTGCTGCACTCCTCCAGGAAGTCCGCCTGCAGCCGAATGGAGGTCCTGAGGAGGATGTTGTGCGCTCCTCAGGAAAGTGGGTCTGAGCTGAAGAGTCGGGATCATTATTCTTCTCTGAGTTCTGCTGAAACTGGGTCGGAGGGTCTGCATGCCTCCTCTGGGAACCCTGTCTGGGTCATGCGGGCTCCTGGTTCTGACCTGAAGCTTCAGGGAGATGCATGAGTCCGTGTTCACACACTGAAAGCTAAGGCGTGTGCGGCGTCTGCATCACATGACCCCTTTTATGGAGAAGTATGATGTGATAACCTGACCCCCACTCCCCCCACCATCACCACACGTATGACCCAATTCTCTGCTGAACCGTGTGACGCCCCACCAAGCCATCCAAACCTGGACCTGCTGATCCACAAACAGAAACCTGGTGAACGAGGAAGATACTTGATGAAGAATTTCCTCATCACAGCCGCTGCTCAGTAAATCCTGGTTCCATTCATGAAGTCAGAACTGAAGTCTAGAACCAGTTCTGGTCTTCCAACATTCTGGACATGCTTATCCATCCAGGAGGAGGCTTGATGCCAGCATCCTGCTCTGCTGGGGTGTTTTGAGTGGGGAGGGGTTGAAGAGCTTTGGCTCCTCCATGTGGCACCAAGCCGAACTGCATCCTGTCATCAGCGTAGAGGACTGCAGTCCTCCCCAAGCTCCCTTTATCAGGAGGGAGGAACGTTCTCATTTGGTTTTTATGGATGACTGACATCAACTCTGTGTTCTTCTGGAGAACATCCATCACAGGAGGGGGTTTCAGAGAAAGTTCAGTTCTGAATCTTTCATTTTCTACCCCCTACCACACCCCCAGGTATGGAGACATGGTCCCAAAGACCATCATGGGGAAGATTTTCGGCTCCATCTGCTCGCTGAGCGGCGTGCTGGTCATCGCTCTGCCAGTGCCAGTCATCGTGTCCAACTTCAGTCGGATCTACCACCAGAACCAGAGAGCGGAGAAGAGGCGAGCACAGAAGGTGAGAGCTGCATCCACGGACCCCCCACCCTGACCTCTGACCTCTGACCTCTAACCCCTGATCAGAGGACAGTTTCTGTTTCCAGGAATTTAGGAGGAGAACCTTGGAGGCCTAGAGGTTGGTGCAGGGATGCAGGTTCTTCTTTTGTTCATTTTTGTTATAGCATCAGATTGACGTCATTCATCCATGAAAAACAGACACGTCACGTCTTAAATCACAGACACTCTTAGATTTGGGTTTTTAGAATCCACTGTAGAACCGAGCCACCAGCACCCAGTATCACTGAGACTAGGACTATCCAGTGAAGACTGAGACCTGTGCTTCCGGGTCATACATGAACTGACAGAAGAACACAGTCAGTCATTGATAATCACATGATCTGTGTCTCTAAGGCGTCCAAAGAGGCGGGTCGGGCTCTGGTGACCAAGACCAACCCCATCTTTGAGGTGCAGCAGCATCACCTGCTGAGCTGTCTGGAGAACGCTACGGTGAGGACAGCTCTCTGCTGCAAACACACAACTCTCTCACACAAACCTTCTCCTGGTTGACATGCAGCAGCATTTTATGTGTTCTAATGGAAACCGCTTCATGGCTGAAGCTGACCAGCAGGTAGAGTGTTTGCATGTGTGAAGCAGTGAACCCTCTCAGAGGGTTGTACGCTCAGCTGCTGCTCTGCTAGTCCAAAGTGGCATTAAGCAATACACTCCCAGGCTGGTGCCGTGCAGAGCTTCCACTGGTGCATTTAGTAAGGGTTAATGGCCGACGAAGTGTGCGGAAGCAACCGTCCTCCGCTTCACGTGGGACGGTTCAGGCTCCCACGGCGTGCGTTAAAAAGTGATACTGCACACTTCAAAGGCCATTGACCCGCTTATACCATGGTCACTTACAAAAGAAATAAACAGTAACCAGTTTTTAGTCCTTAATTATGGCCCGCAGCAGTCATAGACTGCAAGGACCATATTGTAACTGGTACGAGGGTCGAACACTCAAAAAGTCCAAAACGTCAAAAAAACGCGTCAAAACGCCAAAAAATGGGGTCAAAGGTCGCCCAAAGCACACAACGACACGACAATTGTGTAACGCAACAAAAATACACACACACACGCACAACACCAACGCAAAAACGTAAAAATTGTAGTCGCAAAAATGACGTCAAAAACACAAAAAAGCCCCAAAAAGCCCCCAAAAGACAGGTTTAAAGCCAAAAAGACATGCCCAGCCTATAGTAAAAGACAGGCCGCATTGAAATACATAGGAAATCCTAACCGCAAAAACTTCTATATTGTTTCTGCTTCGTTTCATTATTATGGCCCGCAGCAGCAGTCACTGACTGCAAGGACCATATTGTTTTCGCAGTTGGAACGACGACTTCGCCGCCTTTCAGCGAGAATTTGACCCCCGCCGCATGCTCGAAAAGTCACCAAAATGGGCACACACCTGGGATAAATTGCAAATGAATTTTCCACAAAGTCAACGTCACCCCCCCGAAGACGATGACATCCCGGCCAGCGATCCCGTCAAAAAAATGAATGGGCCGAAAATCGCGTATAGGGCCGAACAAAATGTACTTCAAAATACAGCCGCGAAACCAAGACACACGTGTCGGGGATATCCCAAAGATGTTTTGAAATCATTACGGGACGGCCACACGACCTACGGCTTGGCGGCCATTTTGTGGCGAACTCTGAGAATTGGCGATTTTCGTGTTTTCCCACAATATGGGGAAAAGACACTTTTGTTTGAACGATTTTCACGCAATTGCACACACTTGCTGCCAGCTCCAGTCTACAAACACCCCAGAAGTGTCGTTGACCTTTGACCTTGGGAAAAGGCCGCCATCTGGAATTTTCTCAAAAAAGCACCTTTAGCACCGGATACAAACGAAAACTCGTCGTTGCAATTTTCATCAATCGTCTCGTAACTTTTCGGGCACCAACGGCCAGCTACTCTGGACAAAATGTTGGAATTAGAAGTTGTAGATTTTGAACGGCGTGCACGTGGCGAGCTAGCAACCGTTGCCATCTTGACTAGCTCGCACATTTTTCATCGGAATGTCGTGAAGAGGAAATATGCGATTCCTTGGCCCGCGCTGAACAAAACGATGCTACGCACGACAAGATCGATAAAGGAATGTGGCCGTGGTAAGCAAAGAACCGTCGCAAAAAAATGTGCCGACTCGGCAAAAACGAAAAAATTCGGAACTTTTTTTTCCAGAATCGACTAACGAAACCAATATACCCTTGTCCGCGATATCCAAAGGACGTTTTGAAATCATTACGGGATGGTGACACGACCTACGGTTTGGCGGCCATTTTGTGCCAAAATCTGCCATTTTGCGTTTTTCGCGTTTTTACACAATATGGAAAAATGAACTTTTTTTCGAGCGATTTTCACGAAATTTGACTCACATGTTACTAGAGCAATTCCACAACTACCTCTGGAGTTTCGTCCACCTTTGACCTCGGGAAAAGGCCGCCATCTTGAATTTTCTATAAAAAACTCCTTTACCCCTGGATTCAATCGTAAACTTGTCGTTGGAATTTTCCGCGATCGTCTCGAAACTTTTTGGGCATCAACGGCAAGCTACTATGAAAAAAATGATGCAATTAGAAGTTGTAGATTTTGAACGGCGTCCGTGTGGCGAGCTCGCAAAGTCGCGCACTGCTATTCCTCATACCTTATTATGGCCCGCAGCAGCAGTCACTGACTGCAAGGACCATATTGTTTTCGCAGTTGGAACGACGACTTCGCCGCCTTTCAGCGAGAATTTGACCCCCGCCGCATGCTCGAAAAGTCACCAAAATGGGCACACACCTGGGATAAATTGCAAATGAATTTTCCACAAAGTCAACGTCACCCCCCCGAAGACGATGACATCCCGGCCAGCGATCCCGTCAAAAAAATGAATGGGCCGAAAATCGCGTATGGGGCCGAACAAAATGTACTTCAAAATACAGCCGCGAAACCAAGACACACGTGTCGGGGATATCCCAAAGATGTTTTGAAATCATTACGGGACGGCCACACGACCTACGGCTTGGCGGCCATTTTGTGGCGAACTCTGAGAATTGGCGATTTTCGTGTTTTCCCACAATATGGGGAAAAGACACTTTTGTTTGAACGATTTTCACGCAATTGCACACACTTGCTGCCAGCTCCAGTCTACAAACACCCCAGAAGTGTCGTTGACCTTTGACCTTGGGAAAAGGCCGCCATCTGGAATTTTCTCAAAAAAGCACCTTTAGCACCGGATACAAACGAAAACTCGTCGTTGCAATTTTCATCAATCGTCTCGTAACTTTTCGGGCACCAACGGCCAGCTACTCTGGACAAAATGTTGGAATTAGAAGTTGTAGATTTTGAACGGCGTGCGCGTGGCGAGCTAGCAACCGTTGCCATCTTGACTAGCTCGCACATTTTTCATCGGAATGTCGTGAAGAGGAAATATGCGATTCCTTGGCCCGCGCTGAACAAAACGATGCTACGCACGACAAGATCGATAAAGGAATGTGGCCGTGGTAAGCAAAAAACCGTCGCAAAAAAATGTGCCGACTCGGCAAAAACGAAAAAATTCGGAACTTTTTTTTCCAGAATCGACTAACGAAACCAATATACCCTTGTCCGCGATATCCAAAGGACGTTTTGAAATCATTACGGGATGGTGACACGACCTACGGTTTGGCGACCATTTTGTGCCAAAATCTGCCATTTTGCGTTTTTCGCGTTTTTACACAATATGGAAAAATGAACTTTTTTTCGAGCGATTTTCACGAAATTTGACTCACATGTTGCTAGAGCAAGTCCACAACTACCTCTGGAGTTTCGTCCACCTTTGACCTCGGGAAAAGGCCGCCATCTTGAATTTTCTATAAAAAACGCCTTTACCCCTGGATTCAATCGTAAACTTGTCGTTGGAATTTTCCGCGATCGTCTCGAAACTTTTTGGGCATCAACGGCAAGCTACTATGAAAAAAATGTTGCAATTAGAAGTTGTAGATTTTGAACGGCGTCCGTGTGGCGAGCTCGCAAAGTCGCGCACTGCTATTCCTCATACCTTATTATGGCCCGCAGCAGCAGTCACTGACTGCAAGGACCATATTGTTTTCGCAGTTGGAACGACGACTTCGCCGCCTTTCAGCGAGAATTTGACCCCCGCCGCATGCTCGAAAAGTCACCAAAACGTGCACACACCTGGGATAAATTGCAAATGAATTTTCCACAAAGTCAACGTCACCCCCCCGAAGACGATGACATCACAGCGAGCGATCCCGTCAAAAAAATGAATGGGCCGAAAATTGCTTATGGGGCCAAAAAAAAATATTTCAAATTAGAGCAACGAAACCAAAACACGCATGTTGGAGATATCCCAAAGAAGTTATGAAATTATTATGGGATGGCCACACGACTTACGGCTTGGCGGCCATTTTGTGGCGAAATCAGAGAAATGGCGATTTTCGTGTTTTTTCACAATATGGGAAAACGACACTTTTGTTCAAGCGATTTTCACGAAATTGCACACACATGCCAAAAACACGATTCTACAACTACCAAAGAAGTTTTGTTTACCTTTGACCTTGGGAAGGGGCGGCCATCTTGAATTTTCATAAAAAAGCACCTTTAGTAACGGATACAAACGAAAACTCGTCCTAGGGATTTTTATCGATCTTTTTGAAACTTCCCGGGCATCAATGGCAAGCTAATGTGGACAAAATGTTGGAATTAGAAGTTGTAGAATTTGAAACACGTGCACGTGGATAATTCGCAACCGTCGCCATTTTAGCTAGCTCGCACATATTTTATTGGAATAGCCTGAAACTGAAATATGCGATACCCTGGCCCACACTGAACAAAACGATGTCACATACGACAAAATCGATAAAGGAATGTGGCCGTGGTAAACAAAAAACGATCGAAAAAAAAGTGCTGACTTGGCAAAAAAAAAAAATTTCGGATTTTTAAGAATCGGCTAACAAAACGCAGATAACTTTGTCGGGTATATCCAAAGAAAGTTTCTAAATCATTACGTGATGGCGACACGATCTACGGTTTGGCGGCCATTTTGTGCCAAAATCTGCCATTTTGAGTTTTTCGCGTTTTTACACAATATGGAAAAATGAACTTTTTTTCGAGCGATTTTCACGAAATTTGACGCGCATGTCCCTAGCGTAAGTCTACAATCGCCTCTGGAGTTTCGTCGACCTTTGACCTCGGGAAAAGGCGGCCATCTTGAATTTTCTATAAAATACACCTTTACCACCGGATTCAAACGTAAACTTGTCGTTGGAATTTTCCTCGATTGTCTCGAAACCTTTTGGGCATCAATGGCAAGCTACTGTGGAAAAAATGTTGGAATTAGAAGTTGTAGATTTTAAACGGCGTGCGCGTGGCAAGCTAGCAAAGTGGCGCACTGTTATAACTCCCATGCATTTCAATACAATACAGTGAAAATTGAATGCATGCATTCACGCCTGAAACAGAATACATTGAAAAACACTGGATATGGACATATAAGGAATGTGGGCGTGGTTACCATAAAACCACTGTTGCTAAGGACAACAAAAAGTTTACTTTTACCGATTTGTCCGAAACTGACGTCAATCTGTTCGTCCTCCAGAGAGGACCAAAACATAAAATGGTTGCTATGGAGATAAAATCAACAGATAAGCCGCCATTTTGGAAAAAGTGTTTTTTCTAATCAACTTATGACATATAGCTCTCACCAATGGAGGAATGTGATTTTCTGAGTCAGTTGATGATGCTGATCGCTATGCTAGCACTTTTAGCTATGTTAGCATAACTAGCATAGTTAGCATAATTAGCATTTTATATAATGTGTTTTTCTGAGTCAGTTGATGATGCTGATCGCTATGTTAACACTTTTAGCCACATTAGCATAGCTAGCATAGTTAGCATAATTAGCATTTTAGGTAATGTGTTTTTCTGAGTCAATTGATGATGCTGATCGCAATGCTAGTACTTTTAGCCACATTAGCATAGCTAGCAAAGTTTGTATAATTAGCATTTTAAGTAATGTGTTTTTCTGAGTCAGTTAATGATGTTGATCGCTAAGCTAGCACTTTTAGCTATGTTAGCATAACTAGCATAGTTAGCATAATTAGCATTTTAGGTAATGTGTTTTTCTGAGTCAGTTGATGATGTTGATTGCAATGCTAGCACTTTTAGCCTCATTAGCATAGCTAGCATAGTTAGCATAATTAGCATTTTAGGTAATGTGTTTTCTGAGTCAGTTGATTCTGATCGCTATGCTAGCACTTTTAGCCACATTAGCATAGCTAGCATAGTTAGCATAATTAGCATATGCAGTTTTGACTAGCCATTATCAAAAGTGGGCAGTGAGGGCGATAAGGGCGGTGGTGCGTAGAGTTGGGCGTGGAAGGCGGGTTGCGTCTGCGGGCCATACAACGCCGCTTGCGGCTTTAATTATTATTATTATTCTTCTCGTTTCTAACGGCGTCTTTGAGCTCAAATTTGACCCCCGCCACATACCCGAAAACTCACCAAAATTGGCACACACCTGGGATAAATTGAAAATGAATTTTCGGCAAAGAGAACGTCACCCCCCCCACGACGATGACATCACGGCGAGCGTTCCTGTAAAAAAAATGAATGGGCCGAAAATCGCTTATGGGGCCAAAAAAAAATATTTTGAAATACAGTTACAAAACCAAAACACGCGTGTTGGAGATATCCCAAAGAAGTTATGAAATCATTATGGGATGGCCACACGACCTACGGCTTGGCGGCCATTTTGTGGCGAACTCAGAGAAATGGCGATTTTCCTGTTTTTTCACAATATGGGAAAACGACACTTTTGTTCAAGCGATTTTCACGAAATTGCACACACATGCCACAAACACGATTCTACAACTACCAAAGAAGTTTTGTTGACCTTTGACCTTGGGAAGGGGCGGCCATCTTGAATTTTCATAAAAAAGCACCTTTAGTAAGGTATTCAAACGAAAACTCGTCCTAGGAATTTTCATCGATCTTTTTGAAACTTCTTGGGCATCAATGGCAATCAATTGTGGACAAAATGTTGGAATTAGAAGTTGTAGATTTTGAAACGCGTGCGCGTGGCGAATTCGCAACCGTCGCCATTTTAGCTAGCTTGCACATATTTTATCGGAATGTCGTGAAAATGAAATATACGATTCCCTGGCCCACACTGAACAAAACGATGTCAGATACGACAAAATTGATAAAGAAATGTGGCCGTGGTAAACAAAAAACGATCGCAAAAAAAAGTGCTGACTCGGCTAAAAAAAAAAATTTCGGATTTTTTTTTAAAGAATCGGCTAGCGAAACCCAGATAACTTTGTCGGTTATATCCAAAGAAAGTTTTGAAATCATTACGTGATGGCGACACGACCTACGGTTTGGCGGCCATTTTGTGCCAAAATCGGCCATTTTGAGTTTTTCGCGATTTTACACAATATGGAAAAATGAACTTTTTTTCAAGCGATTTTGACGAAATTTGACTGGCATGTCCCTAGCGTAAGTCTACAATCACCTTTGGAGTTTCGTCGACCTTTGACCTCGGGAAAAGGCGGCCATCTTGAATTTTATATAAAAAACACCTTTACCACCGGATTCAAACTTAAACTTGTCGTTGGAATTTTCATCAATCATCTCGAAACTTTTTAGGCATCAATGGCAAGCCACTGTGGAAAAAATGTTGGAATTAGAAGTTGTAGATTTTAAACGGCGTGTGCGTGGCATGCTAGCAAAGTGGCGCACTGTTATAACTCCCATGCATTTCAATACAATAGTGTGAAAATTGAATGCATGCATTTATACCTGAAACAGATTACATTGAAAAACACTGGATATGGACATATAAGGAATGTGGGCGTGGTTAACATAAAACCACTGTTGCTAAGGACGACAAAAAGTTTACTTTTACCGATTTGTCCGAAACTGACGTCAATCTGTTCGTCCTCCCGAGGGGACCAAAACATAAAATGGTTGCTATGGAGATAAAATCAACAGAAAAGCCGCCATTTTGGAAAAAGTGGGTTTTTTAGCAACTTATGACATATAACTCTCACCAATGGAGGAATGTGTTTTTCTGAGTCAGTTGATGATGCTGATCGCTATGCTAGCACTTTTAGCTATGTTAGCATAGCTAGCATAGTTAGCATTATTAGCATTTTAGATAATATATTTTTCTGAGTCAGTTGATGATGCTGATCGCAATGCTAGCACTTTAAGCCACAATTGCATAGCTAGCATAGTTAGCATTATTAGCATTTTAGATAATATATTTTTCTGAGTCAGTTGATGATGCTGATCGCTATGCTAGCACTTTTAGCTATGTTAGCATAGCTAACATAGTTAGCACAATTAGCATTTTAGGTAATGTGTTTTTCTGAGTCAGTTGATGATGCTGATCGCTATGCTAGCACTTTTAGCTATGTTAGCATAACTAGCATAGTTCGCATAATTAGCATTTTAGGTAATGTGTTTTTCTGAGTCAGTTGATGATGCTGATCGCTATGCTAGCACTTTTAGCCACATTAGCATAGCTAGCATAGTTAGCATAATTAGCATATGCAGTTTTGACCAGCCTTCATCAAAAGTGGGCGGTGAGGGCGGTGGTGCGTAGAGTTGGGCGTTGACGGCGGGTTGCGTCTGCGGGCCATACAACGCCGCTTGCGGCTTTAATTATTATTATTTTTTTTATTACGTTTCTTCTTTCTTACGGATCCGTTGAGCTCAAATTTGACCCCCGCCACATACCCGAAAACTCACCAAAATTGGCACACATCTGGGATAAATTGAAAATGAATTTTCGACAAAGAGAACGTCACCCCCCCGAAGTCGATGACATCACAGCGAGCGTTCCCGTAAAAAAAATGAATGGGCCGAAAATCGCTTATGGGGCCAAAAAAAAATATTTCGGAATACAGTTACGAAACCAAAACACGCGTGTTGGAGATATCCCCAAGAAGTTTTGAAATCATTATGGGATGGCCACACGACCTACGGCTTGGCAGCCATTTTGTGGCGAACTCTGAGAAATGGCGATTTTTGTGTTTTTTGACAATATGGTAAAACAACACTTTTGTTCAAGCGATTTTCACGAAATCGGACACACATGCCACTAGCAGGATTCTACAATAACCAAAGAAGTTTCGTTGACCTTTGACCTTGGCAAGGGGCGGCCATCTTGAATTTTCATAAAAAAGCACTTTTAGTAACGGATACAAACGAAAACTCGTCCTAGGGATTTTTTCCGAGCTTTTTGAAACTTCTCGGGCATCAATGGCAAGCTACTGTGGACAAAATGTTGGAATTAGAAGTTGTAGAATTTGAAACGCGTGCGCGTGGCGAATTCGGAACCGTCGCCATTTAAGCTAACACGCACATATTTTATCGGAATGTCGTGAAAATGAAATATACGATTCCCTGGCCCACACTGAACAAAACGATGTCAGATACGACAAAATCGATAAAGGAATGTGGCTGTGGTAAACAAAAAACCGTCGCAAAAAAAAGTGCTGACTCGGCAAAAAAAAAATTTTTCGGATTTTATTTTTAGGAATCGGCTAACGAAACCCAGATAACTTTGTCGGGTATATCCAAAGAAAGTTTCGAAATCATTACGTGATGGCGACACGACCTACGGTTTGGCGGCCATTTTGTGCCAAAATCTGCCATTTTGAGTTTTTCGCGTTTTTACACAATATAGAAAAATGAACTTTTTTTCGAGCAATTTTCACGAAATTTGACTCGCATGTCCCTAGCGTAAGTCTACAATCACCTTTGGAGTTTCGTCGACCCTTGACCTCGGGAAAAGGCGGCCATCTTGAATTTTCTATAAAAAACACATTAACCACCAGATTCAAACGTAAACTTGTCGTTTGAATTTTCTTCGATCGTCTCAAAACTTTTTGGGCATCAATGGCAAGCTACTGTGTAAAAAATGTTGAAATTAGAAGTTGTAGATTTTGAACGGCGTGCGCGTGGCAAGCTAGCAAAGTGGCGCACTGTTATAACTCCCATGCATTTCAATACAATACAGTGAAAATTTAATGCATGCATTAATGCCTGAAACTGAATACATTGAAAAACACTGGATATGGACATATAAGGATTGTGGGCGTGGTTAGCATAAAACCACTGTTGCTAAGGACGACAAAAAGTTTACTTTTACCGATTTGTCCGAAACTGACGTCAATCTGTTCGTCCTCCCGAGGGGACCAAAACATAAAATGGTTGCTTTGGAGATAAAATCAACAGAAAAGCCGCCATTTTGGAAAAAGTGGGCTTTTTAGCAACTTATGACATATAACTCTCACCAATGGAGGAATGTGTTTTTCTGAGTCAGTTGATGATGCTGATCGCTATGCTAGCAATTTTAGCCACATTAGCATAGCTAGCATAGTTAGCATAATTAGCATTTTAGGAAATGTGTTTTTTTGAGTCAGTTGATGATGCTGATCGCTATGCTAGCACTTTTAGCTATGTTAGCATAGCTAGCATAGTTAGCATAATTAGCATTTTAGGTAATGTGTTTTTCTGAGTCAGTTGAAGATGCTGATTGCTATGCTAGCACTTTTAGCCACATTAGCATAGTTAGCATAGTTAGCATAATTAGCATTTTAGGTAATGTGTTTTTCTGAGTCAGTTGATGATGCTGATCGCTATGCTAGCACTTTTAGCCACATTAGCATAGCTAGCATAGTTAGCATAATTAGCATTTTAGGAAATGTGTTTTTTTAAGTCAGTTGATGATGCTAATCGCAATGCTAGCTCATTTAGGCACATTAGCATAGTTAGCATAGTTAGCATTATGAGCAAATCCAGCCTTCATTAGCTTTTAATTTGTGGGCGGTGAGGGCGGAGAGGGCCGCGGTAGTGCGTAGAGTTGGGCGTGGAAGGCGGGTTGCGTCTGCGGGCCATACAACGCCGCTTGCGGCTTTAATTCTTGTTTTTTTTTATTTGGATCGCTTTTTGTGAAAAAAGCAGACTATTTGTTACGTGGTGCAGCACGTCGCACCACCGCTGCTGTCAAGACTTGGTGATATAAAGTGATATATCTATGCTGATCTTTCCGATGGGTTGAATAAAGCATCAGTTCAGAGAGAAAGTTCACCTCTTACTGCTTGTTTTTGTCCAGATGATGAAGCAAAAGGTTGTTTTAAAGAAGCTGGCGCAGTGAACATTCAAGCTAGGTGACCGGAAATTCTTTTTTCACCGTGTGGTTATCCTGTGGGATATCACTTTTTAGTGTACACCCAGCAGCCAATCAGACTCGAGTATTCACCCGGACCATGGTATAATGTGTGAAAAGAGACTCAGAGAAGACCTGTAAGGTGTCAGTGCTGATCAGAGCACTCAGGGCCGCAAGCCCAAACTGGAGGATCCCTGGAAAGACCTTAGACATCCCAGTCCAGAAACAGCTAAGATACTGCAGGACCCTCAGGTTCCCAGGACTCTGAGGCTACATGTTTTTTTAATGAAATAAGTCTCTTTACATCGTTCACGGATGGTTTCTTACCAAAACTCGGGTCCTCTAGTCCTCTAGCGCTCCAATCACCAGGGGCACCACTGTGACCTCAGGCCTTCTCCAGCTCCTCCGAGTTCCTGGTGTTTCTCCAGATTTTCATCTTCCTTCCTCCAATTAAAAACAAATGTTTGATGACTGTGCTTACCTACAATGAAGAGGAGATCCAAGAACGTCACTCAGCCGTCCTGGGTTGGGGTTGGGCGTGATATAAAGCCATCCGACTCAAAGAGGAGCTGATAGATGAAGGTTAGTCTCTCCATTCCAGGAGCTTTCCTGCAAATTGAGAAATAAAAGGTTCCGTGTAGAAACTCTGGAACAAGATCTCTTTCAGGGAAGATTTTCGGTTTGAAGTGTTTTGTTTTTGTAATGTAATAATAAGGATAACAATAAACTTTATTTGTATAGCACCTGTCAAGATAAAAATCACAAAGTGCTTCACAGTGAAACACGATAAAACAAAGTAAAACAAGGAATTTAAAAAATTATGAAAAAGCAATTTTAAAAAGAGGTTTTTAGCTGATTTTTACAGAAAACACTGAGCCAGCAGATCTGAGGCTGAGAGGAAGGGAGTTCCAGAGGGATGGAGCCACTGCTGCAAAGACTGTCACCTTTAGTCTGTAACCACCAGCAGACCCTGGTCACATGACCTCAGGGACCTGCTGGGAGTGGACGGCTGCAAAAGGTCTTTCTATAGACCGGTGCCTGGTTATTAGGAGCAGGATTTTAAAATGGAGTCGGTAGCGGATGGGGAGTCAGTGCAGCTGGATTAATAACATGTTGACGTGTGAAAACTTAAATTATTTAGTTAAAAGCCTGACAGCAGCGTTCTGGACAACCTGGAGGCGTTCTAGAGATTTTCTGCTTAAACATGTGAAGATGGAGTTGCAATAATCAAGACGAGATGAAATAAAAGCCTGGATGAGAATCTTCAACTCAGAACACAACACAATTGGACTCAGTTTTGCAATGTTTCTAAAATGATAAAAACAAGAGCAAACAAGTGACCCGACATATAAAACCGGGTCTAGAGTCAGGCAACTGTCAGGAGCACAGACTAGAACCGCAGTTTTAGCTTCATTTAGTTGGAGAAAATTATCCTTCATCCAACTGTTGACTGAATCCAGACACCTGCAAAAAATCTGTATTTTAAAAACATTATGGGGTTTAAAAGACACATAGATCTGAATATCATCAGCATAAAAATGATAAGAAATATCATTAAAAGAACTTAAACTATGCTGCAAAGGCAGCATAAAATAAACAATAAAGGTCCCAAAACTGAGCCTTGTGGGACACCAGAAGTGAGGGATGCAGAAGAAGACTACTAATACAACAGAGAAAGATCTACCCGTCAGATAAGAGGAGAACCAGTTTAAAGCAGAACCGGATACCCCGACCCAGTTTTTCAGCCTGTCCAGGAGGACATAGTGGTCGACATGTCAAAGGCTGCTGTCAGGTCCAGTAGCAGCAGCACAGAGCATTTTCCTGCATCACTCTGCATCAGGATGTCATTAGTGACTGAGTAGGGCTGTTTCAGTGGAGTGAGTTCTGCCAAAACCTGACTGAAACTGATCAAAAATGCCATGACTGTCCAGAGCAGTTGTAAGTTGGTTAGCAACAACCTTTTCTAAAATTTTGGACACGAATGGAAGATTAGAAATTGGTCTACAACTGCTCAAGAGGGAGGAGTCAAGCCCAGGATTTTTAAGGAGAGGAAGCAACAGCTTTCTTAAAGTCCTCAGGGACTTGACCAGACAGCAAGGATGAGTCAATTATTGACAGGACAGAAGGACCGATGGACTGGAAGACATCTTTGAGCAGAGATGTTGGCAGCATGTTGAGAGAGCAAGAGGATGCCTTCATTGTGCCAACAGTGTGTCTAAAACCACAGGCCGAGGTGGACTAACAGAACCAGAACTAGGACCAGCTGTGTGACACAGAGAGCTTCTCACAGATCTGACTTTGTCAATAAAAGATGATAAAACAATCATCATTTGAATAGATGGAAACGGCAGGTGGACTGGGTGTTGAATGGCACCTTAGGATTACCTCTGCCTGTGGAAATGAGATTAGTGAAGTTAGCAGCCCTCACATCTCTAACAGCACTGTTAAAAGAAACTAAAAGATCCTTAAGATGAAGTAAATGAACATGTAGGTGAGTTCTCTTCCATAAACGTTCAACTTTTCTGCAAGATCATTTCAGACAGCGAATGCTGTCATTTATCCAAGGGGAAACTTTAGTGACAGGGGCCAGTCTGGTTTTAATGGGACAGACTAAATCTAGAACGGAAAGACAGTGCAGTCATTCATTCTTCTTCCGTTTTGTCCCTTTTGGGGTCACGGGACTGCTGGAGCCTATCCCGGCCACTTATGGGCGAAGGCAGGGGACACCCTGGACAGGTCACCAGTCTGTTGTAGGGTTACAATCACACACCTGTGCACACTCACACTCACACCTAGGGACAATTTAGAGTTGCCAATGAACCCATGAAGCATGTTTTTGGAGCAAACCCAAGCAGGCACAGGGAGAACATGCTAACTCCACACTGAAAGGTCCCCCATTGATGTTCTGTTTCTGTCCCCCAGCCGGGACTTGAACCAGGGGCTTCTTGATGAGGCAAGTGGCTAACCACTGCACCACCGTGCAGCCCAGAAAGACAGTAACTTTTAAAAATACATAATAACGAATGAACATCTGTGCACGGAGAGAGGACCAGGTTCAAAGCGTTAGAAAAGGCCTCGAGCTGCCAGAGCTAACTTCTCTATGTCGGCAAGAACGACACAGAAAAAGACAAGTTTAAAAAAAAACACACAATGATGGTCAGTGTGACGGTGTGGCACCGTCAGATGGCGAGGGGGCCCACACTGTTTTTGTTTTGTGTATTTGTGTATATTTTATGTTTAAGACTACTACCTGTGGTGCCACCTGGAAGATGTTGAAGAGCCACGCCCCATGGGAGGGGCTCATCATTTAAAAGGGTGCATCACAGGTAGTGAGGAAGGAGCGAGACGGAGGTGATAACCTGTTGTGACCCTGCGTGGAACAGTTGAAGTGCTCGCAGTTCGTGAAATTAAAGAAAGGACGCTCCTACCTTGGCTCCTCTGCATCCTTTTCCGGCGGGACCCCGTCACAGTCAGAAATAAAAATGTCCTCAGAAAAAATAGAGTCAATATGCACACCTAAGGTAAAAACAAGGTCGAGTGTGCCGCCTTTAACATGTGTGGACCCAGACACATGCTGAGTACCATGAAAAGAGTCCATGAGACTCTGAAACCTCTGGCAAAGAGGTCAGAGTCATCATTAATATGTATATCTAAATAAAAAATGATCAGGTTAGACAGCTTCATAGTGGAACTCCTTTATTACAAAGAGGCTGTTTGGTTAAGGTGGACGGTAGACAACAGCACAGGACACACGGTTCTTATCCCTGACTTTGATCACCTGAAGCTCGAACGAAGAGAACTGAGCCACGCTCTCTGAGCGGCAGAGGCGACTCCCCCTCCACGACCCGATGGCCGAGGCCGTCCAATGAAGAAGGAACCAGCCGGGCAGAGTTCAATGAGAGACGGGTGGTCGGAGTCCCGCTGCCAAGTTTCAGTCAGAAACAAAAGATCCAAGTTCCTGGAGTCTATAAGTTCATTTAACAAGAACGAGCCCGCCTCATGTTGCCGGGGATCCGCGTCAGGGGCCGTAGGCGCTGAGGGTTAGAACCCGGGCCATCTGAAAATCCACAGACCACAGAGAGAGGCGACCAGGCAGAAGAAGAGCTAGGATGAACAGTCCTCAGGAATCCAGACCCTGCGTGTCCGAGCTGGGACTCGGGGAAAACATCTCGTCGGTGGAAGTCGACAGAACACTCGACGCCGTCTACCGGAAAGTCCACGCTTCCATTCCAGCCTGATCTTTAATTGGACGCCGGCTCTTTTTCCTCACCTCTCCCACCGAGATCTGCGTAGCACCGGCTGGCCTTCAGTCAGGATACAGCCTGGAGGTGCCAGATGAGGGAACGGAGAACGCCGGCGCAGGAAGAAGAGGCGTCTTTGCCGATCAGCGACGGTCCGATAGACAGCAGTGTGAGGCGCTCATAAACTAAAGCATTTACACAAAAGAACAGAAAGAAACACAACCATACATTTCTGTGAGAGTGTCCTGCCGGCAGGCAGACTTGCCTCTGGTCATGAAGAGGAGAAACTCTTCCTCCTGTTTTCTGTGAATGCAGGACTTTACATGATAACAGGAAAGAGTTCTGTGTTCCCACACTAAATGTTTGTTCTGCTCTTCCTCAGAGGCACAACTTGACCAGTGAGAGAGTGCATGAGGTGAGCTGCAGAGACAGAACCCTACTGAAGCACCTGTCCCGCTCTTCCTCCATCTCCTCATCTTCATCGCCTCGTGGCTTTTCCTGCTGCCCCTGTATGAAAAGAAAGAGCTTCGCCGTTCCAAACTCCAACATGTGTGTCGGCCTGCAGGCCCGGATCCAGGAGCTGAGCAGCATCCAGCTGCGGGAGAGGCCCCCCACCAGGTGAGACTGGGAACATTTCAGCATGGGGGGGCTTTCCTGAACATGAGCTGACAGGGTTTGTAGCACGAAGAGAGGAAGCTGAGACGTCCCACACAAGCATTGATGGATAAGGGATGACTGAACAGGGTCCTGAAGGTTTGTGACGTTCTACGTTCTCCTTAGTTCCAGCGTCTGTGGGGGGCAGAAGAACCTCATTGCTAACACCAGGAGCTAACTAACAACAACACCCAACTTGCATCTGCAAACATGAAGAAATGCACTGCAGACACATGAGGGGACCGAGCGAGTTTGCCCTGAAGGTTCTGCTGAAGGTTCTTCTAAAGCCTGGAGGCTCCAGTCAGGAACTGATCTGCGTAACCCTGGTCTATCCTAGGCACTTTAACATTGGGAGGTGGGTCATCTAGACCCACTAGATAGAGCTCTGAACCTTTTTTCTTCAATGATTTGTGATCTTCACTGGTGTCCATGGATTACATGATATCTTTCCACCTTTATCCACCTTTGTCATGGTAGGGAGAACACCTCAATGGAAGGGGGGGGGGGGTCATCTAAGATAGCACAAGGGGTAAGAATGCTGGAGGTTCTGGAGGTTTCTGGCCTTCCGGCTCTGAGGTTGTGAGGATCTGTGTGAACAGAAGGTCTCCTGAGCATCCACTAAAACTACTCGCGCTGGTGTCTTCAGGGCTGAGATCCGCTCATGGTTCTGACCCAAATGTGTGCTACTTTCATGTCTATGTTGTCTATCTCTTCTCTTTTCAGTCGATCCAGTCTCAACACCAAATACCACGAGGAGCTTTCCCTGAACTGCGAGCAGCCATATCTTTCTGCTGCGGTCATCAGCAAACCTCCGCCCACAATCACAGCCGGAACGCCACCTGAGGGCTTGGCCAGCTTCTCTGACAGCCCTCAGAGCAACGCAGTCCGGGTGTCTGCCCTCTAGACATGCCAGTGGAGTGGTTTCAATGGAGCAGTGCACATCGTGCACATCATCTGACCATGTGTAGAACTCACATCATCTGCATGGAGAAACAGGTTCTACGACTGAGGCGAGAATTTCCCCCTCATCTTTGGAGGAGAACCTGCCATGACGAAGGACGATCTGATGTCAGACATTAGACTAGATTTATGACCCTTTTCGGTCTCTTTTCATACCGTTCCTGTTCACTAATACCAAACCAGTTTGTCTACAGAACAGTCTGCACTCTGTTCAGATCAACATTCGTTTGTTAGTGGAGTCTGTTGAAAGAGTCTATGTGGGCAGAGATTGATTCCTAGGCGACGTCTATTCGGGAACTCCTTGTTTGGATGGAGTCTTATGTCAAGGCTTAAGGCAAGGAGTCTGAGCCAACCATAAATTCCTCAGTGAGCTGATAGATTACTCCTATCTGTAATCAGTAGTTACTTTCTGTGCACGTGAGCAGTAGATACTTCTGCGACCTCCGTGGTTAGTTCACCCAGGATGTCACTTTTGCGTAGAAACTGCATGACAGACCTAGACACAGACTCTTAACAGCTCCTGCTTTGGGTTCTTAGCTGAATAAAGCTGTGGAGCAGTTTTGAAAGAACTGTGTTGATGCTTTCAGGTGGTGTGGGTGGGGAATCTCAGAAAAAGCACTGAGGATGACCACAGAGTTCCCAATTACGACCATTGCTCTCTGCTCTGACATTTACCAATGTCCCGGTTCCACCCAGCTGGTCCCGGTTCTGGTTTAGATCCAAAGTCTAACTTGGATTATGTTGTGTTTCTGTAAAGCTATTTTTAGGCCGGATGCCCTTCCTGACACAGCCCTGTATTTGATCCAGGCTGGGGACCGGCACAGGGAGCACGATCTGGGCCCCTCGTGGTTATATAGTAAGGCAGTAGGACGAAGGGTCTCCCAAGGACCCACACTGGATGAAGCTCATCACCCCCTCGGGAATCGAACCCTGGTTTCTCATGTGCTATAAATATGAGTGCACTATTTATGCTACAAATATACTCTAAATGTACTCTCTCTCTATATATAGTAGCTTGTGTATCTGCTGTGCCCATCTGGAGTCTGAATGGAGCTCAGGTTTGACTCTTCTGAACCGCATCCAGATCTCCAGTGACGACGGACCAAGCTGTCAACTTGGTCTGTAGGTAAACCTGAAGCTAAACAGTCAGATTTGGGATGAAAGTCTGAATTTTTGGTGGCAGAGAGCAGATCTGGATTTAGAACTTCTTCCATTGTAGAGGATGTCTTTGCAAACCGCCATGATTTAGGTGAAGCTGTTGGAGGCTGATTAAAGAATGTATTTATTGCTTTGGTCTTCCTGTTTCTGTGCTGGCTGACCCCCCTCCTTCAGAGACACATTTACCCAGAATCCTGTTCTCTCTGGGTTTCCTTCACTAAAGGTTTCCTCTGTGATCAGCTCATCCATAAATCTGTTTCAGAACCTGCAAAGAAAAACCTCATAGGAACCAGGTTCCCAGATTCAGAAGCCCTGTTCAGGAAGCAGAGACCAGGTCTCGGCTTCTCTTTTATTCCAGGTTCATCACATTCAACAATTTTCATGTGACTGTTCGTAATGCAAATGTCCATGAGAAGAAGCTGATCCTCTAAGACTGGAGTGTTCCTCTGAGGCCCCACAGACGGGACTCCTTTCCTCCAAATGTTGATCTAGAAGAAGCTTCAGCATCATGTCTGAGTTCTGAGGGGCTCAAAGGATCTCCAGCTGGAAGCTGAGCTGCCTCTCTGGCTTTCAAATGGTCTGGAGGATCATCTGAAGATGATCAGTGCTCCTTGCAGTGATCTGTCAGACTTCCACATCGGGGTCTTGGTTCATCTTTTCCTGACTTTGCGGGCTCAGCAGTTCGCCGGCACAGACACGTTTGGGAGGATAGATCACGGTTCCAAAAAGGAGATTTTTCTGAAGGATCGTCCCAACCATCCAGGGCCCAGCGTAGGCGTGGAACAGTGAAGAACGTTCCGGAAACGCCAGCTTCCTCTGGTTCTCCATCTTGTCTGGACACAAACAGATAGGTGGGGGGGCTTTAGTTCCAAATCAGACGGTGGCCCCTGAGGGTGCAGAATCCTCCAGAGCTGCTGGGGGCATCTGGGAGCCCAGCTTTGCAGAGCTCTGTCCAAAGCAGAGCGCCCAAAGCAGCGTGAGAGTGAGTGCCATGGCCAGGATCTGAGCCACGCCCATGGACACGCCCAGGAAGCGCAGAAAGTGCAGCTGCTTTGTCCCACGGATGAAGCTGTAGATCTTTGGACCACAGCCCTGAAACACAACAAGAGCAGTGATGGGAGGAGCCTCGGAGCTGCAGCTGTCCAATCAGAAGCAAAAGTCTCACCTCTTGGTAAAGGTCGCTGAGGTCGTGGAAGTGGGCGTGGCGAGCACAGCCTGGATACTGATTGGTGCAGCAGGAGTCTGGTGGCCACTCCATCTCTGTCATCTCCAGCCAATCGGTGAAGTAGATCACCCCACAACACTGGAACTGAGGCAGCACACACCTGTCACTCACAGGTCACATGACCACATTACCTGTGTGCAGGTGGGATCGTTACCTCTGTTTGGAAGTGATTCCAGGTGTGTGTTAGCCACTGATGATGCTGCAGGCCGAAGTTATGGAGGCGGGGCTTCAGGCTGATCATGTCAGAGCGCTGCACAGAGGGCTGACACAAGCACGCAAATATCACGCACACGTAGGCGCCATCACAAAGAGAAATAAACACAAAGAAAAGACACAGTGACAAAGATGCAATCAAAAACACTAAATGAAAAAAAAAGCACTAATACGTGGAACAAACACGTGCACTAATACGTGCACTGACACACATAAAAATGAGTGCAAGAAAAAGGTTAAACGTTTAAATAAACCAAGATTCAATCAAATGACAAAAAGTGAAGCCAATTCAAATATAATAAAATATAAGAAAAGTTGGATTAAAAACAAAAAAAAAGAACATGTTGATATTTACAGTCTTTTAGAAGCAAATAAATGTCACACAGAAACTCAAACGTTGGTGTCAGATTTGCACTTGGACTGAGGATCTGACTGTAAAAGTCCAGACGCACAGCCGGCAGCTCGGAGGATGAGGAGGTTTCCGTTCAGGACGAAGGGCTGGTCAGACCCTCCTCCAGAGCTGCAGCTCAGTGGAAAGCTGCTGTTGAGCCCGAGGGGCTGAAAGACGAGCAGCAGGACGTGGCTGACATTTCTGGATATTCTTGGAACCGAGTTCTGTGTGAGCCGAGTGTCACCGGACGCCACAGCTGCTGACAACCACACAGGAAGCTGCAGCCAATCACGCCACCAGAGCGAGATATTTACATCCCACGACCTCCGAGGAACAACTGCTTCTGGGGCTCCATTCCATCATTTCCTAAATTGCCTGGAGGCAACAAGAAGTCAAACTCAATCTGCAGGTTTGACTGTGAAGCCATGAAGAGAGCAGATCCATGAAGTCCAACAGGAACTGTATGATGAAGATGAACCTGGTGGTGCAGCGTCTCCTCTGTCTGATGTTGAAGCTTACATCCTCTTTTTGTTTTGGACTTTGGACTCTTGTTTTCTGGCACAGTGTTCAGGTGTCTTACCTGCACATGCAGGGGTTGGGGCTCACCTCCTCATAGCTCCACACTGCGCTGGCCAGCTCCACGCAGAAGATCACCAGCAGACTGCAGAAGTACTGGAGACACAGCAGCAGACGGAGGGTGAGCAGAAAGCCCTGCATGCTGAGGAATTCATGTCTAACCAAGAAACCACATCCTGGTCTTTCAGAGACCACCTCCTGCACAGTACAATGAAGACACCTGCTCGCTCAGGTAATGGCGGACAGGTTGACCTTTAGGCCGGCCCCCTTTGCATTCAAAGTGAAGGGGACAGGTCCACATTTTATCCTGGATTTAGACCTCAGTCAGCTGAAAGTTCACCACATGGTTAGC
Organism: Oryzias latipes; assembly: GCF_053564925.1. Lineage (NCBI taxonomy): Eukaryota > Metazoa > Chordata > Actinopteri > Beloniformes > Adrianichthyidae > Oryzias > Oryzias latipes. The sequence goes on from NC_136259.1 coordinate 26,849,850, forward strand.
ATTGTTGTATTTCAGGGTGATGATGTCATCACCCTGTATACATCGGACTTCACACACAACACTGACAGCTGAGACCTCCAGAAGTTCTCTGATGATACAGCCATTGGCGGGCGGCTATCTCAGGGAAACGATCTGGAGTACCTGGAGGTCATCACCAACTTTGTGGACTGGAGTGCTCTGAACCACCTGCACATCAACGCCAGCAAGACGAAGGAGGTGGTGATCGACTTCAGCAGGAAACCACATCTGACTGCACCGGTGAACATCCAGGGCTTGGACATCGAGGTCGTGGAGGACTATAAATACCTGGGTGTTCACCTAAACAATAAACTGGACTGGACACACAACACAAATGCCCTGTACAAGAAGGGCCAAAGTCGTCTCCACCTGCTCAGACGACTGAGGTCCTTTGGGGTGTGCAGGACACTGCTAAGAACTTTCTATGACTCTGTGGTGGCTTCAGCCATCCTTTATGCAGTGGTCTGCTGGAGCAGCGGAAGCTCGGAGAGAGAAAGGAAGAGACTGGACAAGCTGGTCAGACGGGCCGGCTCTGTCCTGGACTGCTCCCTGGACTCCATCGAGGAGGTGGGTGAGAGGAGGATGTTAGCCAAGCTGACATCAATCATGGACAACCCCTCTCACCCACTGTACCAGACTGTTTCAGACCTCAGCAGCTCCTTCAGTGGCAGACTGCTGCACCCACCATGCAAGAAGGAACGCTATCGCAGGTCCTTCATCCCAGCTGCCATCAGGCTGTTCAACACCAGCCTAAGTAAATAGTTTTATAGTTTTTCGTTTTTTATTCCACTGTACCAAAACTGTATATACAGATGACTCTATATTCCTGCACATCTCTTTCCCTGTTTATTATTTCGGAAAACTCTTATTTTTGTATATTTTCTTTCAAAATGTGTATTTGTTAATTACTGTCTGTACATACTTGTGCCAAACTCCATGCTACTGTGACAAGGACATTTCCCATTCGTGGGATTAATAAACAATAATCAGCAGGTGACAGGTGTGGTTTTCAGCCCAGAGATCTTCAGCAGAGACTCTGAGTTCAGTGTTGGAGAACCAACGTTTGGTCCTGAGCCACTGTCTGCTTTTGTCTTCCATCATCTCTGTGTTCAGAAGCTTTGGTGTGAACGATTCAAACCCATTTCTGCATAACTCTTAAATAAACACCTCAACGCTTTAAAAACCACAGAAGAAGAGTTTGGAGGTTCCTCAAAAAACTCGTGACTTTAAAGACCTGAGAGAAGGTCTTGAGCTTTTGAGGGAAACTACGAGAACGTGGTTGAGGGTTTGGATCAGAACTGGACTCAGTCTTTGTGCTCTTACCCAGGACAGCAGCAGCAGGTTGCATCTCAGAGTACCGCAATAACCCACCATGGCCACCAAGATGAGAAGGCAAGAAGCGGCGATGATGACGGGGTGGACGGCTGGGGAGTAGGTCAGGATGGCGGCTTCCTCCAACCTGCAGCACAAACAAAGCTGAAGGTCCAGAACACCAAGACACAAGTTTAGACCGCTGACACGTGATGAAGGAACTGCAGTCTTCTGAACACCATCAGGAAGCTGCTGTCGGCGTCGGGACCGCTTGGATCCAGGGTCAGAACCAATCAAGATGGCCAACATGGTCCTCTGTCAGAACGGACTGGAAGTGGTGCGACATCACATCTAACCGGTCTGTGTATGACATCATTCTGGTTCTTTTTCGCAGAAAACATCAGTTTGATTATTGCCAAGTTCAATGAAAGCTTTTTTTTTCTTTTCTAAAACCAATTTCTAAATGTAATCATTTCTTTTTCAACCTCTTTTGTTCAATGTTGGAAATCTTTTCCAGAGCAAAATAGGGTCGTATCATCTGCAAATATAGAAGTTTCAGCACATTAGAAACTCAACAGATGTCATTTATATACAAGATAAAAAGAACTGGGCCCAAAATTGATCCTTGTGGTACACCATATTCAATATCTATGTGTTTTGAAGTATGACCTGCAAACTGTACATGTTGTTGTCTTTTGTGCCAATAACTAGTTATTTGGTTAAGGGCCACGCCTGTTCTACCAAAGGAATATAGTTTATGTTTAAAATGGAGTGATTAGTGGCCTCAAATAGCATTTTTAAATCTCAAAATAATCCTATTCTTTATTTCTTTTTCTTTAATTGCTGTTGAAATATCGTCTGATATTTAGAAGAATGCCAAAGCTGTAGATCAGTTTCAATGGAAGCCATATTGACTCTTGTGTCGTAGTTTCTATTTTCAACAAAAACTACTTAACTTTTTAACAAACAATTTTTCTGGGATTTTAGAAAACTGAAAGTAACGACACTGGCCTGTGATGATTGAAACAATGATTTGAAAATAGGAATCCCTTTTTTCATACCATTAGGAAAGATTCCAAACCCAACATGAAGGTCGGATTATATCATCTGTGGTCATTCGGATCCTTTTCATGTCAACATCAACCCATGTCTGCTTTCTCATTTTTGCACCCCTTTTTCATCAACCGTAAAAACACAGTTAGAGTTTCTCTTTTTTCTTGTCATTTCCTTTGAATTACATCCAATATTTATAAAGAATGAATTCAAGTTATGATTTTATGTAGAATAATTTAGAAAGTCACTGATCCTGTTTGAACTCCCATGTTAGGATTGTTTTTCACTAAAAACCGATTAGAATAATCCTTAAACTCTACATTGCTTAACCACGTTTACCCAGAAGGCTTTGCTGGGACACAAATCACTCAGGCTGGAAAGTGATTGATTGATTGATATCCTTTTATTTATTAATTCCCACCGCCAATTAGGGATGGGTACCGAGCCCCGGTATTGAATGAGCCCCGGGGCCACTTTTTTCAAGACCGCAGTATCGTTAAGATCTGACCTCACCGGTTCTGCTATCGGTACCGGAGAGGTCGCTTTTTTTGTGTCCCACAAGATATAAACGTTATCTGCTATATTTAACTCTACAAGTCAGTCAATTTCCCGTTAATTGATGATGATATGAACTTCGCTCTTCTCACTGCAGAGGACAGGTCTGTCTGGCTATTTGGGTGCACGGGGGGCGGGGCTGTTGTTCAGACAGCACGCAGCGCGCGCGTAAAATTGATGAAATCTGCGCCAGAGCGCCCTGACTATCATGTCAACCTGCTGCTATGATGACCGTATTTAAATCTCTGTGTAGAACAGACTGGAGGGGCGCGAGAAAAAACAACTCTCTGCTGCTGCAGATGACGTGAACAGGTAGAGAGGCGGGGCTTTAGCTTCAGAGAGACGGACACACGGGCGTCAGATTTAAGGCCCGTACACACCGGGACGAATATTCGCCAGGCGTTATTCGCCAGCGTTTTTCGCCACGTTTTTTGTGTTCACACCCAGGCGATTTTCGCTGACGATGAGTGGAGTGAACATGCAATTTCATTCCCTGACATTAGATGGCGCTTAATGTAAACAGAAATACTCCTGTACACAAGGTGGCGCTGCGCAACTTTACGCTTCTTAAAGTCGCTTTTCACTCAGAAGAAGAGAGCAAGTATTTACGCGCTTGTCAGAATAATACAAAGAAAACATGAATATTTCAAGCACCAGTAGCTCCAACTGGTGCTTGGTTCGGGGATATTTTAGAATGTCCGTCATTATTTCTTCGCGGCTGTGTGTAGACGCTACTTTGCGTCTATCTTCTTCGCTGGTATGTGTGCTCAGCAAGGCAGTTTTGTGTTTGACCGCCCCCAAGTTGTGTTTTACTGTAACTTCAGAGGCTCCAGACACGTGTGCAAAAGCGCCATTCCCATTGGTCGAATACATTTCGACGCGACGCGTCGGAAAAAAAAAAACGAACCCGAGGCGTTTTTTTTTTTTGACGCTTTGGCGCGTGGCGTTTTTTCGCCTCGGTGTGCACACTCACATTGGTGCCCTTTGTTTAGTCATGAGGCGTTAAACGTCGGCGAAAATCGCCGGCGAAATTCGTCCCGATGTGAACAGGCCTTTAGACGCAGCTTTCACTGCGGGAGTTGAAGCAGAGAATTTCTCTGGGATGATTTTATGAACTCAAACATTTATTTAATTTGTTTTATATTTACATCACGACAGCAATATGTCAAAACATTGCTGTTTATTTTTTCATTTTACTTTTCTAGTTGGAAACATGTATAAAGTCAAATGTTTTGTTAAAAAAACATTGTTGCATAATGAGGAAATAAAACACTTTATGTTCTTAATTTGTTATTTATTGATTTTTCGTCCTCAAAAAGTATCGATAAAGGTATTGTTAGAATACCGGATCCATAAGCAGTGTGGATAGGAGTAGTGGTACCGTTTCCTCATTTATAAACATTCATTGACATAAATGAACCAAGATGAGAATCAAACTATCAGAACCTTTAGAACAAAGAGACCCGCATCTGAGATTCTGACTCGGTTCTGAGACACAGAACCCGCATCTGAGATTCTGACTCGGTTCTGAGACACAGAACCCGCATCTGAGATTCTGAGCGTCACCTGTCAGAATCGTTGGGAGCAGAGGGACTCACCTGGTGTGGGCTGCCAGGGTCAGGATGGAGTTCAGGGAGTCTCTGATCCACGCCGCCACGCCTAGCACGCACACCGCCATCAGCTGGATGCGCGCGCACACACGAGCACGGATCAGTTTCACATCCACAAATACCAACACAGAATGTGACACACGCATGCGCCCTGACGTTTTTCCCACATACTTAACCCCGCACACGTGAAGGTCACGCGCATCGATTTCAGGTCAGACCCCCCCCCCCCCTCCTAACCTGGGGGGCTGCAGTGGCGTGGACGCGCAAAAGCTCTGTAGGTCAAGCCCCTCCCTCTATCAGCGCGTGCGTGTGTGCCCTCTCACCAAGAACAGCAGGTTGAGCGCGTGCAGCAGGTGGCGCAGACACCTGACCGCGTGCTCTCGAGCCATTCGGACCGCAGCCCCGCGCCGTTCATCCCGGCGGGACGGTTCCTCCTCGTGCGGTCCCGTCCGGCTGTGTCTGCAGTCGGTGACTGTTTCGGGCTCGTCTGTTCCCGTAAGCAGAAACCCTCCGACAGGTGCTGGACGGGGTGGGGGTGGGGGGTTCCGAGACTTCCTAACCAATCAGCAGAACCGCGGTCTGGTCCAGATGGTTCCGCTCGTTCCGGACTTTTAGATGACTAAATGTCCCGGTTTGAGAGCTGTGATTTGGGGCGGCAGGGGGCCCCTCCTCAATCTGTTCCCTCCGTCCACATCCGCGCTCGACGGGTCCTGGGGGGGACAGGGGAATGCGCCCCCCGGGGCCACGCCCCTTTGACCTTATTAGGACATTTCTACCAGCGGATGAGGTTGAGAGACATTTTCACGGTGAAGGTAACTGACACTTGGAGGCGGAGCTTTGGTGGTCTGGGACGTACGCTACGTCATCACGTTCACCTTTCATGAACCGTTTTTTCAGAAAAAAAGAAAACTGTTTTGTTCCTAAAAAATATGGAAGTAAGTTCAAAAACCTGAAGCCACCTGCAAGCTTAACTAACCATTGAAAACTGTTAACTAGTTTGAGGTTCTTCACTGACCTATGACCTATGACCTGAACCACAGGCTTTATTTTTGAAGGACTCAACCTGCAAAGTAGCTGCGGAAATCAGGAAGAAATAAAGCAAATGTTGACATTTCTGAAGGAAGGCGGGAAAAGACTGACTGTGTGTAGCCCAGCCTGACAGCACAGAGCTGTGAATAACACGCTACAAACATGAAAGTGTGCATGAAAACATGCACACTTTCATGTTTGGATGCTGTTCCTTTAAAGTGCAGCATAGCAAACATCCAGAGAAAGCTTTCAGCTGCTTCTTCTAAAGGCCGTCACACTTCATTCTCCCTCAGGTCCTCCCTCATCCATGAACCTCTTTGGTCTTTCCTGGTAGCTCCACCCTCAGCGTCCTTTCACCAGCATCATCACTGCTCCTCTCTGACATCTTCATCTGCTTCCCTGCATGGATCTCCAGAACATCTATGATCTGTTCCTCTAATGCAGTGATTTTTAACCATGGGCCCAATCTCGGTCCGCGAGCGCCAACTAGTGGGCCTGGAAAAAAAAATCTGTTCTGAACCTGTGGGCCGCGACTATGGAGTCCTATACTGTTCATAATTAAATAAATAAATATGGCCTCATGCAAATACACAATCAACCAATGAATCTCTCATAAATATATAAAAAGATCATGAAATGGTGAAAAACCTGCACACCGATTTTAAATTAGCCATTATATTATTCAAAATATTTCATTTTGCTTTAAAAACCTGTTCATTATTTTAAAACAGCATTTTAAAATATTTTATTTTATTCATGTGGAATATTATTATAATTCTACGTTTTTTTGTCAGAACCTTTGATTTTAAAATCAATATTTTCCAAAGTAGCTTTGTTTTTATGTCATGTTGCTGTTTTTGAGGAGGAGCTAAGATGGCGGTCCGTGCGGTCAACTTTTTGTGAGCTGCGACGGTCCGGTCCCAAAATATCCCTTTTGACCTCATTTTCAAACTGCTGAACTAGTTTTGCTTTATTTTTTTATTACTCTCAAGTCTTACCACTGGAAAGAGACAAGAACGAAGTGGGAAAAACAACAACAGCAATATTAAGAGCTCCTAGAATGCCACGGGAAAAGCCTGTATCGGAGAAGCCGACTCCCGCATCCAAAAACCCAGAGATGACAACACATGACCACGAATACGCCATGGAAGTATCCTCGCTGTCTACTAAAAGGAAAACCCCGGTTACACCCACTAAACCAGAGGTGGGCACTGAGGGCCGCATTCCTGCATGTTTTCCAGCATACCCTGCTCTGGCATGTTCTGATTGGCTGGACACACCTGAACCAGGTAATCAGCCATGAGTAGGGCAAGACTATCTGGAAATCATGCAGACACACCGGCCCTCGAGGCCTGGAATTGCCCACCCCTGCACTAAACCCTCCGTTCCACCTAACAAGGTGGTCGTTTCTAACAAAAGTGATGCCGAGTTGTCAGCTCTAACTGCCGCCATCGAAAAACTGACGGCGAGATTTGACGACTTTGACGGCAGACTTCGGGAAAACTCTGTGATTCTGGCTAATCTGACGAAGATCACTGAGGTAAACGCTGCTGATATAAAGGACTGTAAATCCAAAGTGCACAATCTGGGAAAAGAAGTTTCTGTGCTGAGGAAAGACAATGATGACTTAAGAGAGAGGGTGGTGGAGATGGAGCGATATAAACGGCGCTGGAACCTGAAGTTACAAGGTTTGAAAGAAAAAAGCGAGGAAAACACCCGCAAAGAAGTCCTGGGGATCCTGGCAAAGATCGCGCCACAGCACACATCGGTGTTGGAAATGGTTGTGGATACAGAACATCGGCTGGGGAGGAGAGAAACCGGGAGGCACCGGCAAAACCTCATCCAGTTCTCCATGAGGCACTACCGCCACATCTTCTGGAAGGTTTCTAAGGATGCAAAGGTTTGTCAAGAGATGGGAATCTTCTTCAAGCAGGATTTCTGCAAATCCGACCGAGAATCAAGAGCTGCTGTCTGGCCCAAAATGGAGAAAGGAGAGCTGCGGGACAGAACGTCTGCTATCGGGGCCACATCGGGAACGCTAATGGAGTCCGTTTGTCTCCAGACTAGCTGGTTTTATTTATTCTTCTTTATACGTTTGGAGTTAATTATCATACATGCTTTGTTGTTTAAAGCATAAACTTCATTTGCTCCGTTTTTTCCACACCTTAAGTTCACAGAGGAAAGTGAAACTCTGTTGTTGTTAACTTGAAAGTTATAAGTTTGGAAGTATTTTTTCTAAAAGTTTGAGGTCTAGTTCTGTGTTGTTTGGGATCTGAATTCCAATCGCTCACTTTCACCTTCAGTAACTAGCTAAGTAAGTAACTTTTTGTTCATTTTTGTGTTATTGTTTTTTTGTGTTTCATGTCTAATTTTAGGCTGCACGTTGGCGCAGTGGTTAGCGCTCTTGCCTCACAGCAAGAAGGCCCCCGGTTCAAGTCCCGGCTGGGGGACATGAAAAACACAACATCAATGGGGGACCTTTCTGTGTGGAGTTTGCATGTTCTCCCCGTGCATGCGTGGGTTTTCTCCGGGATCTCCAGCTTCCTCCCACCGTCCAAAAACATGCAACATAGGTTGAATGGCAACTCTAAATTGTCCATAGCTGTGAGTGTGAGAGTGAATGGATGTGTGATTGAGGATATTCTACCCTGCGACAGACTGGCGACCAGTCCAGGGCTTCCCTTGCCTACGCCCAAGTGGCCGGGATAGGCTCCGGCAACCCCGTGACCCCGGAAGGGAAAAAACGGTTAAGAAGATGAATGAATGAATGTCTAATTTTAACTTTGTTTCTTTAAATGTTAGGGGTTTACGAGACAATGTAAAAAGAAAATCTATTTTCCTATTCTGTAAAAATGTAAAGCCAGCTGCATTCTACTGCAGGAAACTCATTCTGTTAAAGCAGACCAACAGTTCCGGTCTAAATAAAATCCTGTTCTGTCACGGTACAAACAAATCTTCTGTTGCTTTGCTCTTTAAAACTGTCCATCAAAGTGGTTCCCCGTATCTCTGATGATGACGGTCAATGGCTCATCTGTGTTCTTAAAACTGATGATGGTTTTCTGATCCTATGCAATGTCTATGGCTATAATATTCCTAGTCACAACAAGTTATTATTAACAGAAATTGCAAAACATGTCAAACTTTTCAATCATAAGTACTGTACAAATACTGTAGTAATTGGTGGTGATTATAACATGGTTCTAGATGAATGGCTGGATAGAGGACCCTCAAAGTTCAATACCCATCATATTAATCCAACTTTAAAGGACTTTTGTATTGATCTTAATGTTTCTGACCCCTGGAGGATCAAAAATCCTCTCAGACAAACATTCTCTTGGTTCAAGCCTAATGGATCTTCAAAATCTCGGATTGACTTCTGGCTCGTCTCAAATAACCTTCTACAAAACAAAATAAACGTTAACATCTCAGCAGCTCCCCTGACTGATCACTGTTTGATTGAACTTAATGTCAGCTCTCAAATCCAAAAATCCTTTGGAAGAGGCTACTGGAGATTTAATTCTTCACTTCTCACTAATGAAACTTTCTGTAATGCTGTTATTGAATTATTAGAAACAATAAATAGTGATTCAACCCTAAAATCTTACACTGATAAGTGGGAATTCTTTAAATTCAAAGTACGTCAAACTGCCATTAAACATAGCAAATTAATTGCAAAACATTATAAGCAAAAAGAAACTGAAATTTTAGTTAAATCAGATTTGTTCCAAGCCTGTTTTCAACGAGGATGATAAACAACGCAGAAGCATTTTACAGTGTTCTCTTGACGATATTTATATTAAAAAAGCGAAAGGAGCCTTCATCAGATCCCGAGCAAAATGGGTGGAGCTTGGTGAAAAGAGTACTTCTTATTTCTGTAATCTAGAAAAGAAGAGGCAAGAGAAGAATACTATAAAGAAACTTCATATTAATAATCAATTATGCTCTGATCAAATGATCTCTAAAGAAATAAGTTCATTTTATAGTCATTTGTACTCGTCATCTTATTCCGAATCCCACAATAATACTTTTTTCCAGACAATTAAAGATTTCATTCCTAAGATTGATGACAATTTTAGAAATTCTTGTGATTCAGAAATAACTTTGCAGGAATTAGAGAAGCTTTAAGCTGTCTGTCCAAGGATAAAGCTCCAGGATGTGATGGACTGACCAGTAACTTTTAGAAATTCTTTTGGCAGCATATCAAAGATTTAATTTTTTAAATGTTTAACGAAATTATTCAAAATGGGTCTCTAACACATACAATGAAACAGGGTGTAATCACCCTTATTCCCAAGCCGGGTAAAGACCCAACATTTCTAGATAATTTAAGGCCTATAACTCTTTTAAATACTGACTATAAACTTCTAACACATATATTTGCAAACAGACTCAAGTCAGACATAATCTCTGAAACGCAGTCTGGTTTTATTAAAGGTCGCTCAATTCATAATAACTTACGCCTTGTTCTGGATATGATTGACTATGAACATCTCATAGAGACAGACGGTTTGATTCTATTCTTAGATTTTTACAAGGCCTTTGATATGATTGAGCATCATTTCATGTTTCAAACTCTGCAATTCTTTGGTTTTGGTAACAAATTTATTAATACAGTTAAAACTTTTTATTATATAACCAGTAGTTCTGTTTGTTTACCTCAGGGGACGTCTCACAGATTTAACATCAACAAAGGTATAAAACAAGGTTGCCCCATTTCACCCCTTCTTTTTATTGCAGCAGCAGAAATGCTGTCTTTGCTCATCAAACATACTGACTTTGGTAAGCTGTCAGTTGCAAATGCTGAATTTTCAATAAGCCAACTAGCCGACGATACAACAATTTTCCTTAATAATCTTCATGACATCCCCAAGATTCTTAAAACTATTGACATCTTTTCAAAAGCTTAAGGCCTCAAATTGAACCTAAACAAATGTGAGATCTTACCCATTAAACCATGTACATTATTGAATGCTTATAATATTCCTATTAAATCCACAGTTAAATACCTCGGAATGCATATAACTAAAAACAAAACAGACTTGGAAAAACTGAATGTTTGGGACAAACTAGAGAAATGTTCGACTCTGCTGAATAACTGGGCACAGAGAGATCTTTCTATTTTTGGTAGAATTCTCCTCACCAAAATTGAAAGCATATCAAGATTCATATATCCCACCTATTCTATAGGTGTCCCTAAACAAGCCATCAAATCTATTAATCAAGTCAATTTTAACTTCATATGGAAAAGGAAAACACACTATGTTAAACAAGGTACGCTGACTAAAAAATATGAAGATGGAGGTCTTCAAGCCATAGACTTTAACAGCCTTAATGGCACCTTAAAAATAAACTGGTTAAAATCATTTATTAGGAATCAAAATAGTATTTGGTTCATTGTTCCTAATAAAATATTTTCCAGCCTAGGAGGGATCCAATTTTTACTCAGTTGTGATTTTGACAATAAGAAACTTCCCATTCAACTCTCGTCTTTTCATCAGCAAGTTCTCATGTATTGGAAGCTCATTTATAAACACAATTACAGTCCACACAACACTCCCATATGGAACTGCAGATACATCACTATCAGAAACAAATCCATCTTTGTTCCAACATGGTTTGAAAATGGAATTTGGTCCTTAATGCATCTACTTAATGACGATGCCACTCTCATGTCTGTTGATGATTTCACAGCTAAATATGGTTCACTAACGAATAGAAAAGATATTGAAAAAATGATTAAGGCCATTCCTCAAAATGTTGTGAGCTCAGTTTCTGATCTGTTTCATGATGACATCTACAGACGTCCTACTGTCCCCAAGCTTCTGATTAATGGACACAATATAGCAACGTCCAAACTCCCAAACCTTCAAATCAGAGAATATTTTAATGTAACGTCCTTTCCCAACATCTCAAATCCAAATTATATAACCCAATATTTTTATAATTCATAAAAAAAAAACAAATACGAACTCAATACTTAAAACTCCCCATCCCTCCTAAAGCCAAGGAAGTTCACTTTAAGACCTTTTCAGGTATTTACCCGTCCAAGGAATTATTAAGAAAACGGTTTGGAATTCCTGAAAACTGTTGTTCTTTTTGTCATGTGGAGATTGAAACAACTGAGCATCTTTTCTTTGAATGTTTTTATTCTGATGTCTTTTGGAATAGTTTACATTATTGGCTTTTCCCCAAGATTCCACTTTTAGCAGACTTTTCTATTAAAGACATTATTTTTGGGTTTATTTTAGAAAACAAGAACAAAGAACTTATTCTGAATGTTGTAATTTTTTTGGGTAAATTCTATATACATAAATGTCGTTTCCTTAAAATCAAACCTTTTTTTTCTACATTTCATAAAGAACTCTGCTCTTTTTTTTTCATCTGTAAATTTCCTGGAAAACAAACTTGCTATGGAACTTCAAAGTATCATATGTAAATTACAGCTTTTTGATAGCCCCCTAAACTAAGAATCATTACAGTGTCTATGTAAACCCCTTTTTTTTAATTTAATTTACTTTTAATTTATTTTTTATTTTTATTTTATTTTAAAGTCTTGTATTTATTTTATTTTATTTTTCTGTATCATTGGAAAAAAAATGATATATTGTTTTATTCTGCATTTGTTGTTTGTACATGTCCAGTAATTTTTTCGATGTTTCTATACTTTGCATAATTGTATACAATTGTCTCAAACTGTTAAAAAAAAAAAAAAAGTTCCGTCTCCTCCCAGAGTTCTCCACTTTGCGAGAGCGCACAACAACAGCAAAATTGTGGACGACCTAAAAACGTGTTTTGTTGTAAATGAAAATGATATTTTGTAAAACAACTTTTGAATTTTTTTTTATTTTTTAGTTATTGCTTTTTTAGTTTTTGGTCTTTTTTCTTCTTGGTTGGTTGGTTTACATGCGTGCACAGGCCAACTGGACATTAAACCATAGCAGTTTCAGAAAATTCAAAAAAAAAAAAAAATGTTGCTGTTTTTCACAATGCTATATTTATTTCATGAAGAGCTTTTTCAGGAGAATGGGTCTATCTGTCAATCAAACTAGACAAGGCGGAGACACTTTTGTGATTGGCTACTCCTTTACTCAGACATGAGCAGCAGCACCCTGACTACATCGATCGAAGATGCTTCACCAAACGTGACGGCGCAATGCACACCCCTCAACACTAGGGGGAGTGTGCACCTCAACACATCCACAGTGTTACCAGAAATTGGGCAGTTTGTGTTCTAAATTTGCGGATAAAAGTGGCTTTGTGCGAGTGTGCATAATTTGGGTGATCCTGTGGTTGGTTCTGCGGTTTTCATCTTCTCATGAATATCTAGTAGTGGCCTAAGATAGGCTGGATGGCTGTTGGAGTTCCACAAAACCTCTATGAACTGGAGTACCATGAACGCACCATGCTGCGTGTGGGAGGAGCTACCAGCTAATGTTTTTTATTTATTTATTTATTTATTTATTTTTTTTATTGAACAATTGCAACATACAGAACCACAAAATGAAAAGTTAAAAATAATTACACTTCTGAATACAGACTAAATGTGTTACATTCTTAGAAAGATTCTAAATATTAGCAACACATACAAAAAATAAAAATAAATATAGAAAAAAAATAGATAACATAAAAAAAGAAAATGCGAGAGTAAACTTATGTTGTCATTCCAAAAGATTTACAAATGTTAATTGTTTTTTGAGCTTTTGTATTTTTTGAAGCTGAAATCAAGTTTAAATATTGCTGCAGTTCCAGTTTGAACACAAAGAAATCAGGTTTTTTATTAGAAAATTTGCTTTTGTGTATATGGCATTTAGCCATAAATAATAACATGTTTATGCAAAAGAAAGCATCTCGATCTTTGACATCAAAGCTATGAAAACCAAATAGTATGTTTTTATAATAAAGTTGTAAATCAGCAAAAATAGAGTTGGAGATAAATTTGTTAAAGTTTTTCCAAAATCTGTATGTAAATTCACAAGACCAGAATAAATGGGAGCAGGTTTCAGGTTGTTTCTGGCAGAAAGTACAGTTAGTGTTTATGTCAGCTTTAAATTTAGTTAAATAATGTTTTGCTGGATAAAATCTGTGTAGAAGTTTAAAAGAGATTTCTTTGACTTTATTTGTTAAGAAGTATTTTTGTGGTAAAGACCAGACTTTTTTCCATTCAATGTTAGAAGTGAAATTAGCCCAATAAGAGGTAGCCGATGGAACAGAAACTAAATGATCTTGGAACAAAGCTCTGATTTTTGAGTTCAACTGTTTGGCAGAAGTGAAGCAGAAACGACCAGAGGGGATTTGAACGCATCAGGAGGATGGAGAGTCAGAGGATGAGCGCTGTAGAAACCGCCTTTATCAGAGGTATTTAAAATAACAGATTTTCTGATATAGTGAGTTTTATTTCTCCATAGAAAGTTATATAATATTTTATTAATTGTATTGCAGACTGTGTTATTAACCTGTAGAGATTGAGCTGCATACGTTAAACAGAGATCCCTTCTGCTTTTGTAAGAAGAACTCTGCCTTTCAAAGACAAATCTCTTTGCAGCCATTGGTTTAGGGTTTTTTTGGGTTTATCTATTAAAGGAGAGAAATTTGTAGAACATCTGGATTGCATATCTTTAGTGATTTGAATGCCAAGGTATGTAACTGATGTTTTTACAGGAATACCTTGGATAGATGTAAGTAAACAGTTTTTCACAGGCAGAATTTCACATTTATTTAAATTAAGGGTAAGTCCTGAAGCTTTAGAAAACAATTGGATAATATCAATCGCCACAGCTACTTGTGAAGCGTCTCGGAGAAAGAGAGCAGTGTCATCTGCTGTCAGGATTAGTTAGCCCTCTGGCTGTCACTTCCTGTTTTATTTTGAAGGCTGTCTTTTCTGTCTTCATTTCCAGTTCCTGCTGTGTGATCTGCTTCCTCCCTAATGTGCTCCACCTGTGCCTCATTGTCTTCCCTATATAAGCAGTGCTCTTTTCTCAAGCCAGTGCCAGATTGTCTTTCTTTCCCTGTGAGCAATCCAGCCTTAATCTCTCCAGAGTTCATAGAGCAATTTGTTCCTGATTCAGTCCTCTTTTGGATGGCCTCCTGAACTTATATTAAAGACTCTGATTCTGCCACTCCCTGACTCCACCATTGTGTCCGCCTGAGCTGCATCTGATATCTGCTGGTTGACTTATGAATATTTCCCTCTCAGCCACAACTAAACCTTTTAATGGGCTGAGTTTGATATGTAGGTTGAGGAGTTGAACAGAAAGAAGAAACAGACTGACAAGGGGCATCCCTGCCTTACCCCACGTTTCAAGAAGAATCTAGGAGAAGTTCCACTGGCGAGTTTTATAGAACTATTACTATTGACATATAAAGTTTGAACAGCATTGCAGAAGAATTGACCAAAACCAAATTTATTTAAAGCAGCAATAATAAAATTGTGTTCTAAAGAATCAAAGGCTTTATAAAAGTCCAGAAAAAGAATGAGACTGTCATCCTGCACGAGTTCTGAGTAATCAAGTATGTCTAAAATTAACCTAATATTGTTTGAGATGACGATTCTGCATAAATCCAGACTGATCTTCAATAATTGTATCTAAGACTGGCTTTATTCTATTTGCAAGAATCAAAGCCAATATCTTATAATCACAATTCAATAAGGTGATTGGTCGCCAGTTATCTAAGGAAAGAGGATCCTTTCTCGGTTTAGGGATCAAGGTAATCAGTCCCTGAGATAACGTGGGAGGGAGTGCACCCTTGTTAATGCTTTCTTCAAAAACTTTCAATAAAAATGGGGCTAAGTTGTCAGAAAACTGTTTATAGAACTCGGCAGTAAGGCCGTCTGTTCCAGGAGATTTATTTATTTTCAGATATTTTATAGCATCTGTAACCTCATTCAAAGAGATGACCTCATCACAACAGACTCTGTCCGCTTCACTCACTGGAGTAATATTATTGACAGTGTTAAGAAAGGTAAGGGCAGATGTTGAACAATAGTTGGAAGAATAGAGTTTACTATAAAAATCAGAACAATATTTTGCTATGGTACTTCTATCATCAGAAATGACCCCATTAATATTTAATTGTGAAATAGAATTGCTATTGGACTGGTATTTCTCTAGCCTGAAAAAATAGGCAGAGTTCTGCTCTCCTTCAATCCACCTTCTCCTAAATCGGATAAACGCTCCTTCTGCTTTGCGTTTATAAATGTCATCTAACTTGTGTTGTAAGTCTATTAAAGCTGTTTTATCCGTTTCATCTAGGACATCTGTTGGCTTAGATGTAAGAAGAGCAATCTTCTGTATTACATCTGTCTCAACAGCTCTTCTTTTTTTTGTTAAATCAGAGCTATATTTTCTAAAAAATTAACCAAGTTCGTATTTCAAAAGTTCCCAATTATTACAGAATGAGTGTTCAGCTAGTGCTTTGTTCCAATAAAGTTTTATTAAGCGATGAGTTTCAGAAATCACCTCCAGATGCTCAAGAATGGTACTGTTTAACTTCCAGTATGAAGCTTTAGTGCCAGAGGAGCTCGACAAAGGGACGGTTAGATGAATTGTTTTATGGTCTGAAAGCGGTGTGGCATGAATATCTGTTTTAACATTTTTTAAGTCTTTGAAGTAAGCCAGAAATCAATGCGTGAGTGTCTGGTCTGTGATTTGTTACACCATGTATAAGCTCTTTGGTTTGGATGCGAGTCTCTCCAAGAATCAATTAAATCTAAATTTTGTGCAAACAACTTTATAGGAGAGTTAGAGTCTGGACTCCTGGGAGGCCATCTATCCATAGAGTTATCAAAAACTGAGTTAAAATCCCCTCCAAATATTATAAAAGACTTTGGGTATTTAGACAGCCAGTGCAATAAACGTGTTTCTAGTCTATTGAAGAGAAGATTATTTTCTGTTTGGGAGTTGAACCCGTACACGTTGACTAGAATAAAGACGGAATGGGCTACTTCAAGTATCATAAAAATGTAATGACCATCTTTATCGCTGTCAGATAGCAAAACTTTTCCATTGAATCTGTTTTTGAGAATGCAGACACCAGCAGCTCGCTCTGTACCATGTGACATCCACACATCATTTCCCCACTGTGACCTCCAGAAGGATTTGTCTTGTTCAGTTGAGTGGGACTCTTGGAGAAAACAAAAATCTGAATTAAACTGCTTACAAAACAAAAAAATGGCTTTACGTTTAACATTGTTTCTTAAACCTCTCGCATTTAAAGAAATAATGGATAAAGACATGAAGTTGAAATAGAAAAAAAGAACAAAAAAAAGAGATATTTAGACCAAAGAAGAAGAAAAAAGAAGTTGAGTTAAGGATTTTTGGTCGCTTAGGAACAGAAAGAGGATAAGAACCTGCAAACCATTACAAAAAAAGCTGTGAACTAAGACCCTAACAATAATTATTTCCTTATGAAATAACACCAAAGTGATGGGCGTTATTAGTCCCATCTTACTCATAAGAGTAAATGTTTTAAGAAAAAAATAAATAAAAATAAAACCCACAATGCTGCTACTTAATTCACATTTAAGTATAGTGTAATACTTAAAATAACATTATAATGTTATATCAAAAACAAAATTAAAGCAAGATAATAAAGATTAAAATAAAAAGTAGCAGCTTGAATGAAATAGCTTATGAGCTCAAATAAAATCAGATTTTAAGCAACAGTATCATTTTTGATAAATGTGGAAAATAGCAAAAAACGTTCAGATCCAGCTTTCACATCTGCAGCCTTCGTTAAGGCGGCAGGATTTCTTTACCATTCACAAAGGCACGTCCTCCAACAAAGAACGCCAGCTTGTTCTCCCTCCTGGCTTTCTCCACGGCCGGCCACAGTCGGTTTCTCCGTTCGTGGTCCTCAGCAGACAGACCCTCCGACATCCTCAGGTTGTGTTCTTTCAGGAAGGCAGATTTCTTTGCAGCGCGCCAGACAGCATCGCGGTGAATCCTCGCAGTAAACTGGATGATGATCCCTCTCGGTTGGTTGTTGTTCGGTCTCTTTGGGCCGAGTCTGTGTACCGTATCCACAACATCGGGGAGTTTGTCTTTCGCCTCCGGTAGAACAGACTGGCAGATCCGGATCACTTCTTGCCGCACGTTCTGATTTTCTTTCTCAGCCAAACCGCGAAGTTTCAGATTCCAGCGGCGGGAGTAGCTTTCCAGCTGGGAGATCCTTTTTTCCTGTGTTTCCACGATTGTTTTATATTTCTCCAGTTGTGCCTCAGCGTGGATCACTCTGTTCTTCATGTCACTAATTTCAGTACAAACGACATCAACGGAGTCTTTTACAGCTGAGATTTGCATGGAGTTCTCCTGCACAGCTTTTTTCATCTCAGAGATCTCTCTGGAGTTGCCACTAATTAACTTTTCCAGAGTGTCTGACCTCGAGTTTATCAATTGTGTGAGTGACGAGAGTTGAGAAAGAACAGCCTCTGTCTCCGTTTCTGTGACTTTTCTCAGCTTACCAGCTGGGGAAGCAGTGGGTGTGCAGGGAAGAGCAGGGAAGTCTTCTTCTTCCATTAGGAATGGTTCAGAAACTGCCTCCATGTAGTCATGCATTGAGTCAATAGGCTATATGCACACTCACTTCCGCATTCCAAGTCGGCCAGCCAGGTTACATCCGGCGTCGATGGCGCACATAGCGTCAATAACAACTATGGCATTTTTCACTCGGTCCCTTCAAGATGTCCCAAAGGTAACGGTCAACGACGTGAGTCGAATCATACAAAAGTTATGTCACACTTCGACAACCAAGAAAGAGAAGGGCTTCAAATTGTATGTGTCAAGCTACATCCACAATTTTGAAGGTAAGATCTGGACGTGTTCTGTGTTACATGCCCATAGCATGCATGCTATCTAGTGCTAGCGCAGCAGGTGCAGCGTAGGCTATGTTTACTATTATGTGTCAATCACAGCCAATTTTCCTAACGCCTTTGTCAATGTCAGTTTCAAACAAGGATTCAAGCACAGGAGAGGTAACGATTAGGGCTGAGTGCTACAGATCTATGAGGAAAAGCCAAAAGCCTCACAGCTTAAGCGTAAGAGAAAGTTATACTGCAGGTTCAGCGCAGATTGGTTCATGGTTCATGAGACAGGTTACGTTTGGCAGATCAAAGTTTCTGTGAATCATTGCATCTAATAATGCTAAAGGTTATTTTAAAGACAAATTTCATTTACCATACCATAAATAACACTGGTGTGTTGGAATATTTATCGATATTTAAATATGTACGCTAATCACTGGGATTCACAGAAACTGAGTTCCGTTTTGTCACTGCATTGACACACGTTCTGTGTCCACTGTTGGGGATGATGAGTAAAGTGAGATAAATAATAATATAAATAATATTGTGGCTACAATTTTAGCTCATACAAATTGTTTAGTAGTTATTAATTGTTTTAGTAGTTAATAATTATATGTCGATGGTTCAAATTTGTTTGTTTTGTTAAACATTCTCACTGTACTCATGTATTCTCTTTTTAAAAAACTGCACTTTTATTCTATTATAACAGATTTGTGTATTTTCAGATTGTGCTTGGGGATGCCCGTCCTGTGCAGCTACAAAGCTGCCAGTGTACCTGTGTGGCAGGTACAGCTGTGTGTAATCATGTGGCAGCACTGTTGTACCAGACTGCACATTATTGCCAGCTTAGCATCACCTCTGTTCCCCCAACACACAGCTGCACAGAGACTGAACAGAAGTGGCATAAGCCAAGATCCATGGTAACTAATGTTTTTAACAGGGTACTTTGTGTACGATCCAAAGGGGCAGACAGTGTTTGGCCTTGTTGAAATTAAATGCCCCAATGTTGCAAGCTATGTTGACTGCCCATATATTAAGATCAGTGAGGGCACACACACATTAAGGAAATCTCATTCCTACTTTTGGCAAATCCAGGGCCAGATGTTGATTTCTGGTTTAGACTGGTGTGACTTTGTTGTCTACACACAGGAGGACATGTTTATTCAGAGGATTCCCAGAGACAATGAAATCACCAAAACAATGAAAGTAAAAATTGATTTTTTTTATTTTTATTGTTACCTCTTTGCTTCCCTAAATAATTACCGTAGATTCTGATTGCCTGTCACACTTCTTTATAGAGTGCTGTTAATTTCTCTTTTCTCCATTTCTCTTACTGGCAGTAACTCTTACTAGTTCAATCCATTTCTAAATATTTGTACATATATATTGATTCAAGTTTTTATATTTTTTCTTAATTGTATTACTATGTTTCTTGTTGTATTAATACTAATCTATTATTAAATTACATGTTACATGTTCTTCCGATTAATTTTTTTGATAATTGGTTATCTAAAAATATTATTTTATAACTGTTGTTTGTAAATTGGGAGCCCTAAATAAATGTTATTCAGTAAATAATTCACTGTGCATGAAAGTATTATTCTTATATTACAGATGGCTTAAAAGCATTGGTGAGGTAAAGTACATATAACATGCAAATAATTCAGTAGTTCTTTATTCAAAGAGTATGTGCAATGTACAGCAGTGCATACATAACATTAATTATAAAATTCAATTTATACAAAGTAATTTACAAAGGTACATTTAAAGAAAGTAGTTATACAAATGGTCATAGGTTATTAATTTTTATTTTTTTCTACTGCTGCTACTCTGGCTTCTTTGCCCAAGCCTTTACAAGAGGCCCGTTTTCATAGTTCGTCAGAAGACATGCAACAGTATACAGCTGATTAATGTTGCCAAAAAGCCGAAGTGGAATCTCTGTGTCAAAGAACTTGTGTTCCTTAACACGCCGTATGAGGCGCTCAACATGCACCCTGAGGCGTGCAATTGCTTGGGTCTCCCTGACCTCACAGGCAGACATCTGGGATCTTCCAGAGAGAAATGCTGGCCTATAAATCTTGCAAGGTACAAGGTCATCAACCAGAAAACCTCGGTCGACCATGATGGCCATTCCAGGTCTCAAAAGGGAGAGAATTCCAGACTCACGCGTGATCTGTTTGTCACTGATGGAACCAGCGTACAGTTGAGAAATAAATGTGACCGCCCCATGAGGAGCCACTCCAAGCAGCCCTTTGAGAGTACAGTGGGACTTGTATGCTGAGAACATTTCACTTTGGAGAAGAGGTGATGAAGGGCACTGGCACCTTAGCTCTGTGCAGTCCAGGATGACTGTAGTGTCTGCATAGTCCTTAAACTCAGCTGGCAGATGTGCCCTTATTTTCTCCTCTGGTATCCAGATCCTCACAGACCCTAGCACAGTGTACAGAAAGTTGCTCCATGTTGTAATGATCCGACTGACTGTGGACTGGTGGACTCCATACCGGTCAGCAAGATCACGCTGTTTTGAACCCAGTGCCAGGTAATTGAGAAACATGAACATCTCATCAATGGGCTGCAGGAAACGAGTCTGTTCAAAAGAAAAACAATTTGCGTTATGTTTCTCTCAACTTCTATTAGCCCTGATCTTTGTTAAAGGGATAGTTCACTTCAAAATGAAAATCATATACTCAGTGAATTTCTTTCTTTCTTCAAAATATCTTCCTTTGTGTTCAGCAGAAGAAAGAAATTCATACAGGTTTGAAACAACTTGAGGGTGAGTATATGATGACAGAATTTTAATTTTGAAGTCAACTATCCCTTTAAGTTTTATTGTATGGGCCATGTAAATAACTACTTACTACAGTGGAACTTGGCTCTGTAAAGGTGCCTCTCTGTGCTTGTGTCACACTGACCATATTTGGCAGTGATGGCTCTATTAAGGCCCAGAATCTCATCAGCAGGTCATAGGATGCAAATCTAAATAAATACAATTCAGATATAATCATTTAAATATTATATCAGTGTATACTATGATATTACTTGGAAGCATTTCAAATATACAACTCTGTTAGCCTTCCTCTCTCCCTCTCTCTCTCACACACACACAACTATATCTGTTGTTGCAAAAGTAACGTTACTACAGAACAATCTGATATCTTACCTTGTGAAAAAACGTATGTCCTTGTCTGAGGCAGCAAAACGATGAATTCCAAAGCGCTGATTCATTGTCAGCTTCTCGACGTGTTCCCTCAGCTTGAGAATCTCATCTCTGAGAGACATGTTGTCATCAAGGGCTAAATCAACAACTGCAGGATCTGAAGCCGAAGCGTAGTCGTGGTCCATAGGGATATCAGCTTTCTCGCCTGCGTCGCCGTCATCCTCCGTCATCGGAGGCGGACGCTCTCTCCTCTCCCACACCCCCGGTCGTGAAGTGGGAAGGGTGAAATTGTTCCACTCAAACAGTGCTGGGACAGCTCCCTTGTTTAATAGCCGCCTCCCCGTCTCTGATAAGGGCTCACGAACATCATCCTTGTTAAAATGTCGGCTACATACTCGGGTATGGGGAGTAACTGTGAATTTGTCCCTCCGGATAGCTACAAGCCATTTTCGCCTGATTTCCGCGTCAGATGGAAATGTATGAAAACTAAGTAAACTGTTGTACTTGCTCGAAGCTTGACACAGAGGCACACAGCAATGCTCGGCTGTACTATAGATTGTTCGCTGAAATTTGAACGTTTTCTTACTAGTCATATTGTAGTTGCTGTTATATCGCTTTGTAAACAATCGCCTCAGCGCGAGCGGAAATGGCTTAGCAGGCTGAGATTTTAGCGGAAGTACGTCATAACCTCCGTGTGCATATAGCCTATTAATTTGACTTTAGCATCAGTAGTCTTACTCGACGCAGACGGCTTTGCAGGATGGCTAACGTTAGCAGGTTTGCTAACAGAGCCAACACTCGCTAGCGATTTCTTGAGTTCCATCTTTCTCTTCTCGGCTTTGCTCATATTGCTTTGAGAACTATGCAAAAAGTATAAAGAAATTGGAAAGAAGTAAAAAAAAAATCAAGAAAGGGTCTTTGCTCACCGTGTATTATTACAAAAAACAGTTAGGTTTGCAGAGCTCAGCCAAACACGACTGTTCAGAGCGCCATCTTGGTCACCCCCCCCAGCTAATGTTTTTAGCCTGATAGCCACGTGGAGCGGTCGCCTGTGCTTATCTCAGTAAAAATGCATGGATGCACAATGCACATGGAGAGTGTTAAGAGATCAGGTTTATTTATTTTGAATAGTTCCACATGATAATAATGTTTCATGAGTTCATGAGATCATCCCAGAGAGCCTCTGCTTCAGCTCCTGCAGTCAAACTACGTCTTATATTACGTGTAAATCAGAGAGCCCAGGCAGCGCAAGAGTTTATGTGTGAGCGCAAGTTAAGGGTCTGTTGCCCAGTTCCACGGAAAAGTAGTAAAAAATTGTTTCCTCCAAAGTACAGAACCTGATTCTTGGAGTAAGCCCTGGCTGCAGAATTGCTCAATCTCCGCTGCGTTTTCCAACCACGGTCAGAAACGTCATCGCAGGAAAGGTTCAACATTTCCCCGGGAGGGAAAAATAAAATCAGAGGACCTGATTATAATCATTGTCTCAATGAAAATAGAAACATATCATAAGGTTCAGGAGGGCTGAGCAGGCTTGTCCCGCTTTGCGCAGCTGCCTGGTCTGAGTCTGTCGGTCCGCCAGCTCACCTCCTGCCAGCCGACATCAGGCATGATGTGAGCTCTGAGTGAATGGCGTAAGAATGAGGAGTGTTGCAACGGGGGACTTGTAGACGTGGACGACCGGAGCTCCTCTGTGGTTTGGTCCACACAAACCCTCAAACTACAAAAACAGAGTCTTCCATGTTTGCTGCAGCAGACAGATTGTTTGACTCTATTTGATCTCTAATGTCAGCAAAGCCGTGCAGATATCACTAAAACATGTCATCTCTCTGACTGGCACACCGCTGTGCGGGTATCGAGGAATATGAGTCGATTTCCATGGATCAGCCAATGAGCGTTTAGATCCCGCCCACTTTCACTGACAGACAGACTCATTCTCCTGAAAAAGCTCTTCATTAAATAAATCAGCCATTGTGAAAAACAGCAACATGAATTAAAAACAAAGCTATTTTGGAAAATGTTGATTTTGATATACGAGATTCTGAAAAAAGACAGAATTATAATAATATTCCACATGATTAAAAATGAATATTTGAAAATGCTGTTTTAAAATAATGAACAGGTTTTTAAAGCAAAATGAAATATATTGAATAATACAATGGCTAATTTAAAATCTGTGTGCAGGTTTTTCACCATTTCATGATCTTTTTATATATTTATGAGAGATTTATTGGTTGATTGTGTATTTGCATGAGGTCACATTTATTTATTTAATTAAATATTTATTTATTTAATTATGAACAGTATAGGACTCCGTAGAATGCCGCTTCCTACCACTTGGTGACAGTGAGGTATGCGCCAATGGAGCCTCGGCCAAATAAGTTAATTGGTCAGCCTCGGGCCGGGTCGGGCTTTAATACCCGCGGGTGGGGTCGGGCTGGATTTTTTAAGCCCCATCTTACCTAGTGTGTGTGTGTGTGTGTGTGTGTGTGGGTGTGGGGTGTGTGGGTGTGGGGTGTGTGTTTGGGGGGCACGAGCGTCACTGATTGCTGACGCACCACGTCTCGCGCTGCTGCAGTTTCCCGGGCAAACGCTAGGATATCCGATTGATAGTAAGACGTACTAATGTTCTCTCTGTTAATAACGTTAACTGTATAACGATCTATTTTGGTCAAAAGTTAATGAAAGAGTAACTTAAACATATTATAACAACCCTGAATTAAATCACGACTGCAGGTGGCCTGCGTCCCTCTCGTTCTGTCAGTTGCTGGACTAGAGGTAAGATCGGGACTAATACAGAGTTTAAAAAAGAGCCTTTGGACAGCCGCAAGACCACGTTCTTTCTTGGACTCCAACTTGTCTTGGTGTCTTACCGCAGACTGATGGCACAATGTCCGTTTTATTTGTGTTAAAACTGTCGAAGATTTTTATTTTCTGTCCTCTGACTGGCAGCACAGTGCCGTTGACATTTTAGTCTGGTAATTGTTCTCTGATGCTACTTTTTATAGAATAAATGGGAGATCCTGATTACAAGAGTGAAGAAAGCAGTTGCAGATACATGGAGAAGTTTTTAAAACGAAAAAATGAAGTACAAAGTTATGCCAGTCCCCCTTCAAAGGCGAAATTTATACGAAAATACAACCCTGATTTTATAAAGTTCGGCTTTGTGAACGGAGGCAGTGAGGCAGAGCCCAGTGTGTTGAGTGTGGGCTAACATTATCCAATGAAGCACTAAAACCGTCAAAATTAAAGCACCATCTGGAAACCAAACATCCGAAGCTCATTGGAAAGCCAGTGGATTATTTCAAAAGAAAGGATGATGGGCTTCAGATGCAGAGGGGGTCCATCGTGTCACTGACTGGCGACGCTAAGTGTGCGTTAAAGGCCAGCTACCTCGTAGCCAGACGTGTGGCGCAGAGTAAGAAAGCGTTCACCATAGCGGAGGAACTGGTTCTGCCTGCCGCTGTGGACATGTGCCGTGAGATGATTGGTGAGGCTGCAGCAAAGAAGCTCAAGACCATCCCGCTGTCGAATGACATTGTGAGTCACCATATTGCTGACAGGGCCTCAGACATTGAGCAGCAGCTTCTGGGGAGAATAAGACAGAGCCCCTTTTTCTCTTTGCAGCTGGACCAGTCGACTGACGTCACAAATGCTGCGCTGCTGTTGGTTTTTGTTCGCTACCGGTGGGATAGCTCTTTGCAAGAAGACATTCTGTTTTGTGGAGAATTTCCAACTCGAGCTACAGCTGAGGAATGTTTCCGCTGCATGGATAACTACTTCACTGAGAATGGCCTTGACTGGCAGAACGGTGTTGGAGTGTGCTGTGATGGCGCAGCGTCAATGACTGGCAGGCATCGCGGTGTCATCAAGCAGATACTTGATCTTGCGCCAGAAGCTAAATGGACCCATTGTTTTCTCCACCGTGAAAACCTTGCAGCAAAAAAAATGTCTCCAGAGTTCCATGAGGTGATGGATGTCACTGTGAAAACCATCAACTTCATTCAAAGTAATGCTGTGAACTCCAGATGTTTTGCTCAACTTTGTGAGGGCATGGAAGCAGATCATGTCCAAGGCAAGGCAAGGCAAGTTTATTTGTATAGCACAATTCGTACACAAAGTAATTCAAGGTGCTTCACAAAACAGAAAAATGCATTAAAATCACAATACATCATAGAAATAATCAACATAAAATTTACTTTAAAAGAAAAGGAAGAAAAAAAAAAGATTTAAAAAGAAAGGAAGGAAAGAAAGGTGCAGATAGGCAAAACATAGATCGGTGATTTCCTTATGAAGTGATTTTTGGTTTATAGCAGCGTTTCTGTCCTGATATTTTCATCACAGACAAACAGACCCGTTGCTTAAGGTCTCAGCAGCTAAATAATCTCAGGCCAAGCCCACCTTCTGTTTATAATATTAGCGAAAATCTTAAGTAAAACATCTTTATTTGGTGCAAAGTCCAAAAGTATGCAAGTTAAACTACTATTCCCATGATGCATTTCCTTTAACAACAGGAAAAACCGCGCCCTCATTGTTGAACCAATCCGAAAGCCGCGTACGTCACGCAGGCGCAGTCTGACCTCATTTTTTTTCCAGTGTTTTTGTCAGCGAGGCAGCGCCATATTGGAAGAAGCCGTTTCTGTCCTAAAACGGCCAAAGCGCGAACTTTGCCACCATGCTGTACCTAGAAGATTACCT
This sequence comes from Oryzias latipes, assembly GCF_053564925.1. Classification (NCBI taxonomy): domain Eukaryota; kingdom Metazoa; phylum Chordata; class Actinopteri; order Beloniformes; family Adrianichthyidae; genus Oryzias; species Oryzias latipes. The sequence goes on from NC_136259.1 coordinate 26,876,077, forward strand.
TGAGAGTGAGTACCGGACCGGGGCGTCGCGGCGGTACCGACTTCGGCCCGTTATGTGTGCACAGTGTGTGTCTATGTGTGGCCGCCGCGTGCATTTCCGTTAGCCTAGCTGCAGCGGATGCTAACGTGTTTTTCCTTTTCCGGCAGTGATCGAGCAGCTTCCCATGGACCTCCGCGATAGGTTCACGGAAATGCGGGAGATGGACCTGCAGGTGCAGAGTACGTATTTCCGCCAACCACCGGGCTCGGCTGGGACATCTGCCGCGGCACGGAGACTCGAACCGCCAGCGAGCGGTTAAAAAAGGCCAGATTACCGGAGCTAACACACCTGACATGTCCGTGAACCCGGTGACACCTCAGTCACGTCAACGGAACTTATCAACCTTTCAGCTCGTTTAATAATTCACTAAGTGAGGTTTTGTAGAGCTGCGTGCGCCACTTTACGCATATGTGGCTGAGATTCTGAAGCCCCTCCCCTTTTTGTCAGGCGGTCATGGTGATCAAAGCACATCCCTTCATTATCCGCCGCCTTTCATGTTGACGTCATGACCGCAGCTGCTGTTCAAACTTTTATCACATCAGTATTTGTTAGTTGAGGCACATTCAGTCACTCATTTATCGTTATCCTGATATCAAGCTGTGATAAATGTAACTTTAAATGTGCTCAAACAATCTTATGGCAGCTTGAAGGATTTAAGGAATCACATAAATCCATTAATGCATTTGACCAACCAGATGGAGCCCTTTGATGTAGGGGGGGGGGGGGGGCATTCGGAGTGTAATTTAACGTACACTTTAAATTTAATTGAAGCTGTTGCAGTGAAATGGAAATGATCTATTTAGATAGTTTGCTATATGCATCACAACTTATATGGTCATTGCAATATTCATCAGTAATGTTGGAAATGGCGAGTTTTGCTCATCTCGTGCAGCCCTAGTTCAGTTGTAAAGTCCTCCAGGGTCATCTGTGACCCCTAGCTGTTGGAGGGTCAGAGTTAGGTGGACTGACCCCCCCCCCCCCAGTCTCAGATCTGACCTCTGATGCAGTTGCAGGTGGAAGAACTTTGGAGACAGTAAGAGAGTTCTTCTAGGTTCCTGTCTGATCCAGAACCAGCACCAGAAAGCTGATGTCATGTGCTTTAGTTCTTTCCCGCCTCTTTGTTTCAGACGCCACAGACCAGCTGGAGCAGAGGGTCATTGATTTCTTCATCAATGCAAAGAAGAACAAACCTGAGTGGAGAGAGGAGCAAATGGAGGTTATCAAGAAGGTCTGGAATCTGCTGCTGGTTCTGGAGGAACCCGAAGGAACCTGTCAGATCTAGATTCTGTTTCTGGTGTGTTTCAGGATTATTACAAGGCCCTGGAGGACGCAGATGAGAAAGTACAGCTGGCCAATCAGATTTATGATCTGGTGAGTGGAACCGTCTGCCGCTCTGACCGGATGGTCTCTGACCTCCTGCACAGTGACGGTCCAGCTGGGTTTGCCGGATCGCCTGGAGGTTCCACCGTAGCAGGACGGAGTTCCCTGACAGTTTTGTCTGTCCCTAACACCACTGGGGAGGAGCTTTCCTCCCTCATCACCAACAGACGCCCCGCAGCAGCTGGACCGGGTCTACCTGCTGCACCGCGTCCAGAAGCTCATGTGACCTGTTGTCTCCTCTGCCTCCAGGTGGACCGGCACCTGCGGAAACTGGACCAGGAGCTGGCCAAGTTCAAAATGGAGCTGGAGGCAGACAATGCCGGCATCACAGAGATCCTGGAGAGACGTGAGTTCGATTCCAGAGCGACTCGTTGGGGCTGAAAGGCAGAGCGGTGACCTTGTGCTCTTCTCAGGGTCACTGGAGATGGACAGTCCCTCCCAGCCGGTCAACAACCATCACATGCACTCGCACATAACAGCCGAGAGTAAGCTGCTGCACGCCCTCAGCTCCGCCTCGTGATGTCAGGACCTCTGCAGCAGGTTCACGTGTCACCGTGTCCTCTGTCCACAGAGAGGAAGTGCAGCGCCCCCGCCCACCACACGGTGGAGCACATTCCTGAGAAGAAGTTCAAGTCTGAGGCTCTGCTGTCTACACTCACCTCGGATCCGTCCAAGGAGAACACGCCAGGTAGCATCTGCAGATAACAGCCATGCAGCTGGAGGGCGGAGCCTCCACGCAGCTAACTGCCCCCCCCCCCTCCTGCCCCCTAGGTTGCCGCACCAACAGCATGTCTGCATCCACCAACAGCGCCTACAGCCTCAACTCCTCTCAGCCCCTGGCTTCCTACAACCTGAGCGCTCTGCCCGCAGGACCCGGGGCCGGCGCCGGCGCCATCACCTTGGCGGCGGCGCAGGCCGTACAGGCCACAGCCCAGGTCAGAACCCGACCCCCATCCTAAAATCGTGCATGTCGGCCCCGCTGGTGGCGCTCCATCCCCCGTCTGTTCCGTCCCATCAGATGAAGGAAGGCCGCCGGACCTCCAGCCTCAAAGCCAGCTACGAGGCCATCAAGAACAACGACTTCCAGCTGGGCCGAGAGTTCTCCGTGTCCCGGGACGGCTCCTACTCCTCCTCCGCCCTGGCCTCCACCCTCACCCAGACGCTCACTCCCAGCACCACCTCTGACTCCAGAGGTCGGAAGTCAAAGTAAGTTACCCCCGTCCCACCGCAGGTGTCTCGGACCCGTCTGACCTCTAGTCCCTGTTTTCCAGGAGCAACATCAAGTCTTCCAGTCACCAGTCCTCCTCTTCCTCCTCCTCCTCCCTGTCCTCCTGCTCCTCCTCCTCGGCACTGGCTCAGGAGCTCTCTCAGCAGGCGTCGGCGCTGCCGGAAGCTGAGGCTAACAGCCAAGTGGACTGGACCTACGACCCCAACGAGCCCCGGTACTGCATCTGCAACCAGGTATGCCCGCTACCGCGCTGTGAGGTCACTTCCTGTAGGTTCCGCTGTTAACTGCTTCCTGTTGGATCTCGTCCAGGTGTCTTATGGGGAGATGGTTGGCTGTGACAACACAGATGTGAGTATGAGCTTTGGTGAGGTTCTGGAACCTGGTTGAAAGGCGGTTCTGAAGGATGTCCTCTTCCTCCTCAGTGTCCCATCGAGTGGTTCCACTATGGCTGTGTGGGCCTGACCGAGGCGCCCAAAGGGAAGTGGTACTGTCCACAGTGCACGGCCGCCATGAAGAGGAGGGGCAGCCGCCACAAATAGACACAGGAGATTAGCGGACTGCAGCAGAACCGGTCCTGAGGTTCTATCAGAGCTTGAAGCAGATGATCTATTTGATCTGAACTGTTCTTGCTTTCATCAAGCCGTCTGACCTTTGTGTGGAGGTCAGGGACGAGAGAACCCATCCGGTCCTCAGCTGTTCAGGTTCCGTTCTGGAAGCTGGTTCTCCAGATCTGCTCTGGTGTACAAATCAAACAAAAATGACCCGACTGGGTTTCCTCCACACTGCAGGAAACAGACAGGTTTCCCATCATGCTGCGTTCCTCTGCCGAATCGACATGGCAGGGGGGTGGAGCCTCAGCTGGGTGGGGGTGTGGCGCTGCAGTTTGTGCTCCTCCTGCACAGGTGGAGGATGTAAATGTGCACATGTGAGTTAGCGTGTTTGCAGTCGGTCCAATAAAGAGGAAGTTTGAAACGGTCAGTCTGTTTGACAGAAGGTTCTCATGTGAGTGACGGACATCTGGAGAACACCACGTCTGGAGAACACCAGGGGCCTCATTTATAAAACTTTGCGTAGGATTTGCGTCAGAAGTGGCGTACGGATGAAACATAGGACGTGCGTACGCACAGAAATATTGGGATTTATAAAACCGTGCGCACACACATCCTACGCATCTTTCCCTTAATAAATCACAACCAATTCTAAATGCAGCGCAGCTTTTGCGGCTTCATGACACGCCCATAGTTGCCCATAAATAGTCCGTGAAACGCCCACAAATTAATATTCATTGATTGCGGAACCATGGCAAACACAGAGAGGAAATGAAAAAAACGTAATTTCACTCAATGTGAAGTAGAAGTTATCGTTGGCGAGGTGGAAAAGAGGAGAAAAGTGTTGTTTGGAGGGCACAGTGTGGGCATTACTAATGCCAAAAAGCCACGTGAGCGGCAGACGGCGGCAGACGCCGTAAATGCTGTAGCCTCACAACCTCGGACCATTGTTAAATAAAAAAGAAATGGTCGGACATCAAAGTCGAGGCTTATAAACTTCTAGCGCTCCATCGGGAGGAGGGCACCGGAGCGCCAGATGCACCGGGTGACACGCGTAGTTCCTCCGAGTGCTCCTCTGCCCAAAAGCCCGCAGAGGTCCAAGAGGACGGCTGGAGGAAGTGGGAACCGGCTCATAAGCCACTCGTCCTCGTTTGCCAGCAAGTCTTCTTGTCTAAAGATGCGTTCACTCCGAATTCTTCCATTTGCCACATCTTCTAAGAGCGCCAGATCAGCCATTGTGCGTCATTACGCATTGTGATGGGGCATTTTATTTCCCTCTATTTAATTACATCTGACAAGCTACAGATGTCGGTAATAATCCACGTGGAAATGGGAAATTGATCAGCACAAATGTAATTTCTTGTTGCTTTCTGAATGGTTGAGACATACGCCATACATTGTTTTATCAAAAATAAAACAAACTAAAGGCATATGCATGAATACCATAATTCTGTAGCTTATGAAGAAATGTTTTACTATGAAAACAACTTTCCCCAGTGGAAAATTAGTGCATCTCTCTCTATCTATCCATCTGTCTGTCTGTCTGCACCTATATCTGCTCCTCCAGACAGACACATTGACGAGAATATCAGTTTTGTACATTATTTCGTTCTGTTAACTATATTATTTATGAGGATGAATTGCACAACATGCCAATATTGCAGAAAATATTTCACTTTTCTTTTTGGAAATAAGTGTTCATTTGAATTTCTGTTGTAATTTTCGTTTGATTTGTTTTGTTTGTTTCACTGCTGATCGATCAAACGGGTGTTGGTGTAGCTGTTAATTGTCAGACTTGCTTTGTGAAGTCTTCATGTTATTTCTGAGAGGCAGTATTGTCATTTTCATTTTCACGTGTTTCTTCCATCTGCCGACGGTGTCGCCGTTTCTCATTTCACCCGTTTTTGTGCGTACGCCTGGGTCAGAGCGTGAAGGACCGCACATTTTCCCCTCAAGTTTGCTTTTTATAAATCTCAACTATTGCGTAGAGAGTGGCGTACGCCTTCTTTTGTGCGTACGCAACCTTTAGAAATGAGGCCCCACGTCTGGAGAACACCACGTCTGGAGAACACCACGTCTGGAGAACATCGCGTCTGGAGAACATCACACCTGGAGAACACCGCTTCTGGAGAACACCACACCTGGAGAACACCGCTTCTGGAGAACACCACGTCTGGAGAACACCACATCTGGAGAACACCACGTCTGGAGAACATCGCGTCTGGAGAACATCGCGTCTGGAGAACACCACATCTGGAGAACACCGCTTCTGGAGAACATCGCGTCTGGAGAACATCACACCTTGAGAACACCACACCTGGAGAACACCACGTCTGGAGAACATCGCGTCTGGAGAACACCACATCTGGAGAACATCACAACTGGAGAACATCGCGTCTGGAGAACACCACATCTGGAGAACATCACAACTGGAGAACACCACACCTGGAGAACACCACGTCTGGAGAACACCACGTCTGGAGAACATCGCGTCTGGAGAACATCACACCTGGAGAACACCGCTTCTGGAGAACACCACGTCTGGAGAACACCACATCTGGAGAACACCACGTCTGGAGAACATCGCGTCTGGAGAACATCGCGTCTGGAGAACACCACATCTGGAGAACACCACATCTGGAGAACACCGCTTCTGGAGAACATCGCGTCTGGAGAACATCACACCTTGAGAACACCACACCTGGAGAACACCACGTCTGGAGAACATCGCGTTTGGAGAACACCACATCTGGAGAACATCACAACTGGAGAACATCGCGTCTGGAGAACACCACATCTGGAGAACATCACAACTGGAGAACACCACACCTGGAGAACACCACGCCTGGAGAACACCACGTCTGGACAACACCACGTCTGGAGAACATCGCGTCTGGAGAACACCACATCTGGAGAACATCACAACTGGAGAACACCACACCTGGAGAACACCACGCCTGGAGAACACCACGTCTGGAGAACACCGCTTCTGGAAAACATCACACCTGGAGAACACCACGTCTGGAGAACATCGCGTCTGGAGAACACCACATCTGGAGAACACCACACCTGGAGAACACCACACCTGGAGAACACCACGCCTGGAGAACACCACGTCTGGAGAACACCACATCTGGAGAACACCGCTTCTGGAAAACATCACACCTGGAGAACACCACGCCTGGAGAACACCACATCTGGAGAACACCGCTTCTGGAGAACATCATGCCTGGAGAACATCACGCCTGGAGAACACCACACCTGGAGAACACCACGCCTGGAGAACACCACACCTGGAGAACACCACGTCTGGAGAACATCGCGTCTGGAGAACATCACACCTTGAGAACACCGCTTCTGGAGAACATCATGCCTGGAGAACATCACGCCTGGAGAACACCACACCTGGAGAACACCACGCCTGGAGAACACCACACCTGGAGAACACCACGTCTGGAGAACATCGCGTCTGGAGAACACCACATCTGGAGAACACCACGTCTGGAGAACATCGCGTCTGGAGAACACCACATCTGGAGAACACCACATCTGGAGAACATCGCGTCTGGAGAACATCACACCTTGAGAACACCACACCTGGAGAACACCACGTCTGGAGAACATCGCGTCTGGAGAACACCACACCTGTTATTATTCCATGGCAGTGTTTATTTATTTTTTTGCCGCTGAACGATTTACAGGCTCGTGCGAGGAGGCATTTTTTTCTGTAGTTTTGTCTTCTACATTACTGAAAATTGCTTAGAATATGAATCTCTGTGTTCCTGTTCGAAATAATTCAACCGTGAGATCAAACTGAAAACGAGAAGATATGCAGCATGAGCAGCAACCAGGGCACGCTCTGTGGTGGAGAGAGAGCATTTGGCATTATGAAGATGGGGAGAGCAATATTTCTGGGGCACTGGAAGTCAAACCAACCTTTGCAATGAAAATCATTGCCTGCAGCGCAATCCCGCAAAATGTGGGCATCAGCAAAAGGGACTGTTTGGAGCCACAGATGTTGACCCACAGCAGAACGACACCAGTAAACCAGCAGAACGACACCAGGGACTGGCAGAACAAAACTAGGAACCAGCAGAACAACACCAGGAACCAGCAGGACGACACCAGGAACCAGCAGAAAGACACCAGGAACCATCAGGACAACACCAGGAACCAGCAGGAAAACACCAGGACAACACCAGTAACCAGAAGGACGACACCAGGGACCAGCAGGACGACACCAGGAACCAGCAGAACAACACCAGTAACCAACAGGACGAAACCAGGAACCAGCAGAAAAACACCAGGAACCAGCAGGACGACACCAGGAACCAGGAGGATTACACCAGGAACCAGCAGAACAACATCAGGAACCAGCAGAAAAACACCAGGAACCAGCAGAACAACACCAGGAACCAGATGAACAACACCAGGAACCAGATGAACAACACCAGGAACCAGCAGAACAACACCAGGAACCAGAAAGATGACACCAGGAACCAGCAGAAAAAAAACAGGAACCAGCAGAACGACACCAGGAACCGGCAGAACAACACCAGGAACCAGCAGAACAAAACCAGCAGAACGACACCAGGAACCAGCAAAACAACACCAGATACCAGCAGGACGTAACCAGGAACCGGCAAAACAAAACCAGGAACCAGTAGGACGACACCAGGAACCAGCAGAATGACACCAGGAACCAGCAGAACAACACCAGGAACCAGCAGAAAAAAACCAGGAACATGCAGAACAACACCAGGAAGCGGCAGGAAGACACCATGAACCAGAAGAACAACACCAGGAACCACCATAACGATACCATGAACCAGCAAAACAACACCAGGAACCAGCAGAACAACACCAGGAACCGGCAGGACGACACCAGGAACCAGCAGGACGACACCAGGAACCAGCAAAAAAACACCAGGAACCAGCAGAACAACACCAGGAACCGGCAGAACAACATCAGGAACCAGAAAGACGACACCATGAACCAGCAGAACAACACCAGGAACCAGCAGGACGACACCAGGAACCGGCAAAACAACACCAGGAACCAGCAGAACAAAACCAGCAGAGAAACACCAGGAACCAGCAGGACGACACCAGAAACCAGCAGAACAAAACCAGGAACCAGCATAACGACACCAGGAACCAGCAGGACGACACCAGGAACCATCAGAACAACACCAGGAACCAGCAGGACGACAACAGGAACAAGCAGAAAAACACCAGGAACCAGCAGAACAACACCAGGAACCGGTAGAACAACATCAGGATCCAGTAAGACGACACAAGTAACCAGCAGAACAACACCAGGAACCAGCAGGACGACACCAGGAACCAGCAGAAAGACACCAGGAACCATCAGGACAACACCAGGAACCAGCAGGAAAACACCAGGAACCAGCAGGACGACACCAGAAACAGGCAGAACAAAACCAGGAACCAGCAGAACAAAACCAGGAACCACCAAAACAACACCAGGAACCAGCAGGACAACACCAGGAACCGGCAGGACGACACCAGGAACCAGCAGAAAAACACCACGAACCAGCAGAATGACACCAGGAACCGGCAGGACGACACCAGGAACCAGCAGGAAAACACCAGGAACCAGCAGGACAACACCAGGAACATGCAGGACGACACCGGAACCAGCAGAACGACACCAGGAACCAGCAGAACAACACAAGGAACCAGCAAGACGACACCAGAAACTGACAGAACAAAACCAGGAACCAGCATAACGACACAAGGAACCAGCAGAACAACATCAGGAACCCGCAGGACGACACCAGGAACCGGCAGAACAAAAAACCAGGAACCAGCAGAAAAACACCACGAACCAGCAGAACGACACCAGGAACCAGAAGGAAAACAACAGGAATCAGCAGAACAACACCAGGACCCACCAGCAGGACGACACCAGAAACCGGCAGAACAAAACCAGGAACCAGCAGAACAACACCAGGAACCAGCAGAACAACACCAGGAACCAGCAGGACATCACCAGGAACCAGCAGAAAGACACCAGGAACCAGCAGGACGACACCAGGAACCAGCAGGACGACACCAGGAACCAGCAGAAAAACACCACGAACCAGCAGAACGACACCAGGAACCGGCAGGACAACACCAGGAACCAGCAAGACGACACCAGGAACCAGCAGAACAACACCAGGAACCAGCAGGACGACACCAGGAACCAGCAGAAAAACACCAGGAACCAGCAGGTCGACACCAGGAACCAGCAGGAAAACACCAGGAACCAGCAGGACGACACCAGAAACAGGCAGAACAAAACCAGGAACCAGAAGAACAAAACCAGGAACCAGCAGAACAACACCAGGAACCAGCAGGACGACACCATGAACCAGCAGAACAACACCAGGAACCAGCAGAACAAAACCAGCAGGACGACACCAGAAACCAGCAGAACAAAACCAGGAACCAGCATAACGACACCAGAAACCAGCAGAACAAAACCAGGAACCAGCATAACGACACCAGGAACCAGCAGAACAACACCAGGAACCAGCAGAAGGACACCAGGAACCAGCAGGACGACACCAGGAACCAGCAGAACAACACCAGGAACCAGCAGGACGACAACAGGGACCAGCAGAACAACACCAGGAACCGGCAAAACAACATCAGGAACCAGTAAGACGACACAAGTAATCAGCAGAACAACACCAGGAACCAGCAGGACGACACCAGGAACCGGCAGGACGACACCAGGAACCGGCAGGACGACACCAGGAACCGGCAGGACGACACCAGGAACCGGCAGGACGACACCAGGAACCAGCAGAAAAACACCACGAACCAGCAGAACGACTCCAGGAACCGGCAGGACGACACCAGGAACCGTCAGGACGACACCAGGAACCAGCAGGAAAACACCAGGAACCAGCAGGACGACACCAGGAACATGCAGGACGACACCAGGAACCGGCAGAACGACACCAGGAACCGGCAGGACAACACCAGGAACCGGCAGGACGACCCCAGGAACCAACAGAAAGAAAACAGGAACCGGCAAGACGACACCAGGAACCGGCAGGACGACACCAGGAACCGGCAGGACGACACCAGGAAACGGCAGAACAACACCAGGAACCGGCAGAACAAGCAAAGTGGCGTCCGTCTGCGAGGACAAATCTCTGGTTTCCTTTCAGCTCCAACTGTGACACACATGCCTCTAGAATAGAATAGAATAACTTATCACTACGGTTAGAACTCACTCTTTTTTGATGTAATATCTACAGCGTTTGTTTTTAGCCTTCGACGTTAATAATTCTAGTTAGCATGATCGAAATTGATGAGCTTAAAACAATGTAGGTTGTCGATTGAGGAATATAACATATTACACATGTCATAATACATATTTACAAATATATTTGACAACAGATACTTGATACTTCTTAATATTCTCACATTTTTAAGTCATCCTCCTGTGCAACTGTCTGCCATTTTCGAATAATTCAAACGCAATGCATTCTGGTCAATATTTACCAATCGAGTAAGCATCACTCCACACTGGTTTTTCGTAGAGACTTCTGGGAAATTTCTAGTGCACTCGATTTTTGAACTGCTGATTTGGACAACCCTACAAAATGGCGACCGCACTATTTAGTGCACTATATAGGGGTTAGGGCGGTAATTCGGACACAGGGAGAGTTTCTGTAGAGCAGCAGGAGTTCATCAGAAATTGTAGGCGGGACTCTGGGTGCAACGGGCGGCTGTGGTGCAACGGTAGGGCGGTCGACCCATGATCATAAGATTGCTAGTTCGATTCCAACCTTGCACACCCATGAGTAGATGTGTCCTTGGGCTGAACCCCACCTTGGCTCTGGTGGGAGGTTGGTACCAGTGTTCGGCAGCGGAGCCGCCACCAGTGTGTGACTGTGTGTGTGACTATAAAGCGCTTTGGGCCTTGAAGAAGGTAGAAAAGCGCTATATAAGTATACGCCATTTACCCTCTTCCCCCTCCCTGTTTCTGAGAGCTCAGAGCTTGTGGCCCCGCCCAGCGTATTTTCTACAAGTACGATCTTTTTCATCTGCTCCTGATTCACAGCGATTTGAATGAAGAAAACCCAGAAATGCAGATTTCATCCTCATTTTCTTTCTGAAAGTCGTCCCTCATCAGAGAAAAACCACCAGAACCTGTCAGAAACAGCAAAAACGGGATTTTCCCCAGACTACAAACTGCTAACAGGATCTGAGTTCTGGTGAACTGTCCAAACCTCAAGGATGGGTTTGTCGGTCCAACTGTAGTTCAAAACCTGCACAGGTACCGTGTGTGGGTGTGTGGGGGGTGTATTTGATCGGGCCGGTTGGGTGAAGAACTGGAAACCGCAGAACATTAGAACCAAGCGCATCCAATACAGACGGTTCAGAAGGATCCAGGAATCCTGGGGAAAGTAATCAGAAAGCTCCAGCAAACGGACCGGCGGTGGCGCTGCAGAGTGGCACGAGCCACGTGGAGCCCCCGGGGTGCTGCCCCTGCCCCGTATGAAGAAGTGCCCGCTGTGCTTTTGTGTGTGTTAGATGCAGGAAAACTGTGGCTGTCCCTTGTGCTATCCTAGGCACTTTAATATTGGGAGTAGGGTCATCTAGACCCACTAGACCAGGGGTCGGCAACCCAAAATGTTGAAAGAGCCAAATTGGACGAAAAAAACAAAAAGCAAATCTGTCTGGAGCCGCATAATATTAAAAGCCCTATTTAAGCCTTATAATGAAGGCAACACATGCAATATGTATCTATATTAGCTATATTAGCCTGCTATCAAAATGACTAGTTGGCTACAAATACATAATTATTAAGGATTAAATGTTTATTTGCTCTGCAGTGCATTCTGGGAGAACGACGCATCATGTGACTGCTCTGTTGTGGAAGTTTAACTTCATTACAATATCAATGATTTAGTTTCATTGCTTTGATAAAATTAAAGAAATGTAATAAAGAAATCCGATTTTTGATGTCATTTTTATTTTGAGGATTCAAACACAAACCCATAAAATGGAACGTGCGTGACGACGTTCCCCATGACAGTCAGCTGGAATGACAGAACAGCTTCAAGCAGACTTTCATTCAGCTCCTTTAGCTGGCTTGTCAGTCATATCCACCAAAACGTGCAGCTTTTAGAGCCACTCTCTTCCAGTTGTGGGTAGTTCAGGTCTTTGCTTTTCAGGAATGTTTTCACGTGTTCTAAACAGACGACAAAGTGACGCAAACGTCCCCCCTGGACAGCCATCGGACTGTGTTGTGTAGCAGGAGATCAGAATATTTGCTTTCTACTTCATCAAGCAATGCACGGAACCGATGGTGGTTCGATTTCCGTCAGCCACCTGCCTAGCGGTCCGCCGCCCTGCTGGTAGAAATGTGTGTCGCAGGCTATGACGCAAATCTTCGTTGACAGAAATGTTGAAATTGTAGTGGCGGTCATGTGCATTTTAGGTCTGTTAGCAGCAGGGGATTGTGGGATGCGGTCTCCTGATCTGATTAGGGTTCAGCAGGAGCGTTTCTGTTTGCCCACGTTTCTTTTCATATGGCAGTTTTGTTGTTCCACCTTAGTTTATTCTTCCTGTTATGTTGTTTCTTTATGTTGCACCATGATTGTGGGAGGGGGAGAGGTTGATGACCCCTGTGCAATGTTCAATGTTGTGTGTGTTCATAATAAATGGACTTGTTATGCTGGGAAGGGGACTGCGTTCTTAGCTTCTCTTTCTGACTGTTCACAGTCTTGCGGTTCATGGGACAGGGACAGTTCTCCAGCGCCAGTTGATTGACAGCTGAACTGGATGACAGCTTGGCTCCCGTATTTCCCGCCGCAAGCGATGTACCTGCTGGGCGTTAAAATATTTATTCTACACATTCTCACAGCATTGGAAAACGTTAAGAATGTTTGTGTCTTGTTTTTCCTCCTACAGAAACCATTTTAAAACAAATAATATATTTATCTCCCCCATCTTTTTACATTTTCAAACTAAGGCAGTGCTAAAGAGCCGCATGTGGCTCCTGAGCCGCGGGTTGCCGACCCCCCTACTAGACAGAGCTCTGAACCTTTTTTTCTTCAATGATTTGTGATCTTCACTGGTGTCCATGGATTACATGAAATCTTTCCACCTTTATCCACCTTTGTCATGGTAGGGGGAACACCTCAATGGAAAGGGGGGGGGGGTAATCTAAGATAGCACAAGGGTTACTGTAATATTCTCTGGTTTCACCTTCTTTAAACTCTGAATATTTCAGCTTCACCATCTTTTATATTCAAATCTTTCAGTCACATGTGACCAGGGTCTGCTGGCTGTTAAGAGAACCCGTTTAAAAACTAAAGGAGACAGAGCCTTTGCCGCAGTGGCCCCATCCCTCTGGAACTCTCTTCCTCTCAGCCTCAGATCTGTGGACTCAGTGTTTTCTTTTAAAAAGCAGCTAAAAACATATCTTTTTAAAATAGCTTTTACTTAATTTCTTTTTAACATGTGTTTTTACTGTGTTTTACTGTTTTTTTATTGTGTTGTACTGTGAAGCACTTTGTGATTTTTATCTGGAAAGGTGCTATACAAATAAAGTTTATTATTATTATTATTATTATCACAACAAATCCCTGTGTTTGGAGGATCATTTATGATTTAGCTGAGAATTCATAACAGAACCAGAGTCACATCGGATCTAGCTGTCAGGAACTGAAACATTTAATAAATAAACGTAAACAGGACAAAATCTGTGGAGAAACAATAAACAGATGATCTGACAATGTAGACCTGAAAATAGACACTTTACTGACTGAAGACATGTGGATGACTGACATGAACCTGACCAGAACCACCACCGAAAAAATGAACTGCAGAATCCTCACAGCAACAGCATGACAACCTTAATATCATTAGAAATGTTGCATTCTGGGAGTGAAAGTTATTGGACGTCAGTGTTTAAAGTATAATCTTATGCTGGTTCTGCCTGCAGCACATTGTGACACAAAGAGCCTCCAGTCTTTCAAGACAAGAATTTGTTTCCATAACAAAATGACGATTATGTCACGTTCACCTGCACAGGTATCACAACGGAGTCTTGATCTATTAGTAGTTTACTTAATTTCTGTGTTGTTTAACCCTCGGCTATCCTACACTGTCAGAAAAAATGTGCAAAATTTGTACCTTTAGAGGTACAATGGCTTGTCACTGGGGCAGTACCCTCAAGGGTACAAATGTTGTACCCTTTCATATAGGTGCGTATCTGTAGCCTTTCAGTATGTACCTTTCAAAGGCAAATATGTACCTCTGTGGACAAAATTGTACCTTATAGTGCTATGGTACCATAATGTACCTTTAAAAAAGGTACAAATTTGTTCTTTTAAGGGTACTGCCCCAGTGACAAGCCTTTTGTACCCTTTGATGGCAAATTTGTACCAGATACAGCACATTAAAAGACCAGTATACTGTTTATATCATTTATTAAACATTCAAAACAATTACAATTCTGACATTTCACAGTATGTACAGTGTCACAACAGGATGCATATATTTACAATTATTAGCAATTTTACAATAATGAAAAATCTATATTTTTCCTTCAGTTCACATTGCATTCATTGTAACTATAACCTTAACATTTGATCAATTGTAAACAGCACATAGCACTTCAGTTACCATTTTTAAACCATGAAATAAAACTTGTGACATTAACAAAAGAAGCACTAGACCTCATTTTAAGTACATCTTTCTACTGCATTCTACATTTTCTAAAAATAGATAATAAAGTAAACTTATAACCAAGTTTAAATGCATAATTTAAATAATAAAATGCATAAATGTGATAAGATAATATTGATGCGAATTCTAAAAAGAAGAACTATAAACACAAAAGATTACCAAGGATTACGTTTATGTCAATACCTAGTAGATCCTCTGCAAGCATCTCTTCTCTTGCTTCTTTGGAGACTTTGGCTAATGGAGCTTTTCTTTGAACAAGCTCAAGCACCTTTGGCACAATACTGGTAAACGCCGTCCTTGAAGCGCTGGCTTAAACTGACAGGTGATGGATGCATTCGGTCAACATCATCAAACAACTGAAAATTGAAAAAAATTAGAAAATTAATCATTCACTTTAACTAAAACAAACAAGACATAAAACATTCTAATATTTTTTGTTGCCATTTCCCTTTAGTTATCTCATTGTATAAATATTACTTGGCTTGAATGACTATATATTTATATATGGGTTTAGAAAATTACAATGTTTTTACAATTGAGTTAAAGCTGTTAATGGTCATTTTAGCAGATGTCTCAGCTCATATTGACATTCAAAATGTATTTTAAGCTGAGAACTGATTTAAAATGTCACTGACCCCTGAGGTTGTCTTCAAGAAAGGGTAATTCTTTAGTATATCCTCTCGCACTTTGCTGTACTGGATATGCAGGACATTCACATGACCTTCAACGGATGATGCATCCTCACCAATGACAGCAACCACCTATTGGATCAAATTTAAAAGTCCATATTAATAATAAAAAATACAACTGCAAGCACTGATTACTGGGGTTGAAGCACTTTGAGATGATGTTTAAAGACAGTTTGTGCAGAGTGGTTTGGAGTTGATCAGAAATTAACTTCTGAGTTGTAGGCGGGGCTATTGACACAGTAGTTACCCTCTGCTGATGTCCGATCATCCCTTTGTTTACGCCCTCTCCCTCTAGCTTACAGTCCTTCCAACCAAAAACTAACATTAGTGGTGAAAGGAAAATGGTGAGCAATATTGAAGCTTTCCGGCCATAGTTTAGATCAAGCTCAGACAAGTATGATGAAGATGTTAATGGATCTGTTTGTCTGCAAGTGGACACATCAGAATAGAGCAGAGCAGAGGGACTCGGACCCACCTCATTTCATATGGTGCGTCAAAATAGAGACCTTCCTCAAACTGCATTTATTTTGTCTGTTCCTGATTCATCCCGATTTGAGTGAATACTCAGATGTGCAGTTTTAAACATGCCCATCATGAGAAAAATACTGCGACATGTTAAAAATGGGGGACCCACTCCAATGAAAGTTATTTTTTAAAATGTAGCATTTTTATGATGACATATTGTTATAAGATTTAAGAATAAAACTGTTTCTGAATATTTATTTTCTCAAATTGGGATGAATCATGAGCAGATGAAAAGATGTAATTTGAGAAATCTTGTAGTTGTTACGTACAAGCTACATTTGGCAGGCCACAAGCTCCCTGCTCCGCTTGTCTTCATTCTCCTCGTCTGAGTTGGCATCTGGCTCACATCTATAAGGCTGGATAGCTCCAATATTGCACGCCAATTCTGTTGCTTGGGGGTTGTGAGGGACTGTAAGGTAACGGGAGCGTAAACAATGGCATGATGGGAAGTTAAGGCCGGTTAACTCTGCAAAACAGTCCTGTCAAGAACTTGAAGGTGAATTCCAATTGAACTGCAGAAACCATGTCCCAGAAAACATTTTTCCCCCTCAAAAACTGCATAATCAATGTCTGTCTTTGTATAATAATAATGGATAGGATTTATCTGCGCTTTTCAAGACACTCAAAGTGCTTACATTGTGTCCATTATTCATTCACTCCTCATTCATACATGGTGATGGTAAGCTATGGTTGTAGCCACAGCTGCCCTGGGGCAGAATGACAGAGGCGTGGCTGCCATTTCGCGCCTACGGCCCCTCTGACCATCACCGGGAGCATTCATACACATTCACACACCAGTGGAGCCACACTGGAGGCAAGGAGGGTGAAGTGTCTTCCCCAAGGACACAACAACATTTTTTGGCTGGTGGGAGCGGGGATCGAACCGCCATTGGACGACCTTGGACGACCCGCTCAACCACCTGAGCCACTGTCGCCCGTATAGTCAATATCTTGTTATATGCAGAGATTTGTTGAAGGAAATACAGAAGAATTGTATGATGAGGACAGTATTCCAGAATGTATTCAATGTGTTGTGACTTACTCACTCGGTGCAATCTGCTGTTTCCCTAGAAAACTTTAAACTAGTTTGGATGATCTGCCTTACTGCACTGTTTGACAACTAAACTGAATTGGAAAGACAGCCTGACTTTGAATGCTTGAAATGACTTTGTGAAAAGATTATTTACTTACTTTGGCAAGAGAGGTGTCTTCAAGTCTTTGTCTTGTTGTAGGACTGTGTTGTAATATTATGGTGTCATCTGAGTCCACTTCAGTATCTCCACTTGAACTGGTATTGCAGCTCTATGCAAGACAACTCAGCTGATCTGTCAAAGTATTAAAGCTTTCAGTTACTGTAATATTTAAATTAGTATGATAGCAAAAACAAAAAAAGTAAAAACAAAGATTTTTAAATACTGACCGACTTAACAGTTTAGCAGATTTATTATCTTGTCTAAGACAGCAATAGGATAAAAAACTCATACTTATTTGCCCGTCTTTTGTTCCCCACACTATCCTGTCAAAGAAATCATTAACCCTCAGACTCCTATTGATGCAAATATACAATCATAACTCTTCAGCTCAAAAATGTTCTTAATTTAGCATGTACTTGAAAGCAAAAACTCAGATTATTTCCCTTGGAAATAAATTCAGGCATCAAAGGGGAATTTACCCAAAACCGTTCAAAACAGAATAGATAAATTACAATTTAAAAGAAGAACTTCACCTTCTGGATTTGTATCTTAGGCCAGACAAATTTCCAACACACCAAGGTTTGGGTTTTCAACAGGAGATCAAAAACCTGCTCATCAACTTCTGTCTTTGAGTCATCAAACACTTTCAAGTCCAAGGTTGGGATGTTCAACTTTTTGGCAGCTGTGAACCCAGCAAAATTATGTTTAGAATACAGCACAGAAATTATCTTTAAATTAAAAAGCAATTTAAAAAATCTGTTTGCATCACAGCTGACAGTTTATCCACAAAGTTGACTGATTCCTGTAAAGAAAAATGCTGGAAATTGTGATGTTTCCACTCACCGCATTCCCAAAAGGATTTGAAGGTCAGCTGAACTTCAAAACATTTATTTTTTTTGGTGTTCGACATGTTCACGCACAGCTTGCATCTTTCCTGGTGGGAAAAAAAATAATATATTACAAAAAATAAAAAACATTACAACACCAAAAGGTACCAACACAGCATTTATTCAGATCGAAGTCCTGTTCCAAATAAATTAATACATTTTAAAATAGTAATGGCAAATATACAGTTCACACTAGCTGCCACAGCAATGTTGCAGGATTTGTAGAACTGCTAAAAAAACAACACTGACGACAATGCACTGGCTTCTAAGGGCCTACAGATTTATTTCTTGGAATTTCATTTAAAAAAATTTATTTTTTCCTGGTTTATAGATGAGTTTTTGGTTTGGGAAATCGTGACGAGTATCTGGAATCACGGACCTCCATTTAAAAAAAATAATCTCTGCAGGAGAATGTTCAAAATCAACAACACAGTGTAAACTTCGCTTGACCAACAATGAGCGATCATGACAACCTAAACAGTCTCTGTCACTGTCTTGCATTCGAGAAATGGTGGCTGCGCGCGCACAGCAGCTACGGCAGGCTAACATATAAATGGGAAGGACCGCCATACTGCGGTGTAAAAAAAAAACACGCTATTGGACTCCTACACATTACAGATTAAAATGATTAACGCATTGAATTCGACGGACCTGATAAATATCAATAGGAATTTTGGAGCTGGTCGTTTCAAAAGTAGCTGGCTTCCTTACTAAGAAAGACAGAAAGAAAAAAAAGGGGGGGGGGGGGGGGGAGCCACAACAACCGGTGCATAAACGCCAGCGTACATCGGTAAAACGGCGACAGAATTATCTAGTGAAAAAATGTATATTTTTCAATGTATTTAACGGAACGCGGTACAACACCAATAAAAACAACAGCTTAATTTATTTAATGGCTGCATTTAGCTGAACTTCAAACGGCTGAGGCTAACCGTTAGCAAACTCCCGCTCGTAGTTTTCAATCTCCTCACAGGCACATACACGGTGGAATAGCAGCATTCCTCTACAAAAAAGTTAGTCCTTACAGATAAAATAAGCGAACCCGCTTAAAACAAGTTTCCAACTTATTCTTGAGCAATTAGCAGACTTACCTCAGTCACAGCCTCTATCTTCCTCCAGCCGCTGCGGGATAACAAAATGGCGGAAGAAACGAAACTTAAGAAAGCAGAGTGGGCGTGGTCTCGCTGGTTTACTCCAACATATTTCCTCTACGTTTTTACACCTACTTAAATAAAAAATACTGATGGTAACTCCGAAAAAAGTACTCTCTCATTTTTCCTGTGTAGGTACAAAAGCTAAAAGGTACTAATATGTACACTTAATGTATCGTAGTAACAGAGAAATTTACTTTTTTATGAGAATGCATGATTAGAAAAAAAATAACTTAAATTAACAGCTCAAAAACTAGAAATTTAAATTGAACTTAGGCCAAGTTAAAGTACACCATATAAGGTGAAAAACATCAAATAATTTTGTCTACATTGTGCTTTTGCTCTAAATTAAATATAAGTATATTTTTACTTATATATAAGTAAAAAAAACAGGCTCACACTAATACATGTTTAAAAGTTATTATCTTGATGCTCTGCACAATCAATAAAATATAATTTGCTTGTGTACTGTTCAGAACTAGTCATAAAAGATGTGTGCTCTCTTAAATATATTTGGTTATTTAAATAAATAACCAACAACGTATTAAATGATTTTGGGTGACGTTTCATACACTTTGAATTATTACTTTTGTCACACAAGTGATTGTACCTTTGTTTGTGGAATAAAGGGTCCAAATATGGGCCCTCTGATGGTTGGAAACATATTTGTACCTTTTTTATCCTTAAATGGTAGATATGAGTACCCTAAGGTGTAATTATGACTCACTTAGGGTACAAATTCACCATTTGTACCCTAAGTGTTCACAAACGTACCCCAACCGTACCCTTTTTTCTGACAGTGTATGACCCCCAGCACCCCGCCCCCCCTAACATTGACGTGTTCTCCCTACCATGACAAAGGTGGAAAGATTTCATGTAATCCATGGACACCAGTGAAGATCACAAATCATTGAAGAAAAAAGGGTCTAGTGGGTCTAGATGACCCAACTCCCAATGTTAAAGTGCCTAGGATAGAACAAGGGGTTACAGGACAAAAATGTGTTTTTGCTGCCTTTCTCCCCCTGTGAGCCCCCGTCCCTGTAAAATCCTGTGCGCGCCCCTGCAGAGGCCTCCTCACTTTGCGGACCTAAGATCCGGTAAAAACCGAACCTCTTTCTTTCTTTCTGACTTTCCTTTCATGATACCAAAAAGTTCTGACCTTTTCCCCGAACCCGCTAGAACGAGCCTTTGCGGCTCCGGTGTGTGATCCACTGTGGTTCGGACAGCAGAACCAGAACCGGGCGCGTAAGGAGCGCAGTGATCCGGATCATCTCCAATCAGAGAGTCTGCGTGCCAGAGCGCGCGCGCGTTCACACCCACGTGCCTGTTGATGAGAAGCAGATGCTGGTGAGGTCCAGCTCACTTCCACCAGGACTCCGGGTCAGAACCGCGTCTGAAGCGGTCCGTTTGGAACATTTCAGACTGGACTCGGGATCTAGTCTGGACAGACGGACGTTTCCAGAAAGTATTTTGCTTTCACGTAGCTGCGCGCGCGCAATCCCGAAATAACCTTAGCGGGCACGCGCAGGAGAAACAGGGAGGAGGTCCCGACCTCCCAGACAGCTTCAGACTTTAGCTGCTCTGGATTTAGAACCGGACACCATTCGGACGGCAGCCTAGTTTACTGTCTGGAGCAGAGACGGGGTTCCGGTTCTGGACTGGAAAACTTTTTTTTGAGGGGGTTGGTCCTCTTCTTCAGAATGCTCCTACGCCGGCGCGCGCTCACCGGGCCCGTGCTGTTGCTTTTGTTTCTGTGTGTCTGCTATATGAGCTGGAACCGGTCCAAACCCCAGTCCGGTTCGCAGCGTGGGTCCGCTGAATCTCTGCTGGACACCAGGAGGCTGATCTCCGCTTTGGAGTCTGCGCACAAGGACGCACAGGTGAGTCACACCTCCAGGTCTGCTGACAAAGTCCTCAGAAGAGCAGTTGAAAGGTCCGGTCCGGAACCTTATCCAGTCAGGAAGTCCGTTACTGTCCTGGACTGACAAACACCAGCCAAGTACTGCCCCTCTGGTTCTGCTTTGACCCATCTGGAGTCTGAGAACCCAAACGGATCCTCGAGTGCGGGCGGAGTCTTTTCTTTTATGGGCGGGGTCTTTTCGTTCAGCTGATGTGTGTTTTGCTGGTTTGACCTCCACCCTAAACTTTAGAGCTGATTGGAATCAAATGGAAGGAACCACTGATGGAGCGTCGTGATGGATTGGCTGTTCTCATAATTACATCACTTCAGACTCCTCCTTCCTCTTTGAGTTTAATACTAATAGTAAAAAACATAATTTAAGGCACCTTTCCGGACTCCCAAGGACACTTTACAGTTGGGACCAACACCAAAAATAAAAACGGTTACTATTCTAAAAATGTAGAGAAAACAGGAATGAAGAGCAGCCGACATTTGTAACAGATGAGTTTTGAGTTTGGACTGAAATAAAATAAAAAGAAAGAGGTGTGTTCCTGATTTCAGGGGCGGCGCGGGGTGAAGTGTTTTGGCAATAATCCGGGTGACAGAGTTCTGTCCAGCTGGACTTTTTCCTGCTGGGGGGTCGAAGAGGAGAGAGTTGCAGAAGTCCAAGCGAGAAGGGACAAGGCTGTGAACCAAAAACACAGGTTCTGTGGGGAGGGAGGGAGGCTCGAAGATGTTGGTAGATGAAAGAACGATGACCAGGAAATATCAAAGGACATAAGAGTGAAATGATTGGCAGCTGTCACGTATGACAGCAAGACGTCTTACTTCGTAGGAGGAGACCAGATGGTCACAGCAGAGGGTATGGTGACTGCAGTTAGAGACGGCTTTGGAAGCAAAAGGAGAAGTTGCAATGATTTTGACAAGAACCAAGATCGAACTTCTGATAAGCAGGTTGTGAGAGCTCTGGGGGGGAGTGTAGAGTGGGGTGTGGTCAATAAATAAAGCTGTGCATCGTCAGCGTAACAGTGGAGTTGTACATTGAATTTCTTGAAAATATTTCCAGGTGGGAGGAGGTAAATGATGAAGAGGGGCGGCCCAAGGACAGAGCCCTGGGGCACCCCTGAGATGACTGGGGAAGGCTCTGCGGCCGGAGAGGAAAGACTCAAACCAGTGGAGGCTGGTGCGAGGAATGGCAATAGCCGAGGGTCGCTGTAGGACGGTAGAATGAGAAATGTTTGTCTAAGGCTGCACTGAGGTCGAGGAGGACAAGAACTCTGAGGAGGCTGGACTCCACCAGGAGGTCCTCCCAAACCTACCAGAGCAGTTTCAGTGCGATGAAGAGGACGAAAACGGAACTGCTCCAAGACGATGTTTTGAGAAAGATGTACCTGGAGGTGGGAAGCTACTACTTTTTGGAAAATGTTTGAAAGGAAAGGCAGATTGGAAATGTGGAATAGGTTATTACAATTGAATCGGTTGGTTCAAAAGGGGCCCAAGTTCACAATTTTTCAAAATAGAGATATTAAAGTCAGGACCATAAATATTTGGACAGAGACACATTCTTTCTAATTTAGTTTCTGTACATTACCACAGTGAATTTGAAATCAAACAACTCAGATGCCATTGAAGAGCAGACTTTCAGCTTTTATTCCATGGGTTGAACAAAAAGATTGTATAAAAATGTGAAAAACTAAAACATTTTTTAAACACAATCCCTTCATTTCATGGTAAGTAATTGGACAATTGACCTCCATGCAATTGAATGGGCAGGTGTGGGCAATTCCCTTGTTATGTCATTCTGAGTGAAGCAGATAAAAGGCCTGGAGTTGATTAGAGGACTCGTGCTGCATTTGGAAGATTTTGCTGTGAACAGACAACATGCAGTCAAAGGAGCTCTCCATGCAGGTGAAAGGAGCCATCATTAAGCTGAGAAAACAGAAAAAAAACATGAAACCAGAAACTGCTACAGTATTAGGAGTGGCAACACCAACAGTGTGGTACATCCTGAGAAAGAAAGAAAGAAAGCACTGGTGAACTCAGCAACGCACAAAGACCTGGACGTCCACGGAAGACAACAGTGGTGGATGATGGCAGAATCATTTCCATGGTGAAGAGGAACCCGTTCATAACAGCCAACCAAGTGAACAACACTCTCCAGGAGGTAGACGGATCAATATCCAAGTCTACCATCAAAAGAAGACTGCATGAAAGTAGATCCAGAGGGAACACTGCAAGATGCAAGCCACTCAGAAGCCTCAAGAACAGGAAGGCTAGATTGGACTTTGCTAAAAAGCATCTAAAAAGTTCTGGAAAAACATTCTTTGGACAGATGAAACCAAAATCAACCTTTACCAGAATGATGGCAAGAGAAAAGTATGGAGAAAGCGTGGAGAAGCTCCTGATCTAAAGCACACTCCATCATCAGTAAAACACGGTGGAGGCAGTGTGATGGTCTGGGCGTGCATGGCTGCTAGTGGCACTGGGACACTAGTGTTTATTGATGACGTGACACAGGACAGAAGCAGCCCAATGAATTCTGAGGTGTTCAGAGACAACCTGTCTGCACAGATCCAGGTGAATGCAGCCCTGTCTGCGCAGATCCAGGTGAATGCAGCCAAACTGATTGGACGGCGTTTCATAATCCAGATGGACAACGACCCAAAACATACAGCCAACGCAACTCAGGAGTTTATTAAAGCAAAGAAGTGGAATATTCTGGAATGGCCAAGTCAGTCACCTGATCTTAACCCCATTGAGCAGCATTTCACTTGTTGAAGACTAAACTTCAGACAGAAAGGCCCACAAACAAACAGCAACTGTTTGCCGCTGCAGTAAAGGCCTGGCAGAGCATTCAGAAGGAGAAAACCCAGCATCTGGTGATGTCCATGAGTTCAAGACTTCAGGCTGTCATTGCCAACAAAGGCTTTTCAACCAAATATTAGGAATGAGCATTTGGTTTTCACTTATTTCATTTGTCCAATGACTTACCAGCCCATGAAATGAAGGGATTGTGTTTAAAAAATGTTTTAGTTTTTCACATTTTTATACAATCTTTTTGTTCAACCCGTGGAATAAAAGCTGAAAGTCTGCACTTCAATGGCTTCTGAGTAGTTTTATTTAGAATTCACTGTGGTAATGCACAGAAACTACATTAGAAAGAATGTGTCTCTGTCCAAATATTGATGGTCCTGACTGTAGATGATCTATGGTCTTCAAGGGAAAAGCTATCTAATCATGTGCAAAAATGTCCCAAGTCTGTTGTAATGTATTGACTATGCTTGACATTTAAAATGCATTAAGTGCTAAATTCCTGGACTTGGGCCTCTCTTGCATGAGTTTAGCTTTATCCCATAGATGGCAGCACTAGTTATCCAATATGGCAGCACCCCTGTTTAATTCAAGAAGGGCCCAAGTCCAGAGACTTTAGTTTGCTAGTCCTCTGAAATGATAAAAGTGAGGGGCTTCATATTATAGCATTAGTAAGCTATGAACTGCTGCTAAATCTGGGTAAAGTATGAATCATTTGGTGCAGCCTCCCTTTAAGATATGCAATTAAAATCTTTTCCTGGAAAAACAAACCTCTTGGACTTGGGCCCCTTTTGAACTAACCGATTCAAATAGATTCATCTAATCCAGGGCTTTTATCTGCAGTTTGAAAGGAGGAGTGGATGAGAGCAGAATTAGGAACAGTAAAGAGGAGGTCAAACTGACAGGTGAATGTTTGAATTCATGGATTAGATCTAAAACTGGCGGTAGAGGGATACTGCAAGAGGAGAAAAGAGACACAGGTTGAGGACTGGAAATAGTGACACAAGAGGTAGAACCAAGGTTCTGATGAATCTTCTGAACTGGAACATAAGAGAACGTTGGATGAAAAGTGGGGAAGCAGAGACTGGGTAATGCGTTTGCATCTTCAGGGCAGGGAGGGGCAATAATTAAAGGTTGAGTGATTGACAGCTGCAAACACCAACAGAACCCACAGCTGCTGATCTGATTCTTCCAGAGGTCTTTTTCTGTCTGTGCAGGGCAGAAATGATACGTTCACACACACACACACACACACACACCCCCCCCCCCCCCCCCACACACACACACGGATGAAGAATCATCTGAACCCGTAGCTCGCCTTAATGGAGGCATTCTCTTTCCGTGGGAAATTGGTGGAAAAATCAAATCCTCTATGTTCTGTGAATGTGAAGAATCACATTCGGCCTTCATTCCAGACACTGATCACCTGACCGTGTCTGGTGATGACTTTCAGTCACATGACTTTCACCGTTATGTTGTTGGAACATCCTTTTGCTTCTGCCTTACAGTCCCCAGAGTTTTTAGAGGTTCTGAGGCTGGAAGGAGCAAATGCTGCATTCAGGGTTCTCTGTTTGCTGATTCTGGTCTGACAGCTGCAGTGAAGACCATCACCTGTCCCCATTTGTGACCTCTGACCCTCAGAAACGGGTCATCACCTCCTGGTCATTTTAGAACCCTCCGGATGTTTCTAGAACACATTACAGCCTTTGGTGCTATGAGTGTGTTGGTGGAACCTCCATTCCTTCAAGAAAAAGAGTCTGAAGGAGGTGAAGAAAAAGGAGAGCAAACAGCTGACAGATACAGAAACAAGAGAGGAACCAACAGGGGAGGCATCCAGGCACACCTGTGGGATTTCATCCCGAAATATTTAAGAATTTATGATGTCAAAACAAATGGGGTTTGATTGGCAGACAACCCTTCAGTCTTCTTTTGGGGGAAAATTCAGAAAAACCTGCTGAAACTCGGTTGTTAACTCAGAAGATGGAGACTTCCTCTGGGTTTGTGTCTGTCCATGTCTTCCTGTGTGTGTGTGTGTGTAGTGCATGTGTGTGTGTGGTCTGTGGTGCGTGTGTGTGTGTGGTGTGTGTGTGGTGCGTGTGCATAAATGTGCATGTGTGTGTGTGGTGTGTGCGTGTGTGTGTGGTGTGTGTGCATAAATGTGCATGTGTGTGTGTGTGGTGTGTGTGTGTGGTGCGTGTGTGCATGTTGGTCTGTAGTACATGTGTGTGTGTGGTGTGTGTGTGGTGCGTGTGTGTGGTGTGTTTGTGGTGTGTGTGCATAAATGTGCATGTGTGTGTGTGGTGTGTGTGTGGTGCGTGTGTGTGGTGTGTTTGTGGTGTGTGTGCATAAATGTGCATGTGTGTGTGTGTGGTGTGTGTGTGTGGTGCGTGTGTGTGGTGTGTTTGTGGTGTGTGTGCATAAATGTGCATGTGTGTGTGTGGTGTGTGTGTGGTGCGTGTGTGTGGTGTGTTTGTGGTGTGTGTGCATAAATGTGCATGTGTGTGTGTGTGGTGTGTGTGTGTGGTGCGTGTGTGTGGTGTGTTTGTGGTGTGTGTGCATAAATGTGCATGTGTGTGTGTGGTGTGTGTGTGGTGCGTGTGTGTGGTGTGTTTGTGGTGTGTGTGCATAAATGTGCATGTGTGTGTGTGGTGTGTGTGTGTGGTGCGTGTGTGCATGTTGGTCTGTAGTACGTGTGTGTGTGTGGTGTGTGTGCATAAATGTGCATGTGTGTGTGTGGTGTGTGTGTGTGTGTGGTGTGTGTGTGTGGTGCGTGTGTGCATGTTGGTCTGTAGTACGTGTGTGTGTGTGGTGTGTGTGCATAAATGTGCATGTGTGTGTGTGTGTGTGGTGTGTGTGTGTGGTGCGTGTGTGCATGTTGGTCTGTAGTACGTGTGTGTGGTGTGTGTGCATAAATGTGCATGTGTGTGTGTGGTGTGTGTGTGTGTGTGGTGTGTGTGTGTGGTGCGTGTGTGCATGTTGGTCTGTAGTACGTGTGTGTGTGTGGTGTGTGTGCATAAATGTGCATGTGTGTGTGTGGTGTGTGTGTGTGTGTGGTGTGTGTGTGTGGTGCGTGTGTGCATGTTGGTCTGTAGTACGTGTGTGTGTGTGGTGTGTGTGCATAAATGTGCATGTGTGTGTGTGGTGTGTGTGTGTGTGTGGTGTGTGTGTGTGGTGCGTGTGTGCATGTTGGTCTGTAGTACGTGTGTGGTGTGTGTGTGTGTGCATAAATGTGCATGTGTGTGTGTGTGGTGTGTGTGTGTGTGGTGTGTGTGCATAAATGTGCATGTGTGTGGGTACATGTGTTTGAGTCTGATGATGATCATCATCAGCATGTTGGTCTGTAGTACGTGTGTGTGTGTGGTGTGTGTGCATAAATGTGCATGTGTGTGAGTCTGATGATGATCATCCAATCATCTCTGTCTTCTCACAGAGGCCTCCTCTTCATCACCGGGCCGTGGTTCTGATTGGTCAGCTGCCGGTCTGGGACACTGAGGTCCAGTTGTACCAGCAGGTTCTGCAGCAGATGGACTATGAGGTCCAAATGTCCAGATATGCAGAGACCCGGAGCTTTCTGTGGATGCAGCCGGGTAAACAAGGTGAGGCAACAATGCACGTGGTCTGGGTGTGTGCACGTGTGGAAGGTGTCTGGGTGTGTGCACGTGTGCACTCTTCACTTCCTGTGTTTCCGGTCAGTGGGGCGGAGACTTCCTGTCTGCAGCTGCAAACACAAACAGATCTGAGTTCAGCAGGTCAGGAAGAAGAAAGAGCAACAGCAGAGAAAAAGTCTGAAGAGGTTTTGCAAGAAGGGGAGCTTTATGGGGGTGTTCTGTCTGAAGAAACCCCCAAAGAAAATAAACCAGACCCCCCCCAGAAGGTCCCTGCCTCTCCCTGTTCTTCTGCTTCACTGGAGACTCTCAACATCTGTATGTCCTGAGCTCTTCATCCAGAGTCTCGTCTTCATCGTCATCTTATGAAGGTTCCCTGCAGCTTCAGTGTCGGTGTTCAGGCTGGAGAAAAGCCTGTGAAGATGATGTGGGAGGAGCTTCTCGTGTAGAAAACACGTTAGTGAAGAACAAATCAACAATCCTCAGAGTCCCAAAGAGACAGCCCCCCGGGACAAAGAGACAGCCCCCCGGGACAAAGAGACAGGCCCCCGGGACAAAGAGACAGCCCCCCAGGACAAAACAAACATGGGCTTCTTGTGCGCACGAGAAGCAAAGTGGTGTGCATGAGATCTTTTCAGAGCTAGTTGGTGTTCCTCGCTATTTGGCGATTCACCCTTGGCTATTCTCTTGGCGTCAAACTCTGGGCGGAGCTTAGAGGTCAGCTATATGGGACGCTTCTTTAATTTGTTTTGAAGCGGTTATGATTCCAGGCCCACATAGCTCCGCCCTTCCTAACAGCAGGCTGTGGCATCTGACCTTACTTCCTGTCTGTTTCCACAGTGAATGGGTGGAGCCTCCTGCTGTGTCTTAGCAGCGCAGAGCAGAGCTGTCTGAGGAGGATCAGCTTCTCTCTCTTGCAGCAGGACCACATGGTAACACTCACCTGTGTGTAGCTACGGTCCTCATCTGATCAATGACATCACACATCACCTGTGCGCCAACAGGTAAACCTAATACCGGGGTTGGTGAAGGCCTTCTCCGATGCAGGTGGAGGTTTCTGTCACTTCCTCACTCTCTCCCAGCAGACAGGTGTGTCGGTTTCAGGTGAGTCTGCATCCTGAGGATCATTGATACAACCGTATCATAACGGCCGAGCTGACTCCGCCTTCTTTAGCTGCAAACAGATCTCTGGTCACATCATTTGAGCTTTAATGTTTCCATCCGTTGTCATGGTAACACACATTCACTATGAAAGCTCCTGTTTTATCAGGTTGGTTAAAGAGATCTACCTCTGCAGAAGCCGAATTACCCATGAGGCCTCGCTCCTGTGGCTCCACCTCCTGGAAGCGGCTCCTTTATAAGGACAGGTGTGTGTCTGTAAAACAGGTGAGGCTGATGCGGTTCAGCTCCAGCTCTGCTCCTGTTCTGTCAATTCCTTTGATTTTTGTCAGTTCAGGTGACCTGACAGCTGTGTTCTCTGACAGGAGCTCTCCTGTGGACGTCCTATCTCCCGCTCTGGTTGCTATGGTGAACGTCTACGTCCTGGTCACGTCTGTCAGCCCGCTGACCGCCTTCCTGCATGATGTGGGGGTAGTGGTGCAGAGTCAGCAGCGGCAGGGTCGGCCACTCAAGGTGAGCCTTCATCTACAGTCAGGACCATCAATATTTGGACAGAGACACATTCTTTCTAATGTAGTTTCTGTACATTACCACAGGGAATTTGAAATCAAACAACTCAGATGCCATTGAAGTGCAGACTTTCAGCTTTTATTCCATGGGTTGAACAAAAAGATTGTATAAAAATGTGAAAAACTAAAGCATTTTTGAAACACAATCCCTTCATTTCATGGGCTCATCAGTAATTGGACAAATGAAATAACTGAAAACAAAATGCTCATTCCTAATATTTGGTTGAAAAGCCTTTGTTGGCGATGACAGCCTGAAGTCTTGAACTCCTGGACATCAGCAGATGCTGGGTTTTGCGGCATCTCAGATGCACTTCAATGGCATCTGAGTTGTTTGATTTCAAATTCACTGTGGTAATGTACAGAAACTAAATTAGAAAGAATGTGTCTCTGTCCAAAGATTTATGGTCCTGACTTTAGGTCTGACTTTTATTTCTTCTGCTCATCTTCATCGCCGGCTCCTTCTTTTCTCAGATCCGAGATTTCCTGCTTCAGCAGCTGGGGGCGTCTGACTCCCATCAGGCTTTGAGGCAGTTGAAGGAGGTGCTGGGGGAGGTGCTCCAAGCAGCCTCAAACAGTGAGATGCTGGAAGCAACACCAAGGCGAGCTGATGTTTTCGTAGCAGGTTAACCTGCGTCAAATCTCCCAAGGTGGAGTCTGAAGCTTTTCTGTGTGTTTCAGGTGTTTGCTGTGTTTCCAGCTTCTCACCTTCACCCTCCTCTTCAGGGGCTCCATCTCACCTGTCATTGTCCAGGTGAGTGATGTCTTCTTGGCAGTGGCGGTTCTACACTAACTTACTCCCTGGGCGAGTAACCCCACAGCCCCCCCCCCCCCCCCCCCCCGCACACCTACAAAATTTGACAACATCCTGTTGTGTTCCCTATCTTCTATTTAGCCATTTTACACAAAAAATGCATGAATTTTCTAGACTCGTATTACAGGGGGGTCAAACGCAGTCACACAGGGGGCCTAAGTTAAAAACACGCTTAAGGTTTTGGGCCGAAGAAGATAAACATTTACTGAACACACTAAAGCTAAACTTTTAAACCTTTTAAACTGAACTTTTTGAACATAAATATAAATAAAAACAGGAACACAAGTTAAACCTTAAATAATATTTTGCTCTCCATAGAAAGATATTCTGTCAAAATTATACAAATATGAACATGCTGCAGGACAAAACAAAGAAAGCCTGGAAATATTAATAAGAAATAACAAATCAAATATTTCCGTTTTTTTTGCTCTTTCATCATTTTTTAGAGCATTTTTTTTAGAGCTGGACTCCTGCTTCAGTTTTAGCAATAATTTCTTAATGTGTGACGTCCTGTGTGTGTCTTTGTGAAACATATCAGAGGGATTAGATCTAAAAAAAAAAACTTATTGTGATTAATATGTTTAGGTCTTATAAAACATTAAAGACTAAATCATAGAATTCATCAGTGGGATTACTCCAAAAATATTTGGCATTTCCCTAAATTTGTGCAACACCAACAGTAGAAATCCTCCAAAAAAACTCAATCCATGAAAAATGGTCTGCGCCCACCACCCCTGTTACGGTTTCTGTTTCTTTGCCCTTGTGGTTTGTTTCCTTTTTGTTCTGGCATGTTTTGAGTTTAACTTCCTGTCTTATTTTGTAGGGTTTCCTGTTTCGTTTTTGTTGTGAGTTTAACTTTGGTTCCCCATCCTTCCTGATTGTGTTCACCTGTGTCTCGGTTGTCTGTATGTATTTAAGTCTTGTCATTCCCTTCCTCCTGGGCTGGTCCATAGTATGTTAGTCTGCTCTCCCCGTTTCGAGTGTTTAGTGTTTCTAGCCTCCCGTCTGCAGTGGTTTTGGTTTTGTGTCCTTAGTTGTGTTTATTAAAGCCCCCGTTCCCCTGCAACCCCTCCCCCTCCCCTTCCCTCTGACACACGCGGCTCCGTCTCTATGACGACAGGCGCAGCTGCGGCCCAGAGTTGATTGTCAGATAGAAAAAGACTCCCAATCACCTGTTAGTGTGATTCAGCCAGCCACCGGCGAGTTGCGCCCCCCTCTCGAGTTTTTTGACTTATGTTCCAAAGACTACCGCAAAGAGGTGTGGCCGCAAGCGTCTTGCAGCAGAGGGCGGTGGTCACGTGCGCGTCGGGTCTACTGTGTCGGAGCAAGGAATTGTGGGAAATAATCCCCATTGCCTGCTTTTGTCGAAATTTGGTTGAGCACGGGTGTTTGTTCTGCCTAATTCTTTTTCATGTGCCTGTTTTACGTTGTTTCACTCTGAGTTATTTCATCTTTTTTTTTTTTTTTAACCATAAGTGTGAAGAGGAAACAGGATCAAGACATTCTTAAGACATTGTGTCAAAATTAAAGTGTTAAGTGTCGGCAGCTGAAGCAATTTCAATTTAAAAGCGCAAAGCCGCCTCTTTGAATATAGTAGTACATTGTAACGCATCGGGCACGGCAAATGCCGCCCCCTATGAAGTGCCGCCCTGGGCGACCGCCCACATCGCCCATATCAAAAACCGCCACTGCTTCTTGGTTCCAGTTTGGGTTTAAATTCAGACCAGCTGCAGTTACACTGATTGTCCAGCAGATGTCAGCGTGTTTCTGTCTTCAGGTGGACACTAAGCTGAACTTCTCCTCTCTGAGCAACACCACCTTTGACAGACAGATCACTAGAGACCAGATCCTGGAGGATGTGCTGCACTTCCTGCTGGCCCCACCCACATACCTGTCCTCAGCTGCCCAGGTGACCACAGAACCTTAATGTCGTGTTTTTCAGCGTACCGGTTCTTCAGAACAGAAGCAGTGCGGTGTCAAGATCTCCAACAGGTTTCCATGGAAACCTGCAAATTAGGTTTCATGTTTTCAGTTTTTTATTGCCGGAAATCAGTTATTTTGTCAAAATAAAATAACAACGTTGGAAAACAGATTTTATTTTGTTATAAAGTAACAATAATTAGAACAGAAAAGTAGGAAAAGGTGCTTCATAAATGTTTCTAACAGAGACAGAAGATGATGAACATCCTGCCATCATTCTGGTCTGGGGGGCGTGGTCTCATGAAATGATGTCAGAGCTGCAGCATAGCAGTGGGTGGGGCTAATTTGTGTGTCTTTTGAGTTCAGGTTGGCAGCTGCAGAGGGACACGGCCCATCTGTTTGTCTCAGGGCCACTTCCTGTTCCTGCAACGCTTCCTCCAGCAGCTTCAGACTCCGTTCCCCTTCCACCTGGTATGGGGGGGGGGGGGGGGGGGGGGGGGGTCACTGCAGGTCCTGAAGGGATTTGGTGTTTAAAGATACACATGATATTTATCACCACCATGTTTCTGCAGCTGTATCCCAGGATCTCCTCCTCCTCCTCCTCGGCTCCTCTTAGCCTCTCAGAGCTTCAACAGCAGATTGTCTTTTTGCTGCAGAAAGACAGGTGAGACCCTGATGTCATGTGATGTTTCACTGCATGCGTCATGTGACACGTCTGGATCTTTTCAGAGCTGAGGACGTCAACATCTCTACCAATAAAGAGCCAGCATCTTCAAAACAAGGAAGTGAGGAACGTCTGCATTTGACTTTTTCTCCTGCAGCTCTGTCTGTTGGATAGAAGTTTACCCCCCTCTTTAGATGTCACAGCATGTCCTTTCTGTGTGTCAGGTGTGTGCGTGGACCCCCACCTCAGACAAATATACACAGAGCCCCCCCTTGCCCTGACTCCGCCTTTCAGTCCCAGGATAAAGGAGTACTCTGCACAGGTGACATTCGACACGGTTTTGGTCCGGATCCGTCCTAAGCCCGTCAGCTCCACCTGTAAGGTTCACTTGGATGAGCAGCAAGGACCCAGGTGAGTCCAGAGCCCCACCTGCCGTCCTTGAGCCCCGTCCTCACAATATTTAGGCCTGTTCTTTCTAGACTGGCCAACTATCCCGTGGGCCTGGGCACCAGCAGGATCCGCATCCTCGTGACGGGGGGATCCCAACAACACCTTGTTGTCATGGCGATCTACACCATCCATGTGCTCCGCGAAGGCCGGCCCATTCTCCCCATGTTGGGAGATCATGTGATGTGCTCCTTCCTGCAGGTATGTCAGCACAGCAGGTGACATAAGAGGACAGGTGGGTTATGGTCCACATCTGAGAACCCATGTGGGTCAGTTGG
Organism: Oryzias latipes; assembly: GCF_053564925.1. NCBI lineage: Eukaryota > Metazoa > Chordata > Actinopteri > Beloniformes > Adrianichthyidae > Oryzias > Oryzias latipes. Next base: position 26,909,565 of record NC_136259.1, read on the forward strand.
TACCGGGACATAACTTACATTGTTCCTGTTTTATTTATTATTTGCAATACTTGTTCTGAAAATCTACGGGATTCTATCCTTCACATCCGTCTGTCACTCTGATGTCAGGACATTCTCCTTGCTCATGTGACTTTGACACGTCCGCTGACCTGTTGAGGCGCCTGCTCTAACCGACACCGAAACATTTCCATTTATTGGACCTAACCAGGAGTTCTATTCAGAGAATGGATTTATAGCAGCAGCTGCTGCCACACATCAAAGCCGCTCGGCTGAGATACAAAAACGGAATCTGTGATGTTCTGGTGATGCTGCTAATAAAATCAGACTCAGCAAATTCTCGTTTATTATTATATCTCCTATAGAAAGCATATTTAATAGTTAGGAGAATTTTTTTTCAGATTTTGGCAGATCTTTCATGAAATGTAGAGGTCAAAGACAGTTTCACCCGATACAGATACTTGGACGCCTTAGCGGTCCGTGGACGGCTTAGCTGTCCGTGGACGTCTAAGCGGTACTTGGACCCCTAAGGGGTCTGTGGACCCCTAAGCGGTCCGTGGTCGCCTAAGTGGTCCGTGGACGTCTAGGCGGCATTTGGACGCCTTAGCGGTCCGTGGATGTCAAAGCGGTCCTTGGACACCTAAGCGGTCCGTGGACATCTAATCGGTACTTGGACGCCTTAGCGGTCCGTGGACGCCTTAGCGGTCTATGGACGTCTAAGCGGTACTTGGACGTCTAAGCGGTACTTGGACGGCTAAGCGGTCCTTGGACCACTAAGCGGTCCGTCGACGTCTAAGCGGTACTTGGACGCCTTAGCGGTCCGTGGACGCATTAGCGGTCTATGGACGTCTAAGCGCTACTTGGACACCTAAGCGGTCCGTGAACGACTAAGCCGTCCGTGGACATTTAAGCGGTACTTGGACGCCTTAGCGGTCCGTGGACGCCTTAGCGGTCCGTGAACGTCTAAGCGATCTGCGGACGCCTAAGCGGTCCGTGGACGTCTAAGCGGTACTTGGACGCCTTAGCGTTCCGTGGACTTCTAAGCGGTACTTGGACGCCTTTGCGGTCCGTGGACGTCTAAGCGGTACTTGGACGCCTAAGCTGTCCGTGGACACCTTAGCGGTCTGTGGACGTCTAAGCGGTCTGTTGACGTCTAAGCGATCTGCTGACACCTAAGCTGTCCGTGGACGTCTAAGCGGTCCGTGGACGTCTAAGCGGTCCGTGGACGCCTAAGTGGTCCGTGGACGCCTAAGTGGTCCGTGGACGTCTAAGCGGTACTTGGAAGCCTAAGTGGTCCGTGGATGTCTAAGCGGTACTTGGACGTCTAAGCGGTCCGTGGACGCCTAAGCGGTCCGTGAACGTCTAAGCGATCTGCGGACGCCTAAGCGGTCCATGGACGTCTAAGCGGTACTTGGACGCCTTAGCGTTCCGTGGACGTCTAAGCGGTACTTGGACGCCTTTGCGGTCCGTGGACGTCTAAGCGGTACTTGGACGCCTAAGCTGTCCGTGGACACCTTAGCGGTCTGTGGACGTCTAAGCGGTCCTTTGACGTCTAAGCGGTCCGTTGACGTCTAAGCGGTACTTGGACGCCTAAACGGTCCGTGGACGTCTAAGCGGTCTGTGGACTTCTTAACGGTACTTGGACGTCTAAGCGGTCTGTGGACCCCCAAGCAGTCTGTGGACGCCTAAGCGGTCCGTGGACGTTTAAGCGGTACTTGGACGCCTAAGTGGTCCGTGGATGTCTAAGCAGCACTTGGACGCCTAAGCGGTCCGTGGACGTCTAAGCGGTCTGCGGACGCCTAAGTGGTCCGCGGACGCCTTAGCAGTCCTTGGACGTCTAAGCGGTACTTGGACGCCTAAGCGGTACTTGGACGAGTAAGCGGTCCGTGGACGTCTAAGCGGTACTTGGACGCCTTAGCGGTGTGTGGACGCCTAAGCGGTACTTGGACGCCTAAGCGGTCTGTGGATGTCTAAGCGGCCCGTGGACACCTAAGCGGTCCGTGGACGTCTACGCTGATGCTGCTAATAAAATCACAGACTCAGCAAATTCTCGTTTATTATTATATCTCCTATAGAAAGCATATTTAATAGTTAGGAGAATTTTTTTTCAGATTTTGGCAGATCTTTCATGAAATGTAGAGGTCAAAGACAGTTTCACCCGATACAGATACTTGGACGCCTTAGTGGTCCGTGGACGCCTTAGCTGTCCGTGGACGTCTAAGCGGTACTTGGACCCCTAAGGGGTCTGTGGACCCCTAAGCGGTCCGTGGTCGCCTAAGTGGTCCGTGGACGTCTAAGCAGTACTTGGACGCCTAAGCTGTCCGTGGACACCTTAGCGGTCTGTGGACGTCTAAGCGGTCTGTTGACGTCTAAGCGATCTGCTGACACCTAAGCTGTCCGTGGATGTCTAAGCGGTCCGTGGACGTCTAAGCGGTCCGTGGACGCCTAAGTGGTCCGTGGACGCCTAAGTGGTCCGTGGACGTCTAAGCGGTACTTGGAAGCCTAAGTGGTCCGTGGATGTCTAAGCGGTACTTGGACGTCTAAGCGGTCCGTGGACGCCTAAGCGGTCCGTGAACGTCTAAGCGATCTGCGGACGCCTAAGCGGTCCATGGACGTCTAAGCGGTACTTGGACGCCTTAGCGTTCCGTGGACGTCTAAGCGGTACTTGGACGCCTTTGCGGTCCGTGGACGTCTAAGCGGTACTTGGACGCCTAAGCTGTCCGTGGACACCTTAGCGGTCTGTGGACGTCTAAGCGGTTTGTTGACGTCTAAGCGATCTGCTGACACCTAAGCGGTCCGTGGACGTCTAAGCGGTCCGTGGACGTCGGAGCGGTCGGTGGACGTCTTAGCGGTCCGTGGACGACTTAGCGGTCCGTGGACGCCTAAGCGGTCCGTGGACGCCTAAGCGGTCCGTGGATGCCTAAACGGTCCTTTGACGTCTAAGCGGTCCGTTGACGTCTAAGCGGTACTTGGACGCCTAAACGGTCCGTGGACGTCTAAGCGGTCTGTGGACTTCTTAGCGGTACTTGGACGTCTAAGCGGTCTGTGGACCCCCAAGCAGTCTGTGGACGCCTAAGCGGTCCGTGGACGTTTAAGCGGTACTTGGACGCCTAAGTGGTCCGTGGATGTCTAAGCGGCACTTGGACGCCTAAGCGGTCCGTGGACGTCTAAGCGGTCTGCGGACGCCTAAGTGGTCCGCGGACGCCTTAGCAGTCCTTGGACGTCTAAGCGGTACTTGGACGCCTAAGCGGTACTTGGACGAGTAAGCGGTCCGTGGACGTCTAAGCGGTACTTGGACGCCTTAGCGGTGTGTGGACGCCTAAGCGGTACTTGGACGCCTAAGCGGTCTGTGGATGTCTAAGCGGCCCGTGGACACCTAAGCGGTCCGTGGACGTCTACGCTGATGCTGCTAATAAAATCACAGACTCAGCAAATTCTCGTTTATTATTATATCTCCTATAGAAAGCATATTTAATAGTTAGGAGAATTTTTTTTCAGATTTTGGCAGATCTTTCATGAAATGTAGAGGTCAAAGACAGTTTCACCCGATACAGATACTTGGACGCCTTAGCGGTCCGTGGACGCCTTAGCTGTCCGTGGACGTCTAAGCGGTACTTGGACCCCTAAGGGGTCTGTGGACCCCTAAGCGGTCCGTGGTCGCCTAAGTGGTCCGTGGACGTCTAGGCGGTATTTGGACGCCTTAGCGGTCCGTGAACGTCTAAGCGGTTTCATGGACGCCTTAGCGGTCCGTGGATGTCAAAGCGGTCCTTGGACACCTAAGCGGTCCGTGGACGTCTAATCGGTACTTGGACGCCTTAGCGGTCCGTGGACGCCTTAGCGGTCTATGGACGTCTAAGCGGTACTTGGACGTCTAAGCGGTACTTGGACGGCTAAGCGGTCCTTGGACCACTAAGCGGTCCGTCGACGTCTAAGCGGTACTTGGACGCCTTAGCGGTCCGTGGACGTCTAAGCAGTCCGTGGACGCCTTAGCGGTCCGTGGTCGTCTAAGCGGTCCGTGGACGCCTAAGCGGTCCGTGGACGCCTAAGCGGTCTGTGAACGACTAAGCAGTACTTGGACGTCGAAGCGGTCCGTGGACGTCTTAGCGGTCCGTGGACGCCTTAGCGATCCGTGGACGTCTAAGCGGTCCGTGGACGCCTTAGCGTTCCGTGGATGCCTAAGCGGTCCGTTGACGTCTAAGCGGTCCGTTGACGTCTAAGCGGTCCGTTAACGTCTAAGTGGTACTTGGACGCCCAAGCGGTCCGTGGACGCCCAAGCGGTCCGTGGACGCTTAAGCGGTCCGTGGACGCCTAAGCGGTCCGTGGACGCCTTAGCGGTCCGTGGACGCCTTAGCTGTCCGTGGACGTATAAGCCGTCTGTGGACTTCTAAGCGGTACTTGGACGTCTAAGCGGTCTGTGGACCCCTAAGCGGTCTTTGGACCCCTAAGCGGTCCGTGGACATCTAAGCGGCACTTGGACGCCTAAGCGGTCCGTGGACGTCTAAGCGGTCTGCGGACGCCTAAGTGGTCCGCGGACGCCTTAGCAGTCCTTGGACGTCTAAGCGGTACTTGGACGCCTAAGCGGTACTTGGACGAGTAAGCGGTCCGTGGACGTTTAAGCGGTACTTGGACGCCTTAGCGGTGTGTGGACGCCTAAGCGGTACTTGGACGCCTAAGCGGTCTGTGGATGTCTAAGCGGCCCGTGGACACCTAAGCGGTCCGTGGACGTCTACGCTGATGCTGCTAATAAAATCACAGACTCAGCAAATTCTCGTTTATTATTATATCTCCTATAGAAAGCATATTTAATAGTTAGGAGAATTTTTTTTCAGATTTTGGCAGATCTTTCATGAAATGTAGAGGTCAAAGACAGTTTCACCCGATACAGATACTTGGACGCCTTAGCGGTCCGTGGACGCCTTAGCTGTCCGTGGACGTCTAAGCGGTACTTGGACCCCTAAGGGGTCTGTGGACCCCTAAGCGGTCCGTGGTCGCCTAAGTGGTCCGTGGACGTCTAGGCGGTATTTGGACGCCTTAGCGGTCCGTGAACGTCTAAGCGGTTTCATGGACGCCTTAGCGGTCCGTGGATGTCAAAGCGGTCCTTGGACACCTAAGCGGTCCGTGGACGTCTAATCGGTACTTGGACGCCTTAGCGGTCCGTGGACGCCTTAGCGGTCTATGGACGTCTAAGCGGTACTTGGACGTCTAAGCGGTACTTGGACGGCTAAGCGGTCCTTGGACCACTAAGCGGTCCGTCGACGTCTAAGCGGTACTTGGACGCCTTAGCGGTCCGTGGACGTCTAAGCAGTCCGTGGACGCCTTAGCGGTCCGTGGTCGTCTAAGCGGTCCGTGGACGCCTAAGCGGTCCGTGGACGCCTAAGCGGTCTGTGAACGACTAAGCAGTACTTGGACGTCGAAGCGGTCCGTGGATGTCTTAGCGGTCCGTGGACGCCTTAGCGATCCGTGGACGTCTAAGCGGTCCGTGGACGCCTTAGCGTTCCGTGGATGCCTAAGCGGTCCGTTGACGTCTAAGTGGTCCGTTGACGTCTAAGCGGTCCGTTAACGTCTAAGTGGTACTTGGACGCCCAAGCGGTCCGTGGACGCCTAAGCGGTCCGTGGACGCCTAAGCGGTCCGTGGACGCCTTAGCGGTCCGTGGACGCCTTAGCTGTCCGTGGACGTATAAGCCGTCTGTGGACTTCTAAGCGGTACTTGGACGTCTAAGCGGTCTGTGGACCCCTAAGCGGTCTTTGGACCCCTAAGCGGTCCGTGGACATCTAAGCGGTATTTGGACGCCTTAGCGGTCCGTGGACGTCTAAGCGGTCCGCATATCCCTCCAGGGGTCGCCAAACATTTCACTGATCCGCACAGGTGGTTTGTTCGCCAGATGTCCTTTCCGACACAACAGCATATTTATCCTGGCTGAGGAGTTGAATTTACGGTCTCTGGAGGTGTCCCTTGTGCCCCCTAGGAATCGAAACCTGGTTTCCTTTGTGCCAGTCCTGCAGAAAGACAACTGGTCCGTCCAGCCACTCGTTTATTTAAATAGATTATGTAAACGACAGGATGTATAAGTTAAAATCTATATTTTTAACGTTTTTGTTCATGAGAAGAAGCAGCTGGAATTCACTCAATTTCCTGCCAGAGAACATAAAGTAAATCTGATCCTGAAACTGAATCTGAGTTGCGAACAGGATACTTTCCCTCTCCAAAGTTTTTGGTTCTTCTCTTCATCTCCTCGGTTCTACTGCAGCATTGGTTCTCTGCAGGTTCTCTCTGACCTGATAAGAGTTTTTGGGTTTTCAAGCTGCAGCTGGAAAGGAGGTTCCTCTGCTGACAGGAACCCAAAATGTCTGCAGAAGTTTTGGATTTTCTAGCCGCAGATCAATTGTTCTCACTCTTCCTCCTCTTCTTCCTCTCTCTCCTTTGTTATGATCTCCAGCTGAAGAGCTTCCTCCTCTTCCTTGTCTCCTCTTCCTACTATGGACTTGAGCGTTACAGACAGCACTTCATTTGGATGCATAGGCTCGGCCTGAACGGTTTATTGTTGAGGATGAAAGTGCGGCGGCAGCGTGTTTGAGGTCCTGGCTGATCTCCGTGCTGCGCCGCCCGCGCCTGTGTGAGTGTTTGCATTCAGCTCAGGTACCAACAAGAAAATCCCTGTTAAGTTTTCTTGTCGCACTTTGTTGCGAGCTGTGGCGCCGGCGTGCGGAATGTGGCGCTGCTTTGTTAAAACCTTCAGTCGCTGAGGAAGATAAGGCTCTAGCAGGATGTGTTTTTGATGACAGCTCTGAAGTCACAGCCAGACGCAGGAGCTCCTAGGGGCCCCGGAGCAGAGCTGGAAGCCTTTGTTTGACTTCTGACCTCTGAGGGTAATGAGTGAAGGAGCAGAAAGATGAAAGAATCCCGGAGCGCGAAGCTGATGGATGGACTTGAGAGCAGGTCTACAGAATCCAGAGCTTCTGCTCAACAGGACAAATGAACAGAAAAAGCGATCAGTGTCTCGATCAAAAACTCAGTTTGTTCCAAAGGTCCCCTTCTGCTCTGTGTCGGGTTCCTTTTTGGGGACCACGCTGTTCTGGCAGAAGGATCACAGCTCCTTCATTGCTTCATGAGACCAACCTGAGCGAAGCTACCAACCGACGTCACACACAAAGAGCAGCCCGTCCAAAACTTCCCAAACTTCCTCCCTTAGGGTTTGCTGCTCCAAAGAATGGATCTAAAGATCCTCCAGTCAGATCTGAACCTCCATTCCTCCCTCCCTCTCTAGGACTGCAGTCTTTTGGTCCAGCCAAGTCTTCCCTGTGGTCTTCAGCCTTACGCCATGTCTCCAAGTCCAGTAAAAACCTGCAGCTCCGGACGCGCCCCAGGTCTGTTGCCCCACTGAGAGCCATCAACGTGGTCCATCACAGACATTTCTCTGACCCGGTTCTCCCTCAGGTCGGTGGGTGGTTCCATGTCTAAGCTGTTCAGACAACAGGACATGTGATTGGAGAGAGGTAGCCTGGCAACCAGACGGTTGTTACCATCCGCTGGTGAAGCGCCCCCTGCTGCAGGACTGTATGACAGACAGAAAGGTGGGTCAGCAGGTTGTAGATCATGTGATGTCCAGGTGGGGAAGGGGATCACCTGCCTCCTCTCTCTCAGGTGCTCTTCATTGGGGACTCCACCAACCGCGGGATGATGTACTTCCTGATGGAGCGACTCAACTCAAGTCTGGAGGACTGGGGCAAAGCTCACAACACGCTGATCTATCAGAACCTGAATAAGGGGCGGTCCCAGGTCAGCTACTCGTATTACCCTCAGTTCTGGATGGAGAGGAGCCAGAGGCCAGCTTTCAGGGAGGTGCTGCTGCAACTGTTGGACAGGTGAGAGCACGTTCTAATCATCTAAAACCTAAAGTTCAGTCAGGAGCTGCAGAAGTGTCATGGGTGTACCTGTGAGACGGCGCCCAAACCCCAGGGATGTTCCGTCCAAGTATGGGGACTCGATCAGTCATTTGAGCAAGCCCTCACACCGGAAACACGTTTTCACCTTCAAAAATGGAAGCACTTTTCTTTGAAGGTCTGGACCTCTGGTGAACTCCAACCTGACGGTTCTGGTGGTGGGAGGAGTTCAGTGGCTGAAGACCAAACACCTGAAAACCATACAGGAAGTTCTGGACAGGTAAAAAGAAAAGCAGCAAGGTCAAGTTCATGTAGGTCTTCCAGGCCATTAACCGGAACATTTCTGAGTTCTCAGAGATGGTTCCCTGTCCTGACCTGACCCACAGGACAGAACCCCCCCAAAACATTCATGTCAAATCCATTGGACCTCCAAAGCTCCTGGGAGTCAAACCACAGTGTGGTTCATGATCTTCAGCGTACAGTGGTGTGATCTCCAGCCAATCATCGTCTTTCTCCTATTCAGAAAGTCTCTCCGGAACGTTTTGGTTGTTGTCAAGTCTCTGGGGATGGGCTTCCACCTTCCTATGGATGGAATCAGATCCCTGACTTTGGTGAGTTCCCCGTGAAGAACCATCTTCTGAATCATCTCAACGAAGCGCTTCAATTGATCTTCGTGTTTCTTTCAGACTGAGGTCCAAGCTCTGTTCAGACAGAACCTGGAAATTATCTCCACAGCAGAGAAGCTAGGGTTCGAGGTGATTGACACGCTCAGTATTACCATGGGTCGACACAAAGAGTTTCTGCAGGGACGCTGTGCTTGCCACTTCCATGAGGTAACGTCCGTCGGCCATCTGTCAGTTCTAGATCAAACTGAAAAATCTGATGTTCCAAAATCACAACCGAGAATGAACCTGGATCTAGGTGAGATCGCAGTAGTCTGGTTCTCACCTAACAGGTTCTTCATGGGACATCATTGTCCAGTTCTCCACAAACATGGGATCCACCTGAGATCGCAGTACTCCAATTCCTGACTAACACAGATTCTGGTCTCCTGTTTCTGTCCAACTGTCTCCGTCAAAACATTTTTTTCAGGTGGAAAAACTTCCAAATTCAAAACCTCAGGATGATTCCCAATTCCGAACCAAAGAACCGAGGACCGGTCTAACTGAATCCGGACTGACCAGCTCATCACCCGCACGGGACCTAGACCAGGTGAAGCAGTCTTCCCCTCCAACCTATCATGTCAGGGGGCCGGTTAATCAGGTGTACTCTGAGGTCTTGCTGAGCCGCCTGTGTCCCAGATTCGAGGACTGAGACTCACCTGTGTGCTGCTGAACGAGGACTGTAGACACCTGCAGGATTCTGTCAGACTTTGAAAAACCAGAACTTTGGAAATGATGTTTTTGTTGAAACTTGTCTTACGTCTGTTTCAAAAAATGTGCAAAACATCACAAAGCCACAGGTAAACTGAAACCAGGAGGGATTTTGGAGAATTTCAGTCAAAGAAGAACCCAGCTTTATTGGTGGGGGGCAGGTGAGTACAGGAAGAGACCATTGATTCCAACTGGACTGCCCTCAGAAGACACCACAAGTATGGATTCTGTCAGAACTAAGATGTTCTGGTTGATTAATTTACGGTATGGGTTCTCCAGCAGGTTTTCTGTTCATTCTGTTTCTCTGAAAGGAAATGCTCTGGGTCAGAATGGAACTATTTGAACTGGTCCAGTTCTGTTGGCAGTGCCAATCATATCCTATGGGTCAGATTGATGTTTCTGTAGCTGATCCAACTGGACTGGTCAGAGCCAGGCTGTCCCTGATCACATAGAACTAAATCCAACTAGACTGAACTGAAACGGCCAGAAGAACCAGAGCCACTGCCCGCCAAGTTCCTGGTACCGCCCAGTTTAGTAGTTTATTTACTGAGTCGGTCAAAGAGACACCTGAAACAAACACCTTTCTGCTCTAAGATAGCTGCACCCTTAAAGGGGATTTTTGGTTATCAGTTTCTTACCGGTTCTGGGTAGTTCTAGTTGCTTCAGTCAGGTTTTGGTCTGGATCAACAAATCTTCTCAAAGATTAAACTGTTTTGGAAGTTTCAGAAGAATCTGCTTTTCTAAAGCGTAATCTTAATCTGGAATAACTACATTGTGGGAGGTGTAAAAGCTGGATCCGAACCTCACCCCGCCATCCAAACTGGACTCCATCCGTTCCTGGTTGAGGAACTGGTGCAGGGAACGGTTGGACCACCTGATGTTTTCTTGTCTGTGAGTTTGGCTCCGCCCTCATAAAGAAATTTTAAAACATTGATGTGATCTTCTTTAGAGCCAGAGGTGGTTTCGTCTTCGTGTTTTGGGAAGGATTTCTGTTGGTGGTGGGGGGGATTCCCCTCCTCTTCATTGCGGATGCTTCATCAGAATCTCTGTTTAGATGTTTAGTATGGATGTAACGATCAGTTAAGCGATTGACATTCCTACAATCCATCCAGATCGATCTGAGGCCAGATGTTCATAAGATCGACCTGCACCGTCATAAAATCCTTAATAAATGACATAAATCGATCGTCGATTTTAGAATAACCGTTTGGATTGAGGTGCAGTGGGTTTATGTTCCTGTAAGGTAAAACGACCAATCAGAGCGGACAACACACATGTGATGTCATCAACTCGGATCAGTCCATCATTCCAGTCCAATGTGTGGACAGACTGTGAATAAAGTCATGTGACCATCCAGTGTCTAGAATGTTCTAAGAATGTTCCCTTTGGGTTCTTTGGATGTGGAAAAACAACAGTGGTGAACTTTAGGAAACTAACATGTGAATGGATTTGACATTCATTCTAGTTTACTTGTTGGTTTGGACACAGATTTCATTTAACTTGATGATCTGGAAGAAATCCAAGAATCTGGAAAAACTGTTCAGTAGCAGGAATTTCTGTCTGGAAGTTTGGATTGGAAGAGGATCTGGATCCACTTTAGGTCAGAGGATCTGGATCCACTTTAGGTCAGACGATCGGATCATTCATGAATCAGAATGGTTGTTAAATAAAGTTTTCCATGCGTAATGTTCATGCTTCCCTCGTCTTCATCAGAATTTCTCTTCAGATGTTCATAAGGACGTTAATCAAGTTCTGCTTTGTCCAGAACAGAACCCTCTGGTTCTGATTTGCTGGGTTCCTCACGGTGGGTGGAGGAGCTCAGCTCCACCCTGCTCCTCACCTCAAAGGTCAACAGGTCTCTCAGCCTTTCGGCCAATAAGAGTCCAGCTTCGACGTCAGCACCTGCACAGGGCCAATCAGGGTCTGCCAGTCTGGTCCTGGTCCGTTTTGGAGCCCGGAGTGCAGCTGACTGCGGCACAGACCGAGCGGTACCCGGGTGTTCACGCAGGCGCTGCGGGATGAACTGAGCATGGAAGTCTGACTCATGGAGTTCTGATAAGGCGGGATGGACACGCGGGGCGTGTGCGCACTCACGCTGCTGCTCGCGTGCGTGTGCCCGCTAATCTGCGGGGCCAGCTGGATGTAAGTACCTGTAGTTCAGGTGTTGTCCTCTGCGTCAGAAGCGCGCGCCTTAAACAGCTCCTGTCTTCTCCCTAAAGCGGGCCGGATCCACGCGGCCTGGTTTCATCCGTGGACGTGGACATGCGTCCAGTTGAACTACGCAGCTGTCAAACAATAATTCCCGTTTTACTGTTTCCACGCAAAAACGCGAGAATAGCAGCAGCCTTCAAAAAACTTTTCGTTGGTCCAATTCAGACAGACTCAATGTTTAGAATACTGATGTTCTGATGAACATTGAAAAATACAACTGAATTTATTAAATGGACTCATTTGTTACCTGCTCACTGAGGAACAAATCAGGATTTTCAGTCTTTTCTTTCATTTGTCGGGTTTTACTATAGAAGATAAATGAAGCAATAATCCAACAGAAACCTGCCCTTATGGAGTGACATTAATGAAAAAAGTTTCCATGTTCTATTTGCCTTTACTCTCTTTTTCTGTCTATTTCTCGTCCTTGACTTTCTTTTTCTTCCTTTTGAGTTTCTTTGATTCTGTTCTTTTCCCGTTTAGAAAATTTTAGCAACATTTTCCTCTCTTTACAGCCGCTCAGAAAACTATTTTTCATTTGACCACTTTTAAAAAAAAATCTCTATCAGTGTTTCCAGATAGTCATGGTTTTCTAGCCCAAAAGTTATTGAAAGGCCACCAGACCCAAGAAAAAACCATCCATGAATCATCCATTATTATTGACTTCTTCATTTGATCGAAAGTCTAACAGTCAGAGCAAAACAGGAAATGAATGGCTCCTGTTGAACTTCAGGTCAGATCTGAACACTAAATAAATGGCAAACATGAAATAATGAACTTATAAATGGGAAGGAACGACATGTGATAAGAATGTCAGGAAGGTTAGGTGTGACTGTGTGTGTGATTGTGACATACTGACCACCTGTCCAGGACGTCCCCAGCCTTCACCCACAAGTGGCCGTGATGGGCTCCAGCAGCCCCGTGACCCTGACAGGGAACAAACGGAAGAAGATGAAGGAATGATGAATTATCAGCGTGTGCTGGGTTAACTAAAAGTAGGGGTGTAGTCAGTTGCTCGCAATTACAGACAAGTTTGTTTCTAATCTTATTTTCAAGGGTTAGATTGGCACTTCTTTAAAGAAATTGCACCTGATTGCTGAAACCAATCAAGGTTTTAAGCATTTTTGCTATCAAAGACTAAAAATACCCAGTTTACATATGGATGCACCTTCAAGTTTTACTAATCTAGTGAAATAGCTGTTCAATCTCTGTAAAACACTTTGTGGCACTAAATATTTAAAATGTTATTTTATAGGACAGTTTATGTGCTTGAAATGTCTTTTTTTGGTTCTACAGTAGTTTCAGAGATCTCAGCCTAACTGCATTCCTAGTATCATTTTCAGCCTTTAGACATCTTAAACCTTCAGAAGACGCGCTTTTTAGCAGTAATCACAAAGTTTGACATTAAAGAGCGGGTGGAACCAACAAACCCTGGCTGCAGTGTGCAGACTGAGCCGTGGCTTAACGTGGGCGGGGTTAAACGCGTTGTGCTCGGCCCACGTATTCTTCTACGTCAAATGTAATTGCCGGTGTGGGTACCGGATGTTCTCGGGTTGCCGGATGTTCTCGGGGTCCTTCGGGGTCCTTCGACCAATGATGACGTCACACTATTTGATTGGCTGTAAGTTGCCACGACCAATGAGTTAACGTCGCTAAGTTTTTTTTAAAACTTTATTGACAATTGCGGTATCATACATTAACAATGACATTAACGTTAACAACGAACAATAACGATGTAATCAATATTGCCTCGAAGATCAGTCACCATTGCCAAACATAATATATTAACATAGAAAATAAAGAATAGAGGGGAAAAAAGAAACAATGAACATAACACACAAATAAATAAAAACATAAGTAAAATAAAATAAAGGAACATAGAAAAAATCTAAGTAGTCTAATACTAGTTAAGTTAGGGGTACTCGTGAAGTTTGTATTTCTGAACAAAACTAAGCAATTTCAAGCCATTCTTCTTTTTCCTATAATGAAGTGATTGAAAGCAAAAACAGAGCTCTTTATTAAATGTTATAAAAGTGGTTTGGTCTTCAAAACTTGACCTCACCAAGATGGCGGTGCTCTCCTCCCATGAGGAACCACGTGATGTCTCCTCTAGTGATATAACTCATTGGAAGGACCCTGAAGGACCCCGAGAACATCCGGCAACCCGAGAACATCCGGTACCCACACCGTATTTTTTCGCATTTTCTAAGTTTTCACGTTCACTATCGCCACCTACTGGATTCTGGAGGGTATCCTGAGATGAATAAATTAAGGCTTCTTCAGGAAAAGATCAGTTATTTTGATTTTAGCATATGTGCTCTCCTGCTTTAGGAGTTTAATTTTTAGTTTTAAAAAAACAGCCCTTTTTATTTATGGCTACAGAAGTGCTTCTCAATTATATTTTGCAAGGCCCCCCCAGGAAAAGAAAATGTCCCCCCCCCCCCCCCCCCCCCCCCCCCACACACACACTTGCAGCGGAAGTAAGATCAGAGAATAAGGAATAAGATCAGTATCTATAGAAATTGTGTAAGTATACCTGAAATTGTATCTTTTAACATTAACAAAACATCTTTATAAATCCACATTCATCAAATATGAACTTTATTTAGCCACAGAAACCCTGTTCTCGTCTAAAACAGAAAAGAAGCTTAAAGTGCCTGAAATAAAATAATTTGTCATTCCTCATTTAAACTAGAAACATTTTGACCAACTGAACCATTTGATGCTGAAAAAAATAATTCAATCAATAAATAATATTAAATCTGAAACATTAACACAGCAGCACCAATATACACTGACCAAAAATATAAACGCAACACTTTTGTTATTGCTCCCATTTTTATGGTATGAACTCAAAGATGTGAAACATTTTCCACAAACACAAAATAACCAGTTCTCTGAAATATTGTTCACAAATCTGTCTAAATCTGTGATAGTGAGCACTTCTCCTTTGCCAAGACAATCCATCCCACCTCACAGGTGTGCCATATAAAGATGCTGATTAGACAGCATGATTATTGCAATTCAATTCAATTCAATTTTATTTGTATAGCCCAAAATCACAACAACAGTCGTCTCGATGGGCTTCGAAGTAAAACATGAAATCAAAAGGATCACGAATACAAAGAGTTCAATAGGAAAATACTAAAATGAACTAACAAACTGACTAAGCTATACTGGCATCCCTGCCCTTAGACCCCCCTTCGCGGTAAGGAAAAACTCCCAAAAAAAACGGATTCCGGAAAAAACGAAGAAACCTCAGGGGTATCCACATGAAGGAGGGATCCTCCCCCAGGACGGACAGGCGATTTACCAGAACTCTTAGAGAAGAATTAACTTATCTAAATCTACAACTACATATATAAAGTCCAGCAGACAAGCTTCATCCAGCCGTGGTTATCGGGACAGTCAAAGGCGCGAGTCGAGCCGGAGACAGGAACCACAGGAGCAGACAGGAGCAGGAGCAGAGATGAGGTAAACGGTCAGGAACAGGAGCACGGATGAACCAACTGGAGTCTGGAAGCACTCCCACTCCCCAGGAGGGGAGAGGAAAAGAGGGACAATACATGAATCGCACTGTACCAAACAGAGGCATGGAGAACTAAATGATAAATTATGATCAAGAATAGAGAAGAGGAAGGGTAGAAGTAAAAACAGGAAAGAGGACAGAACCCCAGTGCACCATAGTTACCCCAGCTTCAACTTCTAGCAGCTAACAATTAATTGTTTAATTAAAACTAATTAAGTTTAATTTAAACACACTAACATTAAGTTAAATAATCTCTGAATACTAACTAGTCTGACAATAAGCCTGTCCAAAGAGGAATGTTTTCAGTCTAGCTTTGAATGTAGAAACTGAGTCGGCCTCTCTTACATGAGCTGGGAGTTTATTCCATAAGACAGGGGCTTAGTGGCTAAACGCTCTACCTCCAACCGTACTTTTACTAATTCTAGGAACCACAAGCAGTCCTGCATTTAGTGAGTGAAGTGTTCTGATTGGATGTTAAGGGACTATGAGGTCCTTAATATAGGACGGGGCCATTCCATGTAAGGCCTTATAGGTTAACAGGAGGATCTTGAACTTAATTCTAGAATCAACTGGGAGCCAATGGAGTGAAACTAACACAGGAGTGATGTGATCTCTTCTGCTAGTTCCAGCTAACAATCTAGCTGCTGCGTTCTGAACAAGCTGGAGACTTCTTAAGGAACTCTTAGGACACGCTGCTAACAAGGAGTTACAGTAATCCAGCCTAGACGGAACAAATGCATGGATGAGTTTTTCAGCATCACTCTTAGAAAGTATATTTCTGATCTTAGCAATATTCCGCAGGTGAAACACAGGTGTGCCTTAGACTGGCCACTAGAAAAGGCCACTCTGAAATCTTCAGTTTTGTTTTATTGAGGGGGTCAGGGGACTCAGACAACCAGTCAGTATCTGGTGTGACCACCATTTGCCTCCATGAAGTGCGACACATCTCCTTCGCATAGAGTTGATCAGGTTGTCTATTGTGGCCTGTGGAATGCTGGTCCACTCTTCTTCAATGGCTGTGCGAAGCTGCTGGATATTGGCAGGAACTGGAACACGCTGTCTTACATGCCAATCCAGAGCATCCCAAACACGCTCAATGGGTGACATGTCCGGTGAGGATGCTGGCCATGCAAGAACTGGGATGTTTTCAGCTTCCAAGAATTGTGTACAGATCCTTGCAACATGGGGCCGTGCATTATAATGCTGCAACATGAGGTGATGTTGTTGGATGTACGGCACAACAATGGGCCCCAGGATCTCGTCACGGTATCTCTGTGTATTCAAAATGCCATCAATGAAATGCACCTGTGTTCTTCTTTGTGCAGAAATTCTGTGGTTATGCAAACCGATTGTTTCAGCAGCTGTCCGAGTAGCTGGTCTCAGATTATCTTGGAGGTGGACATGCTGGATGTGGAGGTCTTGGGCTGGTGTGGTTACACATGATCTGCGGTTGTGAGGCCGGTTGGATCTGCTGCCAAGTTCTCGGAAACGCCTTTGGAGACGGCTTATGGTGGAGAAATGGACATTCAATTCCCTAGCAACAGCTCTGGTGGACATTCCTGCTATCAGCATGCCAATTGCACGCTCCCTCAAAACTTGCAACATCTGTGGCACTGTACTGTGTGATACAACTGAAGATTTCAGAGTGGTCTTTTCTTGTGGCCAGTCTAAGGCACACCTGTGCAATAATCATGCTGTCTAATCAGCATCTTGATATGGCACACCTGTGAGGTGGGATGGATTGTCTTGGCAAAGGAGAAGTGCTCACTATCACAGATTTAGACAGATTTGTGAACAATATTTCAGAGAACTGGTTATTTTGTGTCTGTGGAAAATGTTTCACATCTTTGAGTTCATACCATAAAAAATGGGAGCAATAACAAAAGTGTTGCGTTTATATTTTTGGTCAGTGTATTTAACGTTTTAGTTTGAAGAAATAGATAAAAAACATTGTTCTGATTGTTTTTCTAAATAATGATAGTTTATTTCTTATGTCATAAAGTGCAGCTGTTTTCCTGCATTACCTGCTGTCTTTATGTCAAATACTGACACCAACTAAACAACAGGCAGAGAAAGAAAACATTGATGGAAAATAAAGACACGTCATCAAAATGTCTGCAATAGTTCATAAAGAATGACATTATTAGCATGAGCTGAGTCATCTAAAGGCACGCGGTGATCCTGGTGTTGGGCAACAGTAGTTTAGAGCAATGAACAGCTTGCAGCTCTCTGTGTGCTCCGTTACACCTTCAGCCTGAGCCCACTACCCCTCCCCTCTCGTTCTCACACACGCGTGTGATAGGAGCAGCTGCAGGGACGGCAGTTCACAGTTTCAGGCTGTTACAAACTCTGTCATATAACAGATAAAAGTAAACCAATAGACCATGTTCACTTATGAAAGACACAAATATTAAATCAATTATAAGCACTTTAATTTAATAATTTAATTTAATTGGCTAATGTTAGGGTAGAAGATGTCCATGACAGAGTGAGGTGGAAAACGATGATTCGCTGTGGCGACCCCTGATGGGAAAAGCCGAAAGAGAAAGAAGAAGATAAGCACTTTAATCTGGATCTTTTTAAATCGTTTTTTTCCACAATAAATTGACTATTTGATACCAGACATGATATGTTGTCATGGAAACGGCTACAGAACAGCAGAGGAAGGAGGTCTATACTGTATTCTAGAAATCATGAACACAAAGCATCATTTTAGAGGGACAATCCACCTTTTCCTGCTTCTTCTTCTTCAGTCTAAACCGTTCTGTTCCTCCGCGTGTCTCAACTCATGATGTCTTCAAAATGACCAAATTCACTAAACTGGTTAAAAGAAACTTTAAAATTACTCCTGTCTTTTCCTGCTGGGATGTCAACATTTGTTTTATGGTATTAAATTTTAGTGGTGAATATTTTTCCTTCATTTTTTTTTGACGGGTTGAATTAGAGACTCTGGACTGGATGTTTTGGTGGTTTTGGTCGTGTAAAAGTAAAGGTTGGATGTCAGTCTAACAAAAAAACGTCATAACTTTATTACTGCGATGTCATGAGTTAAAATGAAAAGGCAGCAATTATTAGGTTTGATTGAAATGTTAGAATAATTAATTACAGGTCATGATTAATTAATCGCACAAAAAATCAGAATAAAAACGGGACACTGCCCAATCCGGCAACACTGCCTCTCCTTTCAGACAACTTTTTGTGAGCTGCGGCGATCTGATTAGGGCTGTGACGATAACCACATCACCGCGGTGATGACCTCATCACCGAACTTTTTTTTGCGCACTTTTTTTTCTCCTTTTTGCATATGGTGCGTGTTTGGAACTATAATAAACACATTAACCGCATTCATCTTTGCGGATAATTTCCTTTTTCTGCTAGTCCTGTGTTCAGACTTTCCTTCTTTCTTTCAGACTTGTCTCCTTTTCTCCCACCGCGCCTGTCACTCTCTCTAGTAGGCGTGCGCTCTCACTAGTAGTGTCTGCCTTTGCGCTGCACGTGGCACGCAGCTCCCTTTACACACAAACAGGCGCGCGCTTTCAGAAGCACACACACATTCTACAACAGAAGTTTCCGTCTCGCAAGGAAATACGACAAATTTACTGCTTTCTAATTATTAATTTCCATTGTATTCATTTCCATTACAAGCTGCGTGCGTTCTTCAGTGCGCAACACGGCCGCCCACCGGAGGATTTTGTGTTGGGGGGACAACAGTAATACCCCCCCGTATTACTGTTGTCCTTCACTCTGTAACACCAAACATGAACGCGCGCTGTTAGATTTCCATGGAAATCACTACATGTTTTGTGTGGGAACTATTTTTTGCAGCGTAACGTTACGTATCTGTATCAGTGTTGCCAGATTGGGCGGTTTTCCGCCCAATTGGGCGGTTTTTGTTCTAAATTTGCGGGTAAAAATGGCTTTGGGCGGGTATGCATAATTTGGGCGGTTTTAGGGTCTGTTCGGCGGGTTTTTCCCCCTCATGAATATATAATAGCGGACTACGTTAGGCTGGGTGGCTGTTGAAGTCTTATGTTCTGAAGCTCCGTGAACGCACCAGGTAGAGACGCTTAATGGGTTCTGTCATCTAACCCAGTGTTTTTCAACCAGTGTGCCGTGGGAGATGGTCAAGTGTGCCGTGAGAAATTGCCCTCATTAACTGATCTAAAAGCAATTACCATCTCCAGGAAATCAGCTCTGTGTTCATCCAAACAGGCCCTGATAAAACACTGAAAAGTTAAGAATATGAAATATCATAAAATTATTTTTTCTTTGTGTTTATATGATTCTATTAAAGACATTTTGATAAGAATAACGGGGTACCGCGATTTAGCTGCAGCTATAACTGTGCAAGGAAAAGTCCCGCCCCTTTAACTGTCTCCACCAATCATTCTTGAAGGCTTAATCACATGTCATCAGTCTGACCAATCAGAAGTGGTTAAAGTATTCACTTCCTTGTTTCGATTTAGCGCAAAAAAGTCTCTCAGTTCTAACAAAAATACCAGCTAAAGCTCGTCTTTAGCGGTGTAGCTTTCCACAGAATCTGGTATCAGACTGGAACAAGTGAACAAAACCATGAAGCTCAAAGACGCTGGTCTTTCTGCGGTCGGCGGATTACGGGCACTACATCTCCCATGATGCAGTAAAGTGACTGTCTTAGTGTACAATAAGTCTCTTCTCTTAACGTCTTAAAACAACGAACACACATCAAACAGTTTTTGAATCTTTTGACTTAATTTTTAATACATCTTTTAGAAAAAACAGCTGCAGCTTCCAGCGTTTTCTGCAACAATTATCACAAAAATGCATGTGAGATTGTGGAGGGACTGTAGATCAATACAGACTGAGCTTTTTCTTTTTTTTTATTTATCTATTTTTTTGGATGCTGGTGTGCCGCGGGATTTTTGTCAAGGTTAAAGTGTGCCGTGGCTCAAAAAAGGTTGAAAAACACTGATCTAACCTGTTGTTGGGGGTTTGCCGCCCCGCCCCTCCTCTTAGAAGTTGCGTTGTTTAAAGGTGACACCGCGGTCGCGTGTGGGCGGAGCTACGAGCTAACGTTATGGTCTCATCGCTGCATGTCTGTGTGTATCGATGCATGGTAGACACGGAGAATGTGGAGAGATCAGGTTTAATATTTTGGAGAGTTCTACTTGGTAATCATGTTTCCATGTTTGAGTTCATGAGATCGTCCCAGAAAGTCTCTGCTTCAACTCCCGCAGTGAAAGCTGCGTGTGAATCTGACGCCCGTGTTTCCATCTCTCTGACAGTTTGAAAAAATCTACAAAAGCTGTACATTGTTGTTTCTCCCAATCATAGATAGATAGATAGATAGATAGATAGATAGATAGATAGATAGACATTCACAAATCACAGATGTGAATGTGTAATTCATTTGACTTGATCTTATTTTTTGCCCCCCCCCCCCCCCGTTGGGCGGGTTTTTGCGGGGTCTGGCGGTTTTCAGATGACTTTTGGGCTGGAAAACTGTGACTCTATCTGGCAACACTGATCTGTATAAACAAAGGCGGAGCCTCCTGCCCCGCGTTCTTCATGGGTGTCAGGCTTCACGGCTACCAGAAAGGTGACAAAGTGTCTGCAGTCTGTTTATTACTGGACAATAAATAATATTCTGAGAAGATGTCTGTACCAGAGAGCACTGGTGAAACTTGCGTGCAGCTCCAGAGCGGTCCGCTGCAGAAGAATCAACACGCACCCCCAACACACGTGTGCGCACCTTCCTACTCCTACACAAGAGACGCTCCGCGCTCACACACACAGTCAATCTACAACACCTATAGTTAGTTCACCAGTTAGATATGTAGTTGTTAGTTGTTACTTTTATTTGTTAATAAAGAATAGTACGTTGTAATTGTATTTATTTCCGATGCGGCCGCCGGGGGATTTTGTGGGTTTTGTTTTTTTTTGGGGGGGGGGGCTGCGGTTAACCGCGACACCGCGCCCCCTGGTGGTTCATCACCGCGGTGATGAAAAATTCTACACCGTCACAGCTCTAGATCTGATCCCAAAATATCCATTTTGTCCACGTTTTCAAACTGCTGAAAAAGTTTCTACTTTCAGTTTTCAAAGAAAAGAAGGAAAAAAAAACAACAATATTAAGAGCTCCTAGAAAATAAGAATGCCACAGGAAAAGCCAACTTTTCATACAAAAACCCAGAGATGACGACACATGACCACGAATACGCCATGGAAGTATCCTCGCTGTGTACTAATAGAAAACCCCCGGTTACACCCACCAAACCCTCCGTTCCACCTAACAAGGTTAGAATTCTCCACCAAAATTGAAAGCTTATCAAAATTCATATATCCCATCTATTCTATAGGTTTCCCTAAACAAGCCATTCAATCTATTAATCAAATCATTGTTAACTTCATATGGAAAAAGAAAACACACTATGTTAAACAAGGTACTCTAACTAAAAAAGACCAGGATGGACGTCTACAAGACATAGAATTTCACAGCCTTAATGGCACCTTAAAAATAAACTGGTTAAAATGATTTATTAAAAATCAAAACAGTATTTGGTTTATTGTTCCTAATGAAATATGTTCCAGCCAGGAATCACATTTTTACTCAGTTGTGATTTCAACATTAAGAAACTTCCCATTCAAGTTCTCCTGTAATGAAAACTCATTTCTAAACATTATTCCAGTCCAGACAACACTCCTCTATGGAACTGCAGATACATCAGTATTAGAAACAAAATGGAATTTGGTCATTAATGCATCTACTTAATGACGATGCCACTCTCATGTCTATGGATGATTTCACAGCTAAATATGGTTCACTAACGAATAGAAAAGATATTGAAAACATTATTAAGGCCATTCCTCAAAATGTTGTTAATCAGTTTCTGATCTGTTTCATAATGACATCTACAGACGTCCTACTGTCCCCAAGCTTCTGATTAATGGACACAACATAGCGACGTCCAAACCCCCAAACTATCAAATCAGAGAATATTTGAATGAAACATCTTTTCCCTACATCTTATTATCTAATTATATAACAAAAATATTTTAATAATTCAGATAAGAAACAAATAGGAACTAAATATTTCAAACCCCCCATCCCTCCTAAAGCCAATTCCACTTTAAAACCTTTTCAGGTATTTACCCTTCCAAGGAATTATTAAGAAAACGGTTTGGTATTCCTGAAAACTGTTGTTCTTTTTGTCATGATGACATTGAAACAACTGAGCATCTTTTCTTTGAGTATTTTGACTCTAATGTCTTTTGGGATACATCAGGGGTGGTGAACACGCGGCTCTCGGCCAATAAGCACGCAGCTCTTTCCGTCTCATCATATTTTCTATATACTGTGCCTCATTTCATATTTTTTCCTCTTTAACTACACTCAAATCCATCAGAGGGTATTAAAAATAAAAAATAATAGCAGTAATTTGGCAGTGTGTGTTTGTTTTGCTCCTGACACATAAGTGACGCCGGTTACGCCCAATACCGGAAAAACCAAATAAGCATTTGATGTGCTGCAGACTGTTACCCTCATGGTCAAAATGAGTTCATTCAGAGTATAAAGATGAACACAGGACGTTTCTGGAAGAATGGAAAGATTCTTACTTTTTTACTAAAAAGAAAGACGTCATCATATTTATTATCATGAGCTTTTGGAAGCAGTAAAAATGTTCATGGCAGAAAAGAACTAAACGGATCCCGGAGAAAATGAAAAACTCTTCCTGATGTGACAGAAATTGTCTCCTTGATTAACAAGTTGAAGCTTTTCAAACATTCAAACGGTCATCATCCCACTTTCCTTCTTTGTGGAGCTCACAGCAGAAGCTGCAATCCAAATGAATAAAGCAGAACGTGACGCTGCTGCTGGACGGAAACTTGACTTTGTGGTTTGAGGACCTGCAGCAGAAACGACTGCAGATCACTTTTCTCATGGATCCTTTCATGCAGAGACTGACTGATGAGATCCCAGCTTGTCACTGATGAGGCAGCAAGAGAACCAGAGATGGTGGAGCTGAAATCTGTTTGTTACGTTTTGGAGAACAGAAAAATCCCAGTGTGTAAAAGAGCTGCTCTCAAGCTGCTGTCGATGTTCTCCTCAATGTCTGCCAGTCCCTGTTTATTACCTTGAAACAAGTGAAATCAAGGCATCGGTCCATTCTGACCGACACTCACGTAAAGGAACCGATCAGAGAGGCTACAACTGCCCTGGGGGTTAGCCCCGCCTTCAGCCCCTAAGAGTCATGGGAAGTGGGGAATCTTGGGTGTAAAACCATGAGTTAGGGAGCAATGAGCAGAAGTGAGGTCAATGCTATTTGACTGTTTGTAAGTGTATCCAATGACAGCTCTGCAATGCAGCCAATCATTCGGCAGCTCAGTGTTTGTACCACTGCTTCAGGGATGAACAAACTGACTCCTTACATTATTATAATATACATACAGAGAGTCAATCAATAAATTTTGAATAAAAGTCATAAAAGCAACATTGTTATACTGAAAGTCAAAATTAAATTTATGCTACACACATCCGGGGGGTATTCCAGAAAGCAGGTTATGCTAGTTACCATGGTAAGTTTGAGGCTAAGGAAGTTGATAACCTCAGCTTTCGGTTCCAAAAACAGAGGTATGTTTCAGGGTAGGTCAAGTTACCATGGCAACTCATGCTCTGAACATAACCTGGTCTGGAGCAGGTTTAGTTGAAGGTTAGTTTGTTTTCAGAGAGGTGAAGCAGCATGGCGTGTCCATTTGAAGATGATTTAGTGGATGAAGAAGCTCAGATAATACTTTTTCCACCATGAGAGGGTGATAAGACCACATATGGATGTTGGAAAGATAAACTTTATACTTTGATCTAACTTACTTATTTGCTTCAGTTAAGATAATTAAAAAATTTTTTTTGTTAAGTTAGCTTAAAAATAGCACGTAGTTTTCAGACATTTATTTTACTTTCATTCCAGTTAATTCAATGAAGTAGGTGTAACTTTGGTGCTGCTGTTAGATCGGCACCGCAAAGGATTGTGGGATACCATTTCCTTTGCCTTTCTGGACGGAATTGGATTTAAGTGTGGCTTTTTGACCAAATGTGTTTAGTCGTTTAGCTGTTTTACTGTGTTTTGTCGAGTTATTTTGCCCTACTTTGCTTACGTCTCTGCACCATGAGTGAGAGGGAGGGAGAGGATGATGAGTTTATATAGCACCCCTACCATGTACTGCTATAATGAGAATGTAGGAAAATTATTTAATCAATTTATACACTTCGTGCATTTTTTCCCCGTTCTTTTTATTGTTATAAAATTGAGTATATCTGCCGGCTCATACTTAGACATTTGAGAGTTCAAGAAATATAAATAATTAAGATGGAAAAAATATTAATTGAATTGGAGCAATATGACATTTAGTTAGATAAATATGTAAGTTTGACTTGTATAAACAATTATTGAGTTTTATAGATGTAAGAAATTAGGTTGAATAAATTTAACTCAATTATTTGTTACCAAAAGAAGTAATTCATAAACGGTGGCAAAATTGGATAAGTTTTATATATATATATATATATATATATATATATATATATATATATATATATATATATATATATATATATATATATATATATATATATATATATATATATATATATATATATATATATATATATGCGTCACAAGGAAAATGGAAATAAGATCAGAAACTTGTGCGTTTACTTTGTCTGTTCTTCTACTCCAAGCAGAAACTCTTTCTTTTGCTGATGATGCAGCCGTGTTACTTTTTTGATGGACGTATTCTGTGCACGTGCATTAACCCAGGGTTACCAAGTGGAGCGTAATTACGATAACTCATATCCGGTCTTTTGGAACCGACATACCCAGAGTAAGCAAGTTCAGGCGGATTTCAGCCAGAGTTCAGGCTCAAAGTCAGACTAGTTTAAACATGCTTCCTGGAATACCCCCCAGAAATGTAATGTATTTCATGTGTTTATTGGGAATATGAATTATTCAGACACCAGGAGGATGCTCTGTCCAGATTTTTGTGTATTTGTTGGTGTAAGTGTCATTGAAAGAGGAATGTTGACATGCAAAGAATTACCAGTTAAATACTGTTGGATGAAAAGTGAAATATTCAGTTTTTATCGTCGTAAATCGGACTTCAGAGGAGTCGGTGGCTCACCACCATCTCACTTCCCTGAAACATCACTGAGTATTGCGTGTGCGTGTGTGTCTGCGTGTGCGTGCGTGCGTGTACGTCTTGGCAGGTCAGTGTGTGGTGTGGCTCTTTGACTCTCACAGTGAAAAAATTCGGCTCTTGGTGTCAAATTTGTTCGCCCCCCCCTCATTTACATTATTGGCTCTTCCTCAAAATTCCACGTTTAGCACTTTTCTATTAAGGACATCATATTGGGGGTTAATTAAGAAAACAAAAACACAGGATTTATTTGAAGTGTTTTAATTCTTTTGGGTAAATTCTATATACATAAATGTCGATTCCTTAAAATCAAATCATATTTTTTACATTTCATAAAGAACTCTGCTCATTTTTTTCATCCGTAAACTTCAAGGAAAATAAACTTGATATGGAACTTAGAAGTATCGTATGTAACTGCAGCTTTTTGAAAACCCCTAAGTTATTGATCATTACAATGCCCATGTAACCACTTCCTTTTATTTTATTCTTTTTTATTTAAGTTTGTATTTTTCTGTTTTATTGTATATATATATATATATATATATATATATATATATATTTAATTTAAATCTTTGTATTGTTGTTTACATTTTTCTATACCTGTTGTAATTGTAACTTGTTAAATTCCTTTTTTTCAACTAACACAATACTGTAAACCTTAAATGTTTTTTCAATAAAAAACAAAACAGAAACAGATAACATGTGAGTCTCCTGACTTCCTGTTGACTGGAATGTTCCATTGCTGCAGAGGGACAGGGGAGGACAAAAGACTTTCACGTCATCAGTTTTATGACAGTTTTTTTTATGACAGAGTTAAATAATGATGGGCGTAAAATTGAATATAGTTCAGATCTGTGAGCCATAAAAAAAGGAAAGAAACACATGAAAAGTTAGTAGGATTTCTATTATTTGAAGTCATTGGTATGTGTTGTAATGATTACTGTTGTAATAGATTACTGTAAGGTCCACCAGCGTCTTTCTTGTTGAGAAACCAGCGTTTTTCTCAAATATTGTACTTTTTCGTAACGCGGGACGTTTTAGACGTCAGTACCGCTTTTTACCGAAAACTGCATTTAAACGCCATCAAATAGGGAAATCTATTAGAAAAACATAAACAATCACTTGAGCAGAAGATAAACAATTTCTAGATTATTGATCATCTAACTTTGTTTCTACAGAATCAGATGGACACTCATGGTTTTAGATAGAAGAAGCTGTTGTTTGAAATATGATTTTCCGTGGGAAACCCTTCCTCTGCGAGGACGTTGCTCAAATGTTCTCAGGTGGAGCTCCTGCAGCAAATGTTGTTCAAGAAAGTCCTGCAGCTGCTGGTTCTACGCTCACGGCAGCTGCTGTTGTTTGCAGGGGGCTGGGCCTGACCTCGGCTGGAGTCCCAGAGCTGCCCGGCTGCAGGGGGCTGTCCTTGAGCGACCACCAGAGGGAGCTGTGCCTCAGAAAGCCCTTCCTGGTGCCCAGCTTACGAGATGGAGCTCGGCTGGCGGTGGCTGAGTGCCAGAACCAGTTCCGACACGAGCGCTGGAACTGCTCCACGTCCTCAGAACCGCCCTTGTTTGGGTACGAGCTCACAAGCGGTCAGTGCCTTTCTGTTCTGCTTGTAGCATGGAGTCATTTGTGTAACAAAAACTCAACCAACCGTTTTGGTCATCAGTGAAGATCACATGATTAGCTGGGTTTGCTCCGCCCCCTGTGGTAACTCACTGGGTTTCTGAGCAGCTCCAGAACTTCCTAACGGTCGTAGCAGCTGACGACTGAAAACACAGTCTAATGTTTAAAAGAAAGGATGCATAGTTTGTAAGAAGAGCCTGAAACCTGAGGTCAAGGTACTGAACTCTGGTGTGGTTCTGTAAGTGAGATGTCGATGGAGGAACAAGAACCCAACTGAGGAGGGTCAGTCTGACATCTAGCCCAGGTTGCTCAGAGAATCTTTGTCATTCAGACCTGCAAAGACGTGACGTTCCTCATGTCAGGTTCATCTGAGGACGCCTGAAGAGCTGTAGCTCAGACGTTCTTCTCTGTTCAGGAACCAAAGAAACCGCCTTCATCCACGCAGTGATGGCAGCTGGACTCGTGCACGCCATCACGCGGACCTGCAGCCAGGGCAACGTGTCTGAGTGTGGCTGTGACGCCCGGCTGCAGAGCGGGGGCTCCGTGACCGAGGGCTGGCACTGGGGGGGTTGCTCGGACCACATCCAGTATGGAACCTGGTTCAGTCGCAAGTTCATCGACAACCTGCCGAAGAACTCGTCTGCCAGGCGTGAGAGCTACACCCTGAGCACCATGAACCAGCACAACAGCGAGGCTGGACGTCAGGTCAGCTCCTCCACCCCCACATCCACCAATACCTGGCCTCCTATCTTCTCCACTCCAGTTTGATCGTCTTTCCGTGTCTTGTTGTCTCCACCTGTCCCCACCTGTCTGTATCTGTCCCCACCTGTCCCTAACTGTCTCTGTCTGTCTCCATCTGTCCCCACTATTCAACACCTGTCTCCAACTCTCCCTACCTGTCTACACCTGTCTCCATATGTCCCCACTCGTCCCTACCCTTCTCTATCTGTCTCTGCATGTCCCCACCTATCTCAACCTGTCACTACCTTTCTCCATCAGTCCCCACCTGTCTGTATCTGTCCCCACCTGTCCCTAACTGTCTCTGTCTGTCTCCATCTGTCCCCACTATTCAACACCTGTCTCCAACTCTCCCTACCTGTCTACACCTGTCTCCATATGTCCCCACTCGTCCCTACCCTTCTCTATCTGTCTCTGCATGTCCCCACCTATCTCAACCTGTCACTACCTTTCTCCATCAGTCCTCACCTGTCTTTACCTGTCCCCGCCTCTCCCCACCCATCCCCACTTCTCCCTGCCTGTCTCAACCTTTCCCTACCTGTCTCAATCTGTCCCCTCCTCTCCCCACTATCCTGCACCTGTCTCCACCTCTCCCTACCTGTCAACCATTTGTCTCCACCTGTCTCCATATGTCCCCACCCGTCCCCACCTGTCTCTACCTGTAACCAATATTCTCCATTCGGACACCATCTGTCCCCACCCTTCTCCACTTGTCCCCATCTGTCATCACCGATGTCTATCTGTTTCAACCTGTCCACCTGTCTTCATCTGTCTGTATCTGTCCCCACCTGTTTCTACCTTTCCCTACCTGTCTCCATCCGTCCCCACCTGTCCCCACTATTCTCCACCTGTCTCCAACTCTCCCTACCTGTAACCATCTGTCCCCACCCTTCCCCACTCGTCCCCGCCTGTCCCCACCTGTCTCCACCTGTCCCCACCCTTCCCTTCTCGTCCCCACCTGTTTCCATATTTCCCCACCTGTCTCTACCTTTCCCTTACTGTCTCCATCCTTCCTCACCTGTCCCCAATATTCTCCATTTGTGTCCATCTGTCTCCACCTGTTCCTACCTGTCTCCATCTTTCTCCACCTGTTCCTACCTGTCTCAACCTGTATCCACCTTTCCCTACCTGTCTCCACCCATCTCCACCTTTCTCTGCCTGTCTCCATCTGTCTCCACATGTCTCCACCTGTCTTAACCTGTCCCTACTTTTCTTCATCTGTCCTCACCTGTCTTTACCTGTCCCCGCCTCTCCCTACCCATCCCCACTAGTCCCCGCCTGTCTCAATCTTTCTTTACCTGTCTCCATCCGTCCCCACCTGTCCCCACTATTCTCCACCTGTCTCCAACTCTTTGTACCTCTCACCATCTGTCTCTACCCATCTCCATCTGTCCCCACCTTTCCCCACTCATCCCCCCCCATCCACCTGCCCCGCCTGTCTCCACCTATCTCCACATGTCTCAACCTTTCCCCACTTGTCCTTACCTGTCTCCATCTACCTCCATCTGACCCCATCTGTCTCCGCCTGTCTCTGCCTGTCCCTTTGTGCTAATGACCATGTTTAAGTGGTTTTGATGGAGAAAACTGTTCTGTATAGTTTAAGAGGGGGCCGGGTACAAATCTCAATTCTTGGGGGGCTGATGTCCAACCTGTTCTGCTCTTTCCTACTGCTCCTCCCTGGTGTCACAAAACAGATCCAGGTAATAAGTGGTGGTGCGAAAAGAACCTACTAGAATCAGCAGGACACAGTTTAGGAGGAACAATGTCTGTTTGGGGACTAATTAAGTCCTACACCCCCCACAGTAGCTCTGAGGTTCTACGCCTGGGACAGGTGGGTTCCAGATGTTTCACAGTTCTGTGCAATGTTTGTGTTTGCAGGCCATCGAGCAGACCATGTCTACCGACTGCCGCTGCCACGGCGTCTCTGGCTCCTGTGCCGTTAGGACCTGCTGGAGGATGATGGCGCCGTTTGAACGTGTAGGCACGTATCTGAAGGAGCGGTACGAGCGCAGCATCCAAGTTCCAAACCAGTCCAGGAAGAAGCCCCGAAGAAAGGAGCAGTCCCGGCCCGTAGACAAGTACCAGCTGGTCTACCTAAACAAATCACCCAACTACTGCGTGGAGGACAGGAGGCGGGGCATTGCCGGCACACAGGGGCGCCGCTGCAACCGCGCCTCTGCCGGGCCAGACAGCTGCAGCCTGTTGTGCTGCGGCCGCGGGTACAACACCCGTGTGGAGCGGCATGTGCAGCGCTGCGAGTGCAAGTTCGTGTGGTGCTGCTACGTGCGCTGCAGGCGCTGCGAAAGCATGAATGACATGCACACATGCAAGTGACCCTGACATGTGCACGCAGCTGCTGCTGTCACCATTTGATGATGTCACCTCCATGGGCTGGAGGTCAGATCCTGGACCAGTTCTTCAGAACCAAAACCATAACCATTATTTATGTGTACATATTGTTTTCTCAATGTGTGTGTCCTGCAGAGCAGACTCTACCGTGTTTTAAGACAACTTCAGAAATGACGTGTCAGTGATTACTACGCTCCACGAATAAAAGAATTCTGAATCTGATCTGTGAGAAGATCTTCCTTCCTCAGGAACATCCACAGCTACAGCAGCACTTTCTGCAGGAAACGCCTTAAGATCAGGAATGGACCAATGGCCAGTGAATGCAGCACAGCTGGAGGGGTAATTGAACAAAGCACTCCCAGTTGATTCTAGAATCAAGTTTAAGATCCTCCTGCTAACTTCTAAGACCTTACATGATATGGCCCCATCCTATATTGAGGCCCTCATAAAGCCTTACCACCACATATTTCTCCACAGAGAGAAGATGGTTTCATAAACCGGGCCAGGGCGGTCCATTTCCTTGCTTAGATTAATGCTATATTGTACTAATATTGCTATCCCAAAAATTTGAATATTCTATAATTATAATTACCCTAACTCATGTTTGAATTAAACTTAATAACAATAACAAGTTGAAGCTGGGGTAACTATGGTGCTCTGGGGTTCTCTCCTCTATTCTTGATCATTATTCATCATTTAGTTCTTCATGCCTCTGTTTGGTGCAGTGATTCAGGTACTGTCCCTCTGTCTCACTCCCCCAGAGGGTGATGGGGTGGGGTCAGAATGGGGGTGATTTCCTGTCGTTCCTCCATCCGCTCACTTTATCATCTGTCAGCAGACCTTCTGTTCTTTGTCTCTTTCTGATCTCCCATTCCAGCCGATAACACCCACCACCCCACCCCAGTCTGCTGGGGGTTCCGTCTCCACTGTTGCTTGGTACAGGAACCCTTCCATGGTAAATAGATCTTTTTCCTACCCAGAGTGCTTTGCAGACACAGCCGCCCCCCCCCACTGGCCCATACATGTCTCTGACCCAGAACCACCAATGCCAGCTGGTCTACCTGAACAGATCACCCAGCTCCTGCATGAAGGATAGGAGGCGGGGCATCGCTGGCACTCAAGGGAATTGAACATAATTAATCAGATGGGGCGGCCATGGTGCAAGGATAGAGTGGTCGACCCCTGATCAGAAGGTTGCAGGTTTGGTTCCCACCATGCGTGGGAGTGTCACTGGGCAAGACAGTGAACCCCATGTTGCTCTCGGTGGTGACATGTTGGTGCCAGAGTTCAGTGCAGAGCCGCCATTTGTGTGTTTATGGGTGAATAGGACTGAAAAGAGCTTTGAGCCTTCAATGAAGGTAGTGAAGCGCTACAGACGAATCCACCGTTTACCATCACAGTCCAATGTGTGAATGTAGCAAAGTCATGTGACCATCCAGTGTCTTAGAATGTTCTAGGAATGTTACCTATGGATTCTTTAGATGTGGAGAAACAACTGTGGGCTAAAAATTAACGTGTCTGACTACCTGGTGCTTAGGTTAGTCCCCCCCCCCCCCCCCCCCCTCCAAGCCTTCAGCCACTAGAGTCTGTGGCAGGACTTGAATGGATTCAAACCCACAACCTTTACAGAGTCAGATCAGATGCTCCACTTCGTTGAGATTCTGAGGGTGGGTTCTTAGAGCCCCCAACAGCTGAGGTCAAATCAGGGGTGGGGGGGTGGGAGGTGATGTTCACCTGGACAGGTATTAGACTCACACCAGCAAAAGGTCATTAAGCTCCGCAGGACAGAGTCCCGGTTTGAACTAGGAGCAAATCCAACAAGGATCTGCTGAAGGTTCCAATGTTCCAGGAACCTCCATGGTCTCATCAGTTCTGCATCCGGAGTGTCTTTTTCAACACTCAGCAGTTTTCTTTGGGCTGAGCTTTCAGGAAACACTGGAGGGAGGATGCAAAGGGGGAGGAGCCAAGAGGAGTTTCTGAAAAGAGACGCACAGGAAAAGATGCCTGACAGAAGTCATGGAGGTCCACCACAAAGCGCCGGTACTGATCTTTTTCCTAATTGGGATGACCACGACTGCTGGTTCTGTGCAGGTAAGCTCGTTTTCACCTGGGGGGGTGAATCCTAGGAGAACATGATGCTTCTTTTCCAGACACCCCTTCAGCTGCTGGTTTGAGGAAAAAAAACCTGACCCAAGTGATCTCAAATACATCGTGGAACTTGAAAACCAGAGTTCCACTTTCCTGTCTTAGACTCGGTAGAGAAAGTAGAGAAAACTCTAACGCTGAGTCCAGACCCAGTTTCAGTTCCCTGGTTTGTTTAAGTCATCTCTTAATCATGTCTGGACCTGGTCTGATCCATGTTTTAGGTTTGTTAAAAGAATTCTATAGGGATGCGATTCTGACCCATCACTGTGTTTCTGACAGAACCTCTGTCCTAAATTGACTTTGTTGCGGACCCAGACGGCGTGTAATTCCTGTCAAATGAGCTTCCTCATCACGTGTCCGTCAGGGTACAAAAAGACACCGAGATCTCCGATCTCCAGCTGCAGGTAATAAAGTGATTCTGACCCTAAACTGATCAGAGAAGTTCTGAAAAACAGAACCATTCATCAGAATCACGGCAGAAACCTGCAGAAATCTGTTCATGTTTTCACAGAAAGATCTCTTTATTAAGACAGAAAGACTTCCTGAAAGTTGAATAAAACCCATTTTGTCTGACATTCCTGCAGGTATGTCATCAAAACAAACAATGTGATGCTCGCCGTCCCTGGCTGTTCGTTTGAGTGCTACAGAGAGGTGGAGGTCCCAAGCTGCTGTCCTGGTTACTGGGGTCCCGATTGTATGGGTCAGTATACCACCCTTTGACCTTTGACCCAGGTTACAGGCTGTGCTAAAGCTGCTGTCAGTCTGATGGATTTCTCCAGAAACTTGATTTAAGCAAAAGCCTAAATGTGTTTGAAGCTTAAGGTTGAGCGAAGCTGCTGGTAATCTGAAGCCTTCAGTCTCCGCGTGACTCAGATGCAGTCCTGCAGGATGCAGATGGTCCTGTTCAAACTCACACTTCCTAACCTTCCTTCCCTTCTGCAGACTGTCAGCAGGACAGAAATGTGCTGATATGAAGCTCAGGGAAGACAAACAGGATTCTGATGAGAAGCAGAGCAGAGCGGCTCTTATCCTGCAAACGTCCCTTCTTTCTGCTCGTCAGACTTCACTGATCTCCATCATAATCCCACCTCAGATCAATAAGGGTTTCATCTATCGGGTTTTAGGCTGGCAGATGCCACTGATATGAATTAGTCAGCTCAAAGGTTTAGGTTCTCCCAGAGCGGCGAGTCAGTTTAAGTCAGAATAAAACGAAAAACCAAAGCATTTGACACTGATGAGCTTATGAGCAGAGAAAAAGATGGTCAGAGTGGAGGAGATAAAAGTGGGGTGTGGTCTTCTCACCAGAAACGTCACCAGCACCACAGAGACCGTCCAGCGTCCTGCTCTTTGTCTTTCAGAATGTCCCAGAAGCTCCAACCGCCCCTGCAGCAGCAGGGGAACCTGCTCTGATGGACTTGGGGGCAACGGCACCTGCAGCTGCCAGGTGCTGACATCACTCACTTGTTAACACATTTTTTTAGATGTTATTTTCAGGTGTGCTTACAAAAGTCATCAGCCGACAGTCCATCAGACTCAAGGGAAGAACTCTGGATGAACGGTCACTCAGCTGATTCTTCTCTCCGGGTTTCAGGAAGGCTTTGCCGGGACTGCATGTGAGGATTGTGCAACTGGTCATTACGGTCCCACCTGTCAATCAGGTAACTCCACTTCACCTTTGGCTCCACATGAATCCTCATTGTGACCCTGTGTCTCACACACCATCCATGTGTCAGTCTGCTCATGTGTCCATGGCCTGTGCAGCTCTGGGCTGAAGGGTGACGGTCGATGCACCTGCTTCTCTGGATACAAAGGTCCAAACTGTGACCAAGGTGTGAACCTACAGTTTGTCAGAGTTGTCATGACTTTCCTGGTTGTGTTTTCATGCTTGATTCTTGGATCTAATCTGATGAACCACAGCACTTTAATTTTTTTATTTTCCTTCATAAATAGGTCTTTTCCATTTAAAGTTGAACTTTATGGAAAAACTCAATTTTAGTCATTTTTAACAGTGTGTCATTTAATTCAGTTTTGTGGGTACATACTGTGGACACCTGCCCTGTGTTCCAGAATTACCTGAGTGCTCAGCTCTTAACTGCCAGCAAAACTCTCGCTGCGTGGAGGATTCTCTGACAGGAAGGCTGGAGTGTCGCTGTTCACCTGGGTACGAGAAGGCGGGACTGCAGTGTGTCTGTGAGTTTAATTCAGTTCAGATTTCTATTAAACCTAAGTTCCTATTTGAGGTTTGTCTAAAAGCTAAATACAAAGGAAAACACATTAAAGCAATTTAGATTGTTGTTGCATTTGTTGTAATTCAAATTCAGTCCAGATCCCTGAGCAGCCAGAGCAGACTGAGCAGACTGAGCAGAACGAGCAGAACGAGCAGAACGAGCAGACTGAGCAGCCAGAGCAGCCAGAGCAGACTGAGTAGCCAGAGCAGACTGAGCAGACTGAGCAGACTGAGCAGACTGAGTAGCCAGAGCAGACTGAGCAGCCAGAGCAGACTGAGCAGACTGAGCAGACTGAGCAGACTGAGCTGTCCAAGCAGACCGAGCAGCCAGAGCAGACTGAGCAGAACGAGCAGAACGAACAGACTGAGCAGACTGAGCAGCCAGAGCAGCCAGAGCAGACTGAGCAGACTGAGCTGTCCAAGCAGACCGAGCAGCCATAACAGACTGTGTAGCCAGAGCAGACTGAGTAGCCAGAGCAGACTGAGCAGCCAGAACAGACTGAGCAGACTGAGCAGCCAGACCAGACTGAGCAGACTGAGCAGACTGAGCAGCCAGAGCAGACCGAGCAGCCAGAGCAGACTGAGCAGCCAGAGCAGACCGAGCAGACTGAGCAGACTGAGCAGCCAGAACAGACTGAGCAGACTGAGCAGCCAGACCAGACTGAGCAGACTGAGCAGACTGAGCAGCCAGAGCAGAACGAGCAGACTGAGCAGACTGAGCAGACTGAGCAGACTGAGCAGCCAGAGCAGACTGAGCAGACTGAGCTGTCCAAGCAGACCGAGCAGCCAGAGCAGACTGTGTAGCCAGAGCAGACTGAGTAGCCAGAGCAGACTGAGCAGCCAGAACAGACTGAGCAGACTGAGCAGCCAGACCAGACTGAGCAGCCAGAGCAGACCGAGCAGCCAGAGCAGACTGAGCAGCCAGAGCAGACTGAGCAGCCAGAGCAGACTGAGCAGCCAGAGCAGACTGAGCAGACTGAGCAGCCAGAGCAGACCGAGCAGCCAGAGCAGACTGAGCAGCCAGAGCAGACCGAGCAGCCAGAGCAGACTGAGCAGCCAGAGCAGACCGAGCAGACTGAGCAGACTGAGCTGTCCAAGCAGACCGAGCAGCCAGAGCAGACTGTGTAGCCAGAGCAGACTGAGTAGCCAGAGCAGACTGAGCAGCCAGAACAGACTGAGCAGACTGAGCAGCCAGACCAGACTGAGCAGACTGAGCAGACTGAGCAGCCAGAGCCGACTGAGCAGCCAGAGCAGAACAAGCAGACTGAGCAGACTGAGCAGCCAGAGCAGACTGAGCAGCCAGAGCAGAACAAGCAGCCAGAGCAGACTGAGCTGTCCAAGCAGACCGAGCAGCCAGAGCAGACTGAGCAGACTGAGCAGCCAGACCAGACTGAGCAGCCAGAGCAGACCGAGCAGCCAGAGCAGACTGAGCAGCCAGAGCAGACTGAGCAGACTGAGCAGCCAGAGCAGACCGAGCAGCCAGAGCAGACTGAGCAGCCAGAGCAGACCGAGCAGCCAGAGCAGACTGAGCAGACTGAGCAGACTGAGCAGCCAGAGCAGACCGAGCAGCCAGAGCAGACTGAGCAGCCAGAGCAGACTGAGCAGCCAGAGCAGACTGAGCAGACTGAGCAGCCAGAGCAGACCGAGCAGCCAGACCAGACTGAGCAGCCAGAGCAGACCGAGCAGCCAGAGCAGACTGAGCAGCCAGAGCAGACCGAGCAGACTGAGCAGACTGAGCTGTCCAAGCAGACCGAGCAGCCAGAGCAGACTGTGTAGCCAGAGCAGACTGAGTAGCCAGAGCAGACTGAGCAGCCAGAACAGACTGAGCAGACTGAGCAGACTGAGCAGACTGAGCAGACTGAGCTGTCCAAGCAGACCGAGCAGCCAGAGCAGACTGAGCAGCCAGAGCAGAACGAGCAGACTGAGCAGACTGAGCAGCCAGAGCAGACTGAGCAGACTGAGCTGTCCAAGCAGACCGAGCAGCCAGAGCAGACTGAGCAGACTGAGCAGCCAGACCAGACTGAGCAGCCAGAGCAGACCGAGCAGCCAGAGCAGACTGAGCAGACTGAGCAGCCAGAGCAGACCGAGCAGCCAGAGCAGACTGAGCAGCCAGAGCAGACCGAGCAGCCAGAGCAGACTGAGCAGCCAGAGCAGACTCAGCAACAAGAGCAGTTGTTTTGTTTTTCCATCATAATCCATTCCACCTCCTCCCTGGTGTAAACCTATTTTTTCCATTAAAGATAACCGGCGCTGGTGAGTGGGTTGCCATAGAAATTTTGTTGTGCTCTGACTTATTTCAATGACAATAAAGGTTCAGTTCTGATTCCAGAACCCAACTGAACCCAAGGCCATCCGTATTTATCGTAGTGGAACAGAAACCAAATTGGTCGTTGCAACAGTGAACTGATAGAAAGGAGATAATAGACATTTGTTCTAAAATAGATTATTGTCTAGATAATTTCTACATTTTCTTGGTTGGGAACAAGCCCAAAGAGATGAAAAACATAGTTTTTTTCACATAGTGAAGGTCAAGAGAAGGTCTGCAATTGGAACTGACTGACTACAGTAATTCTCTTACTTTGAAAAGACCAGACAGGAACCAGGGAGAGGAAGTGGGACCTTGCCAGAACAAACCTATAATTTCTCAATTTCTTTTCCTCGTGTCTCTAAATTTGTGGGAACAGTTTAAAGTCTGTACTTCCATATTTCTAAACTCAACAGGAAATCACTTTGGACAGTTTCATCGTTCAACCACCTCCACTTTGGGTTTGTTGACTGTCGTCTCCTCTGCTCTGCAGCGGTAAACCCATGTCTTCAGCCCGTCTGCCACACCGACGCCTCCTGCATTCACACTGGTCCAAACCAGCACCTGTGTGCCTGCAACCAGGGCTTCAGCGGTGATGGGCGAGTCTGCATGCCGGTTGATCCCTGTCAGACCCAAAATGGAGGCTGTGCCCCTGAATCTACCAGCTGTGTCTTCACCGGGCCAGGACAGGTAGGGTTCACCTGGACCAGGATACAGACTGCTCTGAAGATTGGTCAGAGAAGGGGTTGCAGGTCCTGATGACATCACAGGGAGTAAGGGGGCCGGTTACATTGCAGAGACCAGTGTGTTTGGGGTGCGGCGGAGGGGGGGGGGGGAGGCAAAGGTCTGAGTGAGTCATCTTGTTTTCTTTCTTTAGTCTCGCTGTGACTGTCTTCCTGGGTTTGAAAACCTGTCAGGCGGGGGCTGTGCCCTCAAGGACGCCTGTAAACCGGCTTCTTGCCATCAGAACGCCAACTGTAGCACTGTGGGGCCCGGAGAAGTCCAGTCAGTATCCCACCCCCTCCACACCCCCACAAGTGGACCAGCTGCCTGAAGTGTTGCTGCTCTGTCCCTCAGGTGCACCTGCCTACAGGGTTACATCGGTAATGGTAGAGTCTGCTACGGGAACATCATGCAGCGTCTGATGGAACTGAACACAGAACCAGAGGGGCGGTGGATGGGTCAGCTGAGCAACGCCATCTCCATGTTTGGTACCAGTCTGATTCTGTTACTTCTGCAACTCGGTCAGTTTGGCGGGAAATGAACCAGATTCTTGTTGTTTTGATTTGATTTTTGATTTAAAATGGTTATTATTTCAAGCAATCAAGAGAGAATGATACACAAAAACAATACAATCATCAGTTATACATACATACGTACAGTTTCAGAACCAAATAAAAACCCATCCAGCTGTTCTTACAGGCAAACTCCCCCATGCCTGGTGCTCCTGTTTAATACTCTGCAGTAACTTGCAAGGCAGCGTTGGGCGGGTCTGTTTCAGCAGAATGTGGGACCTGCATGAATCAGAGATGGTAGAGCAACCATCATGGAGCTGACCCTCACCTTCAGGGCGGTAGACTCTGTTGGTTCCAGAGCAACATGGAGGAAGATCAGAAGCGAAACTCTTTAGCTCTCTGGCGCCGCAGTGGTGGAGTGACCCGCCTACCTCAGCACAGCAGCCTCACCGACCGTCTTTAACCAAAGACTGACACTGGCTTTTCTTGTCTGGCACTTTCTAAAAAACCTCTTTTGGTCTGAAGATATTTCTTTCTTTTTCTGAAAGACCTGAAGTTTTTCTTTCTTTTATTTCTATTTTGTTAAAATAAAGATTCTGCTAAATAACAAAAGTTGAATCTAAATCCAGGGTCAAATTTCTTAATATTAACAAAAAACGTCACTGTTACATCAATAAATAAGAACGAGTTTTGCAAAAACTGTAACTCTCTCATGATCAGACATATAATATTTAACAGGCTCATTTTCTGCTCAGTCTTACTCTATTCCACATTTGTGATTGTCATTCTGACAAAAACCTCATCTGGTAGGTCTTTTCTCCACAAATGACCTCAGCCTGCCAAGATTCAACTTTTCTTAAATGTTCTGGACCTTGTTTTCATTTTCATCATTTGTCCCAATGATGTTTTTCTATCCACTAACTCATGTTTGTCTGACAGTAGAGCTTGTGCATGAAATTTAGGGTGTATTCAGACTGGACACATTTGGTTCTCCTAAACTGAAACCATAATCCAGAACAAATTTTCCGTCTGAATACAACCAAGCGAACCCTGGTCCGGAACCAGGAACCGATCTCTGACCCATCTTTGCTGGTGGTCTCCGTTCGTTTCTAATGGGACTGAGCTGCTGTTCGCTCTGAGATTCCTCAGTGGTAGAACTATCCATCCTCGGAGTGTAGTGACGAAACCAAAGCGGCTCCATAGACAATGGTCACGAGATCAAAATAGGGTCAGAATGTAGCTACAGATGATCGGCCAACGAATATAAAGCAACGATTGTTGTGTGATCAGATTTGTTGTAAGGTTTATTTTAATGCCGCTGAAAAGCCGTCTTTAATGCTCTTCTGTGGCGTCACGCGCCCAGCGCTGTGATGTCCGCCTAAAAACTAGCTTGTGGTTCCATAACAGAATTCTCTAAAAACAAACCAACACCGTGAGACACAGACACTCATGAATGCAGACTCATTACAACCGTCTTCAACGTGATCCACATCGTTTCTCACTGTTGTCCAGACAGTCTGTCCGTCATGAACATTCATCCGCGTCCTTCTTAGCCGTCTTCCTGTCAGTAACCGTCCTGCAGCCGGACTCCACCGGACCAAAGCAGCAGTAAACGTGTCGAGCCTGACGTTGATACAGACGTTCAAACCTTGAGTCAAATCTAAAGTTTGTAGGACTTCCATTATTCTGTCTCTACTTTGCCTCCCCCTCGTATTTCCTGACCAATGAGTGAAGAAATCTTTAGTCACCTGGTTTTGTTTACAAGCTTCGGTCCAGAACAGGAAGTCTGCTTGACGGCAGTCTGGGTACAGACCAAACACACGGTTCAGGACTCCATCCGGACCAAATTGAGCGCACTGGAACAACGGATTTTCCAGTCTGAATACACTCTTAAATTTTCACAGTAAAAACTAACTAATCATGAAATCTATTGTCTCTGCTTGAGGAAAAGGATGTTTGATGTCTGGAACCTGTTCTGTTAATGCTCTTGTATTTTATTTTCACATTGCCATAAATTTATGTACATTATAACCGTTATGGAATAATCGTAAAATGTTGAAAACAGACATTTCCTCATCATCTAAACCTTTTTGTGGAAAAACGATTTTTCATGGTTCCTGATCATACGCTGTTGCAGAAGAACATAACTATGTTCATCAGTGACTCTGTCAGACTCAGCAGGAAAACTACGTCTGGAATGACACTCATGTGGATTTTCTTGTGTGGTTCTCAGGTTCTCTCTCATGGCCTCTACAGAACTTTGGTCCTTTCACTATTTTTGTCCCAATCAATAAAGGCTTCCGAGGACTTTCGGTGAGAATCTGGATTTTGTCTGCAGCAGTGACACAGGGACATTTGTCTTCAAAACTAAGACCAGATTTTTGCTCCAAAATGTCAACAGATTTTTTTTTTAAGTATAATGCTGAAGGTTTATTATGTTTGGTTGTTTCCAGGTGAAGTCTTTGACAGCAGAACCATCCAAAGCTAAATACCTCTGCAGGATCCATCTGGCTGCTGGACTGATGCCATCTGACACTTTGACCAAAACCGCCATCTTCTACACGCTAACGGGGAAATCAGCAGAGATAGACTCTCCTGACATGGTGAGAAGAGACTCTTCAGGACCAGGAGGAGCAGCGTAATCCAACATTATTCTATAAAATGTTCTCAGCTTCAGAAACCCAAATGACCTCAGAACCAACTATAGAATCTTTTTGGTGACTAATAACATATTTAACTGCATAATTTACTATAAAAAATTCCTTCTTGATGTAATATTGAATTGGAAAGTGTTAGAAAGTCAAAGAACATATCATATCTTTTGTCTGAGAAACATGATTTGAATTCCTTTATGTTCATTCAATAAATAGAATCATGAAATGTTTGTTCTCTAGAGAATAACAGAGCAGTCCTTGTGCTGTGATAAATGAACCCAGATGTTCTTTACTCTGAACTCTTTATTCTGTCCATAGTTCATTAGAATGAAACATTTGAATGTTAAACATCCTTGTTTGATGCATTTCAGAATAAGAGTCCTCTTTAGTGGAAAGTGAATCCTTTTCTACCAAACTGGAATGTTTGAGTCTAAATTTCCAAGAACAGCAGTGAAATAAAAATCCACCTTTAGCTTCAAACTCTTTGGATTAAGCTTAAAGACTAATACCAAAATACACATAAGTCCTATAAAATTATTTTTGGTATTTATTGAAATGATCAATGTTAACGAGTAATCCTCTAACGAGTTAATATATGCAGCCTCTGTAATCAGGTGACTTTTAATACAAAGTCCAGATGTTGGATTCATAGAAACCGATAATCCTGTGCTGTGAGATGAGATGTGTTGGTTTAATTTATAAGGAAAGCTCAACATGCTTTCTCTTTTTAGCTCTTGAGATGATTGTTGACGTTCAAAAGTCTCCAGATCAGATCTGCAAACTGGAATGTTTTATTAGTATTGATCTACATGTTCTTTCAGCTTTTGCTGTTTAATGTCCTCTCAGGATGGCCAGCCCAGAATCCGTATCCATGGGAGCAGGAAGAAAGGCAACATCATCCAGTCTGACCTTGTTGCCTCTAATGGGATCATCCACATTATCAATAAGCTGATGGACAGCATCTCTCCCACAGTGGAGAGCAACCCAGATGTAAGACTCCCCTCTGCATTTGTTTAGATGCCGCCACATCAGGAAACCCACATGGGAGATGTCTGGTGAAAAACCCCAAAACCAAAGTGATGAAGCCGTTAAAATGAACAGAAATGGAAAAAAAGGCAGTGATTCATTTTGATAGCAGAGAGTTCTTCCAT
Source organism: Oryzias latipes (assembly GCF_053564925.1). NCBI lineage: Eukaryota > Metazoa > Chordata > Actinopteri > Beloniformes > Adrianichthyidae > Oryzias > Oryzias latipes. The sequence continues at coordinate 26,951,153 of NC_136259.1, forward strand.
TCTGGATGCAGACATTTACAACTTTGAGACTGTTCTGCTGAAGAATAGGTCACCTTAAAGGAGCAGAAACTATTTCATCTAAAGGCGTCACAGAGTCCTGCCTTCAACCTCATCAGTTTATTAGAAATGAGAACTGATCTGCTCAGCAAAGTGGAAAATGTTCACTTCAATGAGAACGAGTGAACAGCAGACATTCACATACTGTCAGAAAAGCTGGACTGATGCTCTTTGGATTCAATATAAATAAAATCCATCCTGATGTGGAACAACCATATTCTGGCCTCCTTACCAATGTTCCAAAGATGGGAAAAATCCTAAATACTTGTATCCTGCTTTTCTACCTTCCTTGAATTTCACACATTCCCACACTGATGGCGGCTCCGCTGCCAAACACTGGTGCCAACCTTCCACCAGATGTGGGGTTCAGTGTCTTGCCCATGGACACTTTGACATGTGGGCGGGCAAGGTGGGATTCAAACCTGCAATCTTTTGATCAGACTGCCCTACCACTGCAACTCGGCCGCCCCAAAAGTGGACATGATGTAAAATTCACCCACCTACCAATGAAGGTGACACACCTAAAGCAAAAATTGAAGGTCAAATCGATAACAGAATGACACCACGTTGGAATTTTCACGTTAACTTTGGATCCGGGATTGAAAGGTCGGGCTTTGATCAAACTTTCCAATAGATCATCTGACAGTGTCCTCCATCGTCCCGACTGCTCTGAGGAAGCCTTATCCTGCGTCTTCAGGTCTAAACCCTTTAGACAATGTTTTATTTAGGATGACTACGATTCTGCAAAGAAGCCTTTTTAAGATTTTCTGAATGATTCATTTGTTACGTAACGACTATTTTCAGCAGAATGAAGTTCTCTGAAGTTCAGAGAAAGTGGATGTGAACAGCTCTTAGGACTAAGTGCTGCATAGATGGATAGTTGAAGAAGTCCCGGTGTAACAGTTTAGGGTGTTTATGCAGCATTAGGTGATGAAATGAGGACAAAACCGATTCTACTGAGTCGTCTGCAGACATCTCTAACAATATTCCGGAGATAAACAACCACGAGCTACTGATATGAGTCCATGCCCAAGGATCATCCAATACGCATTTATGCCCCGCCCATCCATCAATCAATCCCGTCCTTTTCCTCTGTTCATCCGAAATGGGCCGAGGGGGCAGCAGTCTGAGCTTCATCCCCCCTAGTGCCCCTGAGGAGCTCTTCATCTGTCTCTGTGACTTTTGGTGATGGACAGCTGGACCCCAGAGTCCCCAGGTTCTGCCTCTTCAGCAGAAGGCGTGTCAGCAGGATTGTGAACTTCCTCAGTGTTTTCCTCTACCGCCCAACATTTTCCCTGGTCAAAGTCAACAGTCTCTGTACGTGCAGAAAACTGCTTTCCCCTCCTGAGGTGCCAGACGGTTTGCCAGAATCTCTTTGAGGCTGATTGATGCTTCTTCTCCATGGTCTCCCCGAACTCCTCCCAGGACTGAGTTTTTACCTTCAACAGAGTCCAGACTGCAGCTCACTGAGACCACAGGTACCTGCTAGCTGGAATTTGATAAGCCAGCCAAGTGCAATAGGATTTATTTTTGTGTCTTGTGGGACTCTCAGAAATGGGTGTTGAAAACCTCCCTGATGGGGGCGCTCAGCCACACATTTCCCACCAACCCTCATTGGGGTGTCCTGGTACCATGTGTTATGGACAAACTGTGATGAGCAAAGCATCCCATCCAACTGATTAGCGCACTGCTCAGGCTCAAATAGAGGGCGGCCCTTTCATCCAATCACACTCCTCCAGCTGCCACTGTTCTTAGGCTCCACCCACCTTCAGTCTCTCAAGAAGACGCCAGATACCATGATTCAACTTTAGGATGTCACCTAAATGAATGAGAACCTGCATTGACGTTATCCTCCTTAAGAAGATCATTGTGAAAAAATACATAAAACATTTTAGAGGATCAGAAGTTCCTGTTGTTCTTTCTCCTTTTTATAGTTTAAAGAAAATTCTTAAACTGCTGCTGTTTCTCTGCAGGAAAACCTGATGAAGATCATCTCTGACAATGGAAAGTTTGAGACATTCAGGACCTTGTTGCAGGTGCAGTAGTCAGATTACCTGTCTTCTGTTGATCGATGAGAGAGAATGATGAAAGCACTCTGTCATGCTCCACTCCTAGTTCTCCAGCACATTGGCAGTGAAGTAAGTGTCTCAGAGAGACCCCTTGGACCCAGTCGACAGCTATCTGCTGTACTTTGCTGAGTTCTTTGATTTGGTTCTGTAAGGATTTTGGGAGAGTTTTTCAGTTCTTCTGTGGTGCCCCTGTCTCCCAAGTGGGAGACAGGGGCAAGGTGTGGGGTAGAGGGCTGCATTGGGATTGGGTCCCGCCGGGTCCCGCGGGACCCAACCCAAATCTCGCGGGATTGGGCGGTTTGAATTGTGCTGCGGGTGGGAGCGGGCGGCAAAAAAAAACCCCTGCGGGATCAGTGTTGCCATGAATATCTCATGAATATATATTAGCGGACTACGTTAGGCTGTGCGGCTGTTGGATTCTTATGTACTGAAGCTCCGTGAACGCACCAGGTAAAGACGCCTAATGGCCCCTGTCATCTAACCTGTTGTTGGGGGTGTGCAACGCCCCGCCTCTTAGTGTGTTCTTTAAAGCCTGATACCGAGGTCGTGGGCGGAGCTACCAGCTAAAGTAATGGTCTGATCGCTACATGGAGCGTTGTGTTCATCAATGCATGCTAGACAAGAATGTGGAGAAATCGGGTTTATTATTTTGAAGAGTTCTACTTGGTAATCATGTTTCCATGTTTGAGTTCATAAAATCATCCCAGAGAAAGTCTCTGCTTCAACTCCCGCAGGGAAAGCTGCGTCTCAATCTGACGCCCGTGTTTGCATCTCTCTGACAGAGTTTGAAGCCAAAGCCCCTCCCCTGCCTCTCTACCTGCTTTTCCTCTCTACCTGTTCACCTGTTCACATCCTCTGTAGCTGAGAGTTAGTTTCCCCCGCGCTCCTCAGTCTGTTTTACACAGAGAGCGCAAAATATGGTCATCATAGGTTAACACGATAGTCGGGGCGCTCTAGCGCAGCACACGGATGAAAGAGCTGTCAATCTATCTGGCAACACTGCGCGGATAAGGATGGAGCCGGTTGCCTGGCAGGGACATGATGTCAATTGATCAAGCAGAAAAGAACCTCAAACGAGGTTCATCGTGAGTCACGCATGGTTCTCAGATCTGCGTGCTGATGCCCCACTGAGGCGCAAAACAGCAAAAAGTGGAAAAGGCTGAAGCTAAAAAAAAAGCATTTTTCAATGAGGAAAAAATTAATTCATAGATTTTCAGCTCTGTTTAACCATTACAATGTTTTTTTCTCTCCATAAATTCAAATGACTTTGACCTGCATCTTTACCGGCTGGTTCAGTGCTCTTCAGGCCGTCTGTCTGCGCGCGGACACACGCACACTTTTAACCGAACTGGATTAGTGAAAATATATTTAATAATTTAGTTGCAAATTACACAAAAGAGGAATGCATGAAAAGATGAGGCTGGCGGAGGGACATGAATCTCTTTAATAATATCAATACAAATACGTGTTTTTTTCCTGCGGGACGATACAAAATCAATTCATCTCTATTACTATGCGGGACTAAATTCTCAGAGTTTTGCGGGTGCGGGCGGGAGTGGACAGACATATTGCGGGTGCGGGCGGGAGTGTAACGCATACGTTGCGGGAGCGGGATGAAGAAAATAGTCCCGCGCAGGGCTCTAGTGTGGGGTCAGGTTTAGCTCTCTGGGGTTCTTCAGGTTTGTCAAAGTCAGAAATACATGAGCATGTGGAGCTCATGGTCTGTCTTCTTTGTTGTCCTGCAGAAAACTGACCTGGCCTCACTCATGGACCTTCCAGGACACATCACCGTCTTTGCTCCCACCACGACAGCCCTGGACGCCATGACAGAGGGATACCTGCAGTACCTGACTAGTGTGGAGGTGAGAACAATACAGGTTTCTCTGCTGGAAGCCACAACTCAATCTTCCTCTAGGAATGGAGTGTGACAGGTCAGTTTCTGAACTTCTAGGGTCACAGCAAGCTAGTGGAGTTCATCAGGAATCACGTGGTGTCGTCCCTGGTAAGTGGGCCTCTGGGCCGTCATGTCGAAACTTTTCCACTGTTTCTTTTCTGATGCTGGTTGTTGTTATGTTGAAGCTGGAGGTCTACCACATTGTGTCCAGCCCAACAGTAGTGACGGTGGCCAACCACGTCCTAATGTTTAACGTGACAGAAAATGTAAGTGTCACTCTCCAAACTTTGAAGATCACCAGCCCCAAGTTCAAAGTGCCAGGCAGAGAGCAGGCTGACAGTGAACAACAAAACAATCTGTACTCTCTGATGCTTCACCAGACGATAGAATGTGACTAAAACTAGTTTTCCAAGGATTCAAGGCAGGAAAGTGGACATGAATCTTGATTTTGTTTGGTTCAGGGTCAGATTCTGGTTAACGGAGCAGCAGTGACCGAGGCAGCAGTGGAGGCTAAAAATGGACGTCTGTATGTGATGGATGGAGTTTTGATCCCAGCCTCCATCGAGCCAGTGCTGCCCCACAGGTGTGACATTCCAGAATCAAAGATCACCAAAGTGAGTGCTGTCAGTTACCAGTAACCATTACAACATTATCATCCGTAAAGTTTTAGCAGACCTCAAACACAGCAGATCCTCTCAGGCTGAATGACATCTGACATCTTGGGTTTCAGGGTAAATGTGCCAGATGCTCAAAGATCACGCCTTCTGTGTGCCCGTCTGGAGTATTTGTGGTAAGACTTGTGGAATGATTCTCTTGCATCTTTGAGTGAACCAGAAACTAGTCTGATGGATCCCTTCTTTGTCCATCAGCGCAGCTTAGCGTGTTTCTACAACCAGCCCATCGCCTCCTCCATCTTCACAATGCCTGAAAGAGGATGCTTGCAGCTGTGCAACACCACTGTGATGGTATAGCAGATTACCTGCATCGGTTTAAACCCCATTAAAGTCTCAAACAAACCCTCATGTAACGCAGTGCACCTGTGTGCTTAGACCCCGGCTTGCTGTAAAGGTTTCTACGGCCCAGAATGCAAGCCTTGTCCAGGTGGATTTCAATCCCCCTGTTCTGGGCATGGCCAGGTATAAAGCAACAGTTTCTGAGGGGAGGGGCTTGAAGGTAGCCCCAGTTATTGGCTTTGATGTGTTTTTCTTGTCAGTGCGTGGAGGGCATCGCAGGAAACGGGTCGTGTCTGTGTGAAACAAATTTCCGAGGCTCTCGCTGTCAGTATTGCTCTGCTCCCAACAAGTATGGTCTAGACTGTGACAGAAGTGAGTGGGAGGCCTGCCTCTTTATGTCCCAGGAAGTAATGAGAGAAACTCACCTATGTCTTACCTGTCCTCAGCCTGTCCTTGTATTCACGGGCAATGCGACAACCGTCCAAGCTCAGATGGACGATGTAAACTGGACTCCTGTGCTCCAGGTTACACTGGGCACTTCTGTGAGCGCAAGGCATCTGCCTGTGGCATCTACGAACACTTCTGCCATGCATACGCTGACTGCGACCTTAGTCAGGGCACGCCCAAGTGAGTTCACCCACTGAAGCGTCGTAGTCGTCCCACACCACAGATTCCTTCAGAATTCCTAATTCCAGACAGAATCAGAGCTCTGAGGTCTCTATCTCCTTGCAGATGTCTTTGCAAACCTGGTTTTCACGGTGACGGGATCACATGTGTGGAGATGGACCCGTGTGCCCCCCCCCTAAGAGGAGGCTGCAGCAGTAATGTAAGTCTTGGATCAATGACCCTCAGTGCTCCTGTTCTCAAAGGTTCGAGTTTTCTGCCCCCTGCAGGCCAAGTGTATAAAGACGGGCCCAGCTTCACACATTTGCAAGTGCCTGACCGGATGGATGGAGGATGGAGACGAGTGTCAGCCCGTTAACAACTGTAACGCTCCTGACAGAGGAGGCTGCCACCCCAACGCAACCTGCATCTTTGTGGGACCTGGACAGGTAAATGTGTGACTCTGCCCAGTTATACTGAGAATAAACTCCAGGAACTGCTGAACACACTGGCTTCCTCTTGGACTGCAGCAGCAGAAAATGAACCTCTGGTTCTTCTGTATACATTGTTCTGTAGTTTGGATCTGCATCTCCCAGATGTCCCAGATGTCTCCCAAACACTGAGGTCTTTGGGAATGGCAGAACCTGCCAATTAAAGCAGTCAGGGCTGTCAGGAGTTTTTTATTGTCTCTTTGCTCAGAGTGATTGCTCATGCAAGTCTGGCTTCAAAGGAGACGGTGAAACCTGCGAGCCTGTCAATCAGTGTGTGACTGCGGAGGGTGGCTGTCACTACCTGGTGGGTTCTGCACATTTGAAATATTAGGTGTGCACGAAAACCAGGACTTTGTACAACCTTTGTGTGAACATGTCAGGCCAGCTGCCGGCTACTGTCCTCGCAGTGGAGGTGTGTCTGCCATGACGAATATGTTGGAAACGGACAGGTGTGCTATGGCACTGTGGAACAGGTGAGAGTCCAATGTTCACCTTATGTTGTTTTCTTTTGGCTTCATTCTGACTGTCATGTTCTGAACATTACAGCAGCTGCTGGTTCTGCCCAGCGCCTCGGACTTCTCAACCTGGATAATTGTGAGTGCTGGAGGTGTCACCTGTGGTTGCTGTCTTTCTGTGCCACTTCTGATTCCCCTTTCTTTGTCCTGCCAGAAGTCCGGTCTTCCGTCCTTACTGTCGGATCAGAACTTCACCCTCTTTGTCCCGACAACCTCCGCCATCGCTGGCATGCCTGTGGAAGACAGGAGGTTTTGGAGCCTGAGGGAAAACCTACCAAGTCTCATCAGGTTTTAGTACATGAACCGAAAGCTCTGCATGTGGTGGTCTGGATCAGGTGTGACTTGCTCTTTTTTGAACAGGAACCACATGGTCTCTGGTACCTGCCTGCTGTCCTGTCTGGAAGATGTCTCCTCGGTGACCTCGCTGCTAAAAACAACACTTTCGGTTTCACAGAAAGATCAGGTAAATATTAGGATAAGACTGACACAAGAAACACGGATTACAGATGACATTATCAATCCCATAGTTTCTCTACATCTTTGTGGTCCCCCTAGTGTGGAAAATGATGGTCCACAGTCCCAGCCTCCTTTTCATTGGCTCCATGTTCACAGTAACCGGGGTCACATGACCATGTTGAGTTTAGAAGGTTTTAGGCGTGTTGGTCATGCAAACTGGAGAAAACTGGATTAGTGGAAAAACGGAGGAACTCAGAGAAAGTCTGTTTTGAGTTTGGCTGAAAAATCTCTCTGATAACTTTCGTGTTTCAGGTCACATTTGTGGGCGGAGCCACCATCATTACATCAGACATTGCTGCCACAAATGGGGTCATGCACCTCATTAATAAGGTCAAGAGCTGAGAAGATGCTGCTGCAGCGCCATCTGCTGGTGAACTGAATTTTCTTCTTGTGTTTGCAGGTTCTGGTTCCTGACAGGAAGAGAAGTGAAGGTTTGCTGGCCATGCTGGGGCTGAGGCCAGAGCTGTCACTCATCAAATCCTATCTCATGGTGGGAAAAGGCAAAGGTGCAAGCTGAAGAACATGTGGAGGACTTCCTGTTAACTTGGCATTTCTACAGGAATACAACCTGACGCAGGAGATCGAGCAGACCGGCGAGTTTACCGTCTTTGCTCCAACAGATGCTGCTATCCAGGCACACCTGAAAACCACGGGCTCAACGGCGCTGGTACAGACACATGAGAACCGCAGTGCCAACAGATCTGCGGTCATCTTGAGATTTTGAAGTTTAGGTCAAATCTCAGTCTAACTTGGAGACACTGGTGTTCATTTTTTTGGTGTCCTGCTGTAGAACAGAACCAGCAGTTCAGGTTAGGGTTAAGGTTGCATTCATCATTGTGGGTCTCTCCAGCTGCTGGACCAGCAGTCTGCCTCCTTCAGTCATCAGTGGTGCATTGTTCTGCATGTGGTTCCTGCAGTTTTTCTTGAAGGCCACTTCTTACCTGGACCTCTGTCAACAGAGGAAGGTGCTCCAAAGCTCCATGGTGCCGGAAGTGATCGCTAGTGTCTTTGTCTCTCAAAGATGTCAAGGTTAAATGATCATTCGGGTTCGATATCTTCACCTGCTATGAGCTTCAGATGCTGAAGATGAGGATGGAGGCTCATCTATAAAACTACAGGACCTGCAGATTCCTGTTGTGATTCTGGACGGTAGCCTTGTTCATTTGCCAGTCTGAGAGAACCGGGTCTCAGGTTTTTTGTGTCTTTGTTACCAGGACGTAAATACGACCCGTTACCACATGGTGGCATCGCAGCGCCTGCTGAGAACTGACCTTCAGCATGGAGGATACAAACAGACGCTGCTGGGATTTTCCTTCCAGCTCGGCATCTTCCCTAGAGATGGAAAAGTGTGGCTCTGAGAGTGAAACTCTGCCAGCGGATCACGTGACAGCAGGAAGGACGACCCATTCTGTGTGTTTGTCCCGCAGATTTTTGTGAACGACGCTCAGATAAACTCTTTCAACATTCTGAGTGGGAACGGCGTGATTCACACCCTTTCAGCTGTTCTGCCCATCAGTAGGAATCGCTGCGACAAACTCACCTACCAAAGAGTGCCGGTAAAGTCAGAGAACAGTGAACGCACCACACACTGTAAATGGCTGCTCCACCCACCATTGCTCTGCTTCTCCAAGGGCCTGTGTGTCCCCTGCCTGTTCCACCAGAACAAGATATGCCCGAACAACACCGTTCCAGAGGTCAGACTCTACTTCCTCAGATGCATGAAAGTGGAATCTTGAACACAGAGGCAGACGGCTTGGTCTAAACCAGGGCTGTCAGAGTCCAGGCCTCGAGGGGCGGCCTCCCCGCTGGTTTTCCAAAAACCAAACCTCATCTGCTGCTGAATACCTGGATCAGGTGTTTAGCCAATGAGGAGCTTCAATGGCAGGTTGGACACCGGCCCTCGAGGCCTGGATTCTGACACTTCTGGTCTAAACCATCTCCCAGTGCCGTCAATAGTCAGAAGAACAAGTCATCTTTGAGTTTGGTTTCAGTTTGAACTTTCCAACTTTTCCCAAGAAGCCTGAATGTTGAGGAGAGCAAATGTTAAATTCTTAGATGTTTAGTCCAGGGGAGAGGGACCCCCACCAAGGTTCTGGTTGCTTCTTCTGCAAGCCAGAGTTTTGTGATTTTATTTATTTATTTATTTATTTTAATTGAGGGTTATCATTTAATGAGAGCAAGACCAAAAGATTCAAGGCAGCGTTCAACTCACAGGGATGGGAAACTCCAGGCCTCGAAGGCCGTAATCCTGCATGTTTTCCTACAAACCCTTATTTAGCATCTTCTAATTGGCTGGACACACCTGAACCAGGTAATCGGTCATGAGTAGAGCTTGGATAACTGGAAATCATGCAGATACTGCCCATCCCTGCTTTAGAACCACAGGTACAAACCTGTGAAGTGGACATAAAACACAGGTGTGCATGTGAACCACCAATGTGCACCGCTCAGTGATGGAGCAGCCAGGAGCTGGATTGATCTTACTCAGGTCATTTTAAGACCTGAACAGTGTCTGTGTCTGTGTCTGACTCTTAGCATAAGGAACACCTTTGGTAGGTTAATAGAAACCGACTGCGACTCACTCAAGGGAGGATCTAAATGCAGAACTTCTCCTCTGACAGAAAATGGTTCTTTAAGCTTGCTTACGTTCCTGCATTCCCCCTTCACTTTTCTTTGGTGCAGAAATCCAAAGACTGGAGGAAGTGCGCACTTATAACATTCGACCAGAGCAGGCAGTTACGCCTGCGTACCGGCTGCAGAGCCACCTGTCTGCAAAAGAGCGTGGTATGTGGGCGCTGCTGCACCATCCACTTTGGAAAACAGGTTTTTGGGTAGAACCCATCTGCAGCCTCAGACTTTCTGCTGTGTTTCCAGGAGCAAAGGTGCTGTGCTGGTTTCTTTGGTGAGCACTGTGAGCCCTGTCCCGGTTCAGCCGGGAAACCCTGCTTCGGGAATGGGCTGTGCTTGGACGGGACCAACGGCACCGGAGTGTGTCGGTGCAACAGAGGCTTTAACGGGACAGCCTGTGAGACGTGTGAGGGGGGCAGATACGGGATTCACTGTGATCAAGGTGGGTGCAGCTTCTTCATGTCCACGTGCATCAAAGTGATCCGGTTTAACTGCCCTGTGTGCTCCGCAGAGTGTGAATGCAAGAACGGGCGCTGCTCCGAGGGACTGGGAGGAGATGGGACATGCCAGTGTGACGTTGGCTGGAGGGGGGTGCACTGTGATGAGAGTAGGGGGTCAAATCATGTTAACGTCTTCATCATGGGCTCCTCGTGTTTCTTCATTTACAGACTCTGATTCCTGTTCTTAGTCCAAGCTGTTAGAAAAAAGTCTGCAGAATTCTTAAAGTTCTTAAATTAAATCTGCAAAAAACCTCTTCCTCTGAGCGACAGAGGTTCTGTAGAATGTTGTGCGGCTGCAGCTGCAGTTCATCCTACTGAGGGAGGGAAAGAGTGTAGACCTGAACGAGGAAGTTTAGCTCAGATCAGGTCTCTTAAAAAGTTCAGACAGATGGACTGGATCAAATTCAGCCCAGAGTTTTCAAAGATGTCTGGCTGAAGGCAGGAAGTAGGATGAGGTGGGTTTTTGGTGGGGACGGAATCCAAGAGATCCTCAGGATAAAACAGGAAAAAAATCTTCTCTTGTCTCAAAAATTCTGACGATAACCTGAGTTTGTCTCGGTACAGAAATTGAATCTGGAGCAGAGGAATTTTGTGGCTTGGAAAAATGTCACAGCAGTGCAAAGTGGGTTCACACTCACAGATATAAAACTGCTTTCTCTTCTTCCTCCTCTTCATCTTCTGCATTGATTCTTTTACAGCTGTGTGACCCGAGCGTCTGGTCCTGAGTGTCTCTGTGCTGCTGGATTTGAAGGGAATGGGACATTTTGCAAATGTGAGAACGTCAGCAGGAATGACCTATACGAGTGAACACAGATAAAGATGATGATGTTTTCAGCCGTGGACCCCTGTCTAGTGGACTACGGCGGCTGCAGTCCATTTGCAGTCTGTAAAAGGACACGTCACGGGCGGAGAGACTGCATCTGCAGCAGAGGCTATGCAGGAGACGGACTCGTGTGTGTTGGTGGGTTGCACGTTTGTTCTATTGACAATGGCAGCAAAGTATTGGGGCAGAATTTTGGGCGTGGTACTTCCCATTCCCCTAGTCTCAATAGCAGCATCCCTTTCCGAGGCCCTGCCCAACACAATGAAACACATGATTTTGTCCAAGACCACCACACAGTTAAAGTTTAGATTTTAGATTGCCGAGAATCTGCAGGTCTGTGAGAAAAAGTATCTCTGCAGAAGAAAAGGAGAAATACCCGCTGTGAGGTGTTTGAGAAATGTGGGATGTTTTGTTTTTCAGAAATAAATCCGTGTCTGGAGGGGAACGGAGGGTGTCATTCTGATGCTCAGTGCATCCACGTGGGACCAAACCAGGTCAGACTCTGCTGTGTTAACCCAAAGGTTCTTATTTGGGCTGATTTTGAAGTTCTCTGACAGGCCTCCTGCGTTTGTCCTGGCGGTTTCTCTGGAGACGGTCGCTCCTGCAGCCGCATCAACTTGTGTGAAAAGGTGAGTCCTGCAGATGTGCTGAGCTCCGGTCTGATGAAGCGTAAATCAGTTTCACCTGCTGCTGATGCCTCCAGAGAAACGGCGGATGTCACGTTGATGCCACCTGCAACATGACAGCTCGGGGCTTCGTGACCTGCAAGTGCAAGAAGCTCTTTGTTGGAGACGGGCTGCGGTGCAAAGGCACGGTGAATCGGGTGAGCAGCTGAAATGGAAATGAACGGATGGAAGGATTGTAATACTAAGATCTGAATTTTGACAGGAGTTGAGGCTGAGGGGTCTTACCAGCTTCTACTTTGCCGTCAATGTGAGTGGAGGACAATCTTTCTTTCGTCTTTTGCTGGAGGAAGATCTATCCTGAAGTGACCTCTGCTTTCAGAGCATGGAGATTTCCCTGCGTGGGCGGGGCCCCTTTACTGTCTTTGCTCCCAAAACGCAAACCTTTGAATCCGACTCTTCCATCAAGGTGAGACAGGTAGTGGACCGTCAAGGTCTCTGGCAGTGCTCAGGAATGTGTAGGCTTTAGAACAGGACTACACGGGTTCTTGAGATCTACCCCTCCTCCCTGTTTTCCTGTTCTCTGCAAAAATTTTACTGTTGACTCAGGTGTTGGTCCAGGTAATCAGCAGCAAGGAGTGCAGGGAGATCTTGGAACCAGGCAGAGAGGTCGATCTTCAGGACAAAAGTTCTCATGTTTTCTCTGCAGATGAAGCTGTTGGCCAAACATAAGGAGGCTTTCAGGAACTTGCTGCGCAGTCACATCGTCATGTGTTGTACTCTTCTTCCCACCGACTTGAGTCTCATCTCCAATGTGACTTCTCTGTCTGGACTCGTCCTGAGCGTTGACTCCACCAAGGTGACTTATCCACCGCCCCCGGACCGTTTGGGTGTTTAAAGGCAGGTTTCCTGCTGCTAGGAGAAGGTAACTTAGGTAAAATGATGCTGGTTGGACCTGTAAGGTTAGCTTTAAGGCTGTAAAGCATTCTCCAGTTTTCTCTGATGGATTTTTTTCCACTGCAGATGGTGCTTACATCAGAGATTGGGGGCGGGTCAAACAAACATGGGGGCTGGCATAACAGCAACACTTCTGTGAAGGTTGAACTCATTGTTGGACATGTTGTTTCTTAGCGATAAAGAATTGCCACCAGCAGATGGGACGGTCGGGAGTCTTATCACAGCTTTGATGTCTCCTGGTTGACACTTTACAGACGTTTTCAGTTTGTGTTTGTCTTTGGAAAAAAAGCTAACAAGGTTTCTGGAGGACTGAAAAAAAAGAGAAAACTGCTGGAGCCATGCATGAAGGCTTTTTGAAGCTGAGGGTTTGTGTGAACAGATTCCTGCTCTTACTACCAGCTCAGTGGCTGCCCTAAGACTGGTAGGTTGTAGGTTCAAATGTCTGGTCAGGTCATACCAAAGACTTTAAAAAAGGGACACTGGGGGAGGGGGGGGGGGGTTGTTGAACCACCGAATAGTTCCCAATCGTGGCTGTGACTGCAGAGAAATGCCAAGAATACATTTTGTTCACCCTTATGTTTGACGTGGATCTCTAACTTTACAGGGATCGATCTTCATCAATGAGGCCAATGTGACGGACAGCGACGACGTGAGCGTTAATGGGATCATACACGAAATCGACAGGATTCTGTTTCCCCCAAACATGGATAAAGACAGCTTTCTTCTCGGCCCGGTAAGTATCGGATCTGAATGCAGTTTTCACAGCAGCAGAGTGGAACAACCTTGTCCTCTGGGGTGACCTGATCAGCAGGATGGAGGATTTCTGTGGTAGCCGTCCATCACTCTGTTGGCCGGGTTCTAGCATTTTCTCCAGGCTATTTTCAAATATCTTTTTTTTTCAAAGATTTGTTAAACAACAGATCAGAAGTAACTTTTGTTTTTCCACAGATTATTCATTCTAGATTAGTCTGTTTCATGTTATTTTCGTGACCATTTTGAGTTTGTCTTTTAACAACAACTGTGGAAAACTGTCCACAGCTGTGTACACTGCCACCACCTTCAGCTAACTTTAATTGAGACGATGTCTGGATTAGAGTTCAGCTGTAACTAGTTCAAACACTTTTAGGCTGAACAGTAAAATCCAGCATTCAATTAGTTAAAAAAAGATCCAGTGTGGGTCCTTAGGGAAGACCCTTTGCGTTGTGGTCTACCTGGGTCTTGCTGTGTCTTAAAATACACGTGCGTGTCAGAAATAGCGACTCGTCGCATTTCGGGCAGACACTCTGCAGAATTACAGGTTACTCCCATAGGGCGTGTCAGTCAATTAACTCACCTGCTCAGCGTACTATTTAAGTCAGGTGTACAATTGTTCATTCCTTTTACCTTCAGCGCTCATTCTTTGCCCCTCCCTCCTCCCCGGCTTCCACCTTTGGGCTCCGTTACGGGGGTTTTGTTACCCGAAAGTGTAAGGAAAAAAGAATTATCTCAAGGAATTGAACAGAGCCTTATGCCAAAACAAAGTTGTGAATCAAGTTGTGAATGCCAACCGAAAGATGTTGTGAAATAAATATTCTTCTGCAAGAGTTGTCTGACTGAAAGGGCATATAAACTCTCTGCCACTCCACCTGTTTGAATCAGTGAAAGCTGTTTCTCCGTGCCGACGCATAACATGATAATAGGTGAACAACAACTTTTAGGCTGGTCTCGAAAAAATAAAGTTGTAGTTTTCCTCAGAGAAAGAGGAAAATATCTGGCTGATTGGCTTTTGTTTGGTTTCATCTGCAAACCAAAAACACATTAATGTCTTTGTTTTTCAGTTGGTAATTTGTTTCCTGAATAACAACAGGCTGAAAGAAAAGAGCTTTCATTAGAAAGAGCCCAAACCTCCTGTGAATGTTCTTAAACCATCCAAATGAATTGATGATATTTGACTACAGGACCCAGCAGAACTGAACCTGACAGACGTGACACGGGGATATAAAACCTTCTTCAAACTACTTCAGGTAAATTTGTATCAACATCCCTCATCAATGTGTTTTATGTATTATGGTACAGTATGTTCATCAATAACTTTAACTAATTTATAATTGAACATATTATCTGAGATTGTTGATGCTCATGGAGAGAGAAACAGGTCTATGCTTTGTAAAAAGATGTTTGTCTTCATCTTTACATGTCGGGATTATTTTAGGAATTTTCCTTTGGTAATGATGAATCACAGAGATGCCATTTTGACCAGAGTCATATCTATATCCTCACAATCAGCTGAATTAATGTGTTAACTATTTATATCAGCTGACTTTCATTGCCATCAGGGGGTTGGCATCTTTTTTTTCCATTGTTGTTTTTTTAAGTACAGTAGATTATTAAAGTAAACCGTTTGACTGTGCTGTGTTATTTCAGTTTTTTTTTTGTGTAACTGCATCTCTGTTCAGTCTCTCTTTACCTTTGTTCAAAGACCTGCTCTGATGAAAATGGTCTTTTTGGTGTTTCTAAAATGTTCTTGTAGAATTTTTCCGATGATGGAGGATAGGATGAAATTTTCCTTTCTGAGTATTTCTTTATTCAAATTTGAAGAAGCCTGTAGCAGTAATTTAAAAGCTACAATGGGCGGCCCACAGTCTCCATGCTCCGCCTCATTGTGATGCGTCTTCTTGCAGACAAATGGATCCATGAACGTCTTTGTTTTCCTCGTTTCCTCTTTTTTTTAACATGCAGGACAGTAGTTAACATCTGTTGCTTTATGCTTGCTGGGGGTTGTCAGGTCTGTATTCTCCACAGATAACAATATTTTGTGATATTTTTTCCGTCATAGAACATTTCTAAGCTTGAACTGCAGACCTGTGTGTACAGCGGTCTGTTGTTGTCAAAAGATCTCAGAGATCACTGAGAAGACGAGGTCGGAAGACTGAAGGAAGAGGGCTGCGATGAAGATCATATGGTTACCTGGAGACGGTCCAGCCTGTAAATATTTCTGTGTGGTTTTTCAGGACACCGGTGTGCTGGAGCTGGTCAATGACGGCGTCAATCATCCAGTCACTGTTTTCATGCCCTCTGATGCAACCATGGCATCTCTGCCACAGGAACAAAAGGACTTCCTGTTCCACCAGCAGAACCGGAAACAGCTGCTGGAGTATCTGAAGTTCCACATTCTGCCAAATCAGAAGGTGAATTTACCTTTTCAACCGATCTAAAGGGGAAAAGTTTAAAGATAGTTTTGACGATTGTAAAAACAGAGACGGATGAGAGCATCAATGAAAACAGAGGAGGCAATGTCTGATTCATCACAACCTTGTTTATGGCACTCAGCTTTACGCAGAAGACCTCATTTACCTGGACTCAGGGCGGACCCTGCAGGGCTCGGCCCTTTCCTTCTCCTGTGGGGGGGCACAAAGTATTGTAAGTGAAGCAAAAGCAGAAGAAAGTCTGTGAGAGAACGCTCTAAGTCTGTCTTCAATTCAACAATCAGGGAGAAATCTTCATCAATGATCAGTCCTGCCGGATACTGCAGAGGCACCTCATCTTCAAAGGTGGGATTGCTTACGGGATTGATTGTCTGCTGACTCCGCCCAGCCAAGGAGGGCGCTGCGATGTACAAACCACCTTTGATCTTCAGGTGAACCCAACTATATAAGGGAAAATCCAGACTGAACAGAGCAAAACTGGGCCAAGAAAGGACCTCCTCAGAAGGACTTTTGGACCATTTTCCATCTGTCAGTCTGTGATCAGACAGTTGGTATAAAATGTGTTCATAATGGCATTTATGCTGCTCCTTTTCCTGCTTTCTTCTTGAAAGATGGGCTGTGGGATGTGCACATCCTCTTTGAGTCGCTGTCCTCGAGGATCGAAGCAGAAGGTCAACGTCAAGCCAAGAAACCCTAAAATCAGGAAGCCACCATCTGAGTGACGTGTTCATCTCTTTTCCTTCATCAGGAGCTTCAGAAATGTGACCTTCCAAACTTTCATGTCAGCAAGAACTCCGGCTGCAGGTCTGTCTGCACCGTCAACTTCTGGCAGCCCAAGTGTTGTCCAGGATACTATGGACGGGACTGTCTGGGTGGGAGCATGACCCCTTCTAACTCTTACCTCCACAATTCTTTGATAAACGTAAAAGGAGATAAGTGTTAAGAAAATCTTTTTGGAGAACAACATCCTTTTCAACTGGAGTTTACTCTCTGAAATTCAAGTGACTTAATCAAAAGTCCACTTTCTGCTGCCCAATCACCTGCTTTTGGCATGTTGTTGAGTGGGCGGAGCAAACCCCAATCAGTTTGCCTGTCTCACTGTTTGTCCTTATGTCCTGCACCCTTCACCTGCCTACTTGAGTGACATCACTGACATTCATATGAACAGGAGATGTCCTCTCTGTCCTCTGTCCAGTCTGTCCTGGAGGTATCCACTCTCCATGCAGCAACCGTGGGAAATGTGACGATGGTCACCTGGGTAACGGTACCTGCACCTGCCAGGCTGGGTTTGGAGGTACAGCCTGTAACCAGTGCAAACCTGGTTTCTATGGCCCCACATGTAAAGGTGAGGAGCAGGCTTCAGATGGGAGGAGCTTGTGCTTGTCTTCATGTCAACTCTATGTGTTCCAGCCTGTAAATGCTCCGCTCACGGGTCATGTGACGAAGGAGTGCATGGCTCAGGTCTGTGTTTCTGTGAGCGCGGGTGGACCGGAGAGCAATGTGACGAGCAGCAAAGTGAGAAACGTTGAAACATTGATGTGACCTTCACTGTGATGCAGTGATGCTTGTCCAGCATTGGGGGAGGAGCCTCACCGTATGTGTGTCTTTGCAGCTGAAGTGTTTGAGTGCTCACCCGCCTGCTCTCCAAAAGCCATCTGCAAGGACAATAATACCTGTGTGTGTCGCTCTTTTCACCAAGGGGATGGATTTACCTGCACAGGTACAACCCCGCCTTGTTCTCACCTTTAGGAAACCTGCAAGCGTTAAATGAACGTGTACTGCAGTGAGAGAAACCTTTCCTAAATTATATTGGTTTGAAGAGAAATAAAAAATAAAACGGCAAAAGTTCAATCTCTGAGGCAGTACATTAAAAGGAAAAGAGTGGATCTCCCACCAGCTGTTGTCAAAACACAGGTGCCGACTGGATCCGTCCATGCTCATCAGACGCTTGAGTAGATCCAAGCTTTTGAGATCAGTTCTGACCAGTTTTCACTTAGAACCTGAACCTTTCAATAAAACCCTCAGTGATTCCACAAATGGGAAGCTTTACCGTGTTTAACCTCTGTGTTTCTGCAGTGATGGACGTCTGTAGCATCTGGAATGGGGGCTGTGCCAAAGAAGCCACGTGTTCTCAGGAGGGGGAGAATGTGAACTGCACTTGTCTGGATGGTCACTCTGGAGATGGTTTCACCTGCGTGCCGGTGGATCCCTGTTCTTTTGGGGACAACGGTGGCTGCCACGAGCATGCCACCTGCATCATGACGGCTCCGGTGAGCACGTCCCAGTTACCATAACACCTCAGACGTGTCCCACGTGCTAAAGGTTGTGTGTGACAACAGGGAAAAAAGAAGTGCGCCTGTAAGGACAACTACCTTGGAGATGGCGTGAGCTGCGAACTCATGCAGATTCCCGTTAGCCGCTGTCTCCAGGACAATGGGGGGTGCCACTCAGATGCCAGATGTTCTGATCTCCACTTTGAAGGTCAGCGTGAAACCTGACAGCACTCTGTGGCATGGCTTTACCATCATCATGTTTTTTTTCAAATCTGGTCTTATTGTTGCTTTTGTGGCGTGAATTCTACATGCCAGCACTTTGACATCTACTTTTTCCCAACGGCATGAGCTTTTTCTGCAGGTTTGGAGTTTGGAGCAGCAGATGGACCTCTCTCAGCTGTTCCTTCATTTGTTCAGTAGAGATGGTCACGTTTCTCTTTACTGCTCCTTACTGTCTTCAGGCTTTAACGCCATGTTGTTCCTGTGTGCAGATAAACTGTTTGGTGTGTTTCATGTCCGCTCCAAAGCCGGTCAGTATAAACTGACCTATGCTGCAGCTCAGCAGGTTTGCATCATAGAGGGAGGGTCCTTGGCCACGCTCTCCCAGCTTCACCATGCTCAGCAGGTCAGTGAAGACAGAACGGCCAGGGAAGCAGCCACTGATGACGTGCCCTCTAATTACTGTTTTTGTCAAGGGGGGCTTGAACATGTGTGCTGCTGGCTGGTTGGACCAAGCGCGAGTTGCATACCCCACTACCTACTCTAACCCCAAATGTGGCTTTGGACATGTGGGTATTGTGGACTACGGGTTCCGCAAAAACCTGAGCGAGACCTGGGACGGCTTCTGTTACCGGATGAAGGGTGAGAGGGTCGGGTTGGCCTTGAGTTTGGGGTAGGTGGGGACACCAACCCTTAGCACACAACTTCAGGGATAATCCTCTCAAATACAAGGTGTGTGAGTCTCGGTCCAGAGAATTCAACTGGACTCTGTAGAAAAGGGATCTGGGTTCCACCCTGTCAATGGACTTTTTTAATGGGTAGTCAGTAGAACACAACATCATTTGGAAATGTAACGCAGTTTCAGTCTGACATTTATGAAGGTCATTCCCCATTTATCCAAGCAGGATCCCAGAATGGCATCATACCTTTTCATAATCAGAGATTTGATGTTTACTAGAACTGAACCTGGAAGAAAAAGACGAGAGTCAAATTCCCCAAGGGTAGGACTTGGACTTTAGTTCTAAAACTGTGTTTCAGATGTGGAATGTCAGTGTAAACCTGGTTATATCGGAGACGGTTTTGGCTGTGCTGGTAACCTGATGCAGGTCCTTAAGTCCACGCCCAGCTTTTCTAACTTCCTCACAGTAAGTGACAGTTTTCCAGCAAATTTAGGATCCGCTTTCGGTCACATGATCCTAATCTGGTCTTTCCTCCAACCAAGCAAATCCTAAATTACTCCCAGACGTCCAAGTCCGGCCGCCAGTTTGTCAAACGCCTCGGTGACCCTGCAGTTCAGTCCACCCTGTTTGTACCTGACAACAGTGGCCTCCCCAGTAACCAGGTGAGTCATGCTGCAGGTAAGTCAGGGCCGTTATGATCTCACCTGAGCTGCTCTCATCTGTGCATGTCTGCAGACTCTCTCACAGCGTGACATCGAGTTCCACCTCTCGGAGGGTCAGGCGCTTCCCATCAGCCAACTGAAGAATGGCACTCGCATCAGAACGCGAGTGGGTGGTCTTACCGTTCTGGGCGTGGCAGACCTACTTGATCCGTCCTCCCTGGTCAGAATCAGGGCTTGTATGGCTTCTCAGTGTCACTCAAAAAACGTTCTACGAAAGTTCTCCAAAAGTTGGTCTTTTTTTCATATTCACAGGCGTCACGTTACGTTAACGAGCACTTTATCATTGATTCCAACATCCAAGCTTCTAACGGTTTGATTCATGTTCTACTGGGACCTTTGAAAGCTCCACCCCCTAATCAAGAGGTTTGTGATGTCAGCGATAACCCTTCATTCTGGAGTTCTCACTGCTGAACTGCGGCTCTCATGTTGATTCAGCAGATGCATGTGGCACACCAGGCGGGGGTGGGTGTGGGGGCAGTCCTTCTGGCCCTTCTGATGGTTGGAGTGGCATTTGTTGCCTATCACTTCTACAGGCAGAGGAGCAAACCTTTTCAGTTCCACTACTTCAAGGTGAGCTAGCAGGTTTCTGTCTGTGGGTCTGTGTTTACAGAAACTCTGGAATTCTGTCCAAAGTCAGTCTGAATGACAAACCCCGGCCAGAGGGTTCAGTGGTCTGCATGTAGGACTGGTGCATGAGAAACCAGGGTTTGATTCCCAGGAGGTGCAATGAGCTTCATCCAATCCTTTGGCCACAAGGGGGGCCAAGTCTTCCTGTGTCGGTCCCCAGCCAGGGTAAAATACAGGGTTGTGTCAGAAGAGGAATCGGGTGTAAAAATTTCTGCCAAACCAGCTGTGACTCAGTGGAAGCTGATCCACTGTGGCGACACCTGAAGGCAGATGCCAAACAGTGAAGAACAACGAGATACTTTAACAAGGCTTCTACTTGTCCATGAAACATGGAAGCAGGAATGGGCCACACAAATCTTTTCAACGTTAGTGGGATTGTAAGGAATTTATTTCCATCAAAGCGATAAAAGTGAGCGTTTTAAGATCCACGAGAGCATCAGTCCACTCTGGTCGATAAACAAGCTTCATTCTAGGTCACGACCTCTAGAGGCTGAGAGCGACTGAGGTTTGTGAAGGTTTTCTCAGTCAGACTGCATCTGAACAAATTCCATGACATGATGGAGACAACTGACAAAACCATGACCTGCTGGAACATCCATCTATCCATCCATTGATGCTGTAACATCCGTCCGTCTGTCCTGTAACTAGTCAATGCTGACTAAATATCATTTTGTTGATCTTGAGAATAGATTTACCTAATTTGCTTTTAGCAGGAACTTTTATCCTAAGAGAACGTAAAATTTCTCACAGGGAAAGCCAGTCATTTTGCCCAAAGGCATCAACATATGTGAAACCTGGGATTAGAACCATTTAGTCAACATGCACACATTTATCCCTTGTGGTATCCCAGACACTTTGACATTGGGTGTTGGGTCATCTAGACCCACTAGACAGTGCTCTGAACCTTTTTTCTTCAATGATTTGTGATCTTCACTGGTGTCCATGGATTACATGAAATCTTTCCACCTTTATCCACCTTTGTCATGGTAGGGAGAACACCTCAATGGAAGGGGGGGGGGGGGGGGTCATCTAATATAGCACAAGGGTTAAATGGAATTTCTGGAAATGACTACATTCCTTCTGAAGGTCAGATGATCCGGTCACTGCTGACTGTTTCGGTCCAATAGGAAGAAGATGGAGATGCATCTGCAACCGCTACCAGCAGCCGCAGCATCTGCAACCCGGTTTATGAAGACCAACCGTCTGAGCTGCACGACGAGGGTCCGATCAGTTCAGGGCTTCTATTGTGACCATGGTCTGCTTGACACTCCTCCCCCAAATAAAAGCCTGAGAGTTGAAGCAAAAGTTAAAATAAACTGATTACAGGAGCAATGTGCACCAGGTGAGGGAGGGAAGGGCCCCAGCAGCCGCTGCAGGAGGACCGAGCCCTCTGAACCAGATCCAACCTTCTCCTTTTGTCAGATGTGAGTCCAGGATCAGTTCAGCTACACTGATGAAATTCATTGAACAAATGTCAATAAAGACTTCCGGACTGTTTCAAACTTTATTTCAATTCTGCGCTTCTACTTGTCTGTGAAACATGAAAGCGGGAAGTGGGCCGCTCAAAACAGACCAAAAGAGGAAAACATGGAGCTTCTAATGAGCTTGAAAGCTCAGACGTCAATCACATCACTGATCCATGAAAGGAAGTCTGCCACACGGGTGAAAATGGCAGGTTTGTTAGCGCTGCACCTCCAACTGCCCCACGTAACCACACCAAACAGGAAGTAGGAATCGTGTTTCCGACAGAAGAGAGGAGCTCCAGCATCTCCCTGCAGAGAACAGAACATCTGAGGATCCACCAACAGAGGAAAATTTCTGAAACCCAGGAAAGGGGAGCATGTTCTCCTGTTCCTTCCAAAACCTGAAAGGTTCCCACCATGCAGGAAGCCGATCCCACTGGGTGAGAGCAGATGTGGTAGTCAGTAATGAGATCGCCCCATTTCTGGATGCAGGTGGACTCGTTGACCAGGGTCAACTCGGCGTGGTGCAGCCGGTCCGGATTTAAGGCCTCTGCAGAAACAAAGCGGGAGGGAGGCGTGTCAGTCTTAATGTCTAATGGGCGGGGGGCTGCAGACCAGGTGGTAGGTGTCCTGTTGATTTTAAACATCTGTTCTCCGCCTGAATCAGATGCACATCCTTTAAAAAGCTGCAAGAGGGTTAATGAAAGACCGGCTAGACGGCACGCCTTAATGGCGGGCGCTTAAGTCAATCATTCTTCACAGTTGATTCACCCTCAAATGTTAGTTTCTGCAGCGTTTAGACTTTATGGCAGATCTAATCTGGATCTGGTTTGGGAGGTGTGAAAGCTTCTCTGAACTCTGGTCTTCTTGGAAGTAAAGCTCTCTCCTTGCAGATGAACTCTGATGCAGTTGACTGTAGTTTGCCTGCAGGTGGATTTTCCACAGACCAAAGGGAAGAAATGTAGCACAAATATGAAAAGGCGGTAACGCCGAGAAGGTATGAAAATGTCTGCCGAGTAAATATGATGCAGCGAAGAGAGGCCTGCAGCTTCCTTCCACTTGTAAGAAGTTCTTCATTAGTTCCTCAGTAGGAATATTGCAGTGTTGCACCCAGGGGTGTGGTTGGAACACCTGTATCTCAGGTTAGCACAGATCATCTCCAGCAGCTCCGCCTCTTCTGCATACCTGATGTCTGGACTTTCCCCCAGCCAGCAACGACACAGGTCCAGCTGTCATCCAGCTCCTCGTCCTCCTCAGGGATGCAAACTGGAGACACGTGTGGACCTAAAACAGAACCAGGAGGCGGGAATCGCAGATCTAATTCAGAACCCATCAGTAGGATTGGATCTTTTTTGTACCAAATCTGGCTGATGCACTGAGGCGCAGCAGAGACAGATCAGAATGTGGCGGGAAGCCGGCATCGTTAACGGGGCTAAAGACCTCGTCCACTAGAACAGTCTGAACTGACGTTAACTTCAGGTCATGGACCCCCAGAACCACCACGTCCTCTTTAGCACTGGAGAAAAACAGAAGTCAGCACCAACCCCTCTCCAAAAAAACCAAAAAGGTCCTGTGTGTGTGTGTGTGGGGGGGGGGGGGGGGGGTCACCTGACACTGCAGTGTTTGGCTGTAAGCACCCAACGCTGATGGATCAGAACACCGCTGCAGAAGTGCTTCCTGTTTGACTGCAGGCTGACCATCCAGGGCCAGGAGAAGGGGCAGGACTCTGTAACATTGTCCACCCACACCGCCCCCCTCCTGGACACAGAGATGCTGGCCAAGCTTGGAGCCCGCTCACAGCTAGAGGGCTGCAGTTTCCCACACGCCGTCTCTGAAAGGCAGATTATGGAAACGTGGAGGACACCAGCAACACACCTGACCTCTGCTGGGAAACACACCTGCTCCTGTGAGGTCCACCTGGGCCTCCTTCACCTCGTCTGCAGGAGAAGAGAAGCTGTGAAAAGCAGGACTCATCTGATCTGATCCAAGTACAAACACCCACACAACTGACTTATGATGTCAGACATCCACAGGATGTGCTGCTGCAGTTTGGAGTAGACTCCAGGCTTTCTGGCTCGACCACAACCGACCCCCCAGCTCACCACGCCTGCCAGCTTATGTCGGGTCCCAGTGAAGCAGGACAGCGGGCCTCCAGAGTCTCCCTAAATGTCCAGACAGAGTTCATGTCAGCACCAGAACCATCTCCTCTGCAGTCATGATGAGGGGCTTCACCCCATTGGAGGGGGGGGGGGGGGTTAATTCCCAGAGTAGAAACTTTCAGAATTGTGCAGGAGAAAGAACCACCATCCTGAAGGAGAGTCTGGACAGGAAATGGAGAATGAAGGACAGGTGGTGGGGGTGGGAGATATGACCCCCCACCACCAAAAAAAACCAAGACGTTTGACAAAATGAAGAATTCAAAGCCTGCTGGATAGAAACAGAAAACATTGCGAGAACCTGAGGAACCTTAGTGCCCACACCTGGCAGGCATCCAGGCCTCCTTCGTCTTTGCCGGCGCAGAACATGGACGGCATGATCCTGCCTTTGTAGTACTCATTGCAGACATCGAAGGCCAGAATGCTGACGTTCACCTCCTGCAGGCGGTTGACTCGGGGACCGTCTGAAAGAAGAGCGTTTTTTCAAAGAGGACTCATGAGGTCCTATTCCTGGGATGAAGGAGTCCTCACTCTCTTGGGTGGAGCCCCAGCCGGTGATGGTGCACTTCATGTGCTCGGGCAGCGGGGTCATCCAGAGGTCAATGGGCCGAACAAACTCGTTGAATACCAGCGGGCGCTCGAGCTTCAGCAGAGCCAGGTCGCACTCTTTAGTGCGAGTGTTGTACTGGTGATGAGTGACGATCTTCGAGACCTGGACCCGCTGAAAAGTGCAGAGTTTCAGGGAAGAGAAGAGAAACTGGCCAGTATGAGCATCCATCCAACATCCATCCATTTATGCTCCATGAAGCATCCAACAGCATGAACAGAGGTTTAGCAGGTAAAACCCCACCTTTCAAGAAAAAAACTATTCTCACTGTAATCTAATCTAAGTTTTAACCAGTTTTGAAATTCATGACCAAACTGCACTGAACTGACAACTGAAACAAGAATTTCACTTATATAAAAACAGAAATTCTAATATATTAGATTTTTATTTCAATAATACCACTTCCTGCCAAGCTTGCGCTGAAGATCTGGTTCTACTGGGACTTGGGTTCTGGCCTGGACTCACCTGCTCCTCTGTCTCCTGGGGCTTGTCCAGGTCATGTTTCCCTGCCAGAACGGTCCACAGAGATTCAGTGTTGAACCTGTGGACACAAGAGTTCCAGCAGGAATTTTCCGTGGTTCTGATGGACTCATGAGCATCTGCTTTTTAGGGTGCAGACTCTGGACAGAACCAGAACGGTAGCTGCAGGTGCAGACCACAGACTCTGACCCCCTGGTGGCAGGAATGAAATCTGATCACGGAGGAAGCTGTGTTGTCTCTAAAACGGCATCAGAAAAGCTAAATCTATGGATCCACGCTCCACCTCCAGAACAAACATTTACTGTTACCATGGAAACGGCCAGTCTAAGCATGGTCTGCATAGCCTTAATTTAGGGCCCATGGGGTTACCATGGTGACCAGGATGCCAGTTTGAAAATGAACCTGCCCTGTAGTCCACCCCCAAACGCTAATCCACCTGACCTGCTGAAGCAGTGAGCAGCAGATACCACCCACTCTGGAGCAATGATGGCCCCCCCACAGGTTGGCATTGTGGAAAACTGGAGCGAGACCTGCCAGGGCCACGAGTGAGCCCAGGCCTCCTGCCCCCCAATGATCCTGGTCTCCATTTCTAGCTCCGGAGGGAAGGCCCGGACCCCCGCCAGCTCTGAGCAGCAAACAGACAAAACAGGAAGTTCAGCTTCCAAGTTAGAGATGGACCACCTCAGAGGAGGTGCAGGGAAAATATCTGGTCCGCTCAGCTTTAGGGACAAGAAGCTTCATCTGAAACTCACCACTGAAGCCAAAGCGTCCAGAGAACGGTTCCTGCAGGCTTTCAGTCCTCTGGTTCTGGGTCCAGTTCCAGCTTCCGCCTGAGAACAAATAGTCCAGATCAGCCCTCTGAAGATCCAAAACAGTTTAAAGTACGGGTCTGGACCACCCCCTCACAGCTTCTCCCCACGTCTGCTCCCACTGTCCAAAAACCACGTTTCAAGGTTCAACTGTTCTGTTCCTCAATGAGGTCCATGATCCTGTTCTGGACTGGACCCTCGCAGAAACCACCCATGGACCCGACCCACCCTTTCCTGCAGCAGACAAAACGCATCGTGATGTTTTACCAAAGACGCAGAACAAGAGAATAATGGAAGAAAAGGACCCATGGGTGGACTTTGGGGTGCCTTGCCCGCCCAAATATAAATGTGATCCTTTTTGTAATTCCAAGACCAATAAACGAGAAAAAACCCTCAGAGGAGCAGAGCGAAGAATCCTGGTCCTGTCTGACAGGTCTTCATGGACCATCTTCATCAGAAACCATCCTGGTCCTGTAAGCATTTGACTTAAAGATCCAGGGAAGAGCAAAAGGACGGGTTTCAAAGGTTCCGGTCCATAAACAGCTCTATGTTGTTCTACTCCCGAACCCTGCTCATGTTTATGGCTTCACTTAATGAAGACAACACTTTACAGCTCTGATCTCACCTGTCCGAACTGAGAGCAGAACTCCCACCAGGAGCCCAAGCGCACGCGGCGGCATGTCTGCGGCTTCAACGCGGAGCTGCTGCGTCCGGAGTCTTCCGAGGTGATGCACCAGATTGCACACACCTGTCCGTCCAAACACATGCGTTCGCTGGAGGGGGTGTGGCCTCAAACACACCTGCCCGCTCTGATCTAATGGCAGACTTTAGTGCTATTGAGCACTGAATGGAGGAGAGCCACCTCACGCGGTCTGTGACGTTTTTGTAGCTTATGTTTTCGCTCCAGAAGGTACACACGCACTGAGCGCGCGCCAAAGGTAATGTAGTTCCTCTTTGAGCTGCACGAAATACTGAAGCTTGTGCTTTTATACCGAATTAGAACCAAACTTGAATTTAGCTATTGAATCAGTTTAGTGGGCAGGGCCATCTTCTGGCGTCAGAATGTAACTGCACGCTCTGCAGCCAGGTGAGCGTGACCACTGATGGGTAATTCATAGCTGCTGAGGGAAGGAGCGGACCCCCCCCCCCCCCCCCTTTCTCTGCGATGAAAGTATTTATGGCAACAAAATGATCCAGTTTGTTAATAAAACAAAAACAGAAATAAAACACTAGGCAGGAAGGACAAGGAGATGTTAGTCCTCTTCATCCGGGAAAACACACTGACCGAGGTTTCTTAGTGAATCACAAAAATAATGTGTAGCCCCCCCCCACACACACACACACACACACACACACATGAACACGAACCTTCAGGGAGGAGACTGGACGACTGTTGGAGAAAGAAGAGGAGGACGGCAAAGTCAGGAATGAAGACATTGGAGCAGAACTTTGACTGAAGGAGAAATAGAGAGTTGATGGACAGAAGGAGGAGGATCTCTTGTGTGATCAGGAGAAAAGATGGAAGGAGAACACGGCTGATGGAGTGGAAGCAGCTTCAAGATGTTTGATCCGTCATTCAGATCTGCGGTGTCAAATGAGCCGCTCCTGAGTTTTTAGTGCTCTTGCATTCTCAGCTTTACAGGAACTGAGTGAACGCGGCTGAAATCCCTTTCCAGTTTTCAAAATAAGTTTAAAACACTGAGAAGTCAAATAAATGATTGAAGGACAAAATACAAAATATTTTGCCATAATCCAGTCCTGGGGCCTGTTTCAGAAAGGAGGTTTAGTGTAAACTCTGAGTATGTTAACCCTGAAATCAGGGAAACCCTGGGTTTTCTGTTTCAGAATGGGAGGTTTGTTAAACCAGAGAAAGCAGAGTAAGTCAAACCCGTTTCTGAAAGAGAGGTAACTTCTACTCGGAGTCAGTGTCCATGGTTACTTATGCTGTGAACCTAACCTGGTCGGGAGCAGGTTTTATTCTCTAAACTCAAGGTTTCTGCCGGTCCCCTCCCCTTTTTAAAGACGAAGCGGTATTTTTCACTTTAACCTTCATTGCCCACATTTCCGTCACACAGAGACAAGTGACAAGAATGGCTTGTCCTTTTCTGGAGGACCCAATAGACGAGGAGGCTGCATTAATTCATAGAGAATTACATTTACGTCGTGCGAGGATTTTGAGAAGACTCGATTTCTTTTTCACTTTTAACTGCTGCCATGTTCTTTTAATTCCTGCAGGATTGCATCTACGTGAAAATGAAATCAGGGACATTGGATTAGATTAATGTAACAATTATTTTATGGAAACACAATTTGCTAGCACTGCTTACTTTCTTAATCCCGTATAAACCTATACCACTTGATCAATACAAGGGTAGTGTTGCAGTGTGTGTGTGCTGAGCGGGGTGCGATCCACGAGAGACAAGGGGAGGGGCGAGTGCAGGTGCAGATGGGGGGGGGGGGGGGGGGTGAGCACGGAGCGGAGGTGTGTGCGTTGTAATTATTGTGTGTTCGGAGGACGGAGCACTTCGTTAAATAAAGAGAAGGTGTCATTCCCAGAATAACTGTTTTGGAGTCATTCTTAATCCGCTCTGGAGGTTGAGGGTTTCAAACGGGAAGTGAACCCCGAAGGAGAATTCCCTTCAGCCCTGAAGGAAATCTCCCCTGCGCTTCTGACCACGGTCGGAAAGACGAGAGAAAAGAAAGGAGAAGTCTTCGCGCAGCGAAAGGTTCAACAGTAGACAAAAGGTCACTTTTAAAAACACAATTGAATGTATTAATATTAAACTGACCAAGAGGGGAAGGTTAACAAAAAAGTCCTCTAAACATTACCGACGTTAAATGCATTTCCCCCCAGATTGGTTCTGAACACTATGCAGCATTTCATGCATTTACACCAGGAAAAACACTTCAAAAGTAAACCTAAATATCACCATTTTTTATTTCACACCTTACACTATTTAAAAAGTTATTACAGTCAATATTTTATAACAATGATTTAAATGCAAACTTGCGCATTAACTGGAGCAGCTATGTTTTCCACGCTCACTGTCTCTGTTTTGCAGATGCAGCGGTGTTGCTTTTCTTCTGGAATATTTGCTCATATTCACTGTAACTCTGCAGCAGCACGTCAAGTTCAGCTGGAGAAAAATACGCAGACCTCTTTTTTTCACGGTTGCCATGGTGACTCGTGATATCTGCGCTCCATTGATAATGGCTTCTTATAGTCGCGGTGCGCACGCTAAACTCTGAATCAGTCCACTCAGAGTTGATTGACCTAACTCTGATCAGCTTCTCTGAAACAGAAAACTCAGAGTTGTTAATCTCTGGATTGACCAACTCAGAGTTCAAGTTTAACCTCAGAGTTGGTCGAACCTCCTTTCTGAAACAGGCCCCAGGAGCTCCTTCATTTCTCTTCAGGACTATGCTTGGTACAATGACTGACATTTCCAGGCACTTTTACTGTAGAAAATTTGAGTTATTCATGTTTGAAATCCCAAATATTTTACATTTTCACAAAGTCCAATCGCAATCGGTAAAATCCTAAACTACTGTGTCTCAAACATCTCATCTTTGACAGAAAAAGACGCTCAGCACTTGCGAAAATGTAAAATATTGGAGATTTCAAACATGAATACTGAACTATAGTGTGTCAAACATTGCATCTCTGTCATAAGATGCTATGTTGTGACAAATATCAAACAGCATTGACATTTAGATCAAGTTTACACTTTATACGTCATTATAAAGTTTTGTACTGAATATAACAAAATCCAACATCATAACATGTCCACATGTGAACATTTAAATTACATTTACCATTTACATAAATGAATGGGCTATATGGTTGGGAGTGTGTTTATAAACACTCAATTTTATCAAAGCCTTTTTTTTAAAAACATTTTATTTGATAAGAATAGTGTGTATTTTTTGTCAATGATTCATTTGACTTTTCACTGTTGTAAAATTATTTTGAAAACCGAATAGGGATTTCAGCCGTGGTCGCTCTGTAAAGCTGAGAATGCGAGAGCAGTGAAAATTAAGGAGCGGCTCATTTGACACCGCAGATCTGGGGGGTATTCCAGGAAGCATGTTTAAACTAGCCTGACTTTAAGCCTGAACTCTGGCTGAAATCCGCCTGAACTTGCTTACTCTGGGTATGTCGGTTCCAAAAGACCGGATATGAGTTAGCGTAATCACGCTCCACTTGGTAACCCTGGGTTAATGCACGTGCACAGCAGGTACACAAAGACATTCTCAATAGATCGCTGATTTCTGGAGTCACCATGGAAACACGTGAAGAAAAAAAGAGAGGCTATACTTCAGTGAGACGGAGTCTGAGATTTTAATGACGGCGTATGAAGATTATACGTCCATCAAAAAAGTAACACGGCTGCATCATCAGCAAAAGAAAGAGTTTCTGCTTGGAGACAAAGAACAGACAAAGTAAACGCACAAGTTTCTGATCTCATTTCTATTTTCATTGTGATGCATATATATATATATATATATATATATATATATATATATATATATATAAAACTTATCCAATTTTGCCACCTTAAATGAATTACTTCTATTGGTAACAAATACTTGAGTTAAATTTATTCAACCTGATTTCTTACGTCTATAAAACTCAATAATTGTTTATACAACTCAAATTTATGTATTTAGCTAACTAAATGTCATATTACTCCAATTCAATTAATCTTTTTTCCATCATAATTAATTATATTTCTTGTTCCCTCATATGTCTAAGTATGAGCCGGCAGATATTCTCATTTGTATAACAATAAAAAGGACGGGAGAAAAAATGCACATTGTGCACAAATTCATTGAAGAATTTTCCATCATTGCCATTACATCAACCTCCTGTAGGGGTGCTATATAAACTGATCATCCTCTCCTTCACTCTCCCTCATGGTGCAGAGACATAAGCACAGTAGGACTAAACAACTCAGCAAAACAGCTAAACAACTAAACACATTTGGTCACAAATCCACACTTAAACCCAAATCCGTCCAGACAGGCAAAGGGAATAGTATCCCACAATCCTTTGCGGTGTCGATCTAACAGCAGGACCAACGTTACACCTACTTAATTGAATTAATTTGAATGAAAGTAAAACAACTGTCTGAAAACTACGTTTTATTTTTAATCTAACTTAACAAAAAAATGATTTATCTTAACTGAAGCAAATAATGAAGTTAGATCAAAGTATAAAGTTTCTCTTTCCAACATCCATATGTGGTCTTATCAGCCTCTCATGGTGGAAAAAGTATTATCTGAGCTTCTTCATCCACTAAATCATCTTCAAATGGACACGCCATGCTGCTTCACCTCTCTGAAAACAAACTAACCTTCAACTAAACCTGCTCCAGACCAGGTTTTGTTCAGAGCATGAGTTGCTATGGCAACTTGACCTACCCTCAAACATACCTCCATTTCTGGAACCGAAAGCTGAGGTTATCAACTTCCTTAGCCTCAAACATACCGTGGGAGCTAGCATAACCTGCTTTCTGGAATACCCCCCTGAATGACGGCTGGCTTGACGGCTGTGACACAGGTTGATTCTAGTGGATCAGATTCTGTGTAAGGAGCTGAACTACCAGATGCAAGTTTTCAAAATGTTTATTGAGCAAGTGTCCTATAGTGTCCAGCCTCCAGCAGTCCAAATGCTCCAGGATGATTAGAGGAGCATGCAGTCCAAACCCCATCTAATAAAATAAAAAAAAACACACAGAACCAAATAAAACCCAGTATAAAACAGTAAAAACCCATGCAATAAAATCCACTAGAAGGGGTTCAGAAAACGTCTTGTCTTGGGCTGACTTGGATTTGAACTGAGAGGGTAAATTACTTATCTGAAAGAGGGGTGGGTCGTAACCACACCCCTCTGCTGTTGTTCGTCGCACGGCAGTCTCGTGCAGGGAGTGTTGATTCTGAACTGTAGGGCAGTGTTTTTCAACCTTTTTTGAGCCACGGCACACTTTAACCTTGACAAAAATCCCGCGGCACACCAGCATCCCCCCCCCAAAAAAAAGCAGAAACTCATAGTCTGTTTTGATCCACAGCCCCCGCCCCCCGGCAATCTGACGTGCATTTTTGTGATAATTGTGGCAGAAAAAGCAGGAAGTTGCAGATGTTTTTCTAAAAGATGTAATAAAAGTTAAGTTACATACAAACTGTATGTTCGTTGTGGTTTCAATCCGTGTAACAAGGACGACTTATTGTACGCTAAGGCGCTGTACCTTTAAGCCAATGCATCATGGGAGATGTAGTGTGAATACGGCGAGAAAACGACAGAAACACTTGCATCTCTGAGTTTCATGGTTTTGTTCACTTGTTCCACGGTCTGATACCGGATTCTGTGGAAAGCTACACCGCTAAAGACGAGCTTTAGCTGCTATTTTTGTTGGAACTGAGTGAGTTATGAGCTAAATTGGAACAAGGAAGTTTAGACTTTAAACACTTCTGATTGGTCAGACTGATGACATGTGATTAAGCCTCAAGAATGATTGGTGGAGTCGTGGAGACAGTAAAAGCTGCGGGACTTTTCAGATAACAGTTATAGCTGCAGCTAAATCGCGTTACCGTCATTCTTATCAAAATGTCTTTAATAGAATCAAATAAACACAAAGAAATAAGTATTTTATGATCTTTTATATTCCTAACTACTCAGTGTTTTATCAGGACCTGTTTGGATGAACAAAGAGCTGATTTCCTGGAGATGGGAAATGCTTTTAGATCAGTTAATGAGGGCAATTTTCCACGGCACACTTGACCATCTCCCACGGCACACTGGTTGAAAAACACTGCTGTAGGGGACAGAGTGGCCCCGCCCCCCGGTTCCCCAAGCCAATGACAGCTCCCGCGCCTCCCTATGGTACGCGGACTCATGGTTAAGGAGGGGGGCATTTCTGACAGTCCAGCTGAGTGACGCAAGGCTCTTCCAGCCTTCTGTAACCCACCCTTCACCCTCAGGACGTTGCACCGGAGACCCGGACTAAAGAGCGCGCGGTCTGTAGCCCTCCTCCCCTATCTCATTGCCTTCCTAAGGTGCCTTTGTCCCCTCACAGCTGCGTAATGGACCGCAGCGGACCTTTGGAGCAGCCGCTGTCTTTCTACCAACACGTTGAGGAGGAGGAGGAGGAGGAGGAGGAGATGCCGGCCACAGAGAAGGATCTGGCTGAGGACGCGCCATGGAAGAAGATCCAGCAGAACACCTTCACCAGGTGGTGCAACGAGCACCTGAAGCTGGTCAACAAGCGCATCCACGACCTGCAGAAAGACCTGAGTGACGGTCTGAAGCTGATCGGGCTGCTGGAGGTGCTGAGCCAGAAGAAGATGTTCAGGAAGTATCACTGCAGGCCGAACTTCCGGCAGATGAAGCTGGAGAACGTGTCTGTGGCCTTGGAGTTCCTGGAGCGTGAGCACATCAAGCTGGTTTCCATCGGTAATTGCGCCCGCACGAGCTTTTTACGCAGAGCAGCGCGTGAGGATGTTTGCGGGGATTTGGTGGTTTTTAGGACCAGCAGGTGGAGTGGGAAATGTGAGGACAGCAGGTGTGCTGGGCTTCAAACTGATCCTGGACCTGAAGATCCCCTCAGGTCCAGTAGAACGTTCATTGCAGATGCTTCTGCACACACGTTTCTTCTGTAGAACTTCACAGGGATCCTTCGAGTCTCTGCAGGAGAACTGGTCGGGTTAAAGTGAGGCTTCAGAGCTTTAAGTTGAGGAGGAGATCTCAGAAGTTCTAAAGGAAATGTAAAGCTTACAGAAGCAGCAGGACAAATGTTCCGTGTTCCACCCAAGATGGTTTCTGAGAAAGTGACTCTTTAGTTTTCTTTGAGACTTTTTTTAACCTTCAGAAACCGAAGTTTGTCAGAGAACGTAGGCTGGAACTGTCTGCTTTCATGGTCTTCACATTCTGCAGCTCAGTTCTAGAACGTTGTGGAAATTAAGTCCACCAGAAACACAAAGAGAACCAAAAGTCTAGTTCCCTTACGATCGGCTAAGAGATGGAGGTCTAGTGTGTCATCTTCAGGAATGTTAAAGATCTTTTTCTTAGGTTGTCTTGGTTCTGTCTTTGTTGTTAGAGTTGTGTCTCTATTCTGTTCAGGTTGTGTTCATGTTTTTGGTTCGTTTGTTTTGTCATGTGTTCATCACATGTTATTGTCTTGTTTTTGGTCATGTCTGTTTTTTCTTTTTTGGTTTTGTCTTTTTGTGTTCATGTTTAATGTTGTGTTTTTTGAAGTTTGGTGTTGTGTGTTTATGTTGTCGGTCCAGGTTCCACAGCAGCTTTTGGAAGTGATCCCTCGCTGAATGCTGTTGGAGTGAGTCTGCTGGGGGGGCAGGGGTGATTGATGGCAGGACAGCTGAGCTGCTGAAAATAGACTGGGGTAAGAAACAGTGGGGACGTCCTGCTAGGGGCTTTTCTGACCTGGGGAGTCCACATCTGACACTCCCGCTTTGTCTAGCAGAGTAAAGCTTGTTTCATTGGCGGAGTTGAGGCTTAAAGCAAAAATTCAAAAAATGAACAATAAAGTCACGATAAAGGAGTTCTGGGGTTTCTGGGATCATTCATTTCTGTCTGACAGCAAGACAAATCCTTGATTTTTCATTCATTTTAGGTTTAAAGTAATTGCTTCTCTGTAAGAAAATTCTGGATTCTTCTGCTTTAGGTTCTTTTCCATGTCATTTCTGGATCTGTGCTTATTGGTTTGCCTGCTTGGAGTTTCTGGTTTGTTCTGGGTTTTGTCAGTGATGGACCCTCTCCTTCTGAACACTTCTTTGCTTCCGTTTCTTGTCTTTGGAATTTCTGGACAATATGATGCCATTTTCCGATTTCTCAGTGCTCCAACGGAATGTTTGGATTTTGGATTCAGGATTTCTGTGTTGTTTGTAGCTGGATTCTGGAATCCTTCCTTTGTATCCCAAAGGTTTTCTGTGGAGAACCGTGGCCTCCTGAAATAGTTTTCTATCCATTCAAACATGAGCTAATTTTGATCATCTGTTCTTGGATGTAATGGAAACCTTGTGCTGCAGCAGTCAGCACACAGGAATGTGCCCCCCCCCCTCCAGTTATTTTGGAGCTGCAGCTCAGAACGGATCTGGGTTCAGATCTGCTCTGCAGTCTTATACTCTGTTGGACTTCTGGTTATCAGCAGACACTCACACTCAATTCCATCTGACTCCAAACAACAGACACTTTCATTAATGGCCCGCCCCCAGGAAGATCACATGACAGGATATGTCAGATGATGTCTGTGTGAGCCTCCATCCCAGGTCAGTTTCAGCCGCTTTAACTCACAATCTGGTTGAATCAAAACCAGATCTGATTGTCAAACTTCAGCTTCAAGTTTGATTTTTGATTTGATTTTAAATGTTTTATTTCAAGCAATCAAATAAAAAGAATACACAAAAACAATACAATCATCAGTTATACATTCATACAAAAATAACTAATCAAACTTAGGACAATTAGACATATTAATAAATATTGCTTGAAAGGGAGTGGAAGGAAGCGAACTTATATAATCCCACCCCGTTATACTATAACCATTTTATTACATGATTTATCAATATCCGGTTCCTAGCTTTTATCAGGCAGAATTAAGGATCCTGAAATATCAATAAAGATCATGACAAAGATGAATTACTTAAATTATGTAAAAAATAACTTTTAGAAATCATCATCGCAAAAGCAGATCAGTTATCCAAAATATATGCAGATTGTTTTACTTATAAAAGTCATGTACATGATTAATACAAATAATACTATATCGGTATAATAGACATAAAAAATCTTCATAGCAAAAATTGCTCAAGTATCAAAAGTTAAAATGTTCAAAATTATGTAACATTAGGAAAAATCATGAATACATTTTTGGAGCAAGTGAAGTAATATTATAAAATAAATCAATCTAACCATTTTTCATAATTGATCCATAATCTTTCGAATGACCAAGGTTGTTATTTCTTCTTCTGCTGATTAACAGCCGTTCTTCTGGGTTTAAACAGTTTACAGTTCTCTTCACTGTTATGTCTGCAGACATTAGATTCAGGTCCATATCCTTCTTCAGCTGATATCATCGGCGCTGAAAGTTGAAGTCAAATTGTCTGAAGGTCAGAACTCTGCTGAGAATCAGGGTCACTTCAGACTTTTGGAGAAAGTGATGAATCCAGGCGTCATATTTCTTGAAATTATATTTGACTTTGATTTTTTACTGCATGTTGGTTTAGACGTCCGTGATCAAACACTTCTCTAAGTCCTTCATGGTGTTAATAACCAGAACCTTGGACCGGTCCGGTGGACCGAGTGGTTTGACGTAAATCCTGCAGCCTTTAACCCAGGTGTTCTCAATCTGCTTACGCTTCCTGAGAAGCCTGCCGTGTTTGGCGATTTCAGCATTCCTTCTGGTCAGATGGTCGTTCAGATAAGCAGCAGATCCCTTCAGATTCTTCCTTTGATTCATCAGAGCTAGTTTGTGTTTTTGGTTCACAAACCTGATGAGGATCGCTGGTTTATCCTTCTCCTTTCTCCTGGGGAGCGGGTGGCAGGTCTCCACTGTGTTGAGATCCAGGGAAATCGCTGTAGACATGAGAAATGATTCCACTTGGTGTTCCACAGACTCTCCACCGCTCCCCGTTTCAAAAGAGCCGCTAGGAATGCTAGCATTGTAATTAGCATTAGCAATGCTAACTCCAGCTGCATTTAGCTTTGCTCGATGTTTGATCGGTACTCCAGTGAGAATGACATTATTCATCCTTACTTGTTGTTCCACATCGTCCAGTCTTTTCTCCAGAATATCGACCCGGTTATCTTTTTGCTCGTTTTGAGCTCGGAATCTTCGGAAGTCTTCCATTAGCTCCAAGAGAGGAGTTAGCTTAGCGGTCACTTGCTCCATGAAAGGATACAACGCAGCTTGGATATCATCAAGAGTCTTTTTAAGGTCTTCGTAGTCCTGGTTTTTCTTAGGGGCCATGGTCTGCTCTCTTTTTTTGGAGAAAATCAACTTTTTAGTCACTTGAAGATAGTTGTGTAGCCGCCGTGAGCCACACGCGTCAGTGCTGTAACCTGGAACCGGGAAGTTATTTTCCTTCATAAATTGTCTGACAAATTTCTTTGTAATTTTTATAAAATGATTTTGCCACAATACGCTTGTTATTCCAGTTTAAGTTCAGCCGTGGCTGGAAATGTTCTAAGCACGGCTAATGTTGTTCTTCCGGGTCCGTTCTGGCATTAATCAAGCACTGGGCGCAGGGATTGAAAAAGACTATAAGTGAACATGCATTCAATAATAATCATAACAATAATAAAGGCACATTTAAAAGATGATCTCGCTCTATGTTGGAGTTCTGTTTTCCATGTTTTAAAAAAATATATTCTCAGATTGATCAGAAAAGTAAAATATCAGATCTATAGATAAAGTTTGAAGAGATTTTAAAAAAAACTCTTTCCTCTATTGAAGTGATTAGTTAATCTAATCAGACTTCTGTCGTCACGACGTCTTTGTGGAGAAGACATGCAAAGCGAAAGGAAATGTCTTACATTTTTAGGATGTCAAAGATAAAGTAGGTTAAATTTTTAATGGCATGATGCACAGAAAGCACAGAGGGGCCTAGACCACCGCCCTGATGACTCTCAGCTTTAGCAGGTCAGCCTCTTTTCAATTGGATCCGCTGGATGTTGCAATGTGTTTTGGTTAAGCTAAAGTTTTATTACGTAGAGTCCAGTCTCCAGTGGGTGGAGCCGAAACTCTGCAGATGCCCTTCTTCATGCAGTTCTATTCTGTTCCTGTTTTGGAAGGAAAATATCCACAGCTGACAAAGTCGGTTTTGATTTAAATTTCTGGCCAATAGGTGGCCTGGAATCTGCAAAGACTACATTTGAGTCCCGTTGTAGTTTTCATTTTCCATCCGTGTTAATGTGTGTAAGCTTGTCTCTTTGCTGTCATGTCGTTTTCATATAGTGGTCATTTGTGTTGGTTTGTCAGATGCCTGACAATAAGTTTGTTGATGTTTTTTTGTGTTCGTTTATGCTTCCTTTAGAGTTGGTGTTCTTTTGATTTACTTGTATTTGTGTTGAGGGCTGCACCGTGGTGCACCTCACAGCGAGAAGGTCCTGTTTCAAATCGCGGGTGGGTTCTTTCTGTGTGGAGTTGGCATGTTTGGTTCGTGCATGTGTGGATTTTCACCGGGCGCTCCAGCTTCCTCCCACAGTCCAATAACAGGCTTCATAGGTTTACTGGTGACTTTAGGGTCCCAAGGTGTGCATGTGTGAGATGTCGTGTGGCCCTGCAACAGACTAGAGAACTGTCCCGGATGAACCCTGCCTTCGCCCAACAGTAGTCGGAACAGGCTCCGGCGACCCCATGACCCCCCGAAAGGGATACAGCGGGATAAGAAAATGATGGATAGATGGGTGGTTGTAATTGTGTTATGTTAATGTAGACTCCTGTTAATGTCAGTTTGTGTAAGTCTGTTTGTGTTTGTGTGTGACAATATGTATTGTGTCAGTGTTGTGTTGGTGTTAATTGAAGTTGGTTTGTTTATTTGTGTTTGTTTTACTGTTAGTTTAGTTTCTGTAAATGTATATTTGTGCTCATTTGTGTTAGTCGGTCCTCTGCGTTTCTGGAACTTTAAGTTTTTGCTACGGTAACTTCGGGATTCATGGCGTTGTAACGTCTACCTGAAGCTAGCAAGAGCCAGAGATGCGCATGTTCTGCTTCGTACCTTTTAATGGAGTCTCCGTGGTCGCTGTAGGTCACAGCCATGCCATGTGAAGCTGTAAGAATGAAATTCTACAGATTATCCCTTCGTTTCTCTGTCGACGTCCTCCAACAGCCATTTATAATAATGCGTTATCAATAGTCCACCTTTTTGGTCATCTTACATGTAAAAAACCAATCGTAAAAAACAGTTACAGGAATAAAACAGTAGTTACATTTATACAATAATTTAAAAAGATTTAAAAAAAAAACAATAGAATCATAAATTAATCAGATTGGATAATTGCTAGTCTGAAAAAGTGGGTTTTGAGATTTTTTTTTTAGCCAACTGAGGGAGTGAGTCCTTGCTCTGTACATTAGAGGGAAGTAAGTTCCAGAGCTGGGGGTCAGAGTGGCAGAATGGTCTGCCCCCCATGGAGATGAGCTGAACCGTGGGTGGAACCAACTGAAGGGAGAAGAAAGATCTGAG
The DNA here is from genome assembly GCF_053564925.1 of Oryzias latipes. Lineage (NCBI taxonomy): Eukaryota > Metazoa > Chordata > Actinopteri > Beloniformes > Adrianichthyidae > Oryzias > Oryzias latipes. The sequence goes on from NC_136259.1 coordinate 26,990,203, forward strand.
GGAGCGGGTGGGAGTGGCAACGTGGAAAAGATCAGACCGATACAGAGGGGCGAGGTCATGGAGTTCTTTGAAGGTCAGAATAAGGGTTTTGTGGTTGATCTTAAGAGGCGCTGGTAGCCAGTGGAGCTGCTGCAGGACAGGTGTGATATGCACAGTAGAGGGGGTTTGTGTTCTGATCCATGCAGCAGAGTTTTGGAGCAGTTGTAGTTTGTATACAGTTTTGTAAGGGAGTCCAGATAAAAGGCAGTGGCAGTAGTCCAGACGAGAGGTGATGAGACTGTGAACTAGAACGGCATGGAGTGAGGGCTGACAGAGGGACGGATGTGGTGGATATCGCAAAGGTGGAAGTAAGCAGTTTATATCAGCTTTTCCATCCCGCCCCCATCCAACCTTGCCCAATCACGTTCATCTTGCATACATAGAACAAATCTTAACCCATTCATCCATCTTTCTCCACTTCTCCGGGTCCCGGGGGCAGCAGTCTAAGCAAAGATTCCCAGACTTCCCTCGCCCCAGCCACTTCCTCCAGCTCCTCGGGGGGGGGGGGGGGGGGCACCCCGAGGCGTTCCCACGCCAGCCGAGAGACGCAGTCTCTCCAGCGTGTCCTGGGTCTTTCCCAGGGCCTCAGCCCAGTGGGACATGCCCGGAACACCTCTCTTGGAAGGCGTCCAGGAGGCATCCGGACTAGATGCTTGAATCACTGGTTCCTTTCGATGTGTAGGAGAAGCAGTTCTAATCCGAGCTCTCCGCGGGTGACCGAGCTCCTCACCCTATTTCTAAGGGAGCGCCCCGCCACCCTATGGAGGAAGCTCATTTCAGCATGTATTCGGGACCTCGTTCTTTGGGTCATTACCCAGAGCTCATGACCATAGGTGAGCGTTGGAACGAAGATCGACCGGTAAATTGAGAGCTTTGCTTTTTGGCTTAGCTCTCTCTCGACCACAACGGATCAATACAGCGACCGCATAATTATGGACGCTGCTCCAATCCAACTGTCAATATCACGCTCCGGTCTTCCCTTACTCATGAATAAGACCCCAAGGTATTTAAACTCCTCTACCTGGGGCAGGGACACTCCACCCACTGAGAGATGGCAAACTAGCTTTCTCCGGTCAAGGACCATGGCCTCAGATTTAGCGGTGCTGACCCTCATCCCAGCCGCTTCACACTCGGCCGCAAACCACCCCAGTGCACGCTGGAGGTCCAGGCTCGATGAAGCCAACAGGACAACATCATCTGCAAAATGCAGAGAGGTAATCCTGTGGTCCCCAAACCAGACCCCCTCGTGCCCCTGGCTGCGCCTAGAAATTCTGTCCATTAAAAACTATTAACAGAACCGGTGATAAAGGGCAGCCCTGCCGGAGTCCAACGTGGACCAGGAACAGTTCTGACTTACTGCTGGCTATGCGAACCAATCTTTTGCTCTGGTCATGCAGAGCCCGGACAGCCCTCACTAAGTCTCCCCGGACCCCATACTCCCAGAGCACCCTCCACAGGATACCAAGGGGGACGCGGTTGAATGCCTTCTCCAAATCCATAAAACACATATGGACTGGATGAGCGAACTCCCACAATCCCTACAGCACCCTAAAGAGGGTGTAGAGCTGGTCCACTCAAAGACCGGGACGGAAACCGCACAGTTGTTCCTGAATCTGAAGTTTGGCTATCGGATGGACTCTCCTCTCCAGTACCCTGGCAGAGACTTTCCCATGGAGGCTGAGGAGTGTAATTCCCCGGTAGCTGGAACACTCCCTCTGGTCCCCCCCCTTCTTAAAGAGGGGAACCACCACCCCTGTCTGCCAGTCCAGTGGTACAGGTACCGACTGCCACGCGATGCTGCAGAGACGTGTCAGCCAAGACACTACTACAGCATCACAGACTTAAGTACTCAGGGCGGACTGAGGCCACTCAGGCCACTGAGGAGCTCGTTGACTACCTCAGTGACTTCAGCTTGGGTAATAGACCGCCTCACCCCAAAGTCCTCATTCTCTGCTTCTTAAAAAGAAGGCGTGTCAGTGGGATTGAGGAGATTCTCAAAGTATTCCTTCCACTGCTAGACAATGTCAACAGTCAAAGTCAACAGCCCCCCACCTGCACTGAAAACGGTGCCTGTAGAGAACTGCTTTCCCCTCCTGAGGCGCCGGATGGTTTACCAGAATCATTTCGAGGCCAACCGATAGTCCTTCTCCATGGCCTCGCCGAACTCCTCCCAGGAACGAGTTTTTGCCTCCGCAACAGTCCGGGCCGCAGCTCACTTAAGCTGCCGATACCTGTCAGCTGGTGTCCCACAAGCCAGCCAGGCCTGGTAGGACTCTTTCTTCAGCTTGACCGTAGCCCTCACTTCCGGTGTCCACCACCGGGTTCGGGGGTTACCACCATTCTCCAAGTGGAGAACATGGTCCACTCTGACTCAATGTGCCCAACCTCCCTCGGTACCTGTTTGAAGTTCTCCCGGATGGTGGAGTTAAAGAATTCCCTAACGGAGGGCTCAGGCAGACGTTACCAGCAGACCCTCACAGTGCGTTTGGGTCTTCCGAGTCTTTCCAGCGTCCTTCCCCGCCAGCAAATCCAACTCACGTCCAGGTAGTGATCGGTGGACAGCTCTGCCTCTCTCTTTACCCGAGTGTCCAAGACACAGGGCCGATGGTCGCCTGAAACAACTACAAAATCGATCATTGACCTCCTGCCTAGGGTGTCCTGATGCCAGGTGTATTGATGGACACCCTTGTGCTCGAACGTGGTGTTTGTTATGGACAAGCTATGATGAGTACAGAAGTCCAATAACAAAACACCATTCGGATTCAGATCAGGGGGACCATTCCTACCAAACACGCCCCTCCAGGTGCCACTGTCATTGCCCACGTGGGCATTGAAGTCCCCAAGGAGGACAATGGAGTCCCCCGCTGGGGCACTTTCCAGTACCCCCTTAAGAGACACCAAGAAGGCAGAGTACTCCAAACTGCTGTTCGCCCTGTAAGCCAAAATCACAGTCAGAGACCTTTCCCCCACCTGCAGGCGGAAGGACATGACCCCCTGTCCACCGGGGTGAACTCCAACAGTTGGTGGCTGAGCTGGGGGCTCATGGGTAAGCCCACACCAGCCTGCCGCCTCTCACTATGAGCAACTCCAGAGTGGTAGAGAGTCCAACCCCTCTCTAAGGACTGAGTTTCAGAGCCCAGGCTATGTGTGGAGGCAAGCCCGACTATATCTAGACGGTATCTCTCAACCTCTCGCACCAGCTCAGGCTCCTTCCCTCCCAGAGAGGTGATATTCTGTGTCCCAAAAGTCCAAGTTCCATGACCGAGGATTTGGGCCGCTGAGGCACCCGCCTTCGACTGCCACCCAAACCACATTGCACCGGCCCCTTTTGAGGTCTCTTACGGGTGGTGGGCCCATGGGAGAGTGGTCACATGTCACTCTTCTGGGCTGAGCCCGTGGGAAGAGCCCCGGTCACCAGGCGCTCGCCTGCGAGCCCCAACCCCAGGCCTGGCTCCAGAGTGGGGCCCCGGTGACGCTAATCCGGGCGATGTAATCGGGTCCTTGGTCTTTCTTGTCATCAGAGGCTTCTGAACCGCTCTCTGTCTGGCTCGTCTGTCTGACCCTACCAGGGGCTCAAGCCCCAGACAGCTTAGCTCCTGGGATCACTCAAGCTCTCAAGCTCCCCCACCATGTTAAGGTGGCGGTTCAGGGGTTTCTGAACGCAGTAAAGCAAAAGAATCAAACAACAGTGCCAGAGAACCAACGCAGAACACAATAACCATTAGTTAACACAGGCCACTCCAGTATTTGCTTGCAGTTTGTGGTCAGCAGGGGGCGATGCTCTCAGGATCAAATATCAGAAAGAATCTGTTTTTCAAACAAAAGCTTGCTGATGACTATGATCAACCATGTCTAAACTGATGTGATGATCTATCAATCATAAAAAAACATCTTTTTATAGAGCAGAAAATGTTCTGAAAATGCTTTTTGTGTTTTTTTTTCTGATCAGACTACAGGGAGAGCTCACACCAATCTTGTTTGTGTTCATGAGGGTTTTTAGAAAAAGTTTTTTTGTATTTGGAAATGAAGTCTGTGATGTCCACAGATAAGGGTCTAGAAGAACTTGAATTCTGAATGTTTGCAATTGCAACCCAAGCAACAGCTACAAAAATGACCTGTGATGACTGATGACGATGATGAAGCTAAAGGAATTTTCGAAGTGGGAGTTTCAAAGTCGGTAAACTCGTAGAGAGAAAAAGTTTTTGCACATTTTTTTCCTATGATCATGCTGCTGGCGACAAGTCGTAGCGAACACTTGAACAACACAAAAAAGAAAGTAAGGGGGAAGTAGGTGCGCCATTTACATTTTTCATTTTTTCAATCCCTGTGGGGGTCCTGCGGATCTTCCACATGCCTCCCAGAAGAGTCCATTTCAGAAAGATCATCTAGTTCTTCATAGAAGGATTATGGTTGATGAGTAGATGGATATAAAGATGATAGGAAAAATTAACTGATGGAACATTAACATTTTTGTGATACTGGGATTGTGAAGCAGCACAAAAATCTAAAAAGTATTGTTTGGACCATAAAGCTGCGTTCACATCAAATGCGAGTCTTCTCTTCATCTTCATCTTCGTGACTAGTTTCAATCTCAAATCAAAGTACAGACGGCAATCCTGACAGCAGCACAAGTTGAGCATCATGGCGCAAATCGAGTCACGGTGCAATGTGGGCGTTACGATGCATCCAAAGTTACAAAATCTGAACTTTGGTGAGGACGTTAAGTCGCATCAACCAATCAGAGATTCAGCTTTGGGCACATGATATGTTCAGTGAGACGATCAGCAGACAGACTCAAAATTCAACATGGAGGAGGATCTGATTAATCTCCTCTTTAACTTTATGATATTTTTCTTATTTTGGTTAAGACAATGATAAAAAGTTCCTCTAATTTTATTCCTTTTTTATTTTTTCCCTTCTCTGGCTAATGCGGGACAGGAAATCGTCAAACTGGGTCACAGAGAGACAGAAGTACCGCTGAAAGGCCTGTCATTCAGATCCAGCTCCTGCAGTAAATGGTGAACCTCACGGTACCAGAAAAGTCTCTCGAAGATGTCATGAACCCAGACATGGAGACATGAATACTGATGTTTTTGTAGAACTCTTCAAAATAAATAAAACCTGATCTCTCAACATAATCCGTGCCAGTCATGCATTGGCTACGCTCCAAGTAGTGATCCGACTAAAAACATCTGGCAGTAGCTCCTCCCACATTGGTCTGGGGCATCAAGCTTATGAACAAAAATTTGGACGGGCGTGGAGCAGCGAATTTTCCATGCCCGTCCAAACAAAGGTGGCTAACATTAATTTGATGCCTGAATCATGTTTGCTGTGAACGCATCATCAGAAATAGTTTCATGTATCAAACAAATTTTTCTTCCAGACTCCAAAGCCATTGTGGATGGAAACCTGAAGTTGATTCTGGGTTTGATCTGGACCCTCATTTTGCATTACTCCATCTCTATGCCTATGTGGGAGGATGAGGATGATGAGGATGCTAAGAAGCTGACCCCCAAACAGCGACTGCTGGGCTGGATTCAGAATAAGGTGCCGGAGCTCCCCATTACCAATTTTCATAGAGACTGGAGAGACGGCAAGGCGCTGGGGGCTCTGGTGGACAACTGCGCTCCCGGTGGGTCCAAAATTTGGGATGGTTGGAGTGACAACTTCTTCATCTCTTTATTCGGTTTCGGGAACTAAACTTTTATGATGTAACAATAGTTCTTTTGTTTAATTTAAAATGTAATAGACTTTTTTCTCTTTTCAGTAAGCTGGTTGATATATTTTCTTTATCAGTCTAAACTGGTTTTCTTTTAAGGGATACTCTCCAACCAATCAGATAGCTTAAGACATTCTACTTCAGTTTCAAGCAGTAGACAGGGAAGACTGGCATCAGACTCTCGGACTCTGGATCAAAATCATATCCTGTCTGTCTGATTTTCATCTGCCTGTGCTGCCTTCAGGTCTCTGTCCTGACTGGGAAATGTGGGATTCAAACCAGCCAGTGGAGAATGCCCGAGAGGCCATGCAGCAGGCTGATGATTGGCTCGGAGTGCCACAGGTATTCCTACCTGGTCTTCCACATATCAACCATCCTTAAACATGAGCAAGTGGGAGGAGCAGTAGCAACAGTTTTTGCATTAACGTTGATGAGAGTTCCTGTCTTCTTGGGGCAAATGGCACACACCACACATTTTAGGGGTCTGCTGTTTTTTTTCCTACCAGTTGCTTCAGATGAAGCCGTCCTCTTAGAATTCCCCCTTTTTCCACCTTTTTTGGGGGGGGGGTGTCTTTGTTTAAACTTATGGTCAAAACTGTCTCCCTCCTCCAGGTGATTGCTCCAGAAGAGATTGTTGACCCAAATGTGGATGAGCACTCCGTCATGACATACCTGTCCCAGTTCCCCAAAGCCAAGCTAAAGCCTGGTGCCCCGTTGAGGGCAAAGACGCTCCACCCCAAGAGGGCCAAGGCTTATGGACCAGGTAAGAGGGAATCGCCAGCACTAACCATTATAAGGTGATCAGTCTTTGTCCTCCAAATCCACCATGATGCTCAAGTTCTTCATAGCCCTCATAGTTTGGTTATTTCAGAGGTTTTAAGGTCCTCTTTCAGGTGTTTTCACAGCAGAGGTGAGATAATCAAATCCATTAATGAAAAAATCCCTGAATGTCAGCATAGTTACCATGAAGGCGTCAGTTGAGGATTAAACGCCATCGAAACACTTTTTGAGATAAGTTTTTTCAATATCTAACATTTTAGAGCTAAAAATATTTTTGAGCTCCTCTGCAGTTTGCCGTACTTGCATGACTACAGTTCCATTTTTCTATTGTCTGATTTTCTTCTCATGCTGCTTGTTGGCGCAGTGGTTAGCGCTCTTGCCTCACAGCAAGAAGGCCCCCGGTTCAAGTCCTTGGTGGGGGACCTGAAACAGAACATCAATGGGGACCTTTCTGTGTGGAGTCTCCATGTTCTACCCTTGCATGCGTGGGTTCTCTCCAGGGTCTCTGGCTTCCTCCCACTTTCCAAAAACATGCTTCATAGGTTAAATGGTTAATCTAAATTGTCCATAGGTGTGAGTGCGAGTGTGTGTGGGTGTGTGATATGTGTGACCCTGCGACAGAATGACAAGGGGAATGGTGTCCCCTTCCTTCGCCCACAAGTGGCCGGGATAGGCTCCATCAACCCCGTGACCCCGAAAGGGATAAAATAGTATAAAATGAATGAATGATTTTCTTCTTTTCTTTGAATCCGCATTTCTCCCTCATCACATGTTCTCAAGGGGTCTCTTTTTTATGTGTTTGGTTCTATCGAGTCTATGGTTCTATCGTGTCTATGGTTTTTTGGTGTCCATGGTTCTAAAGTGTTTATGGTTCAATAGAGTTTATGGTTCTTTAGTGTCTATGGTGCTAAAATATCTATGATTCTATAATATCCATGGTTCTATAGTTTTTATGGTTATATAGTTTTATTGTTTATATAGTGTTTATGGTTCTATACAGTAATGTAAGGGTTAATGGCCGACGAAGTGTGCGGTTACTACTTTTTAACGCACGCCGTGGAAGCCTGAACCGTCCGACGCGAAGCACTTCGGCTTCCGCGAAGTGCGTTAAAAAGTAGTAACCGCACACTTCGAAGGCCATTAACCCGCTTATACCATGGTCACTTACAAAAGCAATACATATTAACCAGGTTTTAGTCCTTAATTCTTGTTTTTTTTTTTCGATTTGTATCACTTTTCTCATAAACAGCGTACTATATGTTAGTAACATATAGTCCGCGTCGCGCAGCACCACCGCTGCAGTCAAGTTTCGGCGATATATATATGCTGATCGTCCCGATGGGTTGAATAAAGCATCAATTCAGAGGGAAAGTTAATCGCTTACCGCTTGTTTTTGCCCAGATGATGAAGCAAAAGGTTGTTTTACAGAATCCGGCGCAGTGATACAAATCATTTAAGCTAGCCGACCGGAACTTCTTTTTTCACCGTGCGGTTATCAGGTTTTAACGCATACCCAGCAGCCAATCAGAATCGAGTATTCAACCGGACCATGGTATAAGGTTCTATAACTGTCTATGTCTATGGTTCTATGGAGTCTTTATTTTCTTTTTCTTTTTATTTATTTATTTAACCTTTATTTAACCAGGAAAGTCCCATTGAGATTAAAAACCTCTTTTACAAGGGAGTCCTGGCCAAGAGGCAGCAAAAAGTTACAGACATAGACAACAAATACAATTGCATTCAATTATAAAAACAGTTACATTTAAAGGAGTTGACCTCAAGTGCTCTGTCTGGCTTTAAAATATTTAAAAAGATAAGTTCAGGGAGCTTCCAGGTTTTCTGCAGTGTGTTCCATGACGTGGGAGCAGCGTGAGAAAATGATCTTTTTCCCAGTTCTGTGCAGACAAATGGAACACTGAGCAACAGTTGATCATTTGAACGCAATGAATATGAATCAACATTTCTCCTCGTTTGTAAATCTCCAATGTAGGAGGGAAGCAGTCCAAGCATGGCCTTGCCTTCTTGTGGACAAAGATGACCACCCCACACGAGAGTACAGTTCACAGTGATGTGTTAATGCTTTACAATTGGTGATAAACTTCAGAGCAGCATGATACACAGAGTCTAATCTTTAAAGACAATGAGTTAAAGCATTCATGTACAAAAGGTCCCCGTAGTCTAAAACATATAAAAATGTTACTGTTACAAGCCGTTGTTTTACCTCGAAAGAGAAGCAAAGCTTATTTCTAAAAAGAAGGTATTTCTCCACTTTGGATTGAGAGGTTAAAAAGTATTGTAAGGGGCTGTGCCACAAAATCAGCTGCTGCTTTCAGACAAAAAGGTTCTATTGAATCTGGACCAGGAGGTTTCCTAGGATCAAGCATCCTAAGTGCCTTATGCACTTGCTGCACCATAAAAAGAGTAAAGTTGAAGGGATCCCCAGAGAAGAGTGGAGGATCTGTGCAGGAAGTTTTGAGTGCTGCACCTTATCCAATTATCTCTGGCGCTGCAGAGAGGCGGCTGCAGAGAGGCGGCTGGCTGTTGCAGCGGCTCCGGTTTGTTAGGACTTTGTTAGGACGTTCCGTGTCTTTTTGTCTTTAGTATTTATTTTAGTCTTGTTCTTTTTTGCCTTTTGTCATTTTCTCTTACATGCTTCAGACATCACCATAGTCAACAGCAAGGATTTTATTCGCTCCAAATTTCTGTGGCTACTCTCGGTACTCCTCGTAACTGATCGTAACCCGCACTGCGGCAAGTCTTTTGTTTACATCCGCAATCAGCTGTTTGGTCTGAGCAGGCCCTTTCTGCTGCTGGGCTTTAGAAACGACATCCCAGGAGAAATTTTGCACCAACCCGGCCCCCCCCAGTGTCTTACGACCGACCAGGTGAGGAGACCCCAGGACTTCGGGAAGAAACCACCAGCTTCCCAGCCTCTCAGCATCTTTGGCAGAGATGTGGCAGAGGAGTACAAGTACTTGGGAGTAACCATCGACAACAGACTGAGCTGGAAGAGCAACAGCACTGTTGTGTATAAGAAGGCCAGCAACAGACTCCATTTCCTGAGGAGGCTAAGGTCCTTCAACGTGTGCAGCAAGATGCTTGAAATTTTTTACCAGTCTGTTGTGGCCAGCACTCTGTTCTTCTCGGTGGTCTGCTGGGGGGGCAGCATATCTGCCAGGGACAGTAATAGACTGAACAAACTGATCGGAAGAGCTGGCTCCATAATCGGTTGTAAAATGGACACATTTGAATCTGTGATGGAGAGGAGGACTTTAAATAAGCTGGTATCCATCATGGATAATCCTGAGCATCCTCTCCATCCTGTACTGGATGGTCAGCGGAGCTCCTTCTCCAACAGGCTAAGGCAGCTTCACTGTCACACAAACCGCTGCAGGAGTCTAGAACTTGTCATCCATGTGCAATATATAGTCATTTATGGTCTGTCTGTTTTTCTCTCCTGGTGTGGCACGCAATACAACTGTTCTTATTCACTGATGTTTCTTTCTGATTGATTGTTCTGGTCCTCTGTTGTCGTATATTGTGTGTACGTTTGTATCTTGAGCCTAATGCCGACGCTGCAACAACCCAATTTCCCAAGCTGGGATCAATAAAGTATCTTCATCTGATCTGATCTGATCTGATCTGATCTGATCTGATCTGATCTTATCGATTAAATAAGGATCCAATTGAAATAAAATGTTTGTTAAAGCAATTCAACTTATAAACTTTGTCTAGGACTGGAACTGAGTCCTTAATAACAAATGTTGGAAGAGTTTGAGGAGATTTAATAGGAAAAAGAGACTTAATCACCTTTCAGAATTTGGATGTTAAGATTCTCAGTTGTGGTAGATAAGTAATAATCTGATTTGGCTTTTTTGATAAGAGAGGTACATTTATTTTGTAATTGTCTAAAAGCAGTCCAATCAGCGGAGGAATCACTTTTTCTGGCCCTAGCCCATGCTAAGTTACGCATGTGGATAGTGTCTGACTATCCACTATCCATTTCTATGGAGTCTATGGTTTTATGGTGTCTATTGTTCTATAGAGCCTATGGTTCTGTTGTGTCGTGGTTCTATGGTGTCTATGGTTCTGTGGTGCCTTTGGTTCTATAGTTTTATGGTGTCTATTAGAGGTGTGAGAAAAATCGATTTGGCAAAATATCGCGATAGTTCATTCGGCGATACTCGTATCGATTCAAAATGCTGCCAGGACGATGTTTTTGTAATTATTTCTGAGCATCCTTTAGTGTCTGAATCTTGTTGTCCACTTCACCCTCCGACCGCTAGTTGGCAGCATAGCACACTGAGCCTCTTTGAGCAGCTCTACTCTGAACAAAACAACAGGAAGACCCCAGCTAGAGGCAGTGGCGCCTCCAGAAATTTTTCATGGGGGTGGCCAGTGGGGGGCCACATTAAATCTTGGGGTGGCACACAAAAACCATGAGCTATATTTTTAAAATTCATTCTACCAAACGTAGTAAAACAACCTTTAGAAAACCAACAGAAAGATAAATGCCTACTGATATTTTGTAGAACATGAACTTATAGTAGATACTACTAGTATAATAACTAATAGATACTAGTAGATACCATTAGTACATACTACTACTGATATATATTTATTTATTTTTTTGTTTATATTTAATGCTTAGGTGTGTCTGCTTGGGGTGTTCGGCTCTTGACTGAGAGATATCTATAATAAACAAAAAATTAAATCTGTTGTTCTGAAATAATAATAAAAATATCCTTCTAATTATTAATTATATCTGTTGACATTTCTATTCAGACTAATAATCATGAAACATTTTTATTATTAGGGTAACATAATTCTAACTTCACCAGTTGGTCCAGGAACAGGTGGAGCCCCTGCTTATACTGAGTTCTGCCTTGTTTCTCTGACCAATGATGCTGACTGTCCCTCCTCTGATGCCGTCTCATCTTTGTCTTCCTTATTCTCTTCTGTCATTCATGCTGCTCTGTCTCATCTTCCTCCTCCTCCTCACTACTCCTCTGTTGCTCCCCTACCATCTCTTTCACTCCTTCTGCTGCACTTTTATTCTTAAAATAAGAATATATGTTGAATTTCTCTTCATTCTCTGAAAATGGACAGACACAAGCATCAACTAATGACTATAGGTAACTCTGTGGAAACAAAAACACATCAAAATGTTGCGGTAACACAACAACCGGTGCTTAAATAGTGCCATGAAAATGAGTGGCTTGTGACAGGGACATCCTTTTTTTACACATCTACCACCGCTGATGATGTGGCGTATTTGCACCAAGTATTTGCACACTGGGTTTACATGTTTTGCAGACCGCATGTTTTTTACACCTTTGCAGCTGTGTTTATTTAATATTTAATATATATTTCTTTATTTAATAAGAATCTAATTTTTGATAATAATTTTTCACAATAATTTTAGTGATATTTTTAATTATTTAATATAAATGTCATTTGTGATGTCCTTTATTGATGTTATATTATACCGATTATTTCTGAATGTCGTGTTGCTGCCACAGATAAATGGAATTTCCCCATTGTGGGATTAATAAAGTCATCTATCTATCTATCTATCTATCTATCTATCTATCTATCTATCTATCTATCTATCTATCTATCTATCTATCTATCTATCTATCTATCTATCTATCTATCTATCTATCTATCTATCTATCTATCTATCTATCTATCTATCTATCTATCTATCTATCTATCTATCTATCTATCTATCTATCTATCTATCTATCTATCTATCTATCTATCTATCTATCTATCTATCTATCTATCTATCTATCTATCTATCTATCTATCTATCTATCTATCTATCTATCTATCTATCTATCTATCCAGATCTAAAGTACAGTAAACAGATTGTTAAAGACCCACGGAAAATATTTAACAGGAAAAGAAACGTAGCATTTTGGGATGTGTGATTGTGTGTGCGTGCGTTCACGCGCGCACGCGTGTGTGTGCGTGCTGAAACCGGTGCTCGCGCAATGCAGGAAGAGAGGGGGGAGAGCGCGTGTGAGGGTGTGGAGCGCGTACACGCGCGGTCAGTCGCCGTTTTTGACTTAAAGAAAAAGTAATAAAGAAAGTTCATCTTTAGTGACTGAGACTGGTTCTTTTGTCTGACCGAGGATCTGAGGGTTCGAACGCGGAAGTGAACCACGCGTCTTATTCATTCTGCATCCAGCGGCTCCTCTTGTCTGCGCACTCAAAGGCAGCAGGGAGGGGAGGAGGTGTGGGCCTGTTTAGGTGATCAGAGCGACTTGCCCGCTTGCTGGCTGTGCATTTGGGATGAAACGCACAACTGATGCTGCCACAGCTTATAGTGGCTACTGGGGTGGCAAGGTGTCGGAGAGGGGTGGCCGTGGCCACCCCTGGCCACCCCCTGGTGGCGCCACTGGCTAGAGGCAGCTTGTTTCGTTGTTATGAGACATGAACTACTTTGTTTTTACTTGGGATGGTTGTTCATGGTTCTATGGAGTCTGTGGTTCTATGATTCTATGGTCCTATAGAGTATATGCTTCTGTTGTGTCTTTGGTTCTATGGTTCTATGGTGTCTATAGTTCTGTGGTGTCTTTAGGTCTTTGGTTCGATAGAGTCTGTGGTTCTGTGGTTCTATGGTGTTCTATAGAGTCTATAGTTCTATAGTTTGTATGGTTCTATAGTTTTTTATGGTTCTACACAGTTATGGTTCTATAGTGTTCATAGTTCGAAAGAATCTATCGTTCTATGGCGTCTATGGTTTTATTGAGTCTATATTTCTATAGAGTCTATGGTTCTATAGTGTCTATAGGTTTATGGAGTCTATGGTTCTATGTTGTCTATGGTTGTATAGAGTCTGGTTCTATAGAGTCTATGGTTCTATAGTTTTTATGGTTCTATAGTTTGTATGGTTCAATAGAGTTTCTGGGTTTGTAGAGTTTATGGTTCGATAGAGTCTATGATTCTACAGAGTCTATGGTTTTATGGTCCTGTAGTGTTTGTTGGTTCTATAGAGTCTGTGGTTCTATAGAGTTTATGGTTCTATGGTGTCTATGGTTTTATAGAGTTTATGGTTCTATAGCCTGTATGGTTCTATAGTGTAGTAAGTTCTACAGTTTTTTCAATATCTAACAGTTTAGACCTAAGTATTTTTGAGCTCCTCTGCACTTTGCCGTACTTACATGACTACGGTTCCATTTATTTCTATTGTCTGATTTTCTTTTTTTTATCCGCATTTCTCCCTCATCACATGTTCTCAAGGGGTCTCCTTTTTATGTGTTTGGTTCTATCGAGTCCATGGTTCTATGTTGATTATGGTTCTATAGAGTCTATGGTTCTATGGGGTCTATGGTTTTTTAGTGTCTATGGTGCTATAATATCTATGATTCTATAATATCCATGGTTCCATAGATTTTATGGATCTATAGTTTTTATGGTTACATAGTGTTTATGGTTCTATACAGTTATGGTTCTATAGTGTCCATTGTTCTAAAAACTCTATCATTCTATGGAATCTATGGTTCTATAGAGTCTATGGTTCCATAGTGTCTATGGTTTTGTGGGGTCTTTGGTTCTATAGTTTTATGGTGTCCATTGTTCTATGGAGTCTAAATTTCTATAGAGTCTATGGTTCTATAATATCCATGGTTCTATAGTTTCTATGGGTCTATAGTTTTTTATAGTTATATACTGTTTATGGTTCTATAAAGTTATGGTTCTATAGTGTCCATAGTTCTAAATAATCTATGGTTCTATGGTGTCTATGGTTCTATGGAGTCTATGGTTCTGTGATGTCTATGGTTGTATAGAGTCTATGGTTCTATAGAGTGTATGGTTCTGTTTTTTTGATTTTTTTTAAATGGTTTATTTCAAGCAATCAAAATAGAAATAATACACAAAAACAATATAATCATCAGTTATACATTCATACAGTAACTAATCAAACTTAGGATAATTAGACATAATTAATAAATATTGCTTGAAAGGGAGTGGAAGGAAGCGAACTTATATAATCCCACCCCGTTATACTATAACCATTTTATTACATGATTTATCAATATCCGGTTCCTAGGTTTTATCAGAGAGAATTAACAATCATAAGGTATCAATAAAGCAGATGCCAAAGATGAATTACTTAAGTACTACGTCAAAATTAACTATTTTAGAAATCAACATGGCAAATGCAGCATCTGAAATATATGCAGATTATGTTGCTTTTAAAAGTCATTCATATGCATTAAAACATAATACTATATCAGTAAAATAGACACAACACTGTTTCAGGAATTTTCATAGCAAAATTTAATCAAGTATCAAAAGTTAAAAACATGTGCAAAGTTATGCTACATTAGGAAAGATTTTTGAATCAATTTATCAATTTTAGGAGCTAGTGAAGTAATATCAAAAGTCAATCAATTTAACAATTTTCAAAAGTGATTAATCATTTGTTTTACTCTTTTTATATATATTTTTTTTTTGTATTTATTTTTTTATTTTTTTATATAATAAAGCAATGCTGTAGGGGAAAAATAAAGGGTCCATAAACTGTCGAATTGTCCAAGGTTGGCATTTCTTCTTTTACTGATAACAGCCGATTTTCTTGGTTTAAACAGTTAATAGTTTTCTTCCATGTTATGTCTGCAGACATTAGATCCAGGTCCATATCCTATCCTACATACAGAGAAAGTGATGATTCCAGGTGTCATATTTCTTGAAATTATTTGGCTCTTTGATTTATTACTCCACGTTGTTTCAGACAACAGTAATCAAGCACTTCTCAAAGTCCTTCATAGTGTTCACGACCAGAACCTTGGCCCGGTCCTCTGGACCGAGTGGTTTGACGTAAATCCTGCAGCCTTTAACCCAAGTGTTCTCAATCTGTTTACGCTTCCTGAGAAGCCGTGCATGTTTTGAGATTTCAGCATTCCTTCTGGTCAGATGGTCGTTCAGATAAACAGCAGATCCTCTGAGATTTTTGCGTTGATTCATCAGAGCTAGCTTGTGTTTGTGATTCACAAACCTGATGAGGATCGCTGGTTTATCCGTCTCCTTTCTCCTGGGGAGCAGGTGGCAGGTCTCGATGGTATTGAGATCCAGGGAAATCCCTTTAGATGTGAGAAATGAATGTATTTGCTGTTCCAGCGTCGCTGCACCAATCTCCGTATTAGAACTGCTAGCTACGCTAGCGCTAGCATTAGCAGTGCTAGCTCCAGCTGCATTCAGCTTCGCTCGAGGCTTGATTGGTACTCCTGTGAGAATGACATTATTCATCCTTACTTGCTGCTCCACATCGTCCAGTCTTTTTTCCAGAATCTCGACCCGGTTTTCTCGCTGCTCGGTTTGAGCCAGAAATCTTCGGAACTCTTCCAACATCTCCCAGGGTGGTGTTAGCTTAGCCGACACTTGATCCATAAAACTTTTCAGCGTTTCTTGAATAATGTCAAGAGACTTTTTGAGATCTTCATATTCCTGGGGTTTCTTCGGGGGCATGGTCAGCTCTCTTTTTTGGAGAAAAATCAACTTTTTAAGTAATTTGAAGATAGTTGTATTCACAGAGAGGCACGCCACGCGTCCTGCTGTATAACCCGGAACCGGAAGCCCCCCCCCTGTTGTGTCTTTGGTTCTATGGTTCTATGTTGTCTATGGTTCTGTGGTGTCTTTAGGTATTTGGTTCTATAGAGTCTATGGTTTTATGGTGTCTATGGTTCTATGGTGTCTATAGTTCTACAGAGTCTATTGTTCTGTGGTGTCTTTGGGTTTATGGTTCTATGGTGTCTTTGGTTCTATAGTTTTATGGTGTCTATGGTTCTATGATATCGATGGTTCTATAGTTTGTATGGTTCTATAGAGTTTCTGGGTCTATAGAGTTTATCGTTCTAAAATGTCTATGGTTCTGGAGAGTCTATGGATATAAAGTCCATGGTTCTATGGTGTCTATGGTTCTATAGTTTGTATGGTTCTATAGTGTTTGTTGGTTCTATAGAGTTTATTATTCTATAGGTTTCCTGCTGGCTCCACCTCAAAAGATTGATTGACAGATTATCCTAAGCAACTATCAGTGGAAAAGGTTTGGACTTCGAACAAGCCTACTCATAATTGGTTACAGTAGCTGTCATAGAAATTTTTGTCCAATATAGTGACGCCAGTACCCTGAATAAATAAAAAACTTGCGGACTGCAATCCAGAATTCCAGAAGTTTACCATCCCCTCACCCTGGTCAAAAAGGAGAAACCCCATGGATCTTGGCTGTAGTTCGGTTTGGCCTGGTTCATTGATGGGGTGATTCTATTTACACATTCAGGTCTCGTATGTTGTCCAACCAAAAGACGTTTTTGCCCTGGGGGTCGGTTCTGACATTTTTCACCCCAGGTCCTACTCTTCTCAAGGATTTCCATTATCACTATCAGATAATGAGTTGCCAGATTTGGCAGTTTCCCGCTCATTTGGACAGTTTTGATTCAGCATTTGCAGGCAAAGAGTGCTTTGTGCAGGTGAATGTAGTTTGGGTGGGTTTGGGGCCAGTGGTTTTTAGTTCAATTAACTTTTTGGATGTTTTTATGTAGGGTCTCGCCGTTTTTAGATTAGTTTTGGGCTGGAAAACCGTGACTATCTGGTTTTAGTGTCTGTTGTTTTTTCTAAGCATGTCTGATGTTCTCATTTGCTTTATTTTCTTTGTTTTTCATTGCTGCATTTCTGTGGTTCTGTTTGTTCTTTTCTTTTTGTCAGCACACCTGAATAAAATGTCAGTGGTTTTACTTTCAGGGATTGAGCCTTGTGGAAACATGGTTCTAAAAGTGGCTAAGTTCTTGGTGGACACCGTAGAGGCTGGACTCGGGGAGGTTCTGGTTTATGTAGAGGATCCTGAGGGACACACAGAAGAGGTTTGAATTCACACTCTAAATATTTGTAGGTAATCGGGGGAGGGGGAACGATTGGCAAGAAAATACATGCCTTTGATTAACCCTTGCCTCCATCAGGCTCGAGTGATCCCAAACAATGACAAGAATCGTACCTACTCTGTGGTCTATCTGCCCAAAGTAGAGGGGCTACATAAGGTAAGAAAAGATCTTCAGTAGAGCTTATTCAATCTCAGTTTGTTTTGCAGAAACTAGAATGACCTGTTGTTATTTAGTGCACACCCATTAAAGAACTTTCAGTTAGGGGGTAGAAGGTTTAATGCTTGGGAATTTAAGGTATGAACTTTAGTGTAAATAAAGGACTTGGTACAAAGAATCTAAAGTATGATGAAAACATAGTGTTGAATCAAACAGGGTTCCAAAATGTGTCCCTGCTTTTCTTCTTCCCAGGTGAAGGTGCTGTTTGCTGGACAGGACATTGATGGGAGCCCCTTCATGGTGGACATAGCAAAGGCTATGGGTGATCCAAGCAGGGTTCATGCCAGAGGGTCGGGATTGCAACCCACAGGGAATGTGGCAAACAAACCAACATACTTTGACATATGCACCGCAGGTGATTGATCACATCTTTTAGAAACTTTCAATTCTCAGGTTGGATCTCAAAGATTCGAGTTTTTTTGGTTTAAGCCAGGTCTGATCGTACTTCCTTGATTCTTGTTGCAGTCTGTTTTTTAAAACTATCGAAAAAGGCACAGTTTGAGTCTGAACACACAGTGGAGGATTTAAGTATTTGATCCCTTTCTGATTTTATTAGTTTGAGAGTTCAACGGCTTAATGCCTGAATTTATTTCCAATTCTGAAAGAAATTTCAATAATGTTTTTGTGTTCATATAGATGCTAAATTAAGTTGAGATTGTAAATTTTACCATTGAACATAAAATGATACAATTTTAGGTCTCTTGCTTATCTGTACAGCAGGCATCCATGAAAAAACCTGAAAACAACTATTCTATCTCCAGCATGGAGAGACTTTTATTTATGCGACACAGGTATTTCCAGTTCTTTTCCACTTTGATAGAACCAATAAACCATTACCATAAACTAAAAAGCACATTATCAACACAAAACCCATTGGAATTGTCGCTTCAGTGCAAAAGTGAGCATCACTTCAGTCTGTTGCAGTAAACCTGTAGCTGTTTTTGTGTTGCACAGATGAATGTCACACTCTCCCCATTCAAGTCTGGCTCTTTCATTGTGGAAATTTGCAGCATTCACACAGACTCTCCTAATCATCCTGCCACCTGAACAGAAGACACCTATTTGAACTAAGCATCTGTAGAAAAGACACCTGTTGATAGAACCAGTCCAACTCCAAATCGCACATTCCTTAAAGTGCATGAAAAACCTTTAAACTCACAGTTTTAAAAAAATTTAGTAACTGTTAAAGTGTAAATGTTTTCCAGATGAGAGTTTGAGTAGAATTTATGTTTTTCATTTAGGTGACTAAAACTACAGTCTGATTACTGTGTAGAAAGAAATGCTGCTCTCAGTTCTTCCAGGCTGCAAATGCTTCCATGAGTCTGGTTAGCATTTCCTTAGTCAGCCACCTCTTCCCCATTAACGGTGTAAACCCAGTTTTCTGCCTCTGCTGGGGTGTTTTGGGGAAAAGTTAGAATTACTTTGGGGTGTAGAAGCAGCTTTCAGTTTCTGCTGTGGTCATGGCCATGCTCACAATGATTGAGCATCTCACACACCGGCACACAGAAAATCTGTTGAATCCGGTCTCTTGATGATCTAATGTTGTTTATATTGGAGCGCATTAAACCTTCATGTATGGTTCCAAGTTTTTCCTCTGGGGGGAAGAACGATTGTATCGACCTCCTCCTCCTTTCAGTGGCCTTTAAAGAGAGCCACCTCCAGTGTTTCTTGTCTTCTTGTCCTTGATTTGTTCTCCAGGGGCGGGGACTGGTGATGTTGGCGTCATCATTGTGGACTCGACTGGCCGGAGAGACACAGTAGAGATTGTCCTGGAGAACAGAGGCGACAGTATTTTCCGGTGCACTTATGTCCCCATTCTGGAGGGGCCTCATGTCGTTTATGTGACGTTTGCTGGACAGCAAATTCCCAGAAGTCCTTTCACTGTCCACATCTCTGGCGGTGGGTTTTACATAGTTAATGTTGCCACTCCGGACACATGACATCAGTATGTTTATTTAGATTTCCTTTTTCACACAAACAAACAACACTGGGTGTTTCATTGGGTCATTGTAATCTTTACACATGTCTATCATCAATGTTCTGCATATTACTTTGGATCTGTAATACATCAGAAAGCTTATTATTATTATTATTATTATTATTATTATTATTATTATTATTCCAAGTAATCTTTTCACAAAGGACTGAACTGCACTTTTCCATGACTTCTGTGCTGCTAAAGTAAAACATAAAATGGACTAATGTACCTTCATTTTACCACTAGATAAGAGCGAATTTGGCTTACAATTGACTACAAATACTATTTGTTTTTAGTCAAGTCAAAGCTCAGGACGAACAGTGTGTTTTTGGTAAGGGGGTTATTTGGATAAAACATTTGTGGGGATGATGAGAGTCCAATCTATGCTCACTACAGTGCACTCAAACTATGAGCCGGCTGTCGTGCAGAGGTCGCGTGGTCGACCTCTGATAGGAAGATTGCAGATTTAGTTCCCGCTTTGCCTTCCCATGTGTCGAAGTGTCCTTGGGCAAGACACTAAACCCCAGATTACTCTTGGTGGTTCTCGGTTGGCGTCAGTGTTTGGCAGCTGGAGCTGCCGTCAATGTGTGAATATGTTTATGGGTGAATGGGACTGTGACTGTGAAGTGCTTTGGGCCTTCAAGGAAGGTAGTAAAGCGCTATAGACGTATACAGTCATCGCCAAAAGTTTTGAGAATGACACAAATATTAGTTTTCAAAGTTTGCTGCGTAATTGCTTTTAGATCTTTGTTCCAGTTGTTTCTGTGATGTACTGAGATATAATTCCAAGCACTTCATACGTTTCAAAGGCTTTTGTCGACAATTGCATGACATTTATGCAAAGAGTCAGTGTTTGCAGTGTTGGCCCTTCTTTTTCAGGATCTCTGCAGTTCGACTGGACGTGCTGTCAATCAACTACTGGGCCAAATCCTGACTGATAGCAACCCATTCTTTCAGAATCACTTCTTGATATTTGTCAGAGTTAGTGTTTTTTGTTTGTCCACCTGCCTCTGGAGGATTGACCACAAGTTCTGATTGGGATAAAGATCCCGCGAGTTTCCAGACCATGGACCCAAAATGTCAACGTTTTGGTCCCCGAGCCACTTAGTCCTCACTTTAGCCCTATGGCCCGGAGCTCCATGGTGCTGGAAAAAGGCATTGTTGGTCACCAAACTGTTGGATTGTTGGAAGAAGTTGCTGTTGATGTTTGGTACCATTCTGTATTCATGGTTGTGTTTTTGGGCTAAATAGTGAGTGAACCCCCTCCCTTGAATGGGAAGCAACCCCACACATGAATGGTCTCAGGATGCTTTACTGTTGGCGTGATACAGGACTGATGGTGGCGCTCACCTTTTCTTCTCCGGACGAGCCTTTTTCCAGATGCCCCAGACAATCAGAAAGAAAATCTGACTTTCCACCAGTCCTCAGCAGTCCATTGGCCCGACTTTAGAAGATCAATCTGGTACTGATGTTTTTTGGAGAGAAGTGGCGTCTTTGCTGCCCTTCTTGACACCAGGCCATCTTCTAAAACTGTGATGCAGATGCGTCACACCTGCCTGCTGCCGTTCCTGATCAGCTCTGCACTGGTGGACCTCAGATCCTGCATCCTCTTTAGGAGACACTCCTGGGGCTTGCTGGACTTTCTCGGACGGCCTACAGTCTTCTTAACAAGAATTTAACTGCTTTCTTTGAAGTTCTTGATAATCCTATGAATTGTTGATTTGAGTGCAATCTTAGTTGCCACAAAATCCTCGCCTGTTAAGTCATTTTATAACGCAATGATAGCTGCACGTGTTTCTTTGCAGGTCACCGTGGTTACCAAGGAAAGAACCATTATTTCAAGCATTACCCTCCTTTTAACATGTCAAGTCTCACATTCTAACCCAACCAGTCTGATAGAATGACCTTGTGCTCGTCAACATTCTCAGCTGAGTTGCCAAGACGATGACTCAAATTATCTCAGCAAGTCCTTTTAATGACAGCAATGACATGCAGTGCAAGTTTTTTTTACAAAATTTTCATGGCAAAGAAGGACTATGCAATTCATCTGATCGCTCTTCATAAAATTCTGGAGTTTATGCAGATTGCTATCATAAAAACTTAAGCAGTAACTTTTCCAATTTCCAATATTTATGTCATTCTCAAAACCTTTGGCCACGACTGTACATTGTTTACCAGTGTCCAGCTAATTCAGCATTAATGAAGAAACTTCAAAGTTTGATTTATTTCAGCTTTGTAATTTCTCTGGAACTGAATTTTTCTGTCGTATCCTCAGTTGTTGGTATGAACCAGGAGTGGGGAACAAGGGTTTCATTCCTGCTTGTATTCCAGCATTTTCTGCTCTAACAGGGTGTGAATGGCTGGACACACCTGAATCAGGTGATCAGCTGTGATCGGGGCAGTGAGAGCTGGAAAACATCAGAGTTGCCCACCCCCTGCATAAATAAATTTTTGGATTTAGTTTAAGTCTGACTGCAACTGTTTCCACTTTTCTCTTGTATGACATCACTGACCCCCCTCCCCCCATGCTCTTTTAGCTGGTCTTCTCATGTTTCATGACTCTTGCCTATTCTTCAGTTTCACAGAGTACCCCAACTCCACAGTCTCCAGTGCAGATTATACCCCATCCCATATCCACCCCACCCTCAGACAAGATAAGGAGAGTCCCCCCTCCAACACCTCCTAAACCCAGACAGCAAAGTTAGTACAGGCCAGGGGGTAGGGGGCTGACTGAGGTTTGCCTCTTCTGTCTGTTTCTCCTGGCTCCAGTTAAACCCCTGACCCGCCCCACCGGAGTTGTTGTGGGAGGGGCCTACAGCATGTGCTGCATGGTTTGTCCTGAGCGGTGTCTTCTTCTCCAGCAGCAGAGGGAATGTGGCTAACCATATCTTTGGATGATCTTCTTTTACTCACCTTGGCCAAAACTAAACATTTACAGCTATTTTTTGCCATTTTACTTGGTTCCATTGTGAAATGTTTGACAAATTCTTCCTCCATAATTTATTCTTTAGGTCTCGGAACTAATCTGCCAGCTTTCAGCTGCTCTAGCAGCACAGCAGCTGTTTTTAACCCTGAGTAAACTTGTCATTGTGGTAGCTCAGAGCCTGATGTGATGATCCTGAGCTGCAGTGACACCATGAGACCTTTCTGAGAATTGCAACCATGAAGATTGAATTGTAGGTCCACTGAAGACTACAAACATGACTGGCTGGTCCCCAGCAGCAAATGTCTGAGTTCCTCTGTCCTCCCATGTGTCCCAAACACTGGCAGGAGGTCCAACATTTAAATCACAGTTTTCCTCTCATCCTCCGTCTTGGTTTCACTCTGTAACTCAGTCTGGCTTGTTTTCCAGTCATTGCTGATGAGCTGCATCAGGTGAGTCCAGCTTCTGATGAACTGAGCACAACTGATGCATCAACAGCAAGTAGAATAAAGTTTTCTGGAAACAAGCAGAACAGTTGTTCTCTGCAAGATTGGACACTAACTTATCCAACAGATGCTTGAAGACAAACCATTTAAAAGATTCTGATGTTTCTCAAGAAAGGCAGAATTATTAGTCTTTGTCTCATCCTCTTATTTACAGAAGCTCTCATTATGAAACTGTTAACGTGCACTAACCATTTTCCTCCACATAATTCTTATCAGTATGTTTACTTCTGTAGCTAACTGTCAAAGGAGCTTTGCTGACTTCTGCTGTTAGTTCTCTAAACGTGTTAGCAGAACCTGCAACTTTGGACTCTGCTGCTTTATCTTCATCTTTTCTTGTAGGCGACTGCTGCTCTGAGCTGTGATTGGCTGACTAACAGAAACTTCCGTAGAACAAAGTTCGCACACTAGTGTGTGGATGTTAAAAAGCCTCATTCTCTGGCTTTAAACCCTTTGTTTTTTCAAAGCTTCACCCTGTGGGCTGATTTGAGTAAAGCTCAGCATGAGTGACTTGTTGAACTGAAGTTTAGTTCTACGTCTGACCAAAAGTGTTGTCTTATCCTGACAGCCTGCAATCCAAGCGTTTGCCGGGCGTCGGGCCGAGGTCTGCAGCAGAAAGGCCTGAGGGTGAAGGAGGTGGCGGATTTCCAAGTGTTTACTAAAGGAGCTGGAAAAGGGGAGCTGAAAGTGTCTGTGAATGGACCAAGTAAGAACACACAAACGAGGGATGATCAGATGGGTTAGGATGGTGGATGCCGTGATTGAAAATCACAAACTCGATTGAAATCGGATGCCATCTACCGATCAGAATCGGATATTTATTTTTATCTTGTTGATCAGCTGTGTGTCCTAGTAGAAGTCTGTATATCATGAACGGATCCAGACATTTTACGGTCATAAAGCGGAAAAAAAAAAAAAAAAAAGTGCAGCGGAATAAGGCAGCAGTTTGAGCGGGACGCCAACTGTTAACAAAAAACGCAAAGTTATCGAGATATTCATTGATTCAGTCTTCGGGGCTCAAAAACTCGTTTTAATAAATGTTTATAACTGACACAATCTCTTGCTTTTTGTCTTAACACAAACAAGGACCTACAAAAACATTTGACTGAAAAAAAACAACGAAATTTTGTTTTTTTGTAATGAGAAAGGTGCTGAGAGAAACTGCAGTGAGTGCTGCAGAGTGAAAGCTCCAGGAGAAGGTAATTAAAAAAATAGCCCGAAATGAATCGATAATCTCTCAAAAACAACCAAAACTAATAAATAGTTACATTGATATGAGCTAGTCACGAAAACTCATCACATTCAGTCAAAGTCATTGTTTTTTTATTTTAAAAGTGATATTAATCACATCTGATCAAAAATGTTCTGAAGATCCTAAAACTATAGTAACCAAACTGTCTCACATGAATAATTATTACTTTTGTACTGTAACAATGATTTTTAGGAGAAAATATTTCTATTTTCTAGGAATTTTTCATGTAAACATGGATTATAGTTGATCAAAAAGACTTCCTGGTACAGTTTCCAAACTTTCTCACACAACCAGCTTATAGTTAACAATGTTATCTAGATAATAGTTGCACTATTTTACTTGGTTGGGAAAGCTACTGCACAGAAGTGAACGTTAAAAGATAAAAGAAGGTGAATAAAATAAAAGTAGGGACAAACCTGGATCAGTTTGTAAAATTTTTTACATTTTCCTAAATGTTTGAGAAAAGTATTGGATCCGGACTCTGTATTGATATTGCTATCAATATCAAATGACTCGGAATCGGATTGATACCAAAATATTCTGACTGGGACGCCTCTACCACAAACAGAAAATTAGAACTGCTGTGAGGGGACTTCCGGTTTGTACATCACCGGGATGGCTGTGTAGTGGGAGAGCTCCCGACTGAACCAGAGAAATCAGTCAAAAAAAGCCCCGGGAACGGCGAAATCAACTATGTAAGTTGAATATAACATCGAGGGCAAAGAGAGAACACCAAAGACCAGTGTTTTGCAGCGAATTGGTGGAAGCAAACTGACTTTGAAACGGGCTAACGTTAGCTGCTAAAGCTAGTCACCGGAGGCTTACCACCTAAGTTAACGTTTGCTAACACAAGCGAAATGGCAGAATACAATATACTGCTGCAAGAGCTTAGAGCGTTTCGCCAAGAAAACAACGAAAAATTGGAAAGTATTAAAGAAGACATCGCTAAAGTGAATAACCGAATGGAAGAAGCTGAGGGGAGGATTGAAAAAGCAGAGGAGCGAATCCAAACAATGGAAGACGTTATGGTGGAGCTAATGCAGGTACACGTGAAGCTAACAGACAAGCTAACGGACCTGGAAAGCCGCGAAAGGAGAGAAAACATCCGGATTTATGGTGTGCCAGAAACATCTGAGCGAGATTCCCCCTCAATGAGTGCTTTTGTGGAAACTTTACTTCGTGAAGGTTTGAAGCTAGAGGGCGCGGAGAATATAAACATCGAACGAGCCCATCGCTCACTAGGGCCGCCCCCCCCTAACGGAGCCTCACCACGCTCTATTCTGGTGAAGTTTTTAAGCTTCAAAACCAAAGAGCAAATACTCCGCAAAGCATGGCAACAAAAAGGCTTTACCTGGAAAGGTAAACAGATATCTTTGGACAATGACTACCCTCCACTCATTCTCAAGAAAAGAAGAGAATATGCAGCTATCCGGAGGATTCTGAAGGACAAGCAGATCCAGTTTCAAACCCTATTTCCTGCAAGGCTGAAGGTGAAGTATGCTGATGGAGTCAAGATCTACAACACATCGACAGAAGCAAGTGAGGACATGAGCGAAAGAGGATTTCCTGTGGAGGTCATCAAACCACCGGAATCTGTTTTGGAGCGATACAAGCAGCTGAACACCTGGAACAGGGTGACTAGAGGGACCGACCGCACTGCACCAGGCCCACCGGGTCCGAGTTATAAAGAAAAACTGAGAGCATTCAGGAGAACCGGTGCTGACCCAGCGGTGGAGTGAGTTTTATAAATACCCTGGAAAGGTTTCCCAATGGTAACTTTGGTTTCC
Source organism: Oryzias latipes (assembly GCF_053564925.1). Lineage (NCBI taxonomy): Eukaryota > Metazoa > Chordata > Actinopteri > Beloniformes > Adrianichthyidae > Oryzias > Oryzias latipes. Next base: position 27,016,289 of record NC_136259.1, read on the forward strand.
GTTTCTGATAAATCAGAATCTACTAGAACTTGTCTGAGGAGATCTTATTTTTATTTTCTTATTTTTACCTTTTACCTTTAATTCAAATAAAAATATTGAGACGTAATGGTCATCAGGTGTATAAGTAACTGACATTATACGTGGTTCTGTCGGTGGGACAACCTCCCACACCTAAAGCCCTGCTCAAAAGGGCCCCCCCTACCAAAGTGAGGAGGACACTGCCTTTAGAGGCTCAACAGGGTCTATTTCTAAGACCCCTACCTTGGAAGTTTAAGTTACCTACATTTGATTTTAGTTATGTTCAACTGTTAAGTTTTCTTTCTGTTCAGAGTTCAGTGTTCAAAATGAGGAGCAGGGAATATATGTGCAAAATACTAAAATGTGAAACATTATGTATGACAGAAACGTAAAACTGCTTACACTTAATATCAATGGCTTACATAATCCAGTTAAGAGGTGGAAAACATTATCCAAACTAAAACAAGATAAAGCAGAAATAGTCTTTTTACAAGAAACGCATCTCCCAGAGGCTGAGCATCTAAAGTTGAATAAAATGGGCTTTAAACACGTTTTCTATTCTTCCCATAGCTCAGGGCGGAGGAGAGGGGGGGCCACCCTGATAGCTGGGGCAGTGAATTATCAACACGTATCAGAATACAAAGACAAAGAAGGCAGGTATATAATGATAACAGGAAAAATCAATAGTATTCTAATAACATTACTAAATGTGTACGTTCCCCCTGGTAGCGACTGGTCTTTTTATAGACATATTTTTGAAATAATTTCAACAAAAAGTCAAGGAACCTTGATATGCGGCGGAGACTTCAATATTGTATTAAATAACTCTCTCGATTCCTCAAATGGCAAAGGTGACTATAGAAAGATTGGGAAAAAGATGAGACATCTCATGGAGGAAATGGGCATAGTTGATGTGTGGAGGGAAAATAATCCAACAAAAAGAGAATATACTCACTACTCACATCCGCATAATGCGTACTCCCGTCTAGATTACATATTTATGTTCAAAAATGACCTACTAAGAGTGAAAAACAGTGATATTGGAATTTGTGCAATTTCTGACCATAATCCAGTTACAGTGAGTCTCTACTTGGCTGGACAGAAAAGAACCACTGTTTGGAGATTAAACAATAACATCTTAAATTATCCAAATATCAAAGATAAATTAAGCTATGAAATTAAAGAATACTTAATACATAATGATAATGGTGAGGTATCACCAGGAACTCTCTGGGATGCTCTAAAAGCAGTTCTGAGAGGGAAAATAATTAGCATCTCATCCTACCAGAAAAAAGCTAGTCAACAGAAACTGAAGTGCTTAGAAGAAAAACTGTTAAAACTTCAACAGGAGCATTTCCAAAGTGTAAATACCAAAAATAAGACTGAAATTATAAAATTAAAGAAAGAAATTGACGACATCAATACACTGGCGGTACAGAAAAAACTTGTTTTAATGAAACAAAAATATTATGAAGTAGGCAGCAAATCTTTGAAACTTCTATCTTATAAACTGAGAAAACAACAAGCAGAGAGAGCAATTTATAAAATAAAAAATCCTTCAAGTAAAAAAATTGAGACGGACCAGGAGAAAATTCAACAGTGTTTTCATGAATACTATAAAAATCTCTACTCAGAAACAAACCTAAATAATAGTGACCAAATAGATGCATTTTTAAAAGATTTAGATTTGCCAACTCTAACAGTTGAGCAAAATGAAAAATTGCTTACAGCAATTACCGAAGAAGAAATTCAATTTGCGATCAGAAAACTAAAAAGCGGAAAAATGGCAGGAGCAGACGGGTTTAGTCCAGAATGGTATAAAACGATGGAAACTCATCTAATTCCAACCTTATTAAAAACATTTAACTGGGTGATGGAGAAGAAAACGACTCCATTGTCTTGGAACAAAGCAATAATCTCAATAATCCCCAAAGAGGGAAAGGACAGACTGGATTGTGCTAACTACCGGCCAGTTAGTGTTTTAAACATCGACTACAAACTATTCACTTCTATAATATCACGGAGATTGGAAACAATTCTCCCAATGCTGATACATAAGGACCAGACAGGATTCATTAAACAGAGACAGACACAGGACAGCATCAGGAAAGTACTACACATAATTCATCAAGTTGTTCAACAAAAACAGGAGACTCTAGTGATCAGCCTGGATGCCGAGAAGGCATTTGACTCGGTGAGGTGGACCTTTTTATATAAAGTACTCGGCAAATTTGGCTTTTGCAAATCAATCATTGAGACAATTTCAGGGTTATATAACAAACCAACAGCCAGGATTAAAATCAATGGAGACTTCACTGAGACGATAACCTTAGAAAGAGGAACTCGGCAGGGATGTAACATGTCTGCCCTTTTATTTGCATTATACATTGAACCTCTTGGGCAGTGGATCAGGCAAAGAGCAGACATTAAAGGAGTAAAAGTTTCAGGAAAGGAACAAAAGCTTTCCTTATTCGCAGATGATCTACTATTAACTATATCTCAACCTACAAAAACTCTACCAATAATTATGGACTCCCTTAAAGATTTTGGCACTCTGTCAGGATATAAAATTAATGTAAACAAGACACAGGTTTTAACTTTAAACTACAGCCCTCCTCAAAATATTAAAGATGAGTACAAATGGGAATGGCAGGCAGACTCAATTAAATATTTAGGCATTGCTCTGCACAAAGATTTTACAAAGATGTTTGAAGTGAACTATGGACCACTTAACACTAAACTACAGTCAGATCTACAAAGGTGGAATGCAATACCATTTCTAGACCTTCACTCACGGATTGACTCAATAAGAATGAATATATTACCACGAATGTTATATTTATTTCAATGTTTACCATTTCCCATACCCCAAAAGCAGTTTGTAGAATGGGATAAGATGTTATCAAGATACATATGGAGAGGGAAAAAACCCAGAATTAAATATAAAACCTTACAATTAAAAACAGATCAGGGTGGCAGAAATCTTCCTTGTCTACAAGACTATTTCTGTGCTGCCCAGCTGAGGCCTCTTATCTGCATGTGTTCTCCAGTTTACACTGCAGGGTGGAAAGATCTAGAGCTGAAAACTTTTGAAAAAATACCATTAAAAGCTTTATTAGCAGATCTCAAGTTACAGGGGGAACTTCTTTTACAGGATGACCCCTTACTGAGTATGATGATTAAAACCTGGAATGACACAGTCAAGAAATGTAACTTGATGGAAGACTCAAAAATTCTCAGATGGTGTACGTGCGACTCAGAGTTCACCCCCAACAAATATGATGGTAGATTTAAGTTATGGATTGCCAAAGGGCTAACTGATTTCAACTCATTTGTTCATAAGGGAGCATTTCAAACATTTGATACCCTAAAAAAAAAACACGGGTTAATTTCTGACGACTTCTTCAGATATCTACAGGTCCGGCACTATTTCAATCAAAAAATTAAAATATCCACAGATGACCCAAAGTTTCTTAAAACTTTTAAAACGTTAATAAAAGCAATATGCCCTACGAAAATAATTTCAAAGTTATACAATAGTATCTTGTCGCACAAGGGGGAGAACACCTACTATGTAAAGGAAAGATGGGAGCGAGAAGGACGGCTCACTATCACAGAGGAGGATTGGGAACAAATATGTCGGAAACAATGGATCACAACAGGATCAAACATTTGGCGTGAATTCTGTTGGAAAAGCATAATGAGGTTTTTTACTACACCCTCTCAAAAAAAATACCTAGGAAATAGTAAATGTTGGAGGTGTGGTAACAATGGAGCCAATCACTTCCATATATTTTGGGACTGTGTGATTATCAAGAAGTATTGGTCTGACATACATGAACATCTGCAAAATGTGTTTTCTATTGTTTTCCCCTTGTCTTTTGAAAGTCTGTTTTTGAGTAAAATTGATGGCCTAGACAACAAAAATAAGAAACTGCTCTACATTCTGCTGGCAGCCAGTAAGAAAGCAATAACCAGAAAATGGCTTAAACCTGAACAACCAACGACAGAGGACTGGATTGATGTGGTACAAAGAATTTACATAATGGAAAGAATCTCACACTCTTTACAAATACGGCTGGATGTTTTTTACGCTACTTGGTCTATATGGACAGAATATGTTAAGCCTGTAAGATCAGATTTCATCTGAAATCATGTCATATCATTTATGTTTTGAAACTCCCTGCTTCCTCACATGTTCCTTTTTTATTTATTATTATTTTGTTTTTTTTGTTTTTCAATTAAAAAACTGAGAAAGCATGAACATTGTAACACGTCAAAACAATGTACAATTTATCCTGTGCTTTTTCAATAAAAAATAAATTTGAAAAAAAAAGAACTGCTGTGAGGGAAACGGAGACATGAGCCACAAGAAAGCAGATTATCCGTCTGCAGATCAGTCTGAGAACATGTCATTTTGTTTAACTTCAAGCAAGATGGCCGCCGTGATGCAGACACACAGTCAGTCAGCTCCAGCTTTCCTGCCCAAAAATTGGTTTAAATACAAGAACAAACTACAGTCTCTACCTCCAATACTTGCTCAAACTGCACTCATAGCCTTCTCCCTGCTGACGGGCCTTACATACCTACGAAAAGAGGTAAATCAAGATAACAACAGCCAACAAATCCTTTTTCCAGCTACAAGGAGTCAACACATTCTCTTCACAAGAGTTCTGGAGAATGGCTATGCCAGGCCACCTACTGAAGGTAAACATGGAAAGCCATCTACTTCTTGGTTGGGACTTCTACACCTGTTGATGATTATGCTCCTACCTGGGGATGTTGAGACTAACCCAGGCCCCTCTTTTTCAAACATTGAGCACATAGATACTACTAATCAGGCTGAGTCTAAAGTAGGCCTGCAGTTAGCTGGAGCAAATACTTGGCTGGATACCACAGCTCTTTTGCTAGCTCCATTGCAAACTGTCACACCACCTTGGATACCCCCCCTTTTAACTAGCTCACCAACACTGCTAGTCACGGAGCTGAGCCACCACCCAGAGCTACAACACGGCAAAGTAAAACAGTCAAATGAAACATCATCACTGTTGACCTTAGCAAAACCCACTAAATGGCAAACATCCCAACCAATAGTGACTCCACCCCCACCGGGCTCACTCCGAAAGCCACAGGATGCACCAATAATGCTAACCCCATGGACAGCAAAAAAATCTAAACCATGCCCCCCTGGATTACCCTCGTCCGGTTCAGAGGCCCCTGTTCATCCCAGCACCAGGGGATCAGCTGCACCCAAATCCAGAATGCTGGTTTCACCCAAAGCCTGGACTTTGGTGCTATCCAGCGCCAGGAGAGAGGTTCCACCCAGGTCCGAAACACAGGTTCCACCAAGGCCTAAAACACAGGCTTCACTCAGGAGTAGGATGCCAGCTCCACGTAGGTTCAGAGTACCGGCTCCACCCAGGTCCGGGACATCTACATCAACTAGGTCTGGAATACTGGCCCCACCAAACACCAGGGGACCGGCCCCATACAGGCCCGGAACCCCGGCCCCACCCAAGGCTACAACACCGGCTTCCCCTGGATCCGGAACACCAGCTACACCCAAGCCCAGTACTCTGGTTGCAACCAAGCTAACAATACCTGGCTCACCTGGAACCAGAACACCGGCTCCATGCAAGACTGCAGCACCGGCTTCACCTGGATCCAGAATACCTGCCCCACCCACATCTAGAACAACAGCGTCACCTGGATCCAGAACACCAGCTTCAACTGGAACCAGACCACCGGCTGTACCCAAACCCGCAACACCGGAGTCACCAGGAACCAGAATACCTTCTCCACTTAAGACTGCTGCACCAGGTTCTCCAGGATCCAGGACACCGGCTTCATCTGGATCGAGAACACTGGCTTCAACTGGAACCAGAATACCTGATCCACCCAAGCCGACAACACCAGCTTCATCTGGATCCAGAGCACCGGCTCTACCCAAACCTGTGACACCGGCATCACACGTATCCAGAACACCGGCTTCACAAGGATCCAGAACACTGGTTCCACCCAAGTCCACAACACCTGGACCCGGAACATCAGTCCCACCCAAGCCCAGGACGTCGGCCCTAGCTGGATCAGTAACATGGGCACCATTCAGGTCTGTTAGGTCAGTTCTACCTAGGTCTGGAACACCTGTTTCAAATGAGTCAACAAACCCTATTTCTACCTTGATTAATACTGTCAAACCACTTCATCAAGTGAAAAAGGAAGTCATATTTAAGCATCCCAAGCAAAAGTTTTTCCAGACGTTAAATAACGCAATAATTTTATGGTGTAGGAAAGACAAACCGAAAGGGCTGCTGGGAGGTCATATTAACATCCGAAGTATCACACCTAAATGTGATCAAATACAGCATCTTCTGAATGAATCAAATATTGACTTCCTCTGCTCAACAGAGTCCTGGTTACATAAAAATTCCCCCCTAGCTGCCCTGTCTGTACCAGGATATAAGGTTTTTAGAAGGGACAGAACAGAGGGTAGGGGCGGAGGGGTAATGTTCTATTTAAAGGATCACCTAAAGTGCAGTCAAATACAATATACATTTCCTAACCATTTAGAATGTATTGGACTTAATGTAAGCCTCTCTCCTCAAATGTCCATTATACTAATTGGAATATATAGGCCTCCATCATCCTCCAATGAATTCTATGAGCAACTGGAGGACATTTTAAAGCAGTGTAATTGGAAAAAGGAAATCCTCCTATTTGGTGACTTCAATGTAAACTGGTTGGATAAAACAAGCCGCAAGAAACTGGAATCAGTTGTAAACAGACATGATCTTGTACAACTAATACAAGGACCAACAAGAATAACTAAATCAACGGAAACATGTATAGACCTAGTGTTCTCTAATAGACAAGAAAGAATTTATAAAACTTACAATTTAGTCACCGGTCTATCAGATCATAACTTAATTCTTTTTTCAAGGAAACTACCCAAACATAGGTCCTTGTGCCCCCTTAATAAACCAGTGAAGCAGGTAAAAATACCACAAAGTGAAACTAAGAACTTAGAGACAACTTTGAAAGGAGTGAATTGGTCAGAACATCTTTTGCATGATCAAGTGAATGAAAACTGTAAAACATTTACCAAAATACTTCAGGATATATTGCTTCAATATAAAAAAGAGGTAAAAGCAAGGCACCAAAAAGGGCATCTGCCTTGGCTGAATGACAAAATCTGGAAACTGATGAAACAGAGAGATAAAGCACTTAAAATGTTCATGAAAACTAAATCAACCACCAATAGATTGCTATTTACCTCACTAGGGAATAAAGTTACTGCAGAAATCAGACATGCTAAAGCTAATTTCTTCATCAATGCTATAATTAACTCAAAAGGTAATGCAAAAGAAGTCTGGACACACATTCATAAACTGGCAGGATGCTTTACTGCAACACGTAACATTAGTGAAATAAAATTAAAGAAGGGTCCATCCAATGACCCTTTAGATCAGGGGTCGGGAACCTTTTTGGCCGAGAGAGCCATAAACGCCAAATATTTTTAAATGTAATTTCGAAAGAGCCATACAATAATGTTGTGTCTCTTTCCCACACTGAGGCACGGAGACTTAACCTCTTTTAAAGTTCTTTATTCTGGTTACTGTAGACCACAACAAACGCCGTACAATTAATTCATCAACTCCTGAATCTCTCCTGCCGAGACGAGAGAGAGCGCTTCTCCCAACTTTATACCCCCCCCCTCCCGCTCCAGCCCTCCCATTTTCCTTATTCGGCCCATAGCTGAACCCCATTGGTCCAAATTACCTAACAACAGGCTGAGCGACAGAACTGAGAGCCAATCAGATCTCTGCTTGATGCCTTCAATGAACCCCAGAATTTTTAACGCGGCCCGACAGCCAAGTTAAACTCAGTCCGCGACAATTTGTTTAAAACTAAATATACAAATGAATGTGTGCATTTGATGTAATTTCAACATTTTTAAAGTACAATAAGTCTGTGGATCCTTTTTAATAACATTGTTATGCTGTTGCTAATAAATGATGAGTATTTCTCGTGGTAGTTTTGTTGATGGTCTAGTCTGGTTGATCCGTGGTGAGTTTCTGCTTCATGCAGGCATTGAGACTTTAAATGTGATCGTAGGTCTGAATGTTCTGTAGATGTGAGACAGACTGCTCACATGCAGACGCGGAGCCAGACACACACTCACACGCTGCAGTGAGTGACGGGCAGCGGGGTTTTACGTTTTTACAATCCCTGCGCGATTCACCTGCTGTCCCCACAACCCCTCCCTCACCCTCTGCTTTCTTCCTCACACTCCCATCCCCGCAACTGCGCGCTCTTTCTCAGAGACGAGAGCGCGCAGTTTTAGGCACGGCAATTCACAGGTTTCCGGGTGGTACAAACTCTGTGAAATAATAGATAATAGTAAACTGATAGTTTTTTCTCCAAGCACCGCTACTACTGCGCGCCTCTGGCATCGCATCGCGCCCGAAAAGGACTGGTCTAATGAAAAAAAGTAAAATTAAAGATTTGTCTGCGAGCCACATGTGACCATCAAAAGAGCCATATATGGCTCGCGAGCCATAGGTTCCCGACCCCTGCTTTAGATATTCCAGATGCCTTCAACAGATATTTTGTGACCTCGGCCATAAACTTGACACAGACATTGTCTCCTGTTACAATCCAGCCTGTTGTAATGCCTGCTTCAGTAATAGAATCAACGTTTAGTCTAAGTCCAGTATCACAAGAACAAATTGGAAAAATACTTGGTGGTTTCAAAAATTCTAAAGCTGAAGATGCATTTGGCCTGAGCACATTAATTATAAGAACTCACAAAGAGTCACTGGTATGTCCTATTACCACCATAATCAACAAATCAATAAACACAAGTACTTTTCCAGACCAAAAACATCAGTGATCACACCAATCCTTAAATTTGGAGATCCAACAGAAATAACCAATTACAGACCAATAAGCATCTTGCCAGTCGTGTCTAAAGTGCTGGAAAAGTGTGTAGCAGAACAACTTGTAGGACATCTTAACTATAGTTTTTATAACCTCCATCAAATGCAATTTGGATTTAGAAAGCATCACTCTACGGAAACAGCGGTCTGTTTTCTTCTCGAAAACTTAAAACTAAAGATTGACAGAGGAGGAGTTGTGGGAGCTGTGTTCCTTGACCTTAAGAAAGCTTTTGACACAGTCAACAGGGATATCTTAATATAAAAATTACATCATTTTAATCTTTCACCAAGAACTCTACTCTGGCTGGAATCTTACCTGACATGCAGGAAACAACAGGTCAGAGTCAATAATGCAACATCATCATGTGGAGAAAATCAACTAGGGTTACCTCAAGGCTCATCATTATCCCCATTACTGTTCAGTCTTTACATCAATGACCTCCCTAGCTGCTGCCCACCTAATGTGCAGTGCCAGCTTTATGCAGATGATGCTGTCATCTATGTTCATGCTAGGGACAGATACCAAGCAGCTCAAGAACTCACATCAGCCATGAACAAGATCTCAGAGTGGCTACAAAAATCCCAGCTGATTCTCAATGTATCTAAAACCGTGTGCATGTATTTTTCTAAAAGCTCAACTAACCAAGACACCCCTCCGGTATTGATAAATGGAACAGCTATACAATATGTCTCTGAATATAAATATCTAGGAATAACAATTGACACACAATTAACATTCAAATCACACATCAAAAAGGTTGTGAACTCAATTAAATTCAATTTAACAAATTTTAGACACATAAGAAACAACTTAACTCTGGAAGCTGCTAAGCTGTACTATAATGCAGTGATTGTTTCACAAATGACCTACTGTATGACCAGCTGGGCATCAGCATGCGGAACCATTCTGAAACCTCTACAAACTGTTCACAAACAAGCTCTGAAAACTTTGGACAAAAAGCCCAAAAGCCACCATAATTGTAAAATACTTCAGAAACACAATCTACTGAGCTTCAATAATATGATTCAACATACAGATTGCATATTGGTCTATAAAATCCTTCATGGTCTGGCTCCTCCCCCACTTCAGGACTTTGTCAAAAAAAGACAAAACAGAAGCACCAGAGCAAGTTCAAGAGGCGACTGCATCATTCCTTCCAGAAAAAGCAGCTTTGGACAGACTGTTTTCTCCTTTCGAGCCTCTCAAACCTGGAACACAATCCCAGAAAGCATTCGACAGCTCTCCACACTTCCATCTTTCTCAAAACAATTAAGATCTTGGCTGCTGGAAAACCAAACTTGCACTCATAGCTAATTTTAGGGACAATGTAAGAAAACTGTTTGCTAACTAAAGTAAAAATAAACCATTGGGGGGTGAAAAAAAGTGGTCACAGTTGTCATAGTATTGTTCTGATTTTGGCGATTTTATTGATGTATATTTTGGGGAACTATGCATTTGAAACTGTTTTAAATGTTATCCGAGTTATGTTAATTTTATGTCATTTTTCTAATGCAATTTTACGCTATATATGTACATTTTTACTCTGTTTTACTCATTTTATTTTAAGTCTCTAGGTGGCTGGCCATGGTCAGAACGGGACAGAGGATGGAAATTAGCCTAGGCTACAATCCTGCATATTTACAGTGTCTCATTACCTTTAGAGTATTCTACACTGTTTGTTGTATGCATTGTCCCTTAAATAAATAAATACAAATACAAATACAAATTTCATTTTCCACAACTAAGTCAGGTTCTACATTTTACATGAGGATATGTTTTTAATGTGGCCTTTACAAACAGATGTGTTGGTTTTCAGGGGGACTGGAGGAGCCTGTGAAGGTTTTTGAGATGAAGAACTGTGTCTATGAATGCAATTATTACCCCATCATGACAGGAAAATACCTGGTAACCATCACATGGGGGGGACACAGCATATTGCGCAGGTGAGGTGACTGAGGACTTGAAATGGTTGGGCTTGGATGCTGCCTTGACGTTTTCTAGAACTAATCTTTATGTATGACCTTTGAAAAACAGGGCTGCTGTGCTATTTTTTTCCCCCCAGCCCTTTTGAGGTCCATGTCAGCGAGGAGGCGGGACCTCAGAAGGTTAGGGCCTGGGGTCCAGGTCTGGAGGCAGGGTTGGTGGGGAAGAGTGCAGACTTTGTGGTGGAAGCCATCGGCACAGAAGTGGGAACTCTGGGTAAGTTTTGACTCTGGTTCTGGCTTTTGTGGGTCAGAGGGGGCAGTCAGATGTAGAGACACAACAGAGGGAACTCATTTATAAAACTTTGCGTAGGATTTGCGTCAGAAGTGGCGTACGGATGAAACATAGGACGTGCGTACGCACAGAAATATTCAGATTTATAAAACCGTGCGCACGCACATCCTACGCATCTTTCCCTTAATAAATCACAACCAATTCTAAATGCAGAGCAGCTTTTGCGGCTTCATGACACGCCCATAGCTGCCCATAAATAGTCAGTGAAACGCCCACAAATGAATATTCATTGATTGCGAAACCATGGCAAACACAGAGAGGAAATGAAAAAAACGTAACTTCACTCAATGTGAAGTAGAAGTTATCGTTGGCGAGGTGGAAAAGAAGAGAAAAGTGTTGTTTGGAGGGCACAGTGTGGGCATTACTAATGCCAAAAAGGCACGTGAGCGGCAGACGGTGGTAGACGCCGGAAATGCTGTAGCCTCACAACCTCGGACCATTGTTAAATAAAAAAGAAATGGTCGGACATCAAAGTCAAGGCCACAAAACGTCTGGCGCTCCATCGCCAGAGTGTGTCTGCCGGGGGGGGGCACCGGAGCTGACCCCTCTTGATGAGAGACAAGCGGCAAGAATTGGGGAATCCCTTAAGTGGAGTAGTGACTAAGGCGGAGGGGGACGCCGACGCGCCAGATGCACCGGGTGACACACCCCCAAAAGCCCGCAGAGGTCCAACAGGACGGCTGGAGGAAGTCAGAACCGGCTCATAAGCCACTCGTCCTCGTTTGCCAGCAAGTCTTCTTGTCTAAAGATACGTTCACTCCCAATTCTTCCATTTGCCACATATTCTAAGAGCGCCAGATCAGCCATTGTGCGTCATTACACATTGTTATGGGGCATTTTATTTCCCTCCATTTAATTACATCTGACAAGCTACAGATGTCGGTAATAATCCACGTGGAAATGGGAAATTGATCAGCAAATGTAATTTCTTGTTGCTTTCTGAATGGTTGAGACATACGCCATACATTGTTTTATCAAAAATAAAACAAACTAAAGGCATATGCATGAATACCATAATTCTGTAGCTTATGAAGAAATGTTTTACTATGAAAACAACTTTCCCCAGTGGATAATTAATGCATCTCTCTCTATCCATCCGTCTGTCTGTCTAATTGCACCTATATCTGCTCCACCAGACGGACACACTGACGAGAATATCAGTTTTGTACAGTATTTATTCTGTTAACTATATTATTTATGAGGATGAATTGCACAACATGCCAATATTGCAGAACATATTTCACTTTTCTTTTTGCAAATAAGTGTTCATTTGAATTTCTGTTGTAATTTTCGTTTGATTTTTTTGTTTGTTTCACTGCTGATCGATCAAACGGGTGTTGGTGTAGCTGTTAATTGTCAGACTTGCTTTGTGAAGTCTTCATGTTATTTCTGAGAGGCAGTATTGTCATTTTCACTTTCATGTGTTTCTTCCATCTGCCGACGGCGTCGCCGTTTCTCATTTCACCCGTTTTTGTGCGTACGCCTGGGTCAGAGCTTGGAGGACCGCACATTTTCCCCTCAAGTTTGCTTTTTATAAATCTCAACTATTGCGTAGAGAGTGGCGTACGCCTTCTTTTGTGCGTACGCAACCTTTAGAAATGAGGCCCCAGATCTGCACCAGAAAACAAGTCTAAATAGTTTTTCCATCTTAATCCTCCTAACAAACACTTTTGTCCAGAAAAAAAAGCATCAGACTTCCCGTCAGTGATAGAAGACGGGAAACTACAATCCCAAATATGTGGAAGCATAACTTTCTAAGTATTGTTTGCCTTGTTGGAACTGTGTGCAGGTTTTTCCATTGAGGGTCCTTCTCAGGCTAAGATCGAGTGTGACGACAAAGGTGATGGGTCGTGTGATGTCCGATACTGGCCAACGGAGCCAGGCGACTATGCCGTCCATGTCATATGTGATGATGAAGACATAAAAGATAGCCCATTCATGGCTCACATCCTCTCAGATCCTGCCGACATCTTTCCTGAAAAAGTCTGAATAAAGTTCCAACAAATTCAGTCCTCTGGCAGACGCTTTACTCCTAAAACTGATAAATGATAAATGATGATGTCCTGGATCTTGTCTTTATTTCAGGTAAAATGTTTTGGTCCTGGCCTCGAGCCTTTTGGTTGCATAATTAACAAAGCAGCAGACTTCACCATCAATGCCCAAGAAGCTGGAAGAGGAGAGCTGAAGCTCTATGCGCAGGTGAGGATTGTAAGATCAGATGTTCTGAGACCGTCCCTCCCCACCTTGACATTTATGACCTGTGTTTTTTGCTGTCAGGATTCAGATGGCTTCCCCATTGAAATCCAACTCACTGACAGTGGAAACGGCACATACTTCTGTGTTTATGTCCCCACCAAACCCATCAAGTATACCATCATCATCACCTGGGGGGAAATCAACATTCCCAACAGCCCCTTCAGGGTATGAATCCATCAAACGTCCACAAGTTCCAATGTTGATGACTTCAAACTTGATGTCAGGTCACAGAGATGGTCCTCCACTAGTAGTTTCACTAAGAGTGCTGGAGCAGCATCCCCAGAAAACAGAAAGTAAACGCTTTTTTCAGACGTTTTTTTGGTTCTATTATAAATGTAAAAGATTAAAGGAGAAGCCTGAGCTGTTTTCCTTTAAAGGTTGTGTTTTGTTGTTAGAGTTCAGTCCCCTCCAACAAAAATCATTGCAAAAAGACCTTTGGACTGTTTCAACTCATCAGCCCAAGCTGTTCCCATTTCCAATCACTAATCAGATTTTTCAAATCAATGATTTTGTAGATGTACAGAGGTATGAGAAAGTTTGGGCCCCCCTGATAATTTTCAAAATTGTTCTTCATAAATCATTGGTTGTTCGGATCATCAATTTCAGTTAAATATATCATATAGCAGATGAACACAGTGATATTTGAGAGGTGAAATGAAGTTTATTGGATTTAAAGAAGCTGTGCAATAATTACTTACACAAAAATAGGCAGGTGCAGAAATTTGGGCACCCCAACAGAAACATGCCATCAATATTTAGTAGATCCTCCTTATCCAATCCCTTCCTATAGCTTCCAATTAGGGCCTGGATTCTGGTTGGACCATTCCTCTTTGTAAAACATCTCCAGTTCAGCCAGATTTGATGGCTTCTGAGCATGGACAGCCCGCTTTAAATCACACCACAGATTTTCAATAATATTCAGGTCTGGAGATTGAGATGGTCGTTCCAGAACATTCTACTTGTTCCTCTGCATGAATGCCTTTGTAGAATTGGAGCAGTGTGTAGGGTCATTGTCTTGTTGAACTATCCAACTTCAACTTTGTCACTGATTCTTGAACATTGTAAGAATCTGCTGATACTGGACTGGAATCCATGCCACCTTCAACTTTGACAAGATTTCCAGAACCCGCACTGGCCACACAGCCCCAAAGCATGATGGAACCCCCACCAAATCTGACTGTGGGTCGTAAGTGTTTGTCTTGGAATGCTGTGTTCTTTGTTGGCCAAGCATACGGCCCCTTGTTATGTCCAAACAACTCAATTTTATTTTCATCAGTCCACAGCACCTTATTCCAAAATGAAGCTGGCTTATCCAAATGTCCTTTAGCAAACCTCAAGCGACTCCATTTGTGGTATGTGCGCAAAAAGAACTTCTTCCGCATTCCTCTTCCATACAGCATCTCCTGGTGGAAAGTGCGCTGAATGGTTGAACGATGCACAGTGACACCATCTGCAGCCAGATCACGTTGTAGGTCTTTGGAGCTGCTCTGTGGGTTGACTTTTTTTTTTTTTTTGTGGGTTGACTTTGATTGTTCTAACCATCCTTCACCCCTGCCTATCTGAGATTTTTCTGGGCTGGCCACTCCGGGCCTTTTCTTGAACTGTGTCTGTGGTCTTCCATTTTCTCACTCTATTCCTGACAGTGGAAACTGACAGCTGAAATCTCTTAGCAAGCGTTTTGTATCCTTCACCTAAACTAAGATGTTGAACAATCTTTGTTTTCAGGTCATCTGACAGCTGTTTGGAGGTTCCCATGTTGACATTCTTCAGAAAAGATGAAAAGAGGAGAAAAACGTGCTCTTGACCACCTTAAATACCTCTTCTCACTTCTCAAAAATCACTGTGTTCATCTGCTATATGATATATTTAACTGAAATTGATGTTCCAAACAACCAATGATTTATGAAGAAAAATCTTGGAAATTATCAGATGGGCCTGAACTTTCATACCACTGTAGATGTTGCAGCCCCCTTTCTGTTTACACATTGTGCGTTTAGAGTAACGCTATGGTATGCAATGGCAGCAACATCAGATCTATCCAGCCGGAGAGTTTAGATCCAGATTCCAGCTCAGACCAGGAAAACAAAGACGTTCGTGGAGCTATTGGTCTGACAGTGGATGATCAGAAATGGGTGGAGCAGGGAGATAGTGACCTGCTGATTGTAGCATCTACGTCACAGCTACAGGTTTCTTCAAACTGCATTTTTTCATCCTCTCCTGATTCACAATGATTTGAATAAAGAACTACACAGAAAGGCAGTTTTAAATGTTATTTTCCCTATACATGTCCTCCATCAGAAAAATGCTAAAAAAAAAAAAAACTGTTTAAAACACCAAAATAGCATTTTCATTGGGGTGGGTCTTTAAAACCATTAAAACTTTTAGTAACTATAATCCTCTGTCCTGATGTGTTTGCTTACCTTTTATAAGGTACAATAAAGTTGTGGCACTGATTCTGATTCATAGGTGACAGTCGGAGAAGGAAGCCACCCAGAGAATGTGAAAGTTTACGGTCCGGGTGTTGAGAAGTTTGGGTTGAAAGCCAACGAGCCAACGTACTTTACTGTGGACTGCAGCGAGGCTGGACAGGGTGAGAATGTCTGATAGTTGGACATGATGCCAACTTCCAGCAACAGCTAGAACAGACTGAGCAGGTCTTTTATCAAGCAATTGTATTTTATAAAGTTTTAAGCAAAACACCTGTTTCTGTCAACGTTATCTTCTGGCAAGGTGCTGTGGTTAAAGCAGGTGGTTCAAATCCTGGCATGGTCCTCTCTCTTAGACAGTAGCATGTATTCCTTGTCTATGGGGTAAATTTTGATGGGGTTTGATGGAATTTTATTTGTTGGACTGAAAGGAGAAAGAGGTGGATTTGTAGTGTAAAGTGTAATTGAAATATTTGTCTCAACAAACAAGTAAACACGAATGAATGTCAAATCCATTCACATGTTAGTTTCCTAAAGTTCAGCCCACCCATTTTTTTTCACATCCAAAGAATCCAAAGGGAATATTCTTAGAACATTCTAGACACTGGATGGTCACATGACTTTGCTAAATTCAAAGCGTTTTCTCACATTAGACTGGAATGATGGACTGATCTGCTTTTGCGGCATCACGTCATTTTTTACTTTATAGTAAAATAAACCTACTGTGACTCAATCCAGATGGTATTTTCCAAGATCTTATTAAATGATTTATTTCATTTTAGGTCATTTCAGTTTTGAACAATTTAATTCAATAAACAACTTGCCTCTGACAGATCGGTCTGGTTAGATTGTGGGAATAGAAATCGATGAATCGATTTCATCCCAAGTTGCAATGAATTTAGGAGACAAAGTATTGGAAGCCAGGTTGACGTCTGAAATGAGCATTTGTGAGCAGCAGTATGGTGTCATGCAGAGAAATGGGAAAAGGTGCATCCACCAACAGAATAAAAGTTAACTAGACTTCTTCAAGGAAGAATAGTTTTTATCTACAAATTGCCATGAAGTCCACACCACATATCCTTCACCAAGTGGACAGAGTTGAAGTCCAAGGTTCTGTCATGCACAAGGAGCCTTTGGCCGTTCAGAACAACTAGAAGCCTGAATGAAAACAAGACATAATAAAAAAGTCAAGAAAGGTTCTACTAAAACTATAAAACGTGCAGCACCAAAAAAACAGGCTCGTCCAAAAGCCCCACAGTCGGTCTGAAAGTTCTGCTTTCAGTTCCTTTTTTTCTTTGAAAGATTTTACATTTTTTATAGAAACACACATGCATATAAAAAGCAGCTTTAAAACTGTAGTTGCAGATCGTAGGTAAAAAAAAAAACACCGAGTATATACATATATACACTGACCAAAAATATAAACGCAACACTTTTGTTATTGCTCCCATTTTTTATGGTATGAACTCAAAGATGTGAAACATTTTCCACAGACACAAAATAACCAGTTCTCTGAAATATTGTTCACAAATCTTTCTAAATCTGTGATAGTGAGCACTTCTCCTTTGCCAAGACAATCCATCCCACCTCACAGGTGTGCCATATCAAGATGCTGATTAGACAGCATGATTATTGCACAGGTGTGCCTTAGACTGGCCACAAGAAAAGACCACTCTGAAATCTTCAGTTTTGTTTTATTGAGGGGGTCAGGGGACTCAGACAACCAGTCAGTATCTGGTGTGACCACCATTTGCCTCATGAAGTGCGACACATCTCCTTGGCATAGAGTTGATCAGGTTGTCTATTGTGGCCTGTGGAATGTTGGTCCACTCTTCTTCAATGGCTGTGCGAAGCTGCTGGATATTGGCAGGAACTGGAACACGCTGTCTTACATGCCAATCCAGAGCATCCCAAACACGCTCAATGGGTGACATGTCCGGTGAGGATGCTGGCCATGCAATAACTGGGATGTTTTCAGCTTCCAAGAATTGTGTACAGATCCTTGCAACATGGGGCCGTGCATTATCATGCTGCAACATGAGGTGATGTTGTTGGATGTACGGCACAACAATGGGCACCAGGATCTCGTCACGGCATCTCTGTGCATTCAAAATGCCATCAATGAAATGCACCTGTGTTCGTCGCCCATAACATATGCCTGCCCATACCATAACCCCACCACCACCATGGGCTACTCGATCCACAACATTGACATCAGGAAACCGCTCACCCACACGACGCCACACACGCTGTCTGCCATCTGCCCTGAACAGTGTAAACCGGGATTCATCCGTGAAGAGAACACCTCTCCAACGTGCCAGACGCCATCGCATGTGAGCATTTGCCCACTCAAGTCGGTTACGACAACGAACTGGAGTGAGGTCGAGACCTCGATGAGGACGACGAGCATGCAGATGAGCTTCCCTGAGACGGTTTCTGACAGTTTGTGCAGAAATTCTGTGGTTATGCAAACCGATTGTTTCAGCAGCTGTCCGAGTGGCTGGTCTCAGATTATCTTGAAGGTGGACATGCTGGATGTGGAGGTCTTGGGCTGGTGTGGTTACACATGGTCTGCGGTTGTGAGGCCGGTAGGATCTGCTGCCAAATTCTCAGAAATGCCTTTGGAGACGGCTTATGGTGGAGAAATGGACATTCAATTCCCTAGCAACAGCTCTGGTGGACATTCCTGCTATCACCATGCCAATTGCACGCTCCCTCAAAACTTGTGACATCTGTGGCATTGTGCTGTGTGATACAACTGAAGATTTCAGAGTGGCCTTTTCTTGTGGCCAGTCTAAGGCACACCTGTGCAATAATCATGCTGTCTAATCAGCATCTTGATATGGCACACCTGTGAGGTGGGATGGATTGTCTTGGCAAAGGAGAAGTGCTCACTATCACAGATTTAGACAGATTTGTGAACAATATTTCAGAGAACTGTTTATTTTGTGTCTGTGGAAAATGTTTCACATCTTTGAGTTCATACCATAAAAAATGGGAGCAATAACAAAAGTGTTGCGTTTATATTTTTGGTCAGTGTATGTACATATACAGGCCTACACAAATGAAAGTAAAGTACAACCTGCCAACCAGTGGCATGTGAAACACAATTTGCTTATAGATTTCCCTTGGCAAATTTTTATAAAACAGACAACAACAACAATAACCCAGTTAAAATAGACCAAAAATAACATTAATGTTACAACATATTTAGGTCAGAAATGAACCATATATATATATATATATATATATATATATATATATATATATATATATATATATATATATATATATATATATATATATATATTACATAAATACATAAACATACTCTTATAAGGAAAATAAAAAACAACAAAACAAAAACAAAAAAAACACTTAAATACACATAAACTGCAGCTCCCTCCTAAATCGCGAATACATTCTTTAAAACCTCTTGCCTCATGTAAATGGGAAACCCACAATATTTGTTATGAAAGGTGCCCACATTTTATGATATTAGCCCGTTGAGCCCTGTATACTATACCTAAGGGATTCCATTCGTAAACACATCGCTTCTCTCCCCCATTGGACAAAGTTCATCCTTCCACTTCACTAGGATCAGTCTTCGTGCCAGAAGAGATAGAAAAGCTATTGCATTGGTTTGATGTGAGCTTAGGCCCTCTCTGTTCGGGAGAGCACCAAACACTGTTGTGAATGGATTGGGATCTATTCTTCTCCCAAACAGATGTGAAAAAGTTTTAAAAGCCGAGTCTCAGAACTTATGTAAGGCAGTACATGACCAAAACTTGTGACTCATCGTGGCAGGTGAATGCTTACATCTTGGACACCGATCGTCACTGCTGTTGTATATCCTTGCCAGCTTAGCTTGTTAAGTATGAGCGATGGAAAACTTTGAATTGTGTCAAACTGTGTCAAAGGCAGATGGATGTTGAATGTGTGAGGGTAATACTTATGTTCCAGATTTTCTCTGGACTCTCCAAATTCAGGTCTTGCTCCCAGGAGTTTTTAAACTGACTTAGTGATGTAGGATCAGTGTGATGTAGTTGATTCTATATTTGCGACATATGACCTCTGGTGGTGGATTGAGACTGCAGGCAATTTTCGAGAGTACCGGGGAGCGGTTGTGTTGGATAGGTAGTGAAGTGTTTCCCTGCAAAGCTACGGACCTGTAGGCATTTCTTAAAAAAAATGAGACTTGTGAATATCAAAATTTTTACAGATGTTTTCAAAAGACATGATTGAACCATCAACAAATAAATCAGTAAGAAGCGCTATTCCTTTTCTCCGCCATGTTTTAAAACCAAAATCATTTAGGGCAGGTGGGAAAAATGCATTGGAGGAGATTGTTGAGTAAATGAGAGTCTGCTTAAACCCAAAGTGGCGACGACATTGGAACCAGATATCAAGAGTGTCTATGATCACTGTGTTTCGGAAGCTCAGTTTTTCAGTAATTGGCAATAAGGCACACATAAATGACACTGGTGATGCAGGGAGATTAGAGGTGAGTTCCATGGTGGACCAAAGGGGTCCTCTGTTTTCTTTAAAAGTGCATAGCCAAATTGAGAGTTTTATAATATTATTTAGAGTGTTGCAATTTAGACCTGCGTATTCTAGGGCATTTTTTATTCCATATAAATGAAGAAATAAGTCCATATAACGTTTTAAAGAATACCTTAGGGAGAAAAAGGGGGGTCATCTGGAAAAAATACATAAATTTAGGCAGAACTGCCATTTTTATTACGTTGATTCACCCCGCTAGAGAGATGGGTAGATTCAAGATTCAAGATTCAAGATTCTTTTATTTGTCACATACAAAGTTATATTTAGCAAATACAACCAGTAGTGAAATGTAACCCAGGTCCGCTCCATGGACAGTGCAATAGAGCCGACCATCTGGCCAGATCTGCTTTTGTTTTCTCCAAACGTGAGGAAAAGTTATATTTAAAAAGATTATTATAAGTATTAGTAATTTGAATTCCAAGATAAACGAATGATTTTTTTTTCTACTGTAAATGGAAATTTTGAATAATCCAAGTCCCTTGCCAGGTGATTGATAGGAAAAAGGATACTTTTTCCTAAATTCAGTTTGTACCCTGATAAAGATCCGAAGGAGCCAAGTAGTTCTAACATTCTCGGAATAGAATCCTCTGGGTTTGTGATGTATAAAAAGTAAGTCGTCAGCATACAATGAAGTTTGTGTACCTCTGCACCCCGACTGATCCCATTAATTCCTTTGTCTGTTCGTAGGGCTATTGCCAGCGGCTCTATTGCAAAATTAAAAAGTATTGGGCTCAGCTGGCATCCCTGAAGGGTGCCTCTATGCAAATCTTAGAAGTAAAAATATTATCCACCAAAAAGTAATCAATCCTTGAATATGAATGATGTACCGGAGAAAAGAAAGATTGTTTTGCTGATGACTCAGTTACACGCAGTGGATCAGACACCATAATTTTGAATGAATGTGTTGTGAACAGAAACTGTTAGCAGAGTGATATGTCTGTGAAAAAGAGCTGTGTGTTAACTTATGAGCATCAGCGGAGCACAGGTGCGTTTCCTGAAGAAAGACTATATCTGGTTTGAAGTTAAGCAGATGTATAAAGACTCTCCTCCGTTTGAGCAGAATATTAAGGCCCTTTACGTTCCATGTAATAAATGTCACTGAGTTGGCTCCACTGTTTGTCTTAGATTAGTAAGGGCGGCAATGTCTACTTAGGTTTCATCTTCTCATAAAGGTGCACATCCACACAAGGATGAGGTATATATGTTTGGCACTGCAGCAAAAACAAAACAAAACCTACAAACAAAAACATTATCACACACATTAAACCCGAATCTCCCCCCTCCCTCCCAATGAGCTGGTGTACCATGTAAACCTGTTCTACCCCCAAACTCACCAACCAAAATACTCATAACAGAAAATACCTAGGAAAAAATATTCCCATCTAACAGAATCTAAACTAAAATATAACTAACCTCCCTCTCCAGAACACTCTCCTTCATTTGTTTCAGTCTTCCTGCTGGTTTATATGCAGCAGATGTTTCAGGGTGTAGTCTTTGGCTGCAGCGGGATCCAGGAATAGTTTCTCACCCAAGCTTCAAGAACGCTCAACCTCGCAGGGTACAGCATTCCATATTTCACACCCTGGCATCCTCGCAGCAGCTCTTTAACTTCTTTAAAGGCTCCTTTTCTCTTTGCATTTGGTGAAAGAACTACAACAAGAACATGGAGGCTTTTTTTGAAGGTCTACTACCATCAGAACAACATCTTCTAACCTTTGTCCAATGTGGATCCTCTCTTTTAAATTGGATTTAGTTAGTCCAAACGTTTAATTTTTTCATTTTACAGATGTTACTTAAACACAAGTCAATTGATTTAATTTTCTTGGATTGTATTTTGTTTGTCTTTGATAACGGCATTTACCTTCCAGGTGATGTCAGCATTGGGATAAAATGTGCCCCAGGTGTGGTTGGACCTGCAGAGGCTGACATTGACTTTGACATAATAAAAAATGACAATGACACATTCACGGTGAAGTACACACCACCAGGTCCCGGCAAGTACACAATCATGGTTCTGTTTGGTGATCAGGTGAGAGTAAAATAAGACTTGACTAATCCTTCTCTTCAAGCAAAACATGTCTCAGGCTTTTCACTTTTCTTGTAAACATAGGAAATTCCCATCAGTCCCTTCAGAATAAAGGTGGATCCCTCCCACAATGCTGCAAAGGTTAGAGCAGAAGGGCCTGGACTCGACCAAACTGGTAAGATGTCTTACAGCTCTCGGTAAAGGACAGGAACCCCCAAAAGATACCTGATCAGGTCCAGACCAAACACAGAAGGTGGCGTCTTATGTCTTCGGTACTCCCGGCATTTTTCTTCAAGCCCTGAATGTTAACCCCCCCCCCCCGAACTACCCTATAGCCTTAATGATGAAAATCTGACCAATCAGAGAGGAGAAATCCTCCATGTTTTATTTGCCGACCCCTCCCCCAAGTTTTGTCTGATTTCTGAACTTTTGGGCAGTACGGACAGCTAAAACATTGACATCCGACATTTTTTTGTGAAAAATAAGCGGGACAATTCTTTTGCGGTGGCTTGCAGGGAGCGACATGATTCTGTCCCAACACATGAAACCGGTAAGTGTGCTACTGATTTAAGTTATGTGAATGTCTGCCTGACCTCATTACAGTACTTGAAAAGTCAAAGGTTAAGCTAGCTAAGACACGGGTCAACCAGTAATTTCAGTGTAGTACCTACATGGGATGGTTACATACCGTAATTTCCAGATTATAAGCCGCTACTTTTGTCACACACTTTCAACCCTGCGGCTTATTCAATGATGCGGGGAATTTATGCATTTTTTTTCTTTTTTTTAATGTATTCATTTTTTCTAACGGCCACTAGGGGCACTCAAGCAATAAGGGTAAGATTGAGACGGGGAATACGGTATATGTGTCGAGCACAGCGCGTGCTCCAGGAGTTTTTTTCCTGCTGCTCTCAGTGACTTTTTTTTCCCTGTCTCTGTGACTTTTACCGGTATGATTTTTTAACCAGCCTTGTTACTACCATATTGTTGCCGTGTTACTGCCGCGTCACAGGCACTGTTTGGAAAGAAAAACTCAGGTATATCATTAAAACTTTGAAAACTCTTTCTGTGGACCGTCTTTCTTTGAAAATATATTAAGTGTTGAACCATTCCTGCGATTACTTTTTCTTTCTGACGGTGCAGGGGAGATCCTCTCCTCCGAAGGCGGGTCTTCCCCGGGTTCACTTTCCCATTCGGACCCTCAGAACCTTCAGAGCGGGTTAATATCGAATCATTCGCCGTTCTTCTGGGGGATACCTTCTTTTATTACAGTTCTCCTTCGATCTGTATATAAAAACACACTTAAGCTGCAGGCACTCCCTCCTCTTTTTTACACACGTGCGCGGTTTCAGCAAATACACATCCTCAATCTACAACACGTTTTAATGTGGGCACATGCGGCTTATAGACAGGTAGGGCTTTTTAAAGGATAAACAAAATGGTTTATCCTTTTAAAATGTAATGGGTGCGGCTTGTAATCAGGTGAGCTCTATAGTCCGGAAATTACGGTACTCGAAATGTCCTAAAGTTCTGTATAACCAGTAAACGCTGTGTTTTTTTGAACATTCATTATTCAGATTAACAAAACATTTTAAGTGAGTGATATTTTACAACATAAACTTTTCCTTGGAAGTTTTAAACATCTGCCAGAGGCATTGATAATTTTCCATGCTTAGACTGCAGTTTACATTTATTCATGCAGAAATGTATCAATATGATTGCTGTTTCAGATCAGGATATTTGATATGAGTATAGCAACATTTGATTTGATGCTTTATTTTGAATGCTTACTGCCACATCGTTGAAGGACCTGTCTCTTTGCATTTCCATAGATTTAGTTAGGAAAGTAAAATGTTGCAATGTTTGCATTTTATATTTAACATGTGTGCATGCAGGCATGAAGTCTAAATATTCAGATAGTAGAATGTTAACATTGTTTAACCTTTGAGTATCATCTATTATGTTTCATGCTTAAATGATAATTTAGTAAATTTCTTAATAAATGGAACTTAATTTCCAATCAAAATGCAAATTTTCTTATAATTATTACCTTTTTCCCATCTGTTATGATAAAAATAAATCTGTTATACTCTGTTTTAGATGAGAATGAGGAGATTAGATCAGCAGAGACTAAAGAAAAGGAGACAGATGGAGGAGGTTAAAATGAGTCCAACGAGGAAGACAACAGGTGGCGTCCCAGGTGAAGTCACGGATTTGGAGACTGCCGATACAGGACCACGACAGGTGAAACGTCACTGCTTTCCATCAAGCATAATTGGAAATAAAGAGCATTTGATTCAACTTTGTTTAGAACATTGAAGTGGCTGGAATCCTCTGTCATTACAATGGAGCATTCTGCTTTGTGTGTAGATTATACATCAAACCAAGACAAGCAAGGGATCAAAAAGATTCTCACCACCTTAAGTTACTGGAACTGAAAGAGAGCTTTAGAGCCTTTAAGAGATCATGACAAGTCTCTCATTCTTAAGCCACAGTGATTCACTGGAGGAGGTTCATGGAGATATCACAGAGCAGCTAAAAGCCGCACGAATCAGTGAGTTATTGAAACATAGGAGATCCCTCACAAACATTGCAGCAGGGACGGCAAAGGACTTTGTTTTTAGAGGACACAATGACACATCAGACAGCGACAATAAGGGAAACTTCTTGGAATGCTTCTTGAGAAGTTTGATCCATTTTTGAAAAATCTACAAACCGACTTCCTGTGCAATTTACCTCTCACCCGGATTCCAGAATGATTGAACTATGCTGGATGACGTAAGGGATTATTGGTCAGAGCATGTGGCATTATGTGTGCGATATTTCTCTCCCCAGGGCTTGGTGAAACAATGGTTCCTTGGATTTTTTTCGGCTTGATGCATTTGAGTGGTAACAACTTAAAAACTTGGAATGGGACACCTAAAATGTGTTGCTCAGTCATATGATGGTGCCACTGGTGTGGAACAGAAAGGGGTGTACAATCTCGATTTAGAGATAAGCATCTAGAGGCAATACATGTTCACTGCTATGCCCGTGAGTTTAATCTGGTCCTTTGTGCCAAATTTTTAAAGCGATCCCAGAGGCACATATTCAAACCACTGGAGTGTCTCTACTCTTTCTTCTCCACACCTCCTGTCCACTATCAGAAACTGCAAGAAATTCAAAGGACACTTGAGGTGGGGGAGAAACGACTTGTTCCATAGTCAAAGACTCGCTGGAAATGACAAGTTGAAAGTGTTACTCTGCATGGGGGCTCCGTTGGTCGGGTGGTCGGGTCCGGTGCCTGGGTGGGGCGGGCCGGGGTGCGGCGTGGTCCTCTGGGCTTGGGTGTGGGGGGGCGTGGGGGTGGTGGTGGTGGCCTGGCTTGGCTTGGGGGGGGGGGTCCAGCGGCACTGGGCGGGCTGACCATCTACACCTGGGGCTGGGATCGGCCCTTCCCTGGCTCTGGGACGGGACGGGACAACCCTCTTGAGGCCCCCGGTCGCTCCTTGGGTCATCCGCTTTGGCTGCGGGGTCTGGGGTGGGGTGGGGGCTTGTCGGCCCTGTCCTGTGGGGGGGCGTTCTGGGGGGGGAGGGGGAGCCCACTATTGGTACGGGGCCTTGGGGGGTTGACGGGTCGGGGTCTCCGCTGAGGCAATCGGCAGGTGCCCCGGCCGGTTGGCTGCCTCGGTCCCGTCGAGGCCTGACCAGAGCTCTTCCAGGGCCGGCGCTTGGGGGGGGGGGCGGCGCTTTGTGGCTCCTCTCTCTCTGTGTGGGGGGGTGGTGCTGGGCCTGGGGTGTTGGCTCCTCGGCGGATGGGGTCCCTGGGCTGGGGTGGCCTGGCCCCTGTGCTGGGGTGGCTGGGGGACAGCTGTTTGACCACCGGGGGGACAGTCTACCAGCTGTCCCCAATCTACCCCCTTCTTCATACAACCTCAAATTAGGGTGAAGGGGTGGGGGGTTTAGCCTGCGATGCGCCTTGGGGGGGAGCTACTTGGCAGTGGTGCCCCTCCCATGGTTGCGGTATGGAGTGGGCCCCCCCTCTTTCGGTTTTATTTGCACCTTAGACATGTAGGGCCCTTGGTAGGGGGGGTGCTTGGACATCACTGCCAGCAAGCAGCGGATGTCCTCCTGGCACCCTACCCGCCAATTTTAACCGCACCTTAGACATTTAGGGCCCCTTGGTGGGGAGGGTGAGGGGACATCACTGTGAGTAATCAGGAGATGTCCCCTCAGTGCCCCTACCCGCCAATTTTAACTGCACCCCCCTTACTACACACACCCCTTCCCCCTCAAAATATACACTCTAACACATAACACACACACATGCACACACACACCCCCACAAACACACATACACGCACACACACATTTTGCAAGGAAGGTGGGACCTAGGACCATCTGTCCCCTACCACTTCTCTGGTGGGGGGGTACGGGTCCCTTGGCGGCAGCTGCTGTGTCCCCTGGGTGCCGGTCTCCTGGGCCCGGCGGTGCTCTCTCCGCTCGGGGGGGGGGGGGGGGGGGGGGGGGGGGGGTTCACATTACACCTGAGCCGGGGGTGTCCGTGTCCCTGGGGGTGGGTTCGGGTCCTTGCCCCTGGGCGCTGGGCCCCGCCAAACTTCCAACAGTGGCCGAGCCTGGTCGGGCCATGTTTACAACACCCCTTGTGGGCCCCCCTTTTTCCCCGGGGTGCTCCCCTCCGGGGTGGGGGTGGCTGGCCCCTGCCTTGCTCCTCCCTGGACCAACCGTGGGCCGGGTGGGTGGCTGACTGGAGCGCGGAGCGGGTCTCCCTTGGGGGGTCCTGACTCGTACCTGGGGTTGGGGCGGGGGGATGCCCGGAACTCCTGGGTGGTGATGGGGTGCTCGTCTGGGGCTGTGGGTGCCCTTCTCGGGTGGGGCCCTAAGTTGGGCTCTTCCTGTGCGGCGGGGGGGCTGTTCTCCTGGTTGGGCTGGGGCGCCTGCTCTCTTTCCCCCGTGCTTCCCTGCTCTCTGGCTCTGGGGGCCTCGCGGCGGTCCTGCTGGTCCTGGCCTGGGTGGCGGATTTAGTCGCCCGGGGGTCGGTTGTCCCCTGCCTGCTGCCGTGTGGCGTTGGGGGGTTCCGGCTGCTGCTGCGGCGGGGGTCTGGGTGTGGGTGTGGCTGGGCACTCCTCCTCCTTTTCACATTCCACCATCCATTTTAGAAGAACATAAACACTCACCTGCCCACAGGTGTTAGCTCACCATTGCACTAATAGTTTGCATGATTGAATGAATGAAAGATCTCACACTAGTTGGTTTAAAGGCATAAGTATGCGTGTGTGAACACTATCTGTTTTGTGTACATGTTGACATGTGGATATTTTTGCAGCTAGCAGGTGTGTTGATGACACTTCAGTGTATGTGTGGACAGGCCCCGCCCTTTTTGTATGGAGTTATTTCAGTCTCAATAATCAGAAATGCACACAACCGGTTTTACAAATACACACGCTCCGATTCACAAATGTCATTTTATGCAAACGTGAAAAATAAATTCGGAAATACACACCCTGTGTTTCACAAACACACACATTGTGTTTCACAAATGCACACTAAATGTTTTACAAATGCACAATAAGTGTTTCTCACAAATGTGCACACTGTTTTTCACAAAAACATTTTAGAAATTCACAATAAATGTATCAGAAATGCACAGTAAAAGCTTCACAAACATGATTTTTAGGTACACATGTGATGTGAACTCACAGATCATTCGAACTGCAGACTGTGCATTCAAAATCCCGTTCTCGTTTGTGAATCTCCCCGTGTGTGTGAGAGATTTTTCTACGGTGAATATTGAGACTCATCTGACGGAGCGGGTCGACTAATCTCACCATTGGCTAGTGAATCTGTCAATCAAACTCATCGGCAAAGCAGGCGGGTTCGCTTTTAGCCAATCGAATGGCCCCTTACACTTTCTCTACGCTTTCTGCAGGTGGCAAAAGCCCCGCCCATGTTTGATTCTGGACCAGTCGGTCGTTAGCGTGTTAGCTTTAGCATGGCTTGTCGGTTTATTGCCTTCGGTTGTCAAAATTTACTGGCTTGCGCAACTTTTCAGTGGACCTGGTAGCAAGGCAACAGTGGTTGAATGCAGTTGACATTGAATCCATCGAACTCTGTACTGGTCATGAGATTTAAAATGAATGTTTCACTCGGGATTGTTTGTACGTTATTCTCTTAGCTTTCATGCTAGCGTCATTTCAAGACTCAGA